>NC_134484.1:257515716-258138216 GCF_040206685.1 Ascaphus truei
AGAGAGGAGAGAGAGGAGAGAGAGAGAGTGTGAGTGAATGTGTGTGAGTGAGTGTGTGTGAGTGTGTGTGGCTGAGGGGGAAGAGAGTGGCAGTTGGGTGACGTCAGAGCCACCAATCTCATTGGCCAGAGGCTGAGGACCAATCAGATTCACCGCAGATAGCACTAACCTTTCGATTTTATATATTAAGATATAATAATATATATAAATTATTAATAATATAAAATTTTCCGTCTTTATTTTCTTCCTCATTCTGTGTAGTTCATTGAGAGAGGGGAGGTTTTGTGTACATCATGACTGCACTTTAGATACACTTTACTGTACACACAGTTCACACAATGTACACATGATATCCCCCTCCCCCTTTCCATCCTTTTTTCCCCTGAAAAGACAAGAAAAGAAAAAATTAGTGCAGTTAGGTGCATATTATGGCATTGGGTACTGTATAGCTACTCCATATTGGACTACAGTATGCAGTTAGTACTGTCAAACTAGCCTACACTGGAACTACTGTATACTGTGACAACTGTTAAATACTTTGCAACCAGATGGCTGGTGCTGCTCTAAGGAAAGAAAAAAATTGTGCAGTTAGGTGCAGATTATGGCATTGTGTACTGTATAGCTACGGTACTCCATATTGGACTACAGTATGCAGTAGGTATTGTCAAACTAGTCTATACTGGAACTACTGTATACTGTGACTACTGTTAAATATTTTGTAACCAGATGGCTAGTGCTGCTCTCTCAGGAAAGAAAAAATCTTTGCCATACTTACCTGTATCATACAGTACTGTACTTGGTGTGCCTGTACTTACCATACTACAGTACAGTACTATACCATACTACCTTCCTGATGCTTGCCCATTACGCGCGATCACAATGGGCAACACAGTCGCAATATGGTCAATATATTTATTGCATCGTTCCACGGTGAGTAAATTGTTCCAAAAAATCATTATGCCTTGCGCCAACTCCTCCTTTTTGGAGGGTTTCACGACTTTTCGGATATCGTCCTTCAACTGATGCCAGACCATTCGATAGGATTGAATTCTGGCGATCTGTCATTGGAGGGGGAAAAAAAGGACAATTAGTTAAAGAGATACAGTACACAGTAAAAACAGTGGGAAAAAATGAGACACGGTTACCGCACTTACTCCGCTGGCGTCTTCACCCAGTTGATAGCGCTCAAGAATATGCGCTGTTGACGCGGTGTACTTCGGATCGTTGTCCTTTCTGTACATAAATGTTTTCACTAGCAGTAAACCATACACCTGTTAATGTTTTGAATTGCTGTACAAATGTTTTTAAATTGTATTTGTAAATACATGTTTTTGTACTTACTCCACCAATAAAAGAAAATGTTGATTTGTTTTAAATTGTTCCATTGTCTCCTTTTATACTGTAACAAAATACAGTGTTTCTAGAACATTCAGTACTGTCCAGGCATACTGTACAGTACTGTACTGTATACTGTAGGCATGCTCAGTACTGTACATCACAAGAGTATTAAAACAATACATGGTGTATGGGTATAGAATACACATATGTACTGGAATACATGTAGAATAAATGCATACTTTTTATTTTTCGGGTTTATTATACAGTATATATAAAAAAAAGTATTGTATACGGTGTGAAAACAACAGCATACTGTTTCAAGTTTTCTATGAAGCTCTCAGTTACAGTAATCTATTTTAATCAATAACAACGGCCACTAAACTGTAGACTCCGGTACGTGGTTTTTTAAATCCGATTCAGCAATGTGCAGGCATTGTTACACAAAGCGATATTATCCATCGAAATCCCTCCATTTGCCGTTTTCCGCATGAGATGACAAACTTTTCTTTTCTGAGGAAAAACAAAAGTACAAGTTTTACTGTAATGGTCAGTCAGTCCCCTAAAGAAGTTCCCATAGTCAGTCCCACCAATAATTTTCTCGGGGCACGTCTCCTGTTCACATGCGCATGCGCCTACTGTCGATGTGATGACACGCATATGCGTTTCAAGAAGGTTCCAATGCGCATGCGCCTAGCGTTCCACCAATTGTTCAGTATCTACTGTAGAAGCTGCTCAGCCAATGATATTGCTTACAGGAGAATCGCTTGACTGTGCATTGAATTGATATTTCAAAAACAGAATAAAAACGGCAACATTACTCACCATAGACTTTGGCAATCAGCTGGCGCTGAGCCACTGCCAGTCCCGTATTCTTGATTAAACACGTACAGTAGTTGACAGGTGACATCTGTTGCATTAATCACGGCCCATATTAAATAAGCGTACGTTCTGTCGGGTTTTTGGAACACGGACTGCAGTTGTGCACTCATCTTGGGACTCTCAGGACAATAAAACACCAGACACTGTGCATGTATTTTTTAATATGAAAAGCCTAAATTGATACATTATTGTAACTTCTTCAGTACCAAGGCCAAATTACAATGGACCACTGTGGTATTCTTTTAAACACCTGCAAGTCGACACATTACTGAAGTGCATGCCCATTACAATTCATGAATATCTGCCACCTGGCGGATACGCGAAGAATTGCAACCAATTAAATCCGAACCATTATCAATAAACACATCAATAAACACATCAACTGCGGGTGACGCCGGCATGAATGCAACATGAATGCGGTATGAATGCGGCATGAACGTGGTGAAGTGCGTTAAAGTGCGTGGCATTCGGAAAAAATCCCCGAAAAAATTCGGAGCTGTTGGTGAATAAACGGGGCCGTGGCTGTTGTTTTGTTTCTTTGCAGGAAGTCATACAGGTGTAGTAAATCTTACTGTCCCCAGTGCCACAGTCAAACATGCAAAAGCCTGCGGCACTCGGGGACGTGTCCGCCATGATTGCTCTGTGGAGTTCAATGCTTCTGAATGAGTTCCCCCACAGTGAGTGGTCGTGGCATCAAAGAAGTTAAGTCTTGCTACACATGTAGATAAACAGGGAAAGTGATAGTTTTTTTGGGGCCCATGACAAGAGTCTCCTCCCAAGTCCATGTCCAAAGCTGTTAACTTTCAGCAGCCCTGCGAGTCCATCCACTCTCTTCTCCACTCTCCAATGTGGGCGATAGCGGAAGTTGGGCCCATTGTCAACACAGCATATATTTGGGGTGCGCACTGCTGGGGTGGGCCCCAGTCCCTCACTAGGTGAGGGACCGTTGTCTTGGTGCTCTACCCCTTGTCTGCGACCCTGTACATAAAATATGATTCTGTTATAATATGGGTGGAGGAAACATTACAAACTTACCTCATAAAACAAAATGATGCATCAAATTCATTATTGCCATTTAAACTGGTTCACTAATAGTACTGCACAGTCCTAGTCTTTTTTAAATTGTATTCACCAGTAGCACAGAAAATAGCAAAACAATAAGGATGCCAAAGTCTCTATGGGATCAGATGTGCAAAATGTGTTTCTTGTCATTGCAAGAAACACTCTAAATGATGTGGCATTAAAATTACAGAAGATCACAGAAACTACTTTAAAAACACTCTATTTAAAAAGGTTGATGCTACCACCAGTTAGGGGATTACTCGGAGGCTATCAATGAATTTACTGCATGATTTGTAGAACAAGTCCATGCGAGTATGTGCCTCCAAATAAAAGCAGTACAGCAACTAGGAGCTATAAAAAAAATCCTGGAACAACAGATCACTGTGATGGTCGGAGGTAGCTGGTTTTCATTAATAAAGGTGAAGACTGGCCAGTTGCCTCTAGAGACCGTGGGTAATGGGCCAAGAGGTTTAGCTCTTGGAAACAGTAAGGTAAAACCATGTATTTTATGTAACTCTGTTCCCCTTATACTGTCCCCCATAAGGTTATAAGCTAGGAACCGTGTGTGTGGGGTTAACTATGTAAGCCCAGTGGGCCATTTACAGCATTCTATGCTGTATTCCCTTTGACTCATTGTCCCGTAGCTTCCTTTGCAAGCTTATAAGTGGGTTGCCTTGTATGGGTGGCCCTTATGAGAAATAGCAGCAGGGCAGATACTTCTGGACAAGAGGTATTAGAGCTGGGTCTAGAAGGCTTGTATCCTATAACAGATTTTAGAGCCCCAGTTCACAGACCCCACATTTTAGGTCCAAATTGTGGAGTGCAAGTTTTAGGGTTGCTGTGTTTTAAAACTACAATGCATTTTGTGTTTGTGCTGTGAGCAGACCTGTATGCAGAAAAACTAGTTTTGTGAAAAAAGGCAGCCAGATGTGGATTTGCATTTCAATGTCACCAGCCCAAATATAGAGATTCCCTGTGTTAATTGCAAAAGACCTGCAGGTTTGTGGCAAATGGTGAGGGGGAAGGGTTGTGGTCTTGCTATCTGGAACAGAAAGCCTTTGTTCCAGCTAGCCATTGAGGAACCTACTCAGCAGGGGGTATGGGGCTAGCCAGGAAAACAGTAGCTGGGGTTCAAACTCATAGGCACGATTTTCATTGGCGAGTTTTTTAATTTTCATCTCCTCTCATTGAATGCACAAATACAATCTGTGCTCTAATTGGCTGCCAGCCCCCTCAATCTATTAGATAGGCAGCATGCCCTATATAAGGGAGTGTAGTGTAGCCAATCTCTCTTTTTTTTTTTTGGAGATTTGAAGAGACAAGGAGCTGCTGGCGGGCTTCTCAAAGGTGTTTCTGGTTGAAGGAGCTATTCACACAAAGAAACATGGAGAAGCCCAGCGAGCAGGCTGGAACCAACCAGAGCAGACAGGGTAACACCTTTTGCTGAAGCAGACACCCTGCAACTATGAAAGGGCTAGATCTCAACTCC
Source organism: Ascaphus truei (assembly GCF_040206685.1). Taxonomy (NCBI): domain Eukaryota; kingdom Metazoa; phylum Chordata; class Amphibia; order Anura; family Ascaphidae; genus Ascaphus; species Ascaphus truei. The sequence goes on from NC_134484.1 coordinate 257,520,485, forward strand.
AGACCCCAGTAAGTGTGTATATTCTCTGTATTTTGTGTTCCTGTGTGTTTCCCAGGTCTTATCCAAATAAACCTCATTTTATTTCACTGCCTTGTTTTGCCCTGTAGCTTATCCCTTAAATATAGATGTGTTAAAAGACCTGGTCTACTGTGACAAACACATAAAGTAAGTTTCTTTGCAAACATTGGAAAGCTATATACCAAGTTTCCGAAGTACCATACAGTACACATACAAGATCATTGGTCACTTTATGACAAATAATATGTATCCCACTGGTAATTATTCAATTTGAATTAAGGTTACACAGTAATGAAAAGTTGCAAAGAATCCAGAACTATTAACATTTTAATGCCAAAATATTGCGTGGCAAAAAATGCTATGGTGATTTTAACACGACAGTTAAAGGATTGGTTTAAAGTAGTTACCTGTCCCTGAATCCCTGTTCCCTTTTCCAATTCTTTGAAAAACAGAGGATTTCCTCACCTTTTCTTAACAACAATTATTTCAATATAAAATTGTCACGGTAACGCTGCCCGCAGACCAGACCCGTCCCTGTCACTGAGGTGGGACGTAAGATACACGCACCCGCAGCAGAAGGAGCATGTCCGGAGTGTGGTGATTGTGTGGCCAGGCCAGGAGACTATAGCTTTAGTACTAGCCAGATCTGGAGAGTTGAAGTGCCGTAGTGGTTGCCGTAGCTGAGATCAGGGGGCAGAGAGGTCCGGGAGGTCAAGGTACAAGCCGAGTTCGGGGGATGAGAGAAGCAGCGTAATCAGGGGGGAGCCGGAGTCGAGAGCCAGAGAGAGTCATCAGCCAAGCCGGATCAGATCCTGAGGAGCACTGTAACGAAGACACGATTAAAGCACACATCCACCAGAGCTAAGACTATGCAGAGCAAGGTTTGCAGAGCAGGACACAGTGGTAATAAAGGTAGGAGACCCAATAGGAGCAGAGGACAGGACCAGAGTGTGCTGAGGAGCCGCAGCTGATTTGTGCAGGTATTTAGAATACTCTTGGCACCACTGATCAGGAGGAGGGACCCGGCGCGAGCTGTGTGGAAGCCGGGGTGCGTGGTCAGAGCCTGAGAGGGGTGAATAAATTATAGCTGAGGACGCGTGCTCTGTAAGCGTGTCCCGTGCACGTCCTAGCAAGATGGCGGCCGCATGTCTCGGCGCCGGCTGCGAAGGGAGAGAATTGCGGCGGAGGTACCGGTGAGTGAGGTCTATTAGGGGGACGGAGCGATTGCGCCGCGGCCCGCTGCTCCTTACAAAAATGTACAAGTGTAGTGTGTTTCACTTCTGATTACAGTACCGACACACTTTATTCGAGTGTGGTCGGTACCGCAAGCCGGGAAATCTCCCGGCTTGCTAGTGGCCGCCCCTCGGCGTGCCGCGCGTCATAGATGCGCGGTCACGCGTCTTCGGGAGCGTGCGCCCCCTGCACGCGCGTCCAGGGGCTCCCCGAGGGAGCCCTGGTGTCCCGCGATCGCGGGACAGCGGCAGGGGGTTCCGGGGGACCCGGCGGACCCAGCAGCGGTAGGGAGAGCGCCCCGATCGGAGGGCGCTCTTCCGCTGCTTCGGCGCGCGCCCGTCACTCTCGGGCGCGCGCCAGGCTACTGCTGCGGCAGAGAACGGGCAAATGCTCGAATAAACTCTGCCGCAGCAGTAAGTAGTTTTCCAAGATTTGGTTATTAAAAAAAGATGAAGACACCTGTAGCGGTTTTTCCCCACCCTCTGGGAGATGTCTACTACAGGTTGTGTAGTGCTGTTTACCTGCTGGTTCAGAGGATGCTGAGGTTTTCTCCAGTGGTATGGGGAAGACAGGACAGGCTTTTGGGGTGATGGTTAGTCCTTCTCTCTGTGGTTCAATGTCTCCATCTCTTGCAGTCGCTAGAGACAATCCCTGCAGAATAACCCTCTGATACTCCCCCTGATAGATTGTAGTCTCAGGCAGGAGTATATAGAACAGCTTGACCTTTATTCTCACATTAACATGTATCAACTGGTAAATGCTCTGTCCCATGCTCTGGGTGGTCCCTGGAATCTAGGCTTGAGGCCTTCAGAATCTATCCTCTGCTCTTCCCTCACCCCCTGATGGGATGAGGGGTAGTAGGCCCACTCCCCTAAGGGAGGGGATAGAAGGTAGTCAGAGCCCTAACTTCACCCTCTCAGTACTAACTAAAATTTGGCTGTACAGCTCCCTTATTACACAGGAGGAGGATACAAGGTCTGAGCCCCTGATTGGGCAGTACACAGACCTTAGACCCCCCCACCCGTCACTCAAGGAATCTGTTTACTGCATGGAAAAACCCATATTGGGCCTAACACTGCCTACACTGATACTAGGACATAAGAGTTAGGGAGGGTCGATTTGTGAACACATATAAGCTCTCAGAAACCACCCAAAATTTCCACTATATATATATATATGTGTGTGTGTGTGTGTGTGTGTGTGTGTGTGTGTGTGTGTGTGTGTGTGTGTGTGTGTGTGTGTGTGTGTGTGTGTGTGTGTGTGTGTGTGTGTGTGTGTGTCAAAAGGAGTGCTGCTGGGCGCGGCTAATTTCCCAAGTACACCAAAAGGATCCCAAGGGACTTGTTATTATGGGTATTGAGAGTATTCCGAGTACCCTATTAGGGGGAGATAGATTTAAGACACTATGGGCTCTATGCAGTAAGCGTTGATAAGTGTTTTTTCGCCATTTTATAGCCAAAATTGGGTTTGAGATTCAGTAAGCGATATGTGCTTGATTTCGGCAGGTTTCGTAGCCGATAATTTTGTTATGGCCAGTCTGCTGTCGATAAGCCTGTTTTCGGCACTTATCGCCACTTTTTTAAATCGGCTGTATTCAAGTACCAAAATCAGCTTATCGGGGCTGATCGGCACTAAGAAATTGAGATGTTATGGCCAATTTCTCCCGCCAACTAAAGTTGGCAAGTTGGAGGGGAAAACGATCGCTAAGGCTGCCGGAACGGCACTTAGAAAAAAAAAATCATCTGCACATCAATGGAGTCAATGGATCGGGGACGTATAACATTATAGTACAGTTTACGTTCCATTGCTCACAATACAAATGTGATTAGCATTACAGTGTGGGGGGCATTTACTGCATTGTGTCACACCTGACGTGTATTATTTCATTTACATTGTACTTTTAGATGTTTTCAGCATTTGCGTGTCACATTACTCATCATGTGATGATGTGTCAAGGGAAAATCCTATACTCAACTCTTAAAGGAGAACCTCACATCATATCACACATTTTACTGAACTGAGCGACAATTATTTATATGATGTTACACATGTCACACATCTAACACATACACAGTATATTCATGTTGCTTTACATTACACAATGCTTGTAATGTGTAACGCATCTTTAAACGTTCATGTACATCTTTCTTCTCATGTTTACATGTACTTTGGGTCCTCCCTTTTTCATGACGTCACTTATTGGACACTCAATCACATTGCATGTTCACATTGTAACTGTTGCATTACAAGCACTTCAACCTAACTTATACACACATGTACAGTAATTAATCATTGTGACACCTTTCAAACTGATTCGATAGCAACTATCCTCATTACATAAATGTATGCATATGCACACGACAATTCATTGTTGTCAACATGTGACAATAACATGGCTAATTACACATGTTGCAGCAAACATTTTACACGGCAATCTCAGGCTTTTTGCCTATTTACATGACTGACTGTTGCGTTCAGAAGTGTTACATGCATTGCACATTACACTAAGAATTTTCAAACAATGTTTCTACAAAGCTTCACGTTACATCATTGGCAAATATCATGATTGCCTGCTCAATACACAGAACAAATAATTCTTTCTTCAAATGGACACAGCTTGTGAGCAAAGTACTTTAATATGTTAATGTAACACCTTGCTTTTTACTATGTCACCTGACATCATCACATACCTATTTAAAGGACGCCCATTACCTGCTCATTCACAGCTACTCATTTCAAAATGTTGCGATTGTTTAGGAGACAGAGGAACATTCTTTTTCATGACATGCTTGCTGATGAAGAGAATGACATAGGGCAAGGGAGGGACAGAGCCAGGGACAGTGACAGGGACAGGCACGCGGATACGACAGGGACAGGGAGAGGGACAGGCCGAGGGACAGGTAGAGGGACAGGAGATCAGAGGAGAAGACAGAGGAGACAAGTTGTGCCTCGTCCACGTGTGTACAGGGAGAGAACCCTGTTAGATGGGATGAGTGAGGAGGAGATAGTCAGTCGCTATCGTTTGAGTTCAGCAGCAATCTTATCTCTTTATGAAGAGATAAGGGGAGATTTAGATTTTTTGACAGCCAGAGGTCGTGCAGTCCCTGGGCTTGTTAAAATGCTGTGCTCATTACATTATCTTGCTTCCGCGTCATTCCAGACAACTGTGGGCATAGTGGGCGGGGTCTCGCAATCTACATTCTCGCGGGCCTTTACCCAGTTTCTCTATGCACTCAATAGACGCGCTAGGAATTATATTCATTTTCCTACAGAGGCGACAGAGTGGCTGGAAGTCAGGAATGCCTTTTATAATATAGCAGGGATACCATGTGTGCTGGGTGCAATCGATTGCACACATGTTGCTTTGATTGCACCTAGTCAGAGTGAGCATGTTTACCGTAATCGTAAGCACTACCATTCACTGAATGTACAGGTGGTATGTGATGCCACGATGAGGATAATGCATGTGGTACCCAAATTCCCTGGTTCCAGTCACGATTCCTCTATCCTGAGGAACTCTTCAGTCTTCCATGCGTTCGAAGAGGGACATTTTGAACATGGTTGGCTGCTGGGTGAGTACACATTTGGATGTTGTAACACAAAACACATTTTTCTTTACGAATGTTTTCATTGTAGTATCTTATCACTAATGTAAGCTTATGTGTGCTCCATTGATTATAGGTGACTCAGGATACGGAATTAGGCCGTGGCTCTTGACTCTGGTACTAAACCCTCAAACTGAAGCAGAGGAGAGGTACAATGCAGCCCATATCTCTACAAGATCTGTTATAGAGAGGACATATGGCCTACTCAAGACCAGATTTAGGTGTCTCGACAGAACTGGTGGGGCTCTTCTATACAAGCCTCAAAAAGTGTCTGATATTATTATTGCCTGTTGCATTTTGCACAATGTGGCACTCAGACACAATGTACAATCAGACATAGCTGAGCCTTTGGTAGACGAGCATCCCACCCATGTAGCTGCTGAAAATGAACAAACAGCCAGTGGTGGCCAGACACGCCAGAATCTCATAAATTCCTTTTTTTCTTGTAAGTAAAAACATATATGTTGCTAGTACTACATTTATAGATTATTTATGTTATATTAACAATAATGTTTCTTTATATAACCTTCTGTTAGGACACAGATGAATATGGGTTGCACACCTTTCTTTTCTCTGCTGTGTGCACAAAGGGATGTGGCACCGGTATGTTATTGTTGCACAGGTTATATAATCCCTCTTCCATTGTAAATTAGTTGTGTGTATGTGAATACAACTGGTGTAACAAAGCAGTAATAATTTAGCTTTGTGTTGTTCCTTATGCAAACACAATACACATAGTATGGCCATAGTCATTCATTCTTGCAGTATGGTTACATACAATGTTATTGTTGCAGTGTAACATGTACATCCATATGATGTGTACACCAGCCTGGTTTACATTTTGAATGTCATAAAATATACATGGTGTTGCACATTTAACACCAAATACACTGGCGACACACTTTATTCGAGCTCGGCTAGTCCCACGAATTCGGGTATACCCGGGTGTATTGAGGTTTGTGACTGTTTTCTGCCCGAGTGCATTGAGGTATTTTCCAGGCAGGGATTGAAGCATTTTATTCCCGCTGGCTGCAATACTGCACAGTATATATATATATACTGCATTACAATTCATGAATTTATACCATCTGGTAGACACGCGAAGCATTGCAGCCTATTAAATCCTAATCATTATCATTTAACAGATCAGCCGCCAGTCAGCCAGGCATGAACCCAGGCTGGGAAGGCAAACGCAACGGGGCTTGTCAGAGGTGAGGAGCGGCGCATTCCAGGTATCTGCCAGGTACATACTGGGTATTTGCTCGAATAAAGTGTGTCGGTGCAGTACACACTTTGCTGTGTTGCTTACGGTACTGAAGATGGCATGTCAATGTTTGCAATTTATATATTGTTCCATTGCATTATAGGTATATCTCCAGTATGACTGATCATGGTATGTATATTTGCTGACATCTGTCATAAGATGTGGCTACCTCAATATTCGTATAATTATTTGAAGTACAAATCCAACATATTGGTAAACGATAAATGTTACATACATGTACTTTATGTATCATGTACATGCATTTAGCTACTAATGAGGTTTAATGTGCATTGTATTATAAAATGATTACTCCCATTTCATCACATTTAATGTATGTTCCCTTATAATTTGCATTAATGTAATATAGAGGTGTTTGGAGAGAAGGGGATAACTGTAGAGATTTTTTTTTACTTACGGGAGCTCATTAATCACGGATGCAATTGACTGATCATAACACTCCATGCATGAATGCCTGTAATCACAGCAATGCGTTGTACATCTTATATTTAGCAATGTAGGTGATTATTAATGCTATAAATTATTTGTCAACATTCATTAAACATTGTCACATGTGTATGTATAAGTCACACATGTGTGTTGATGTGAGCTACATGTAACAAGTGTCAAACTGTAATCAAAACCACAATTGTGTCAGAAATGTTACTGTAATTTTGCATTAATAATTACCCACAATCACAATGTTCTTAATATATTTGGAATGTCATTGACGTCACTTCATCATTATCATGATGATAATGAACAAGTATTCTCAAAATATTAACGTCAATCACATGCACATTAGCATAGGCACACTTTTTAAGACAACTGTTTGTGTCTGTATCAATTTGTTTATGATCCATGTATAACACCGACAAATGATAACAGCAGGTTTATTATGGTAGCTTATATCATCATATTGACTGTACTATTTATGTTTAGAAAGTTTAATGAACACAGTAAACTATACTTAGCTTGTTACATGAAATATACACATAAACGTACTTCATTACATGATGTTGATGTAATATTCATAACATCATGCATTGTAGGGGACAACAACATCTTGCCAATAACATTCTTTGCTACAGTCCCAAACCATTTCATCAACATACCCATGTAACAAGAATTTTTTTTACTATAAATGGCTAGTTGGTTGTAAGTGTCCTTTACATTGGGAGAAGGAGTGGCTCAGTGAGTAAAGACACAGACTGGCACAAAGAGTTTGAAGCAGGGGAAACTGGTTCAATTCCCGATGTCGGCTCCTTGTGACCTTGGCCAAGTCACTTTATCTCCCTGTGCCTCAGGCGCCAAAAAATAGATTGTAAGCTCCACGGGGCAGGGACCTCAGCCTGCAAAATGTCTCTGTAAAGCGCTGCGTACAACTAGTAGCGCTATACAAGAACATACTATTATTATTATGATTACATAGTTTCGACAGTCATACGTTCCATGACACAATAGAATACACAAATGTGTTAGCAGAGTGGGAATGGTTGTTATATATAAAACACACCATGTCATAAAATGTTAGTAGTAATTAAAGAACACTCAAGAAAAATTCTAACTGCACTCTTTTGCAACATCATTATGTTAATTAAGTGCTTATGCAATATAGGCATAAGGGTATCACATTTTTAATTGTTTGTTAATAAGCGCTGCTAGAAATATAAAATTAGTTCCATATGTAGTATAGTAGTCGGTGGCTCCTCCTCACAATCATCTCATATAAAGTTAGACTCTTCTGAAATCATACATTGATCCGATTGTATCTTGCCCGACATCTCTGAAATACAGCAAACACATGATGGTCAAAGATGGCACTTTACTATATATGTATCCGTGACAACGCGTTACACATCTCTATATGATTGTGTAGATACACACGTCACTCAGTTATATGTTAGAAGTACAACTATACATCATTATGTATTCGTTTTTAAAATTAGTAGCACGCATAACTATGTATATGAAGTTAACGTTGGGTGTATACTTAAAAATGTGCGCGCACATCTTACTGTGCGCACGCACTTCACGCTTGGGTCGACTAAGTGTTAGCGCATGTGCAAAACAATGCGTACGTTGTGCGTTCAATACATCTTGTAAATACCATTAAGCATAAAATATGTCTTTCTAATACAATGAAGGAGAAACTACATTCGTTCTAAACTACTACATCTCTATTCTTTTTAAACAGACGTGTGTGGACAGAAATCACGGCCGATAACACAATGCGCAAATGCAATACGTGTGACGTCATGTTAAGCCAGCGTGAAGCGCACGCAAACACTACTCCCACTCAATTAACATTCGGCTAACGCCCAGTGCACGCCCACAAACACAGACACGCACGCATGACACAGTGCAGTTACCGTAACTATAACAAAACAACACAGCCAATAGGCTTTGACGCGCGCACGTCGCTTGGGGGCGGGACTTACATCCGTAATCCTTTTTAAGGACGCCTTGGCACATGACAAGGGTCCCACGTCATATGTGGTGGACCCGGTTTTTGTTTAGATGTTGCATGAAAAAAAAACAGGTGTGTGTTACAGTTATGGTAACATGTTGCTAATATGTTTAAAGGGATAGGAAATTACGTATATTTATTCCGTGAGCAATGTGTACTAATCTTTCTGGTTCTACTATATTGTAATAGGAAACAATGTGTTTGTGATCGCTAAATGTTATGCAGTCTGCAATGTTACGCTGTATCCACGCATTTAAAGTAAAAATGGTGGTTACAAAAAAAAAAAACTTTTAACGCTGAGTCAAGGCATAACGATTTTTATATTTACCATTCTTGTAGAAGTAACACTTCGTCTGCCTGCAACTGGTCGCTCCAGAAAACCAATGCATTTGCACCCATGGTTGACCCAAACGCTGAATCCTGTATGACACACATCTCCTCCATGAGGCGCTCATAGGAATCGCCACTGCCTTCTTCAAACAATTGGTCCGGAGGTAGGTTCATTTCTTCGTTAACCCATTCGAATGCGTTTGCAGCAGAAAGGCTTGGTTAAAAATCATAGTAGTTATGTTCTTGTAGAATGTGTGTTTCAGGAATGGAGGGTGCAGATATTGCAGCAGGTATCGATTCACACGGAACAGTAGTAGCGGATCCATTGCTATTGTTATTAGGAATAAATATGCTATTTAGCAGAATATATGTGCCGTGTTCCACGGTGATTTTATTTTCCTTAGAAATCTGCCAAAAACCATACCTTTCTTGTAGGTTAACCTGCACACGTTCAAAACATTCATTAGTTGATAAAGTGAATCTTACAGAGGATTTAAAATTTCGCGCCCGCCCAGGTTCTTGGTAATAAGGATACTTTGTTCTAATCAAATCATAGATTTGGCCCACGTTGGCTTTCTGTTCCGCAGTTGATACGATCGCCTCAGCTATCATCGTTTTATATCCTTTGTGTGGATGCCTGTTTTCAATCATATCGTTAGCCATTGCAGCTTAACACAAAATCTGACTGAAGTTGAATTTTTTCTGCTCAGAATGGTCAAACTAGTAGAATGTTATCTATTTAGTGTCTTTGCATTCAAGGTCAAACAATGTTTTTTCATTTACTCCTCTTTTCTAACCACCAATTGGAGTTGGACAAATAATTGGTTCACATTTGTGGTTTCTGATAGGCATTTCAGTGTGAATGCCATATTAAGCTACTTTTATCTACTTTCTCAAAACAACTGTAACATTTTAATTAAAAATCACTGTGGGTTGAGGAAAGAAACATTGAACGCTTTATGAAAATAGTGCTTACACAGCCATATAATGAAATACACAGACACCTGCAAATGTTGTAATCTTTTTTTTTTCTCATACATTTCAGTGTCTATTTTTCTGTCTGGTTAACTCCTGCATCAGAGTTTAAGTAAGTGTGTATATGTATATATATATATATATATATATATATATATATATATATATATATATATATATATATATATATATATATATATCTGACTCATAAATATATAATATATATATAAATATATATATTATATATATATATATATATATATATATATATATATATATATATATATATATATATAATATATATATAATATATATATATATATATATATATATATATATATATATATATATATATATATATATATATATATATATATTACAATATACATATGTATAAGTGTGCAAAAACAAACTTTTAGTGTGTGTATATTACAATATTTAATGGCTTATATGTAAAGAGGGATTTTAATATTGATGTGATTTATTTAAAGGTTTAAATAATAGAGGCTTACAATTTTGTATGGCCTTTGACATTGGCTTGTGAGCAATTGTGATTTACCATCAAACAACGCCTTTTTTTAATTGAGAAGGCCTGTAGTGTTACAACCAATAATATATCTATGTAATCCAGTTCTACACAGATCATATTGATGGCAGTAAGTAGGCCTTGTATGAAACCTAATTAAATGGTGGTAAACATGAGTGAATGAAGTGATTAATAATTGTTTAACGCCCATACTGTTATAGGCTCACAGTAAGTATCTTTCACAAACAGTAGGGTTGTATTATTACAATACTGTGTTTTGAGAAGGAAGCATTAAGTGTATGTTTTCTGAAAATACATGTATACAGGTTTAGATAGTACAAATAATATATATATATATTTATATATATATATATACACACACACTGTGTGTGTGTACATATATCCATACATACTACATATATATTACTAAACATTCACAGATATGTTATTGAAAACAGAACTCATAAATGATTAAAGAACAAAATTAGAATGTTCAAGCAAGGTGAAGGTAAGTAATATTTAACACTTAATCATGCTGTACACTGACAAGAAAGATGTTAGCAGTTAAATAGATGTGTGTTTTTAATTGCATGTGAATAATATTTACATGCAATGATTACATCAAGTAACACACCCAAATACAATGTTTTGCAGGTAAGTAAATGGCAGCTTCTCTAAACATAGCAACTGGGTCCTGGTGGACCATTACTCAGCAGATGATTAATACATAAATATTCATAACACCATTCATTAGGACTGTTAACATTTCCAAAACTTCACGTGTACAATGACATACTTGAATGTTTGGAAACAACAGGTCTTCACCATACATTCAATATTCATTAGATAATCTGAAGTCAACAAAACAAGGCCAAAGACATATTTACTTAATTATAACATTTATTATTTTTTTTCCTTTTGAGAGCTAGTCACAGGCCTGCTTGTTGTCTCTTGGATTTTTCTTTTCCGTTTGGCTACGACTTGAGTAACAACAGAGCCACTTTGAGTGGCCTGTGGCACTTCACGGGCAGGGCTTGTGGCCAGTGACTGTTAACGGGCAGGGCTTGTGGGCAGTGACTGTTCACAGGCAGGGCTTGTGGGCAGTGACTGTTCACGGGCAGGGCTTGTGGCCAGTGACTGTTCACGGGCAGGGCTTGTGGCCAGTGACTGTTCACGGGCAGGGCTTGTGGCCAGTGACTGTTCACGGGCAGGGCTTGTGGGCAGTGACTGTTCACGGGCAGGGCTTGTGGGCAGTGACTGATCACGGAAAGGGCTTGTGCCCACTGACACATGTGAGCAAGTTGGTAGACAGTGCACAACTGATGGTTGGTCCGTTTCATGTTTGGTTTTTTTTGTTTGTGTCCAAAAACTGGTCAGTAGTAACTGCTTGTGATTCTTTGTTTTTGCTGCCTCCTTTGTAGGTGTCAGCTCCAGAATTTCTACAGATGGCAGCAGTAGGATGTTGTCAGGAACATGCACAGAACTTTCTGCTACTTGACCGGTAACATCCCGACCTGGGGAATGAACATCAGATGCATGGGGTGAAAAATGACCACCATGTAAAGATCCTTCCTGTGATGTGTTGAAGTTGAAATTTGGTAGTGTAGTCATTCTCAAGTAATTAGCTTGGGTTTGCTGAACAACTAATGCTTCTAATGACGTGTTTATTTTTTGCATTTGTTTAGGCACTTCAATAAAGACTCTGTGGAGATGTGACAATTGTGATATCGTTTCTTCCTGCAGTGATATCATCCTTTCGTACACTGTCATCAGATCAGAATGGCGACGATTTTCAGCTTCAACAATTTTTCCCTCAGAAGCTACTATTGCATCGTATGTGTTAGTTGATGGACGATTTGGCTGTGTAACTGTTTCAATGGGAACCTCTTCATGGTCACTTGATTGTATTTCTGTGTCTATGGCGGCATCATCATCATCTTCATCATCATGTTCTAAAAATAAATGTACACATTATGAAATGGCATGTTAATCTCTGCTGTTTTACTATGTAATTATACTGTGTCATAAGTAACACCTAACATGTTTCCATACATTTTATAACGTCACATTAAAAACTACCTTGACTTACGAATAATGTTTGGACTCAGTATGAAATATGAATGAATGAAAAGTTGCCCTAAACTCACAACTCCTACATGATACTTAACATCACAAACACAATACATGTTGTCTTAAACTTCATTTTCACTGACACTAAGTAATCCTATTTAAAGAACATGTGCAAAACAAATAATGAACATGACAACATAACATATAGAAGTGCACATATTATATGGGCACCACCTCATACACTCACCTTCTAGGTGTGTTGAGCTGCATGACCCAGGTGAAGACACTTGTTCCGTCTCAGGTGACACATGTCCTCCAGGGGCAACTATATATAACAATAACATCAGTTGTACATTTACATGTGTAAATATTGAACAAACAGTTATTGTATGTTCTGTATTTATGAGTAACTAACAGCATCAGTTCCTTAACCGAAAATGTGTGTGTGAAAGTGAACATAAATAGTTGTTAGAACAATGTACATGCCTGTGTACTTAGAACTTTTGAGTTCCCCAACATACTATGTTTCTGCAGTAATGCGTTAGTATAAATTTGTTAAATTTGTACATACAAATCATATGTTGTGTAGTCATATCAGTATCATAATGTACATAACTATCATGAGATGAACATTCACAATGGTTATCATGAAGGTGGTCATATTGCAAAAAGCTTCGTTTTTGGTAGAGGATATGTGTGGTACATTAATAGAAGCTGTGGCACACCTGAATGTGGCTGTCACTCAACAACACAACACATGCAGTGTGTGATAATGTGTTGTTGATATCAGTTCAACTATAGATATGAGTGAACGAATGTGTGACGTACGGTTTGATAACTAATGACTTGTTGGGGGATTTAGTACCTAGAGTTAAGCTTTCAAATGAATGTGATTACCTTCAGTTTTGCTAGTCAGGTTGTAAGAACGGTATTCCCTTCCCCAAAAACCCTAATCAGGCAGACCTTTCAATTACTTCAAACAGGTGAAAATGGTGTGAACTAAGTTGACCGTAAGATGACCCTGTAATTTGGGTGTGTGCTGAACCCCACCCCCTCTGTTGACGTGTATGCTGTGATGACATATTAATTGCAGCTGCTTTAACACAATGGTAGATGAGCTAAATAGTCGTGTGCAGTTTTTAAGTTATGAACACAATGACATAACATATGCTACGTGTGTCTCATTATGCTGTCTGTATATGACATCAAGCAAAAATTGACCTTTTCATAAACAACTATACATTTGTTAGTGCAAGTGATGTTTGTAGGCCGTTGCATGCAATATATTCGATGCATGATTAGAATAGGCAGTAATGTCGTGTTTGTAGGAGTAAAATAAATAATATACACATTAATATTATACATATTTATGTTCTGTACCTGTAGCTAGTAATAATTTCTCAATAGCATGTGTTACACATGTGTACTACCCTGTTGTTCCCCATCTTCGCCCACCATCAATTGCTTCCACTGCAGCAATGCATTTTGGGAATTCACATGTAAATGACCACGCAATAGCACGTGGTATATTAGTTACTGCTTTTAGTAGGACTACAACATATATGTCTATTTTGAGATATATATATATACAGAATCAGACATATACATATATAGATGTAGGTATGCTTATATTGTGAAGACAGTATAAAAAGCAGCGGAAATATGTAAAATAACTGTAATCAACGACACGCCTAGTACAGTAATATTTCTCACCTGGTGGAAATTGTGAGGGATAAATTCCAATGTCCCGGTCACCAGCCAAGCCCTCCACGACGACGGGAAGTAATTTTCCCCGAAGCAGCTCCTCCAATGGAGTTAATATCAGACGTTGTGGTGGCGGGCCACCTCCAGTGCCAGAAGCATGCACGCGTTGGTCTTGTATTTTCTTTTTCAATTTTGACCGAATATCGTCAAATCTTTTGCGACAATTCCCCTTGTCCCTGACACGATTCCCACACGCATTGACACCAATTTTTATTGTGTCCCACATTTCATTTTTGCTTGATGAACTTGTCCGCGCTTGAAATACAAACAAAATATATGACGTTAATTCATAATAATAGAAGCACCAGTTTCCTACACTGCTAGCTGTTCCAAGAGATAGCAAACATGTTGTTTTAGGTGTAATATGTGAAGCACATGAGCATTCACTACTAAACCTAGACATGTAAGCAAGCTTGCATTAATATTGTATGCAGTTATCGCAAATTGAACGCCTGTGTTTAGTTGTCCTTGTAACGCATGATAAAAAGCTGTGTTTCCACGATAATTAATATAGACAGATATTCTGTACCCATATTTGCATATTAACAAAACTCACATGACCTAGGATCACATGTATTTGAAGAATAAATGGAAAGGTACACTTACCTACTAAATGTCCATAGAGACTGTCATAGTGCTCCAGAATCCCAGTGACAAGAGCCCTATTTTCCTGGTCATTGAAGCGAGGATTACGTGGCTTCTGCACACGTTTCTTCCGAGCAGGTTTAGGCTCAGAGCTTGGCTGCTGCTGACTGGACTCTCCTTGTTCCAATGGAAGAGACTCCAAAAGCTGGCCACCAGCAAGCACGCCACCACCAGACACCCCATCAGCAACTGAGCCACCAGCAGCACTCCCACTCCCAGCAACAGCACTCGCACTCCTAGCACCAGCACTCCCACTCCCGGCAACAGCACTCCCACTCCCAGCAACAGCACTCCCACTCCCAGCAACAGCACTCGCAGCAACAGCACTCCCACTCCCAGCAACAGCACTCCCACTCCCAGCAACAGCACTCACACTCCCAGCAACAGCACTCCCACTCCCAGCAACAGCACTCCCACTCCCAGCAACAGCACTCGCACTCCTAGCAACATCACTCCCCTGAACAGTACATTCACTCTGACGCGTACTCGCACGAGTAGCACTACCACTCACACCAGCATCACTCTTCCCACGCTTTGCGGGCATACTTACAGCACTCACAACAAACAGAAAACAAATGTACAGCCAATCACACGAAACACTTCCACATAGAAAACAAGACAAAGATGTAAACAAAACAACAAAGGACAAAGCTTTCACAATACACAACAAGTCTCTCAGTCAATATGCAAATATTAAATCGCCCAGCTCTGTGCGTCTCTCTCTCTCTCACTCCCAACAACACAGAGAATGATTAACAGTACACGTTGCCTTTAAATATGGCGCGCTATCCAATACATGCTGGCTTCGCCTGATTCAGCAAGATTTTTGATTGGCGAACGTAACAGCACCCCGCCACGCACGCCGATACACCTGTGTGTGATCGGCAAATCATCGTGAGAGTGGGCGGATTTGTTTTCGTCTTGATTTTTAAGGGATTCGGCACTTACTGCATACGGAGAGGGAAAATCGCCAATAACATGCCTAATCGGTAAGCTTGCCGATTTCACATATTCGTCGCTTACTGCATGAGGCCCTATGTATGAGAGAGTCTTTTTGGATATACTCACTTGGTACACTTTCTCCCAGGGGTCTTAATGAGTGCTTGGATACTAGCACACTGGTGTAGTGTCCTGCCTTACTGTTCTCTGCCTTGCTGCTCTGGTTGCTAGTTCGGTTCCTCTCCCCCTATCCTAGGATGGGGTTCTGTGTTTTTGGAGGGGATTCCTCTATACTATATTATATGCTATTTCCTTAGAGTAGGTATTTATTTAATAGTTAATCCAGTTTTTTCCTTTATCTTTTGATAATTTTAGTTATTTTTTTAATGTAACAATTGTTGTTATTATATATAATTAGATATAATTTTAATTAATGCACTATGTGAATTATCAATTTAATAATTTTTGTCAGTACATATAATGTAAAGATTGTTTAAATAGGTTGATTTTAATATATTTTTTCAATTTTATTTAGATTTTTCTATAATTCATTTTTATATGGTGTAGTGGTATTTGGTTGTTTATATATTTATATTATTATATTCTAATTAATATATTGATTTATTAATATTTTTTAAACTAAAATGATAGGTTTAGGCTTTAATTTTAATTTGGCATATATATATATATATTTTCTTCCATATTTGATGAAACTTAGATTGGTAATAGTGGGACAGCTTTCTCTAACACGTTATGTGTTAGTTGAGTTTATACATAATTAAATTGTTTAGTTTGAGCTATTTTCATTGTATGATGTGAACAACATAATTATTGATATTTTTTGTTGTTATTCATTGTAATGTTGATATTTATAGTAATTTTAGAGTTATACGATTTGTGGTGAAAGTTAGTACCAATGTGAAAATAGGTTTACTTGATCCAGCCTATTTAATTGGCTATCCTTGACCAATCACAATTCTCCTGACGAAGTCGCCGCAGTGCGACGAAACACGCAGAGCTGTGACGTCATCGCGTTCGTGTTGGTGTATTTGGAGTCCCTGGCTTCCCTGCGCTCCGGCTCGCGGTAATTTCAAGTGCAGCAACCATTGTATTAGAGGGAGCAAAGGACGTGCAGGCATTGGATGCCTTTTTATCTTGCTGCCAATTCGGGATAGGAATTCATGGTGAACCTGGTCTGTTTACATCCACTCTGCAAACCTAGGACTCACCCTACCACCGCAGATGACCACAATAGAGATTTCTCTCCCACGAATGGTTCTGTTTAAAATACTGTAAGTGCACATTCTTATGGGTTGCTGATTTTTTAAATAAATGTACCTTATTTTTTACTCAGTTACGTGCTATGGAGCTTGCGCTTTTGTTTGTTTTTTGTTCATATATATATATATATATATATATATATATATATATATATATATATATATATATATCAATGTGTGTGGCAAAAGGAATGCTGCTGGGTGCAGCTAATTGTATGAAATAAGAAACAAAGAATTCCAGAGCAACATCCAATGTGACAAAAATACACAGTGAAATACCTGTATATCTCTTGAAAAAGGGTCATTTAGTTAACCCTTTGGTCAAAGCGTATAAGAGATATATAGGTAATTCACTGTGTATTTTTTGTCACATTGAATGTTGCTCTGGACTTCTTTGTTTCAGGGTAGATTAGTAGCCAAAATCAAACATGGCTACACTCTCCCTCTGGTGGCAAATCCAACATCCCAACAAATCCAAACATTGAGAATCTTTATCCCAGGCTTATTAACTAACCTACCCTCATAATCAGGAATCGTGACCGAGTATACCCTCTTGGGATCCCACTCAGATAGGTACTCTACCCTGTCCATATAGATGCCTCTGCCCATTCTCCAGTCCTGAGAAGGCTTAACTACCTTTTGTTTGTTGTCCCTAGTGTGGGTGGCAACAGTCTTGGCCTGGAAATGTCTCTGTGGAGGTCTGTGTTAATAGTAGGCCTACCTCGGCCAGCTATCACTTGCACCTGTTGCTTATCAGGATCCTTATAGGCTGTGCGCCCTTGGCCCTTAGCTTGCACGCTGTTCCTCTGTAACAAAGAGTCTGTTGGGGCTGTACTCACCGGAGCGGGCAGTGTCCTCCTCTGCCCCGGCGGTCGCCTTTACGATGACGTCATCATCTGATTACACCGGTAGGGGTGTTGACATCCTCCGCATTGGAAGAAGTACCGGCTAGTACCTCTTCACCAGATTCCTCTGCTGGAGCTTGGAGGGAAGAAGCAAGATAATCCTCACCGCTCCGCTGGCTTCTGGCAGTCGCTTGGTGCTCACGGCTAGAAGCCGACATATCCGCCGCAGTTTCTCCGGAAGCAACTACAGCCTTGGCGCTCCTCCTCTGGTCGGGATGCACCATTGCTCATTTTGATGTCATCATCACAGGACTCTTCTCCCGTTCAATCAGGCAGGTAGGCTCTTCTTCCGCAAACGCGCTGGAGTGATGTTCCGGCCGGAGAATCACTACGGATCGTCCTCCGCAGCTTCCATTACCTGATATTGGATGGGTCACGCCCCCAGGGGAAGAGCACCGGACACCACCCCCTCCAATCACATACAGTACAGTAATGGGCAAAATAACTATTATCCAGATATGGATAATAGATTATTTGCCCATTATTAAACACAACATTAGCCATGCAGCATAAATATATTAAATAAAAACAGTTCTACTTACCCCTAGCATTATGAAGGGCATCCTCGTCAACATACTGCAGGTCGTGTCTTTCGTTCCAGAAAGCATACATAGCAAAACACAATCTAATGGCCCCTAGCCCCTTAATCACCTTAGCGGTTAATAACCGCTATACTGTAGTAATTAAGGGGTTAACCCACCCTGTCCAGCTACCCACCCGGGAGGTCTAACCACCCACCCCGGATCCACTATACCCACCCTGTACCCATTGATTGTTATAGTATTACATCATACCCATATAATATGAGCATGATAAGCTACAGTACTATAGCAGTCAATGATCACTCTAATACAAAGCCTGAGTATCCAAAATACACAATAATAAAACCTACAGTATACAACAAGCACCTAAACCCCCAAACTGTAAAATTAAAAGCAGTCAATCAATTACCTAAATATAACCACTAGCCAACCAATCAATTAAAGAAATAAAACCACTAGTCATCAATTAAATAAATCACACCACTAGACAATCAATTAAAGAATTCACATCATTAGCCAAACAATACATTTCATACTGTATATAAAAGCAGTAACCAACACATCAATTAATTAATATATTCACTAGGCAACACAAAAATTAAACCATTAGCCAACAAATTGCATCATTAAATAAAAACGCTAAACAATCTGTAAAAAAAATACAAATCAAAACAAGCCATCACAATTAAACACATTTTAATCAAAACAATAAACATACATAAAATATATAACAGTCAATAGAAGAAATGCATTTGCCAAAAAATGCATTGCTATTACTGTATTCATCTGTACCCTAAACAGGTACAGATTAATACATTAGCAGTCATTGGGCATTGAAAAACATAAAAATAGTAAAATCCAATCCAAAAACCTGTAAAAATAAATGTACATACATTCAATATTGATCTTACCTTTAGAAGCGTTGGCCCTCCGAATCCCGGGGAATCAGCAAGCTCTCCCCCGGTGACGTCACAAAGCACAATCCAACACCATATACGGTGAAGATTCTAACCAGGTAACAAAATTCTTCTTTCTTTCATATGGTATCACCATATTCTTTCTTCATCTGTGACCATTTCTTTCTTTTCTTTATCTTCTTTCTTTATCTTCTTTCGCTATCTTCATCTATCAATCCAACCCCATGTTAAATCCACGATGTTGACTCATTGGTTTCTTGAGCTCAAATGAGCCATCACGGCCTTACATATGACCTGTGACATCACATTTGATTGACACATGGTTCTCACGCCTGTGATTGACTGTGAGAATCATGTGCCTTTTTTTTTTCCAATGACGTCATTTCAAGGGAATGAAGCCAGCCAATAAGAATGGCTGTGCTTCATTTCCATTTAACATGACATAATACAATCTTAAATGGCTGCCCTCACATGGCACTTCATCCAATCAGATTGTGAGAACTATATCCCCAATCCGATGAGCCATTATGTCTATCCCGGCAAAACTTGTGAATATATCTCAACCTACAAGCGGCACAATGAAAAATCTACCCAGGAAAATGTTTGAGTAACGGCCGCTGCATCTGTACATGATCCAATAATAGAACACTATATTAAATGCTCAGGATCATAGAAGATGAGCTGTGGTAGGGTTTGAATAAATCCTATCATCAATGAATGTGCGAATGTAATTATCCACAACAAAAAGGTGAATCTAATATCCCCTGCCCTTAGGTAAGACCATGAACTGTAGGGTCTGCTGATAATCAACTATAACTGAATTGGTGCCTTATAGATACGAGTCCCTAATCACAGGTAGGTATATCTCAACCACGTTCCCTTGCCTGGTCTGCCTAGTTGGTATGAGTATATATAGTGTGATACCTCATGGGTGTAGAGAGAGGGTATCACTATCACAACAGGTGAAGGCAATGATGTGCATTGTAAGCACACACCGTTATAATGTTAAAGGGACTCTGGCACCAATCTAAATATAGCAGGCTAGCGAGCGGACTCTGTATAAGTCTTATCGCGGTCCTGCGGATGATGGAAACAATCAATTAGGAGAATGTGATCTGACTCACCGTGAGTCCGCTCGCTTGCCTGCTCAGTACATCTTTGGATCAATCTACTAATGTCTAGTCGTAAGCACGGTGGTACAATAGGTTAATTGATACCAACCCCACGCCTAATTGATTGTTACCATTTCCTTGTGTTTTTCTGTTCAATTACCTACCTATGGTGCACCACCATTACACCACACCTTAGCTGATGCAGGGTTAACCTTGTAATATTATTGCAATATTTAATGCATTCAATGTGAGATCAAACTTTAAAGTGTTTCACATTTTGCGCATGCTAATTCTACAGGATTAGTCTTTAGTGAGTTAGCAAAGGTCGCCTCTTTCATCTGAAGTCAGTTATTTTATTGTTGAGGGGTATATAGAAAAGATTACTCATGGAATAATCCTGGCTGGAATTTTTGGTGCAGTTATTGTTAACTTTGTAGCGCATATTAAGCCTAGTGTCAAAATGTGTTGAATGTTGCAGATTTGTCTAGTACCAAATGAATTTAGCCTGTGATTTAAACAGGTTGTGAACTTTCCAGGGCAGGTTTAAAATTCCGTGAACAATGATAAAGAGTGTAAATTGAAGGACAAATTAATTACACCTGCATGTTGCCTGTTTTATTAGGTTATGGTCATTTTTACCACTATAGAAGAATAATGATGATCAGGAAGCCTCAGTTCTAGAAGAAATCATATTGGTCAGTATAACCATATAATATAGATAATGATATAGACTTTGAGTGTCCTGGACTCAGAAATGTCATGAATATCGCATAATTAGTTTATTTTGTTCACATATCTGAAGTGTTCAGGACAAGAAGATATACAAAATGTATTAATACAATGCTAATTACACTCCATATTTTATACATTTCCACATGAAAAGTGAGAGAAGGAAAAGTATAATACATAATTAATACATTTCCCTGGGGCTGTCTGGTTCCATCAGTGGTACTGATGATAGTCCCGAAGTGATCAAGCCCTCCCCATTCTGTCACTGTAATTAATTTCCTTAACTCTGTATTTAGTGTTTCGGTGAGGCATAATATGCTAGAAATCAAACTTTTTAGTACTTTTCCTACTGTAACACCGGATCTTTCATCTCCCACAGATAACATTATTAGAAAAACAGTAAAAAGGTACACATAATATACCAATGCAACTCAATTCAATACTTTGCACCTGCATCTAATTTTGGACAACAAAATTATATTCTTGCATCTTAGTTGTCAATAAATTATCTTCATAAATGTACGTATTTTTAGGATCACTTTCTTTTTACTTTGTTTTATGTGTTTTATATCAGTTAATAAGACGCACAGTACTGTTTTCAAAGTCGTGTTAGACGTGGGCTAAGATTAACATCTGGTGTATGTATAAACTATAATTCACAAACGTGTTGGCTGTTCTTCCTACGCAGTTCGTGGAGAAGTAGTTTATTTCATGTTCTTCCTTATTGATGGAGCTTAAATCAACTTCTTATCATCCTTCATACCTCAAAAACCACTTCACATTTCAAAAATACTCAGTTGCCATTCACAGAAGCTTTATGTGTTCAGAACCTAAGGCATAAGGTGTTAATAATGTTTAATTAACCCTTGATCAGGTCTAGAATGAGATTTGTTTTGAACTGTGGCTGTGAGCTGGAAGGGATTGATAAATGTTTTACCCTTTTCACTGCAAGAGGGACTTTAAAAAAACAATGGGAAGGTAAGACTTAAACATTTCAGTGCAATAAAGACCATCAGAGCAATGAGGTTCCAGCAGTAGTACAGGCAGATATTATTGGTAAAGTGATCTTTGATTTAAACAGTTTGCAATCGAACAGTAAAATATACTTGAGTTCCCCAGAGCTGCTCCATGGTCCCACAACATCCAAGGTCCCTACGGTTACTGCCCCTTTGGCACTAGGAAGAATATTACATTTGCTTCTGTATTTTTTTTGTAGCATGTTCTTATATAGCGCTGCAAGTTTTTATGCAGCGGAGCTTACAATCTATGTTTTTAAGTGCCTGAGGCACAGGGAGATAAAGAGACTTGCCCAAGGTCACAAGGAGCCAACACCGGGAATTGAACCAGGTTCCCCTGCTTCAAACTCAGTGCCAGTCAGTGTCTTTACTCACTGAACCACACCTTCTCTCAATTGCATTGCAAAAAGGCCATTTTCCTTTTTGGAAAGTTTGCCGTTTCCACAAAATTTCATGCAAAAAAATATCATGACATTTTAACTAATTTGCCAAGTTCTGGGGAAAAGATCACACATTTATACTAGCAAAACTCACAGGTTTTTGGAAATCTGGAAACCCCAGAAAGTCACTTAAGTATATAAATACACGGTGGCCATTATTATGGTAATTACTGATACATGGCTAAGCAATAATGACAATTGCATGCATGAAATGGGACACATTGAATCCATTTTTTATGTTTCCACTCACCCATGTAATCTAAGTTGTATAGTGATTGGTCAGTGTGTAGCTAGAGAAAGAATGGGAAGAAAATACCTAATTAGTGCTTCCAAAATTTCACTGTGATGTATACAGGTATTGTCGTAAAAATACTGTTTCTTTAAGGATAGCACAGGAACCATAAGAAACAGTGGGTCTGTAATGTATAAGCAGCTCAACTGAAGTCCCGTGTGGGGAATTACGGAAGGGGAAGGAACACTGAAAAGGACCCCACATAGCAGGGCTCCCCCGGTGTGTGTCCAAACTCAGTCCCAAGACTCCCCGGAAAGGTGAGTGGTCAAACGTTACCACACTGGCTGAAGAATAAACAGTCCCACTGTAAAATATAGGTATCAAGGACTCATGATACCATTCAATGACGAATCTGGTTCCTGCAAGCATGCCTCAGTCTTGAAATCCCATGTAGATAGAGCAGCATCAAAGCGCCATTCGGCGAGAAACACGCTAGTGAACCTTTTTTTGCTTTTGGCTCATATGAGTATTAAATAGTTAATTTTAATTACTGCCTCAGCCCTTCTCTTTTTTGCTGTGCTCATTTTTTTCCACTTACTGCTGCTCTATCTTCAGAGTTTAGCTAGGGCATTTTGGTGGGAACAAAGATTTAGGGAGTTAATAGGTACAGTTAGGTAAGGTGTTTAGGGATTGGCCAAAGGTGTGTTGCTAGGCGAAAGGGCAAGATCAAATCACTGGCTGAGGGAGTGGGATGTAGGAGGGGTCAAGTTTGGGTGAGAATGTGGAGTATTACTGGAACCAAGAGACAGTGTGACGGTAAGGGGGTAGCCGGTCTGCCTAATAAAGGTTAAGCCCGACTGGCTACCCCTGAAAACTGTGGGTCCCTGGCAGCTAAGTAGCACCATAAGCCAGGGGCCATGTACACTGGCGACACACTTTATTCGAGCTCGGCTAGTCCCACGAATTCGGGTATACCCGGGTGTATTGAGGTTTGTGACTGTTTTCTGCCCGAGTGCATTGGGTTATTTTCCAAGCAGGGATTGAAGCATTTTATTCCCGCTGGCTGCAATACTGCACAGTATATATATATATATATACTGCATTACAATTCATGAATTTATGCCATCTGGTAGACACGCGAAGCATTGCAGCCTATTAAATCCTAATCATTATCATTTAACAGATCAGCCGCCCGTCAGCCAGGCATGAACCCAGGCTGGGAAGGCAAACGTAACGGGGCTTGTCAGAGGTGAGGAGCGGCGCATTCCAGGTATCTGCCAGGTACATACTGGGTATTTGCTCGAATAAAGTGTGTCGGTGCAGTAATTGGAACTGTAAAAGTTAAAGTGTACCCTGCTTTTCCCATTTACCTGTTCCCTTTGCCCAAGAAACGTGAAACTTGTTGAGTTTAAGTTTTAGGTGGGATATTTGGATGGAAATGCAATTATTTTGTTGCAGGAGTTCTGGGGCCAAAGTTACCGGTAGTCCCCTAATTCTTCCCAGCGGGCAGGCATGATTTGCGGGTAAGCGGATTGAATTACACTGTGGCTACCCAGTCTCCCAGACACCTGGTTTTTGAGCCCAGATATCCCAGAACCATTTCCTCAGATGTATGGGTCTCCCCAAGTTATATTGTGTATTAAGAAAAAGGAGAAAAAATGAATGATCCAGGGCAACATCGGATCTTTGAAAAATTTAATCAGCACAAAAGAACACATATTGTGTATTAAAACATATTTTATTATGTTGGTGCATTTTCTATAAATGTCTATTCTGTGAGCCCGTGCATCTACATAAGTGCCAGGATGTATAGATAGGTATCGGGATGTTGAGAGGTGTCAAGTGGCCAGGGCAGGGCGGAGTACTGGGTCCAGAGAACAGAGATCCCCTGTCAGACTCCGTGGAGTCAGTCCAGAAGGAGGCAATGGGTTGAATTGGGGAAGCCGTATACTGTAGGCGCGTTTCCCATTGGTCAATCCGTATGTCCCGGCCACCCAACATCCCGAGCCGGCTTGGCATGCCCCCGCCTCTGACATCAGCCAAGAGACGAGCCCCCGTTTCTATTGGCTAGTGGGAGGGAATTCCTATGCTCTGATTGGTCGCTCCTCCTTCTTGGATGCTGAAGATAGAACAGCGGAGGATATAGTATTTAAGGAGTTGGCCGACTCAGAGAACCAGACCATCTAGTGGCTTGCGCCGATGACGCTAGGGCAGGCTTTTCAAAGTTGCTCTGTTGTGTATAGCAGAGCAAAAGGCTTCATTATTGTAGATCAGAAAGCCTGCCCTTCAGAGAGTTAGGCGTCAAGACCAAGTTCTGAGAATAGAACATAGTGGTTGCGTTTAAGGGTTTTAGCCGAAAAAAGACCAGGAAGCCTGGGTGTATATATCCCAGTTAGGGTAATCCTTCCGAATCAGGCGCCATACACCTATTTGAGTCTAGTTCCCACCCCCAGACCCCAAGTAAGTGTGTATTTTGTTTGTATTTTGTATATTCATTGTGTATACACAGGTTTACCCGAATAAACTTCATTTGTTCCACTACTACATTGTCTTGTCTAGTGAATGATCCCAGTTAAAAGGTGTTAAAAGTCCTGTTCTCTCGTGACAGACTGGTTTAACTCACTCACATGTGAAGAGGTCTGAAGCAATTTTCCAACCCTTCCCACCCCGCCCCTCCCCCCACCACTGTTATTATGTTTTATTGTATATGTTTGTTTTTTTTAAGTGGTTTATTTGTAGCAGCAAAGGATACAATAGGGTTAATTTTCATTATGGTGGTTCAGGAATGGTTAAACCAATTGATTGATTGTTATGTAATTTTAGGTTCCAGGTGCGGAGCCATAATTGATTAAGTTGTTTTCTCTGGCTGGGAGGCGAGACGTAATTTGTTATGTAATGGTTTATGATGTATTTATAATTTAATAAAGTGTGCTGCAGACTTACCACCATCTTATACTGTTATTATCCCTGGTATGAGTATTTCAGTTAAGGCATAGTAAAGGGTAATGCAACATACAGTTCCCATGAACTGCTTGGGTCATTGTGAATACGTTCCTATTTACATTATGCATAGCTTACTGTCAATTTAGAAGAAATTTCATTATTGTGTGTTTCACAGGTGCATATCAATAAATCTGAGTTTTTAACTACAGTACTGCTAACAGTGAGCTCTGTCACTAAGGCTTGGGAGCACTGTAAGCTGCTTAAAACATTGGATTGGATTATTTAGCAAATCTATGTTCCAGGCACTTCTTAAGGAAGCAGTTTATGTCCAGAGTGAAAACTTCCCTCACTGTACAAATGATTCTTACAATTTCTATACACTCATCTTCTACTGGCCTAATTTTTCACCAATAAAATGCAATGTAGCGCTGCTCCCACCTCCCTCGGCACGTAACCCGCTTGCCACGTCAATAGTCGGGACCCCCGTTCCGCCCGTGGTTCATGGCGCCTCCTCTGCTGGGACCACTTGCCGTGCCGGGCATGCGCGTAACTCGCACGCATCTTGATGTGTCTGCCTCCGGTCCCGCCTCTGGACTCTGCCCTCACAGCACCGTCATCGGTGCGTGGCACAATTGGCACGAGCAGCAGCCGCCTTGTCACATGTAGCCAGAGCTCCTCCCCACACCTGTCTCTCACACCAGAACGGCCAATCGCAGCCACCACTGCTGACGCGCCTCCATATCAACTCCTGCCTCATTGGTTGCTCTCTCTTATTTATGCTCAGCTGCCCCACTGGCAAATTGGCTGAGCATAAACCTATGTTGTGTAGTGTTCACTGCTTCCTTGCCACACAGTTCTGTCTTGTTCTTATGTTCCTAGCTATCTGTTCCTGACCCGGCTTTGTATTGGACTCCGCTCTTCTTAACTCCTGACCCCGGCTACCAACGACAATCCATACCTCTGCAACCCTGACCTCTGCAATGTACCACGACTACTCTTACCTCTCCAATCCAGACCATGGCTAATAGTTTATTTTCTTCTGGGAGAGGAGGAGCGCGAATGTGCTCAGTGGTACATGTGAATAAAAGAAATAAAGGCAAATATAGTGCAGAGGGTTGATACTAAAAATATCAATCTGTAAGCCTTAGGTAGTTGCACTCACAAAACTTCTTGTAAAGATAAGCATGTCAGAGATTCTTCTCTCTCTGACTGGAGCCCTTGTGATGGATATATGTAGTAATTCTCAGAATATCCCTCAATAGGTATATGGTATTGGCATGAAAAAGAAAAAAGCCACAATAGTGCATACTATTTGACCAAATGTATTCAATGCAGAGTATAAAGAGCAATTAAACTCACATTTACAAAGAATAAAACAGGCATTGGAGAGAACCGCCGAACATAGAAGGACCCCGTCGGTACACAGCTTGTTAGCACTGACGTAGCACCAGCGAAACGCGTAGAGTTAGCGTTGCTGGAGAACCGTGGGACTGAAGAACTGGCAAATCGGAGCTGATCCCAGAGGCATACTACACTTCCGCCCTCACCTGTGACGCGGCTACGAAAGAGACGCATGCGGAAATCATAGTGTGAGACGCGAGTGAAGTGCTAAGAAGCTGTGTACCGACGGGGTCCTTCTATGTTCGGCGGTTCTCTCCAATGCCTGTTTTATTCTACTCACCGACGATGCTCTGGCCTGGGCTATCCCCTATCTGGGAACAAAGATCAGACTTCACACAGGATATCGGACAGTTCGCCCAGGAATTCCGTAGAGTCTTCAACACACCTGGTCGCAAGGTAACTGCGGCTTCTTCTCTTTTTCACATTTCCCAGGGGAATCGACCTGTTGCTAGATATGCCCTTGAGTTTCACACTATCGCCGCTGAGACCGCTTGGAATAATGAGGCATTGTCATCTGCCTTCTGGCAAGGACTTTCAGAGACCCTAAAATATGAACTTGCAACACACGAGCGCCCTTCCGATCTTGAGGAGCTTATCGCCATATGTATTCGTGTGGATCAACGCTTGCAAGAAAGGAGGGCTGAAAGATCCCGTCATCGCCAGCTTACTCCGAGGTACCTTTCTCTACCTTTCTCTTCAAGCTAATACATCTTAATCTCTTCAGCCAGATCTCCGTGAACCCATGCCGCTAGGAGGCAATAAATTATCTTCCTCCGAGAAACAACGCTGGCGCAAAGCGGGCCTTTGCTTGTACTGTGGCAATTCCGGTCATCAGGTACTTAATTGTCCCCACAAGTTGGGAAACGCCAGCTCCCAATGAGGTCCAGGGGAATCACATTAGGAACACTCTCCATTTACCCTATCACAAAAGAAATCTTGCCTACCAGGATCTTAATCCCTGTTTCCCTCACCGGCGAGAACGTTCGAACCACGGCTCTCGAATTTGTGGATTCTGGCTCAGGAGGCAACTTCATAGACCAAAGCATCGCTGAAAGGAACAAAATCCCTCTCGTTCGCAAGAGGTATCCTGTAGGCTTAGAAGCTATTGATGGCCGTCCTCTACAGCCAGCCTTCATATCTCTACAGACTACTCTCTTTTCTATACGTATAGGTGAGGACCATATGGAACAGATCCATCTAGATGTCATTCACACTCCATCAGTCAAAGTGATTCTCGGCCTTCCGTGGCTTCAACGTCACAATCCCCAAATCGATCGGTAAGAAACAGATCATGTGGAGTACTTCTTGTTCGGAAACCTGCGTGGTGCCTGTCAAAAAATATGCGGGTAGATTCTCCTGAAGAGGGAAAAAAGTTGCTACCCGAGGTATACGGGGAATTCCGTGATGCGTTTGATAAGGCATGGTCTGAGGTTCTTCCACCGCATCGTCCTTTTGATTGTCCCATTGTTCTTCTCCCCGAGTCAGTACCTCCTAGGGGAACTTATTATCCACTCTCTCTTCCTGAGACCAAAGCCATGAGAGAATACATCCAGGACAATCTTCAGAAAGGCTTCACCCAGAAATGTTCTTCTCCAGCTGGTGCAAGCTTTTTTTTCATGAAAAAAAGGACGAATCTCTTGTCCCTGCATTGATAATAGATGGCTTAACAAGATCACCATTAAAAATCGCTATCTGTTGCCCTTGATTTGGGAACTCTTCGATCGCCTTCGAGGGGCTACCATCTTCACTAAATTGGACTTTCGTGGTGCCTACAATTTGGTCAGGATACGCCAGGGGGACGAAAGGAAAACGGCCTTTAACACACGTGACAGCCATTATGAATACCTCGTCATGCCTTTCGGACTCTGTATTGCTCCTGCTGTCTTTCAAGACTTCGTTAAGGAAATCTTCAGGGATCTCCTCATCAGTTTCTTATTGTTTAATTGGACAACATAAGGATTTTTTCCAAATCCGTTCAAGAACACATTGGCCATGTTAAACAGGTACTACTACACCTTCACGAGAACCATCTCTTTGCCAAACTAGAAAAATGCCAGTTTCATCAAACCTCCACGGCATTTTTGGAGTATATCATCTCGGACACTGGGCTCACCATGGATCCAGCTAAAGTAAAGGCAGTCCTGGATTGGCCGTGCCGTCTACTCTTAAGGCGGTACAATGCTTTTTGGTCTTCTCTATCTATTATCGCAGGTTTATGCGGTAGCTCCAATTACAGCCTTGACAAAGAAAGCATGCTTCCTGGTCACCAGCTGCGATTCAAGCTTTCGATCACTTAAAAAATGCCTTTGTTTCTGCACCCATCCTCATACATCCAGACCCCAAACTACCATTCACCTTAGAGGTAGATGCAACCGATGTTGGGGCCAGAGCCATTCTATCACAAAGAAAGACACCTCAAGCCAAACTCCACCAATGTGCTTTTTTTTCGAAGAAATTTTCTCCTGCTGAGCAAAATTATGATGTAGGTAACCGTGAACTTCTTGCCATTAAGCTAGCTTTGGAAGAATGGAGGCATCTTTTGGAGGGCACAGAGAACCTATCACCATCTTGTCCGACTGTCACGGGAGAACAGATTTTAAAACACCTTTTTATAATGGGGATTATTTGATTGAGCAAAACAAGATGGTCAAATAAATGGTGATTTATTTCTTATATAAGACGAACACACAATGTTACACAATTCAAGATTAACTCACTTACTGGAAATGGGGCTAACAACTTAATCCGTTTCCTGAATGAAATTGCTTCAAATCACCATTTTAGAGCACTTTCCAATGATCGGTAGTTACTCACAAAAAGTCATGGATATCTTTTACTTCGCCACTGTTGGTGTGGCGCTTGGAATCTCCTTAGAATCTTGGAAACACTTGGAAAAACTGACAAATCTGAGCTGTGTCAGAGTTTTAAAAACCTCTGGTATCCATTTCCCAGAAACCCTGCAGCCCAATTAAAAAAACCTTAGCAATGTCCCCAGCAACCAATCGGGGACAATCATACAGGGTTTCCCACCCCTGAGTCTTTTCATGGGGCAGGTGGAATTTTTCTCTGTTCCCCTTTGCCCCTCACGGTGCGAGGCTCCACAGCATCTAGATCTTGAGCAAAAGGGTGTGAGGTGGCCTTGTGTCAGGTTAGGATATTGGTACTCCAGAATAATGGCAGGGCCCCATCTGGCCTAACACCTAGGCAACTCTGAGCCCTTTCAAGTATGGCTCTTGGACAGACACAGCGGAGCCAGTCCTGGTAACCATCTGTGCCTTCCAGAATCCATGACTTAGAAAGCCCTCAGCTCAGATACAAGTCAGCAATATCTATACCTATTAAACTATTCCTGTTCAATAAAAGATGTGGTGTCCTGTCTGCTGTGTGCAAAAAGTTAAGTTCTTACTCTGGTGTCAGGAATGGAGTGTGTGTAAATATTCCCCACATTCACCAGCCTCATTCTTGGCACACATTAGAACAATACTTTAACCTTTTAAAACACTGCTAATCTGCTCAGTTTCATAACCTTAGTGTGAGCAACTTCCTGAA
The DNA here is from genome assembly GCF_040206685.1 of Ascaphus truei. Lineage (NCBI taxonomy): Eukaryota > Metazoa > Chordata > Amphibia > Anura > Ascaphidae > Ascaphus > Ascaphus truei. Next base: position 257,551,387 of record NC_134484.1, read on the forward strand.
CCCTTACTCTAAACTCAGGATACCTGGGCACGTATGTGGGTACCTCTGCTATACTGGGGAGCCCCTGCTATACTAAGGACTCGTGGATACCTGCAGATATATTTTAACCCTTTCATACCCATTTACCTTGTCTGGAAGATGCTGCCGCAGGAACTCTGGTGGTGAGTCGCAAGAGCGTTTTCAGGGTACGAGGTTGGCGAGTAATGCACTTAGCTGTGTCCGAGGATATCACTCGATCTCCGGATACAACTCTTGGGGTACCCCATAACCTGGAACCCTGCTACATACAGTAGACAAATTCTGCAAAGACTTTCTCCTCCAAACCCACCCTGAAACTTACAGCCTAGAAATCCCCTGATCCCAGCATCCCAGTAAAGGCAAAAATCACATAATTTTTTAATGTCACCAAAATTAGTATACAGTTGCAGTAATATATTCTCGACATCTGGGTCCCAGAGCTGACAATCTAAGACCCTAACACATGGGTCCGGGTTAACTAAGTGAGCTTGACCTTTATTATAAGCATGGTTAACCCCTTCACTGTCACACCGACCACAACAATTTACTTTACATCGAAGCCGCGTGACGCCCAGGTGCCCGACAAGTCCACCGGTCGGTTTATTTTTCTCGTTTCAATTTTATTATTTCTTTTTTACCGGGGTCAGAGAATGTGAAAGCCGATGTTCTTTCATGTCAGTTTCTGGTTGATGACAAATCCGAGGATCATCTGGAGACTATACTCCCTTCTAAAGTCATACTCTCAGCTAACACTTTTGATGCTTTGAATGATATTCTTATAAACCAAGCTAACATTCCAGATAGTCTTGAAGTCCCAGATGGTCGCATTTTCAGCTCTTCACGCTATTATAGAACGTTCTAGAATGTGGTCATTCTCCAAAATCTTCTGACACCCAGGTATAAGAAGAACCACCGATCTGGTGGAGCGGACCTTCTGGTGGTCCAGCATCCAGAAAGATGTCAAAAAAATTGTTGCTGCGTGCATGACATGTGCTCGTAACAAGACCCCTCAGAGCAAACCACCTGGACTTCTGTGCCTGCTTCCCATTCTGGACCGTCCATGGATCCACTTGTCCATGGACTTCATAGCTGCCGTTTTCTAATGGGATGAACACCATCTTAGTGGTCATAGATTGTTTCTCTGAGAGGTCCTCCCAATTCTTCTAGGTTGGCAGATGTTTTGTCAAGGAGATTTTTCATCTGCATGTGGTACCACAAGTCATCGTTTCCGACCGAGGGTCATAATTTGTCTTGAAGTTCTGGCGCTCTTTTCTGGACAAATGGGTATATCCTTACATTTCTCTTCCGGGTATCACCCCCAAACTAATGGTCAGACAGAGCGAACCAAACAGTCTTTGGAGCAATACATACGATTCTTTGTTTCTGACACCCAAGATAATTGGATGGCTCTTCTTTCCTGGGCCGAATTTGTGCACAATAACCTGCGCAGCGAATCCACCCTCGAGTCGCCTTTCTTCATAAATTACGGCTTTCACCCTTCTCTCCTGCCTATTTCCACACCCAGTTCTGGGGTACCGGCAGCAGATAACAGAATTCGTTTTTTACAAGATTATGGGAAAATATCCAGGAGAATCTTAGAAGAGCAACTTCTAGACAGAAGATTCAGATCGCAGGATCCAAGAATTCAGCCCGGGAACAAGGGTGTGGTTGTCATATGAAAATATCCGCCTCAAGGTGCCCATGCTGAAATTGGTGCCCAGGTTTCTTGGTCCCTTTTCCGTAATAGAGAAGATCAATCCAGTGGCATATCACCTGTGTCTTCCCTCATCTATGCGGATTCCCTCGGTTTTTCACGTCTCACTGCTTAAACATGTTATCCAGAACCCTCACTCATCTGATTCTTCCTCCTTTCCAGCTCCTCTCCTCGTACAGGGCCAACAGGAGAATGAAGTGCAGTCCACCGTGGACTCCAGGTTTTCCAGAGGATCTATTCAGAACCTGGTGCACTGGAAGGGTTTTAGACCTGAAGAGCGTTCCTGGATTCCACACCACCATCTCCATGCTCCCAGACTCATACGGCGCTTCCACCTGAAATTTCCCTCAAGCCTTCCTGGAGTCGCCCGGAGGTAGCTCCTGATGGGGTGTGGGTACTGTGAGGATCCGTGTGGCACTTCAGCCTTGGTGCGTACCCTGCTTGCCTCGGTCCGTGGTTGGGACCCCCGCTTATTCCGTGGTTCATGCCGCCTCCCTCCTGGGACCTCATGCGCAACTTGATGTTTATGTCTCCTGTCTCGCCTACATACTCCACATGCACGGCGGCATCATCGCTGCATGGCGCGGGCACACGGCTTGTTATGCATCACCAGAGCTCCTCCCCACACCTGTCTCTCGCACCAGAACGGCCAATTGCAGTCACCATTACTGACGCCCCTCTACATCAGCTCCTGCCTCATTGGTTGCTCTCTCCTATTTATGCTCAGCTGCCGCACTGGCAGATTTGCTGAGCGTAAACTTATGTTGCGTAGTGTTCACTGCTTACTTGCCTCCGTAGTTCTGTCTTGTTCTTCTGTTCCTAGCTCTCTATTCCTGACCCAGATTTGTATTGGACTCCGCTCTTCTCAACTCCTGACATGGCTACCAACAACAATCCGTACCTCTGCAACCCCGACCTCGGCAATGTGCCACGACTACTCTTACCTCTCCAATTCAGACCATGGCTATAGTACCTACAACGATCCGCTACTCTCCAACCCGGGCAAGTATCACGACTACTCTTAACTCTGCAACCCCGACCAGGCTACCTCGACTAATCTGCACTCCAGACACACCAACGCGGCTGTGGGTGGCATTTATATATATTCCCACCTCAGCCTTGTGGTCACGCCTTGTTTGTGGTGAGCACTCTGTTACATAGAGTCAGAGCTGCACACTCCTCAGGGAACTGGGAAGAACTCTCACACAGACTCACTACAATTTAGGTGTGCCCCTTCCTTACAGCAGAAGGGGATGGAACAAGGTCTGCACACACGATTGGGCAGCACACCTCCACTCCTGCCACTCAAGGAAGCTGCAGAGGGGAAGGATAAACCCAAGATGGGCCTAACATTGCCTGTAGAGTAGGACTTACATGTATGGGAGGGCAGATGGGTAGCCAGAACCAGCCATGGCTACACTCTCCCTCTGGTGAATTCAATGGTCCTCACTTGGAACCAATTTAGTAGGACCATCCTACAGCATAGGACCTGTAATATAACAAACACGTTACATAACACATTAGACACTACCAACTCAGTGCATTGACATTTATAGTATGAATTTTTACAGCGATGTAAAAGAACATCTGACCCACTTCCAACGGGAAGAAGTCTTTGGAATTACTGATAAAACCTAGGGTCCGGCTTTTTAGGTTCTCGCCATCAATGTCCATGGCCCAGACGAAGTGTGTCCTTATGGGACCATTTTCATGATGAAGCTCTTCACGATCTTTAAAGATACTACGGCCCACGCTCTATTAAATAAAAATGGTACAGATCGTTGACACCTTATTAAATGCCTGGGTACTGAGTTTGGACCTTAAGTAATCTAGCATCACTTGCTTGAGCCAAGTGGACCTATTGTCCTCTATCTCCCGCATAATAGGCTCCGGCCCTATCAGCCCTGCTCAACTTGATTAATTTCCTCATGCCAGCTTTACCAGGAAAGACCCAGAATTGGGGTTCTTGAAGGGACACCTCTCGGAAGAGAATAGCTGAACCCATGGGTTTCACTACACCCAAGCGAATTTCCTCCACCCTTTTTCGTAGAGCTTTTCCATTTCCTCTGGGGAGAATTACCCTTTGTCCCACCAATGGTCCAGTGGGCCATACAACTAATAAGAACCGGGTTCTCTGCATGGTGGGAGCGTAACCCTGGAACATGGGGTCCCACCACTTAAGGGTGTTCCCCGGTGAGTCTACCATTTTAGGGCTACTGGAGCTAGTGTCCATCCTAGATGACACCCCAGAAGTCTCAGATAGTTGTGACAGTGAGGACCCCCGAAAATATCTAAAGGAGCATTGGGATCCCACTTAAGAAATCCAACTAGATGCAGGTATTTCCCCCTCAGAATCATCAGACCAAACCTTACTATCCCCAAAGTCCCAGTCTCTGAAATCAGTGGAGAATGAAGGTGATATACTATAGCCTCAACTTCTTGGAGAGGTATCTGTTGGTTCAGTAACTGCAGAAAAATCACCAACAGCACTGGCTGATAATATAGGCCTGGGAGCAATGTCCTGAAAAGGGGAGGCCTTAGCGTGGGCACAGGTGATAGGGGACAGTGGAATAAGCCTAACATTGTCCTGCTCAAGTTCCGGGGATTTGAGCCTACCACGGCCAACGGGTGTTGGTAACGGATTGGCATCAGTGGCGGCAGGGATCCTGCAACCCCTTCCTTTAGTTCAGGCCAGGTACCTTTGCTGGTCAGCTAGGGACAAGGAGGTACTCACAATCAGAGTTTCCACCTGACATCCCAGGGTCGCATGGTGGAGGACGTCCACCTCGGTGGCCGTTCTCTTGAGATTTGGGAGATGGAGCTGGTCCCGCACCGGAAGTCCAGCTGCATTCGGCACTGCCGGATATGCGTCATCACTCCTCATGCCGAACAAGGCACTGCCTGGTACCTCATTTGTGTAGGCCGCAGCAGGAGCCTGAAAAGGTAAGGGGGTTGGAACCTCACCCCTCCGATGATCAGGATTTGTTGCAGGTGGCTTCGGATCCACCGTGGACACGTCTTTCTCCCCGATGGGAGCCTCCACAGGTGGGGGACTCCTCCAAGGCTCTGGACACACCAGCACTTGCCGAGGGGACATCTGTGGATCTCGACTCTGCCACAGGCTCCAGGTAGGTGACACCTCTTCCGCAGGGATGCTGGTGCCTGGTTCGGCTGGACACCACACCTCGGAATCCCGACTGCTGGTATCATCCTCTGAAGGGGCAGAGACCTCCTCAGGGGAACAGTGTTGAGGCACCCCGCATTCCCTGGTGGCTATCAGCACGGAGCTCATCCGCTCCTGCGCCACCAGAGGAGGTGCACCCAGCTCTCCCTGGCCAGTCCACTTACCATGCGGGTCTATTGGCGAGGGCTCTGCTACTGGAACACTTGGGCCTCCTGGCATGTTAGCTAGGGCCCATGGGCCCATGATTGCATCCATGGAAGAGAGGGCTGGAGGGGCCACACCAGCCGGTGCGATGGCCTTATCCTCTTGAAGGATAGCGTCGGCTGGCACGGGGCTTGCAGGTCGCATGTAGTAGGCCCCACATTGTTGGCCCTTGGCAGTGGGATGGCTTCACCCCGGGGTAGCCGACACTGCAAACACATGCAGCACAGATAGCACTATCCATTCACCTCAACCACCAGGTAGTCTCCTGGTAGATGGAAAGATGATATTTTCAAGGTGGTCATTGATAACTCAGTGACTGCAACAGCAATTGGTAGCAGAGAGATAAAGATAGCTCCATAGAACTGAGGTGGGGCAGCCTTCATCCGGCTCCTCCCTTGAAAGTACAGTCCTTAGGATTGGTTCTTTGTCAGTGGCCCCTCCCTCTGGTGGAATCCAGAGGGGGACACAAAGCAACATGGTGTGGCTTGCAACTTCTTTTTGCAAATCCATGCGGTCCCTGTTAATGGTGGGAGCACCATTTTAGATTATACAGTCCATGTGGTGAGCTCCCCTGACCAGAAGCCACCATTTTGAGGAAAATAAAATACAAGTAGTGGGTGAAAATGGTGAAAAGGGTGCACAGGGTCCCTGGCGAAGCCTCAGGGGCCAGTCTCTCAAACTTTCTTTAGTGGATGGGTACATACTCCCTGGAGAAGCCTCAGCGTATTCCCCAACATACTTTTCTTTAGTGGATGGGTACACGCTCCCTGGAGAAGCCTCAGGGTACGTCCCAACATACTTTTCTTTGGTACTTATGTGGGTAACCACGCTCCCTAGGAAATCTCAGAAAACGCCCCAATGTAGACTTAGTGAATTGGTACCCAGAGTCCCTGTGAAGCCTCAGGGGGCTGTCCCCAGTACTAGTCTTTAATAAGGTGTAAGGCAACAACCTCCCTGGCTTAGCCTCAAGGAGCTTCCCCCTCCCTTTCTTTTCCTCCTGCTGCTGAACAATAGAAAGAGAAACACCAGATGGAGCAAAGGCACTACCATCTGGATAAGTCCCTAAGAAATGCACTCTGTGTCTGTGGGGAGAAGTACCTAACTAAGCAGCCAATGTACAGTTTCAACATACTATTGGTTAAATATATATCCTGGGGTATCTATTATTCATTATTAACATAAATAGCAATATCACAATTTTTGAATACCCTTGTAATACTATCTATCACTCGTACATTCTGTTGCATGATCATGGACATTCCTGTTTAAAATCAAAAATTATCAACAGATTATTTAGAGCAATGTATGAGTTGGTTCCTTCTAATTTGTTATCCTTTCAAGTACACCTCATATGTATCTTAATCATTTATCCTCCTCTAGTAGCCCATTTGGTAGGCTGCTGATCACTGTTAAGTGGCTAGCATCCATCTCAAATTTATGGGAGGATTGAATGATTGGATTGATTATTATAACATATTCATTTTTTGGTCCTCCTCTTCCATTTCCCTTTAAATTTTAGATTTATTATTATTTTTACATTGGTACTTGTGTATTTCAAAATTCACATGTGCAAAAACAAAAAGAGAAACAGTGCAAAAACCCTCATGGTGTAGTAAATAATAATATTGTATTAATAAAACAGGTGAGTATTGCACGTACATCAAATGACTGTAAATTTAGCAAGACATTTTAGGGACATGTTACCACTCTGTGCTCTGCAACCGTGGATATGATGATGTTGCTCACCAGGATCAGTTCTCCTCCCGCAAACTCCGTCAGGTGATTTTTATAGGTCCTCCGCTCAAATGGATTGAGACCCTTAGCCGCAGGGTACAAGCGCGGCTACCACCGCCACGAGGGGAAAGGCTTCTCCGCCGATTCCTCGGTGTCGGGTCAGGAGACGCACGCCAGTGACGTCATCAAGCTGCACCAGCGGAGTGACGCGAGTCGCGTCTTGAATGATTCACCAACAGAGATAGCCGGAATTGCAGCCGGAGAATGTCCCGAATACCAACGATTACAGCAAAAAACAAAGTGCAGTATAAACCTCAATGGGTGATGTTAGGGAAGCGCCCTCATTCAGTCCAACGCGTTTCGTATGTAGGATATACTTCGTCAGTATCCTACATACGAAATGCGTTGGACTGAATGAGAGCGCTTTCCTAACATCACCCTTTGAGGTTTATACTGCACTTTATTTTTTGCTTTAATCGTTGGTATTCGGGACATTTTCCAGCTGCAATTCCGGCTATCTCTGTTGGTGACTCATTCAAGATGCGACTCGCGTCACTCCACTGGCGCCGCTTGAGGACGTCACTGTCGTGCGTCTCCTGACCCTACGCCGAGGAATCGGCGGAGAAGCCTTTCCCCTCGTGGCGGTGGTAACCACGCTTGTACCCTGCGGCTAAGGGTCTCGATCCATTTGAGCGGAAGACCTGTAAAAATCACCTGACGGAGTTTGCGGGAGGAGAACTGATCCTGGTGAACAACATCATCATATCCACAGTTGCAGAGCACAGAGTGGTAACATGTCCCTAACATGTCTTGCTAAATTTACAGTCATTTGATGTATGTGCAATACTCACCTGTTTTATTAATACAATATTATTATTTACTACACCATGAGGTTTTTTGCGCTGTTTCTCTTTTTGTTTTTGCACTAGTTCGGTTTGTGGAGCCATACCACGAGCACAGCAGCACAATCTCCACCATATGTAACAGGTTTTAATTGTTTTTTGTATCTATATTATATGCACCAATTAAGCACAATAATCACAATTTTATGAGCGCAGATCACTTTCTTTGTTCACTTAAAATACACATGTATATACAATCATGTTGTAGTGATTTATAATGTAAATTGATTCATCTAATACAGGCTCATTTTCACAATTGTTATGAATGGTTACTTACTGCTCAAATAACATATAGCCTGATTTATACTTATGTACGTATTATAGGTGCAAACAAAATATGCACACTTATACATGAACTTATATACATGTTTTCTTTTATGTCATAAATGTGTATATTTCAAATGATTTAATTCTATTTGATAATGTTATTGTTGTATGGGTCTATTGGGACATACAGCCATTAATTAATTGATTGCTTGTATTTATCTATGCAAATATTCAACTAGCCATAACCTCTGCTGACTGGTGTATTTAAATATAAATACCTATGATGTATATCCATCACTTATCCCCTGATGAAATCACCCAAGTGTGAAGAAACGCATAGGGATACTAGTTTTTACTAGTGATGGTCATTGCACCAGACCTATTCGGTATCTGGGACTTTCATTCAGACTCTGGGACTCTGTGACGCTGCCCCACACTGACGTGCTGTTTGCTGGGACTTTGGGACGCCACCTTATGGTGACACATCAGCAATTTGGTCCCCGTGGTCCTACCTTCTCCCTTCCTCCTATGCGGAACCACTGTTCACCACAGCTCATTTCCGGCAGAGAACAGGAGTAGCTGCACACTCTCTGGAGTTCCTACTGGACAGTAGCTCAAGGTGCCATACAACTTGTGGGAGCAGGACGTGTGAGCGGAGCAGCAGTTTCCAGCGTCTGGCGAATGAGTATTACTCATTACATGCTTTATTACTTTTTATGTTTGTGAGTGCGCATTTGTTGGAGTTTTATGGAACATTACATTTTGTATCTTAATATAATACTCTAGGATCGGGCGCTTTCTTCTCTTTTTGTCATATATATATATATATCTATATATATAGATATATATAATATGTGGTGGGTTTTGGGATTTCTTGAGCTTGCTGAGATTGTGTTTTTATTAATGCAGTTTATTAGATATATGTAGAAGAGACTGTGCATAGAGATAAAAAAAAAGTCCACATTGAAATAGGAAGGTTTTATAATCCAGAAGGTGAATATCCCTTTTGATTGAGGTGGTATGTGACAGAAGTGTAGCCATGTTCCCTCTTACCTCCGGTGCTGGGTAGGCGGACAGCTGCAGTGTATGGCAGCGATGGAGCTCTATGGCATACCCGGTAAGCAAGGACCGCCATATTGTAGTTTGCGTATGCGCAAATGCAGCCGTGCGCATGCGCAGAGAGGCGAGAAGTTGCGGCGGACATTTTAGGTTTGCGCATGCGCAGTGGAGTCTTTGTGCATGCACAGTCCCCAGCGTTGTAGTGGCCATCTTAAGAGAGGCTCCGCAAGAGACTACATGTCCCAGGAGCCTGAGGGACATGCAGGTAGAATGTTGACACAGTTTGGCAGTTAAAGGCAGTTACTGGAGTTGCTGGAGTTGTGGGCAGTTACTGGCAGTTGGAAGAAGGGGAGAACCATTGAGGTTGTGTCCAGGGAGCACTGCTCCCCTGGACTAGGACCAGGTTTGTCCTTTAGGTCCCAGCTAGGTTCTAAGTCCCCTTCTAGATTGTGGCTGCTATACAGAAGACCCCAGACAGGGCCACTACCCTTTAGCCTTATAGTGTCAGATGTAGCACCAGTGAAGAGACGCCACGCGGTGAGCTGCAGCCTGCGGTTTGGGATCAGACCACAGACAACTATAGACATTAAGGGACACCCTCCAGTTGAAGCTCCTTCAAGAGGCAGACGCCTATGTGGACCAGAGAGAGAGAGGATTCAGCAGACGTCGTGGGGTCAGACGGATATTTTTTGCACATTCAGTGGTACCTGGGTACAGGAGTGCCCAGGGAGGTAAAGTGCACTAACGGTGTACAGGGGTTGCGCTACTCCCTACACGTGGGTGGGACTGACTCTCATTGGGGGAAGACACCAGGGGTATTGGTGCCACGCACCCTAGGTACTTTGGGGGACACTCACCCTGTGTTGTTGTTATTGTATTGTGTGTTATATTGTATGGTACCGTTATATCGTTATTCCACTGTTAGTAAATCAATTGTTATATACAGGTGTGTGTATCATTTCACTGTAAGTGGTCCTGAAAGGGGTTATCCCGCTGTGCTGGGATCCCACTCAGGTGGAGGCTCTGCACCGAGAACGAGAGCCCACCCCAGGCTCCCAGCAGCAGAGGCTCAGGCCATCAGTGAGCAACAGGTAACGGCAGCACACGTAGTTCCCTTAGATACAGGGAATAGGGGCTACAGAAGTATATAGGGAGATACTTGGAGATAATGTATGTCTCTATCCTTTAGATGAGGGGTTCACAAAGTTTTTCATCTGCTCCCCCTGCTTGCTCTCCCCCCCTACTCACGCCCTCCCTCCCCATTACCTTTTCTCCGGTGTTTTCTGATGTCACGATGGCCATGCAAATGAGATGTCATGTGACCCCGCTGTGTCATATGACACCGCTTTGCCATGGCGACATGTTGCCAGAAGCCGCCAGAGACAAGGTAAGGGATTTACAGAGGCCACGCGCGCTCCCCTCCGGCATTTAATTTAAATGCTTAGAGGAAGAGCTTGGGGCCTCTTTAGGTGCCAGGCCCCCCCACAAAATGATGCACCACCCACTTTTTGCACCCCTACTTTCGATAATATCTTTTTATAGCTCACACAATATATAAAGTCAATATAGTCCACAGTGCATGACAATATAAGCAACTTTTCTTTTGAAAAAAAAAAAGGAGTGATTTTAGGTACACAGGATCCTTATCCATGCAGACTTCTGTTGGCGTGTTCCAGCTTTATGTGAGATAATCAGCAACAAAAAAGGTAGCGATCCACAGTGCAATGAAAAGCCTTCAGGGCTGAATGACTGGCAGTTAAATAACGGTTTTTAAGCAAATAGCAAAAGACAGAGGGATAAAAAAACTTTTACATGTCTCGTGCCCTTTTGGCGCTTTATAAAGTGCTAAAAGGGTGCGAAACACGTAAGAGTGTTTTTTATCCCTCTGTCTTTTGCTATGTGCCAATAAACCATTATTCAACTGCTAGTTATTTAGTCCTGAAGTCTTTTCATTGCACTGGGAACTGTTACCTTTTTTCTTGCCCATAGAACAAATAAGTGTCAAACAACGCTCCATTTATTACATGCCTCTTAACAGCTGCTGTTTCACTAGCAACTTAGAAGAAATCAAATGACTTAAGGCCTTGCCTATGGCAGAAGTCCACATTGGACCATGTAAAGCTGGTGTGTAACACTTACAGAGGCAGAAATACATGTAGACTCTTCTGCTGTTTTCTGAAAGACGTAAAGACACTCAGTGAGTTAAGAGCAGTGTGATATTAGTTCTTTTCACCTCCATGGTGAGGGAGAGAAACTGACGGTTGCTAAAATGACCACTTTCTTTCTCTCGCCAGGTGCAAAAAAGAACACAGGATAACTATAGTGTGAAAGAAAATGCAAGACTACGAATAGGCACAAAAACAATCATTTTTAACTTGTATTTCCAATTAGAAAGGGTAACGAAATGAAATATCTAAACTTTGCAGTTGAGACAGACAGTGCAGTTGTAGCAGCTTTGGAATTGCTATTATGGTTTATTTCACACTGCAGTGAAACAAACTTCAGAATCAAATACCTTTGGAGCCTACTGACGGATTACTGTGCCTATTTCAAGGTGTTATTCGGCAACCTCTGTTATGGGTTAATATAGCAAAAGTTGCTTTAACTTCCATTCAAGCCAAGAGGAGTTAACGTCAACCTGGATTTGTTAACCTGCACTGAGCTTTATGAAAAACCCCTTGATCTTAACTCCATTCGTTTGAATTGAACTGAAATCTTCCCAAGCAAAGTGATGATGGCTTCACAGTATATTAAATAGAGAAATAAATCTGAACATAAATTAATAAACAGATAAAAAAAATGGATCAAGCAGATGGTTGCAATGAGGAAAGGTCTGAGGCACTGTGATACTGCAGAGTTCCAGTGCTGAAAGTGTTAATCAAGTAAGAATTGTATCTCAGATTTATAAAAAGTAAAGTGAATAAAATAAACCAAAATTGTGCCCACAACAAAAAAAACCTTTTTTTTCTTTTAAAAAATCCACAAAGCTAAAGGTATGATATGTCTTCGTTTGTTTTATTGCTTTGCATTTTCTAGCAATCCTAGTTGGCATTTTAATCCTGGAGCTGCTGGGGGTATGTTTTCCAGATCATATAATCTGGGAAATAAGAATTAAAAACAGATATTGAAAACAGAGCCCAAAAGAGTCAGAATAGAAGCTTAATGTTTTATGTACTGCACACTTATTTTATTAAATATTAATAAAATGTATTTATTAATCAATACTATACTGTACATTCGGTAGAAATAAAGTCAAATATAACTTGTTTAACTCTCCTGCTATTGTAAATTAACTCAATAAAATATGGTGAATATGGGTTCTATTGCTATATGCCCTCAATGATAATAGATTCTAATATTATCTTTTACCCCAGTTTTAAAGCCGATAGACTGATAAATAACTCCAAATGAATCAAGCTACTTTGCCTTGAATGTGTCTGCTTGTTATTTGGGGACTGTTTATATGAATGTACTATGGTATATAGGATAACCTAGTAGGGAATTAAAAGGCATCCATACTAGGAAATCAAATTCTACCTCTTGCATCGTCATTTTTTGCATGTTTTCGCAATCCCCCAGCCCCTGATTGACCCAATTCCAACCCGCACCAAATTAATGTTAAAAGTGCATTTCAATGCATTTCTCTGTATATTGACAAATACCCTGTACATAGAGTAATGTATGCTTTGCAAGTTTCTCCAGCACTGACACAGTTAAAGTAACAGGTGAAAACTAAATCAGGTTATAAACTCTCCAGGGCATGGCTATTATGATTGGAAAAACAACACGTAAAGGGGCATGGATGTAAAGGTTGAGCAGAACCTCTGCTCAAGTGTGCTATTTCTATGTGACATAATCAGTCTGTGGCTGGACACTTCTTGTTCAACACTCTGGATGTTGATTGGGTTTCAGCTGAAAAGAAAAGCAAAAAAAAAGCTAGTGGGAAACAGAAGTCTAAAAATAACACTATAGTATTTGACTAAATAAATCAGGAAATGTCAGTGCCAGGATAAATCAGCTAGGTCACCATCAGCATTTCATCTCTGAGCATCTTTCTCTTTTACATGCATTTTATTCTGCACAACATCATCTTCCTCACAAGTGAACGGGTCAAGAAGACCGAAAATAATCTTATTTTCACTATATTTACAAAATTACAATTGTGCTCCATTCCAGGATACATTCACAGCTGGCAGATCAAGAAGGGACAACAACAAAAAAATTAACAATTTAGCACATTTCCCCAGAACTGTCTAGCTCCCTCAGTGAAGCTGATTGTCTTGAAATGTTTAGCACTTCCCCGTCAAGCTCTTGAAAGAAAGCTCTTTTATTTTTTTGGCCTGGATTTTCAGCATAGGAGTGGCGAGAGAGCAGCAGAGTTCACATTTCCCTTTGAGAGAAGCAAGGGAGACCCAGGGATACAAACGGCAAGGGTGCTCCAACCCGTCTTGCAGTACAGTGGTTCACTGGCAATGCTCTGCGTCTGGCAGCCTCAAAGCTACTGCAATCCTCGCCGTCCATGTGATACTTGCATATCCTTTAGGATGTTGGCGGAATAAGTCAATTTTGCATATACTGTACCTCACGCTCACATCATGCTTCTGTGCGTGTGTTATTTTCCTATTAATAGGAAGGAGGGAGCCTTTTATTGAATGAGCGCAGTGCTAGTGCTGCTGCTGCTGCTGCTGCTGCTGCTGCGGAGGGCGTGCTCTTTGCTTTATTGTTCTCCTCTGACACACGCCTTGGAGCACTCCACAAACTTAGAGCAACCTCACACCCTTCCACTTCATTCCTATAATTTATTCCTCTTTCCCCCTGCCGGCATCATGTCGAAGGAGCTCTCTACTCAACTCTCGCCCTGGTTTGCTCTTTTTCTTCTGCATGGTTGAAACTCAAATCGCAGTGGTTTACAAAGAATAATAAAGGACAGGAGACGTGATTTTTCTTGCTATTTGAAGGGATTAAGTGGAGCTGTTTGTTTTTGCATTGTTATTTATTTTTTCCCTCTGCGGGATAGAGGAGCTGAAAGAAGTCACTGGTGTGCCCCTTCAGCAGTCCTCATGTGGCAAGAAGCAATGAGGAGACGCCGCTATTTTCTTGACAGGACAGAGGATGTGGTCAGTAGGCAGCAGCGACAGGAACAGCAGAAGTCCAGGGACTGGCTTTATGAGTCCTATTACTGCATGAGCCAACAGCACCCTCTGATCGTCTTTCTGCTTCTTATTGTGATGGGAGCTTGCCTGGCACTGCTGGCTGTCTTCTTTGCTTCTGGGCTGGTAAGGAGCTTTAAGTTGAAACACATTTAACTTTATGTTTTTTGACAACCCAGATAATAAAAGGGCATAACTTCTATAGTGTACACACTATTATATAGTTCCCATCAAAATGTAAACTTCCCCAAATAACATGATTTACCATTAATTGTATTTTGGCAGCTACAGTAAAACTCTGTGTATAATCCCTATTTTAAGGCTTTTTCCACTGACACAGATAACATAATTCTTTAGCAACACAAACAGGTGTACAGAATGTACCGCTGCCATTCAATCAATATTTTATATTTTTCTCTAGTTTCAGTTAACATCATTATGAACTATGAACCTGCAGGTTAGGTATCAGTTCCTAGTGCTTGTGAATGTAAACCCTTCTTGTGTTTGTTTTCTCTTTTGAGTGTGATGCCACATGTCTAAAAGACATACACTTACTTACAGACTTACACCTGTGCAGAAGTGAAAAACTGTAAGATGTCCCTGCAGAAAATAAAGACTGCAGTTAACAAATGTGTAGGCTGTTTCACATATGAAGTTTATGGAATACTGTTTTGCTGCATTGTTTCCTTATTGAAGGAGTTTCAATCGAGTCCCTACCCCATATAAATTATCAAAATGAACTCACTTGTCATTCACAGAAGCTCTACAGTATATGCATTTAAAAGTTGGTGAGGGAAAATAAGGTGATATGTACACTACGTTTACTTACCCTTGGTCCTAACATTAGGGTGTCTGTGCTCTGGGGTGTTGGTCAGGGAGCTGGAAGGATAGGTATTTCGAAACCTCTCAAATGCTGTCGGTACCTGCAATGCAGGACGGTAGGGTTCTACAAGACACTTAGAACTCACACCACTCACTCCCCCTCAGTGCTGGTGCACATGCTATGTAGAGGTTCATTAGTGGCCAAAGGTTCTGTAATGTCTTGCAGGTCTTTTCACACTGGAGACTATAACAAGTACATTTTTGGGCATTATTATAGTACCGGTACATACAGTATACAGCAGCTATGCAAGAGATCACTTTTGGGCAACAAGTAAACGTTTGGCTTCATAAAAAGCTTTCATAGTTTTGCAATACTAGAAGAGATTAAAACAGCAGTTTGTTCGTTCTTTCAAAAATAGCTAGAACTTCATTTTCCACGTACTAAAATCTATAGAGGCTAACAACATTATTATTTTTTTTCCTCCAGTAAGTCTATAGCAAGGATGTTTATTCTTTGCACGTATCAATGTCAGTCACAAATCTCTTTTTAGATATTTTCTGTCTGTTGCAGCAGTTATACTGTAGACTTCACAAGCCATATTGACTGTCTGCAGTTGCAATGAGTAAGCCTTATGTTACAATGTTAGCTGGGCTGAGCAGATGTTCAGTCCTAGTCCAACAGTGAACTCTATAAAACTGTATGCTTTTATCTGGCTTCTTTAGGGTAGGAGACAGCCTCTGAAATGTTGACTTTTCTTGACACTGAAATAAGTTATCATTGTAGTAAGAGGATATAGATACCCATTCATCTTTCTTTGTAAGTTATTGAAATATGGTCATGACCGCAATTATACTTAGAATTGCACGAAACACTGCACCGAAAGAAGGTTTGGTGGGCTAAAACTAGAAAACCCACCATTAACTTTGGGTTACTATGTTTATAAGCATCGTGTGAAAAACAACTTTTAGTAATTAATCGTTATTAAAAAATTGATACATTTTAAATTACTTACATTTTCTATTTCAATGGATCAAAGATGTGGTACTGGACTGTCAGAAATGTTTTCTTTTTGTTATAGGGAATCGAGTTCTAGTTGAGCACTACACAGTATCTGTACAAGTAAGGATTCAAAAGAGATAATCTTTGGGACCCTAATTTTACCATAGCAGCTTAAAAGATCAGATGACTTTAAACTGGCAGAAGGAAATGTCAAGCATTAACCTAATAAGTAGAATAAGTTGTTTTTTATTCTTACTATACTATAGTGGATAAACCATGCATTTATTCAGCATAAATGTGGACAATACATTGAAGCCTGGGACATATTTCAATCAAACACACAGATACCCAGCAAGCTCTTAGAAACCCCCCAAAATTACCACTATATGTGTGTGTGTGTGTGTGTGTGTGTGTGTGTGTGTGTGTGTGTGTGTGTGTGTGTGTGTGTGTGTGTGTGTGTGTGTGTGTGTGTGTGTGTGTGTGTGTGTGTGTGTGTGTGTGTGTGTCAAAAGGAGTACTACTGGGCGTGGTTAATTGTATAAAAAAAGAGACAATGAAGTCCAGAGCAACATCCAATGTGACAAAAATACACAGTGAAATACGTATATATCTCTTGAAAAAGGATCATTTAGTTAACCTTTTTGCCAAAGCGTATAAGCCTGCGAGCCACTTTCAAGGCATGACCATAGTATCGCAGGTCCTAACACTAACTGATTAAAATCCTTATTTACCTCTATAATTAGGGGAAGGATGCTCCTGGCATTGAACCTGTTGCAACCAGCTGCATGAAAAGAAAACCTGCTTACTTGGACAGTGGGGAGGGGTGAGCTTTAAACCCTGGGTGGGAGGAGCCATTAACCTCCATAATAGCTGAGACCAGCTGGACAAAGTTAACAAACACACAGATACCCAGCAAGCTCTCAGAAACCCCCCATAATTAGCACTATATATATATATATATATATATAGACACACAAGAATGTTCAGGGCACTCAACAGTGGAAAATATAAGGAAAGCAACTTATCTGGTCAGTTGTGGTGCAAGCAGTGCAACCAGGATCACCATCCAGCAGCAAAAATAGACACAATCCTGATGTACAAAATCCGCAGCACTCACCAATTCAAATGCAGAAACAATTTAATGAAGAAACACAAGCATCAGGGGTAACAGCAGGAAAAAAGAAGCGATGTTTTGGACCTCCCGGTCCTTTCTCAAGCTTGAAAAAGGACCGGGAGGTCCAAAACGTCGCTTCTTTTTTCCTGCTGTTACCCCTGATGCTTGTGTTTCTTCATTAAATTGTTTCTGCATTTAAATTGGTGAATGCTGCGGATTTTGTACATCAGGATTATATATATATATATATATATATATATATGTTATAAGTGTCAAAATATTTCAATCAGCATGCCTTTTTGTATGTCTCAGGAATCTAGTTCATGTACTGTATGTAAATATATACACAGACTTCAAAATAAAGGACAACTATATTGACATGTTGATCTGCAAAAGTAAGTTCTACTATACAAGATATATATAGTATACTGATATAGAACTTAAAAAACTGCGTGCAAGGTTTTTTTCTGTCTGTTTTGCAGATGCACATCACTAAAGCAAAGCATCCAATTAATGCTAACAGTGAGCCATATGAATAAATATTGGGAGAACTGTAAAAACAGTTTTTAATTTGCAAACCTACAGTATGTTTTGGATATTTCTTAAGTATTTTAGGGGCATGTCTTCCTACACTGTGCAATGATTCCTTGGATCTCTATACACTTACAGTGCCCCAAAACAAATTCTTCTCAGTTATAATATAAGACAAGGGAACTACAGTACATTCCATTGGCATTGTACAGTACAGTTGCATTGTTTTTCAATTTTACCTTGTTCTTTTTTTGCCAGCATGTTTCCCTCCCTGGGTGATAATGGTGAAAGGCGGGGTTGCAACAGATCTGTCTAGGACATGCAAATGAGCATACAGTAATATTTCCATTCGCTATATATATATATATATATATATATAAAAAAAAACATAAAAACATTGCACGCAGTTTTTTTAAGTTCTATATCAGTATACTATATATATCTTGTACAGTACAAGTTACTTATATATATATATAAAATAATAATAATTATACTTATACTAAGCTCAATCATAGTAAAATAATTACAAATAAAGTAAGTTCAGAACTATCCTTGTCATGATTATTCCTTTCTCTCAACTTGTTCTGTGAAAGTATTCTACACATTTACAGGTACATCGCACAGCATTTTACAACCTAGGTGGTTCCTCTAAACTAACTTGAAAAGTAACACCTCCTACTGTAAATTTAGAATATTGTCTTATATATCATGTTTAATTTTAGTCTACCATTGAATCACCCATACGAGAAACCACTCTTCTTTGGGGCATAGGTTGAGAATTATACTAATACTATCCAGTATATATTCCAAAGAAAAGTTATCTTTAGCTATAAACTATGTTTTATTTACATTATATTCATATAAAGCAGTTGTCTGACACACACCCACACATCATAATTCTCCAACTACTTATCAATACATTGTGATAGCTTGTAGGCTGGTTTGTAACACAGCATGTACTGTATTAGTAACAAACCAAATATTGCTCTTACAAGAGATAGTGCTATTGATTTAGTTTGGATGTTCCCATCTACAGGAATAGACAACCTGTGTCCATTTCAGTATAATCAGCAATGATGTAGTACGCATGACAGTTCTTTGTTTAAGCTTTGACATGCTGTGTCAGATAGTTACATAGTACTTACATAGTTATATAGTAGATGAGGTTGAAAAAAGACATACGTCCATCAAGTTCAACATACAGACGAGACCACGACTATTCTAAAGCTTGCCTTAAACTAGCCCGGTTACATTCTGGGTATGTGCTGGGTGTAACCTGGCTAGTTTATTGCATGTTTAAGGCATTTCTGCATTGACTAATGACCCATAGGATTAACACAGCAGGGGTCCCTGGCAGTCCCATTGTTTGAATGGGACTGCCAGGGACCCCCGCTGTTAATCTAATGGGCCATTAATCAATGCAGAAATGATGGGTCTAGTTTAAGGCAAGTTTAAGGCATGTATCCATGGTTTTTTTGGCGATTGCCACTGGTTTGTGTTAGAATAACCGTGGGCAATACAGTACTGTATGATAAAGTTAGACGACAGATACTTTATCCTACAGGGCATATTTGTACTTACAGTATATTGATCCAGAAGAAGACCTGGATTTCACAGGTGAAAAAGTTTCAAGGATTAACATCCATTAAAATAACTGCCTTTCAAAACAAATATATATTGGACTGATTGTGAAAGTGTTTAACATGCATTATAAGTAAAATACCCATTAGTCTAAAACAGTAAGAAATTGTATTATTGTTTTAATCTTAAAATTCTGTATTGGCATTGAAGTTAATGATGTAACACTGTTCTTGAGGCAAAAGGAACATCTACAGTACATAGAGTACCTCATCTTTGGATGTCAGCTCAAAATGAACCAGCCAAGTATTCTTTTAATTGTCTACTTTCAGATAATTTAGTTGTGAATTGTGTACATACTTTTTAGTTGCTTTAATTACATTAGAAAATGATGTTAGGATTCCTAATAAAGGTTGTTTAAATAACTATACCATTTCACATACTCCCTGATCTGACTGCTGCTCTATAGGGGCTCTTTTCTTGCTTCTACAAGTATCTGTTTACTCTATATATTTTGCTCCTCCTACTGTAGCACAATTTCAATTATACAGTACACTAGGCTGTAGCAAGAGCTTCTATCCTCTCCTTCCCCATCCCCTTAGCATATTGTAACAGAATTCACAGCAAAGTTGAAAATTGCCTTGGCCACTCAGGAGGTAACTTCAAAGGGTTATAATACACACAAAGCTTACAAGAAAAAGTAGATCCATTACAATCTGCAACTTAAAATCCATCTCTTACACCTTTTTATGCACAAATGTTGAGATATCCCAATTTCTATTACAGTCCACAGATCTATTACAAAGCCAGTATAACCATCCCCACACTGATGAGACCCAAAAAATCTAAACAGCGGTCTGTGAGTAGGTTTACTGGCTATTCACTTTAACCCAGGTTGTGCTGAAAAGCTCTGTAACACAGCAGTCGTAAGCTTATAGGGGTCCGTGTCAAAATAGATTTGAAGCAAAAGTGTGTGCTCATGTGGATGTCATTTCCCAGAATTCCATGCTGCAGTGGAAGCATTGAATGCTAGGAGATAATTGCGAAAACCAGGGTTGCAGACCTGTCTGAGACATGTGAATGTGCTCACAAGTGATGTTTTCATTTGCTATATGCTAATGTACTGTATATGGTGGAGGGTTTTTGTTACTTTCTTACCCACCATAACTTATTTAAGGTGTGGTTGAGACTTCTAGTCAAAATGCAGTCATTTGGACAGAGCGACTTTCCCCAAAAAACTATACAATTCACTTTCACGATTATTATTATTGTTTATTTATGAAGGGCCAACATATTCCACAATGGGGTACAGAGTTAAGTATATTACATAAGCAGTTACATACTGTACAAGTGATAACAAACAGAAACAAACAGATACAAAGAGGAAATGAGGACCCTGCTCTTGAAAGCTTACAATCTAGAGTGTCTTAAGTTACTTAAAAAATAATTACTTAAAAAAATTGGACAATGATTAGATATACAGTATCCCTACACAATTACGTTTCCATGCAAAATGTCTTTACCTTTTAAAACAAACATAGCCTCACTGTTGTTGTTTTCAGTTGGTTGTGGCTACCCTGATCTTCAAAGAGTCAATTAAACCCTAAGATGCAATATTGGCTTAAGAATAGTAACCTAGTAAAAAGAAAATTCCATAAGCAGTATATGATGCTAATGATTAATTCCATTTTGCTTCTTCAATCACATTTTAATGAACCAAACGGTGCTTCTTTTTAAAACATCAAGCTTCAAGGCATAGGCAGTGAGATAAAAATGTACACCTTTTTCAGTAACATTGTTCATGCAAAATGTAATACATAGGACATTTCCAAACTTTTGCACAGATGTAATCACTGAGTAGTTGAGTTGCATTCTGAACAGAGTAGTTGAGTTGCATTCATATAAGTCTCTTTAATATCCCTATTTGTTATAAATATTTGTACAGCATATACTTAGTGATTTACAAACACAACATTGGTTAAACGTGCAACTCCTGAAACTCAATATAAATATATATATATTTTTTATTGTTGTAACTTTTAAAAGTTTTTATCTAGTCTACCATGATTTCAACTTTTTCTTTGTACGGTTACAATGTGGTGGTATCTGACTAATTCTCAGAATTATGTGAAAAACGAAAAAATAAATACATATGCCTTTTCTTTATTCAAAATAATCTTTATGGTATATATAAATTGCAAAATGTATATGTTATAATTTCTTAGAATGAATAAATACATACTTTAATAAAACATCTATGCTGAATATTTATTTTGCTTTCTTGTGTTTTTCTTTTTTTTTTTTAAACTTTTTTTTCCTTTATTGGAGACATACATATAAATTACATACAGAGGGTACAATCAGTGCGATACATAACGGTCGGATTATAGTGATTCTTGATTGTAAGGTGGGCGCATGGTGTCAATAAATTCTTTTGTTGATTTTTTGGTAAGGAAAGCAGGGGGGAAGACTCAGGGGGAGGGTCGATAGATGGGAACGACAGGAGAGGGGGAAGGAGGGGGGTGGGGGGAGGGGGCGGGTTAACCCCTCTCTTTCTCTCCGACTCTTTAGCGCGTATGTTCTTTGTCGATGGGACCTAGCCGGGAGGTGGGGTTCAGGAAACTGTCCAGGGTTCCCAGGTATTATAGAATTGTGGCATTTTCTGTTTTAACATGGCTGTTAGTTTTTCCATGATCATAACTGTATTTACTCTGTTGACCATAGTCCTTCTTGATGGCGCTTTTAGTTGCTTCCAGGCCGCCGCTACCGAGCATCTTGCTGCCGTAAGTATGGCGGAAGTAAGCCTGGCCACGGGGGCTGGGAGATCTTCTATTGGTTTACCCAGCACGTATGCCAGAGGATCCAGGGGAACCTCCAGGCCCAGGGTTTCATCCAGCAGCTTTTGAACTATGGTCCAGAACCGCTGTATCTCCGGACATGTCCACCATATGTGGGGCATGTCGCCCTTTTGTCCACATCCTCTCCAGCACACGTCAGTTGCGCCGGGGAAGATCTGGCTCAGTCTACTCGGGATCAGGTACCATTAGAATATATATTTTCTTTTGTAACTGAGCAAATTGAGGTTTTAGGGGCTGCGTCCCAGATGTCCTCCCAATCTTCGAGGTTTAGCGGTATGCCGAGGTCTGTGCACCATTTTTGCATATAAGCATGAGTGAGTGGGGGAAGAGAGTTCTCTAATATGCTATAGATTGCTGTAATTAGTCCTTTCTGATAATCTCTTCTTCGACAGGGGGACTCAAATTTGGTCAAGGGGGTGAATTTTGAGGTCGGGGATAGAGCTCCAAGGAAATGCCTTGTTTGTAAAAATGCGAATATGGGGATGTGGGGGGCTGACAGTTTATTTTTGAGCTCCTGGAAGGACAGAGCTTTGTCATTCTCTAGTAGATCCGCAACCATGCTAATGTTTAGGTCCTGGAATTGACCGATCAGAGCTTGGGAGCATCCAGGAGGGAATGCTGGGTTCCCAAGTATGGGGATGAGTTGGGAGGGGGGTGAAGTTAGGCCATATTTCCCTCTATTTTTGGACCAGGTAGACCACGTGCATTTCATTGCCCCCAGTCCAAGCTTCAGAGGGAGTTTTTCCTTATGGTTTGGGGACCAAAGCAGTACTGGGAGTGGGACAGGAGCTACATGGCTGGTCTCTATTTCCAGCCAGCAGGCGGAGTCCGGGGGGTTGTTCCACACAACCGCCTGTCTGAGCTGGGCTGCATGGTAGTACCTAATCACGTCAGGCACTCCCAGTCCTCCTCTTGTTTTTGCAGCCATGAGTACTGACCGCGGAACTCTGGGTTTCCGTTGTTTCCAAATAAAGCGTATTATTTGCGTTTGTATATTCCTAAGGTCAGCTAGTGGGATTGGGACTGGGAGAGTCTGGAAATAGTACAACAGTCGGGGAAGGATATTCATTTTTGCGGAGACGATTCTGCCAAACCAGGAAATCTTGTATGTATTCCAAGCTTCTAGGTCTTTCTTGATCTGGCTTAAAAGGGGGGGATAGATAGTTTTATATAGCGAGGAATACATTCTAGTAATTTTTATCCCTAGGTATTTTATGTGGGAGGAATTCCATTTATATTTGTGGTTAGCTTGAAGGAGTTTCCATGAGGGTTCGGGGAGGAATATATTTAGTGCTTCCGATTTGTCCATTTTTATTTTGTAATCTGAAGCTAGACTAAACTGATCAAGCAGCTTTTGTAGGTTGGGTAGGGAGATATGTGGGTCAGCTAAGGTCAAAATGACGTCGTCCGCGAAAAGGAATATTTTATAGTCTTTGTCAGCTATGGTTATGCCTGAGATATCTGGGTTCGCTCTGACTTGTGCTGCCAGCGGCTCTATTGAGAGTGCAAAAAGCAGTGGGGATAGGGGGCAGCCCTGTCTGGTTCCGTTTCGTATGTGTATCGGATTAGCTTGTCCTCCTGGCAACTTCAGGTATGCAGTAGGGTTCTGGTATAGTGCCCGAACCCCTTCTAGGAATGGTCCTGAGAAGCTGAATTTGATCATTGTTTGATCAAGGAAGGACAATTTGAAATGATCAAATGCCTTTTCGGCGTCTAGGCTCAGAATCATGGCCTGGAGTTTATTGAGATGCACGTGGTCGATAATATCGATAATTTTGCGGGTGTTGTCAGAGGCATGTCTTCCTGACACGAATCCCACTTGGTCTATATGAATTAGTCGGGGGAGAATAGGGTTTAGCCTGTTTGCGAGGATCTTGCTATAGAGTTTTAGGTCTGTGTTAAGCAGGGAGATTGGTCTGTAGCGACCGCATTGCAGCGGGTCCCTTCCTTCCTTGTGAATGATCGCTAAATTGGCAGCAGAAATTGTGCCTGGTATCGGGGCTCCTTCTAGAAACGAGTTGAACATGTCTAGAAGATATGGGGAGAGAGACGATCTAAATTTCTTATAAAAAGGCGTTTGAAAAGCCGTCGGGACCAGGAGTTTTGGCTATCTTAAGGGTGCTTATGGCTTGTGCCAGTTCTTCCTGGGTGATTGTGGTGTTCAGGGCATTGAGTTCCTTGTCGGTGAGAGAGGGGAGTTTGCAATTTGCCAGGAATCGTGAGGCCGATTCCTCCCCTATTGGGGTTTGGTTGGGGGGGTGGAGGTTATAGAGCTCCGTGTAATAATTTGCAAATTCTTGAGCAATTTCTTTGTCTACATAGGTAGTACGGCCCTCCTTATTACGGATTCTTGTGATTTGAGCTCTTGCTTTTATGCCTCGTAGTTTTGATGCTAGTAGTTTGTCGGCCTTATTACCTCTATCGTAAAACCTCTGATTGGTCCATTTGAGCGCTCTCTCCACTTCTTCTAATTGGGATTGTTTTAGCTCAGTTCTTGCTTTGTCAAGTGTTCTGAGTATTTTTTTGGAGGGGGACGTTTTATGTTGTTGTTCGAGGGAAATTATTTTGTCAGTCAGCGCCTTTTGTGCTTTTAGTTTAGATTTTTTCTTGTAGGATGCCAATGAGATTAGGTCGCCTCTGATTGTTGCCTTATGGGCTTCCCACAACGTAGGTGCTGCGGTAACTGACCCTTTATTTAATGCGAAAAATGAGGTTAGTTTGTGCCGAATTGTATCCACAATTTGCGGGTCATTGAGTAGGGAGTCATTCAGTTTCCAATTATAAAAGGTATTCTTTACAAAAGGGAGAGAGAGGGTCAAATCGATCGGGGCATGGTCGGACCACGTTATTGGCCCTATGTTAGACTGGGAGGACGCCTGGAGAACATTCTTGGAACCTAGTAAGTAATCGATCCGCGAGTAAGACTGATGTGGGGCCGAGAAGAACGTGTAGTCCCTCTGGCCCACGTGCTGGGCCCTCCAAATATCCTTAAGGGAGTGATTCTGTAGGATTTCCCTGAATCGTTTCGCCTTTTGCTGGTTCTGAGATATGTGTTGGGCAGTAGGCAGAGAGGATTTGTCCTGGTCAGACGATAGTACCATGTTGAAATCCCCTACTACTAACAGGGAGGAGAGGACGGCTTGGTCCAGGGGCTCCAGAAGGCCCTGAAGAAATTGTGTCTGGTTTTCGTTATAATCCATTTTCATTTTGCTATGCGATCTATAACGTCATGAACTGCATTTTTACATAAGTATAGCTAACGCAACGTCTACGTATTGAAAGAGTTGGGGGAGGGTGGGGGGGAGGGGGTGTTGGTGGGGGGTTGAGGGTAGGGGGGGATAGTGGGGGGTGGGGGAGGGTGGGGAAGGAGGGGGGGGAGGAAGGTAAGGAGGGGGGGGAGGTAAGGAGGGGGGGAGGAAAGCGTGTGGAGGTCCGATCAGGAGAGATTAGTTGGGTTTGGGTGGGGGAGGGGGGGTTACGGGGGGGGAATGGGGGTGTAGGGGGAGGTGAGAGAGAGGGGAGGGGTGGGGGGGTGGGAAGGGGGAAGCAAGGTAGTGGTAGCTGTGTCGCATCAACGGTGGATAGAGGTTTGAGGCAGAGAGGGGATATCATAGGTGAGATGGGTATTCAGGGATGTCAGCTGGTCTTTCAGGTCTCAGGTTCCGCCTCACTGGATCTTTCTTGTGTTTTTCTAAAAAAATATATCAGAGGGATTGCAACTTCTGACAGTGATGCAAACAATCAATATATAATGTATAGACAAAAATATAAAAAAAAATCTTGCCCCAGACAATTTATAATACTGTACATATAATAAAATTGGGGAAAAATACAAAATTAATATGCCGAAGTACATGCTATATTATTGAAAATATATTATAATACCTGTGATATTATAGTAGATTTTGGATAAAGTAGAATGCACAGGATGGATACTGAAAATCATGCTTTAGGAAGTGTTTTTTAGCGGACATTTAATGATACAGAAATTGGGTTCCTGGCAATAGTTTTCGTACAGGAACTCTAGATATAGGAGGCTACTAAAAGAGAGAATCTAGAAACTTAACAGGTTTAAATACATTATAAACCAGCTTTGATATTAAACTTTAGGTCAGGCCAGGCCTCTATTATTCTGTGATATAACATAACATTTAGTAACAGGCAGTAGAATTTCTGCAAAACATCAGACCAATTGTGCAGTTTATAACATTACCATCTTAAGAGCAATAAGACAGATTGTATACTAGGCAGCTCTTTCTGTTTTACTGCAAGTAAAGTAAGCCTGTCTAACATTTTTTTTAACCTTTCCATTTGGACCATTACATTATGTTACTTGATATCCAAGCTTGGTCTTCTTTTATTATTTCTTGCACCCCTCTCTCATCTATTTTATTTCCTACACGTTGTTGCAGTTTATACATGCTTGCAATGCTTAGTCTAGCTTCCTACTTTAGTTAAACTATAGTAGACAACAGGTTGGTTACTGGAAAGGAGATAACAATTGGCTCAGTCACTATACCCCAACCTAACAGTGTTATTAACATGGTATGCCACAGGGCTGTGGTCAAAGTATAAACTACTGGGCCCCCTTGTGCCTTAATCCTGAAAGTGAAAAATAATTCAACCAATAAATTTTGGGCAAGGAAGTTGGGGGGTCAGGGGAGGAGTTATGGACCCAGAGGGACTGGGGTGAAATTCTGGTCCTG
Source organism: Ascaphus truei (assembly GCF_040206685.1). Classification (NCBI taxonomy): domain Eukaryota; kingdom Metazoa; phylum Chordata; class Amphibia; order Anura; family Ascaphidae; genus Ascaphus; species Ascaphus truei. The sequence goes on from NC_134484.1 coordinate 257,578,228, forward strand.
GAGGGGAGGGGGGGGGAGTAGAAGGAAGTCTGGGCCTTAGGGTAAAGGTATGGGCCTGGGGCAAGGACATCCATAACATAGTGGGGGAAGTAGCTGAGTGTGCCTACAGTACCTGCAGCCTTGAATAATTGAAGGGGCCTGCCAGAGGAGGCCTGTCAGAAGGGCATGCTGACATGGCCGAAGATGCCCGAAGATGCCCGAAGAGGTGCCTGTCGGAGTGGGCTCCCTTCCACTGACCTCCAGCAGGCCCCGTCTGACAGGCACCTCTGTGGATCTGGCACTGCATTAGGGTCACTGGCAGGGTGTCCATTTACTCATCGGGCCTGAGACAGCAGTCCCAGCTGTTCCCCTGGTTAAAAGTCATGGTTGGCTCCCTCAAATTATTAAAAACACCAGACCCAGACGGATTCTCCAATGCCTATTACAAAACATTCGTGCTGACTCTCTCCCCCTACTTGCTTGATATGTTCAACTCCTTTTTGAAGGAAATTTGATACCCGCCACGATTACCACAGCAAACTTAGCTATTATTCATAAGGAAGGTAGGGATCTGCTTCTTTGCAGCAACTATAGACCAATCTCCCTACTCAATACCGATCTCAAAATCTACAACAAGATCTTAGCAAACAGGATCAACCCAATTCTCCCCACGCTCGTCCATATAGATCAGGTAGGCTTTGTGTCAGACAGACAGGCCTCTGACAATACCCGCAAAATTGTGGACCACGTGCATCTCACTGGAACCAAGGCAATGATTCTGAGCCTTGACACGGAAAAAGCTTTCGACAGAATCAAATGGTCCTTTCTAGACCAAACAATTCTGAGGTTTGGCCTTTGCGGACCATTTCTGCAGGGGGTCAGAGCCCTCTACCAAAATCCTACGGCACATATTAAACTCCCGGGCGGTTCGACAGACCCAATTATTATCAGAAACGGCACCAGACAGGGCTGTCCCTTATCCCCATTGCTATTTGCTCTGTCAATTGAACCACTGGCGGCTAAAATTAGAGAAGAAAAAAGCATAAAAGGAATTCAGATTGGCGAAACTGAGTATAAAATTTCCCTATTTGCAGATGATGTGATTCTGACCCTCACGGGCCCTCATATTTCCCTCCCTAACCTCCATAGACTGCTGGACCAATTTGGCTTAGTCTCTCACTATAAAGTTAATATGGATAAATCAGAGGCCCTCAACTTATCCCTCCCAGTCCCGATGTGGAAACTCCTACAGCTAAACTATAAATATAAGTGGAGCTCTACACATCAAATACCTCGGGGTTAAAATCTCAAATTCCTATAAATCCCTTTACCAGTATAACTATCCCCCCTTATTTGACCAGATCAAAAAAGACTTGGACGCATGGAAAAAGCTCCATATCTCCTGGTTTGGAAGAATAGTTTCAGTCAAAATGAATATCCTCCCGAGACTACTCTACTTTTTCCAAATCCTCCCCATAGCCGTCCCAATGGCAGCCCTGTAGAAATTCAGTCTCATATATTCCAATTTATCTGGAAGGACAAGAAACCAAGAGTCCCAAGATCAGTGATGTTGTCCTCAAAAGCAAAGGGGGGCCTGGGGGTTCCTGATGTTATCAGATACTATCTAGCGGCACAGCTAAGGCAGGCTGTAGCTTGGAATTACGACCCCCGCCTCCTCCTGCTGGCTGTCAATAGAGTCCCAGTACGTATCCCCTCTCCCTCTCCAGGTGTTCTTGTGGTCCTCGGGAGGTAGAGAGAGAGGCCCGCGGAAATTCGATCTGGGGGCAATGAGATGCACGTGGGGCGTTTGGCTTAAACGCAATGGGAAGTATGGCCTGTTAGCTTCCCCCTCTCAACTCACCCCTATCTTTGGAAACCCAAACTTCCCACCCGGGTGTTCGCAAAGACAATTCGGCCAGTTCCAGGGCCTGAATATTAGACTGGTTGCGGATCTGCTGAGGATGGGGAGAATCCTTACCTTCCAGGAACTTCGAGACAAATACCAGTCTCAGGATCTGCATATGTTCAAGTTCCTGCAAATTATGCGTTTTCTCCTGTCAATCTCCCAAAACTCCAACTACCCCACTTTAACTAAATTTGAATCCCTATGCATCAAAGGCACCTACCAAAAGGGACTGATCTCTGAGATTTATAGGGGGATGGAGTCGACATCTAAACCCCTGAACCACCAATATATGTTAAAGCGGTCTGCGGACCTCAATCTGGAGATAGACGTGGGCGACTGGGAGGATATCTGGGAATCGGCAGCTTAAACTTTAATTTGCACTATAACAAAAGAGAATACAGGCATACCCCGCTTTAAGTACACTCACTTTAAGTACACTCGCGAGTAAGTACATATCGCCCAATAGGCAAACAGCAGCTCGCGCATGCGCCTGTCATCACGTCCTGAACAGCAATACCGGCTCCCTACCTGTACCGAAAATGTGCGCAAGCGGGGAGACAATAAAGCCTGTTACAAATGCCTTATTTACATCAGTTATGCCCGTATATGATGATTGCAGTACAGTACAAGCATCGATAAGTGGGGAAAAGGTAGTGCTTCACTTTAAGTACATTTTCGCTTTACATACATGCTCCGGTCCCATTGCGTACATTAATGCGGGGTATGCCTGTATATATAAAATCCTATTTCAGTGGTACTTGACCCCGACTAGGCTGAACCAGATTTTCCCCAACACCTGACTTGTGCTGGAGGGGATGTGGACAAAAGGGAGACATGGACCACATTTGGTGGTCATGTGCAGAGATCCAGAAGTTCTGGTCCATGATCCAGACGCTTCTCCGTGAAACCTCAGGGATTCTGTTTCCCATGGACCCATTGACCTATGTGCTTGGAAAACCCATTGAGATTCTCCCCACATCAATAGCTAGGCTGGTTTCATCCATTTTGACGGCCGCTAGATGTTCGGTAGCAGCAGCCTGGAAACAGGTTAACGCTCCGGCGAAAGGCACGGTAGTCAAGGGGGATAAATGCAGTCATGACTATGGAGAAGCTCACAGCCATGCTAAATAAGAAGATGCCTCAGTTCTGGAAAACCTGTAACCTCTGGCTTGTAGCACAGGGCCCCGGCCAGGCTTAGGCTGAAGCCCACCGGACGCTGCCAGGCGGAAAAGATATAAAGATCCAGGAGGATCCTACCCCCGCTTCCTTCCCTCCCTCCCCTACCCACCTTCCCCCCAACCCCTTCCTCCGCTGTCTGTTCATCTCTTTCTGCTCCCTCACTCTTTCCTTCCCTTCTTTACTTTATTAACTAGAAAACCTGTATTGGTAAACATCCTGAAGTAACCAGTCATGTGCCCATGACACCGTCTATTGTATATCTGTATTTATATGTTTCCAATAAAAAGATTTTGGAAAAAAGTCATGGGTGGTTCCCTGACAGCATTGGGCCCCTGTGCAAATACCTCTTTTGCCAATTGAATAAAAGGGCCCTAGTATGCGAGTAAGAGCATAAGGATGCCTCGTATGTTCCGGCAACTACAGATGCAGCCACCAGTATTCGACCACTTGACTGGGAAAATACTGAGGCTAACTCACAGTAAATGCTGCAACATTTATGTGAGATTCTGCAGCCAGACTAATGGCCCATCGGATTAGCATAGCGGGGTCACTGATTCAGTTTAAATGTGACCTACAACACCCACTGTGTTAATCCAAAGGGCCATTAGTCTTGCTGCAGAAATCTCACTGCAACGTTGCAGTTTACTGGGAGATTGCCCCATATTTTCCAAGGCAAGTGGTCGGATACTGGTGGCTGCATCTGAACATAAAAATAGCTTAAGGTAAGATATGACCCACTTGTTTAATTTCATTTCAGCCCTACCTTGTCTGCTTTGTTATTTGATTGATATTTTATTTGTGGAGTCTGTTTGCGTTGCTACACACATTTACACCCTATTTACGGAATAATGCAGAATCCTTTCATTCAGTAATTATGCCAACATTTTTTTTTAGTATATCATAACACTTAATACCTGCTTGGGCTGTAAAAAGTAGCTGAACATTTCCAACTTCTTAAATAAGTGAAGTTAATAATCTAGTAGTTATTATAGAGTTGTAGTCATACTGTAGCATCATCTGCCACTTATGACATTCAGAATAGTACAATAAAAACTAGCAGTTTTCGTCCCTAAGAATCTGACCGAATCTTAGGTATTGTTTATTTAATTCATTAAACATTTTTGGAAGCGAAGCAGAGCAACAGGTTCAAAGTGACCTGCCAGCTGTGCATTGTATTGTGCGATGTCTCTCTGAATGTCAGTTTTACTTTGACTCTTTTCAGGTTTTTTTTAGAACTTTGTAGTATTCTTTTTAACTTGGAAAAATATTTATAAATATTTGAAATATCTGGAAATGTCTTCCTGAGTGGTATCTCTTCATTAAAAATGTATGAACTAGGTTTTTATGTATGTTCAATATGCCATATTCCAAGACTAAAGGGGTCATTATAATGCTAAATTCCATTTGAAAACAGCAAAAAATGCTTGTTAGTTATTTTAACTTACCAGCTTATTTGTACCCACACAAAAAAAAATGTATTTTACGGACAATATTGGAATTCATGTTTCATATATAAAGCCTTCTCAGGGCTTTAACCTTATGTACATAAATCTTAAGAATTGCAATTTTACATTTGTGTGAATCCCAGAGAGAAACGAAAAAAGTGCAAACTCTGGGGTAGATCCTCAGAGCTCCAGTAAATCTGGGCTACTAACATAACATTACCTAAATAGTAATGTCCGTTAGTTTACCTCAGTTTAACGGGTATCCACAAAGCTAATGATATGCAAAAACAACGGCTGTTCTGCAAAGTAGCATAGAAACATTAGATGTATTAACAGGGATTTATGTTGAACAGAGACATCTTAACTAATACACTGCACATGCGCAGTCCTCATTATTTTATACACCTTAGGACAGATCTCAGTGAGGACGAGTCGACATAGGTGTCACGGTAGACCAGAACTTTTAACACCAAAATACCCGGATCCTTTGATTGAGCAAAGCAAGAGATAAAATAAATTGTGATTTATTTACAGAATGAAATGTGGGGGGATAGGGAAGAGAGGGTGGGTAAACCCTGCTCAGTCACTGACTAACGAGAAAGAGACTAGGAGCGGTGCTATCTGGGATAGAGAGTATACATGAAAATAGAAAGGCAAGAATCCCTGTTGATGCACTCACTCTGGGTAGAACTCAAAAATAATAAAGTTTAATTGATAATCAGAAAAAACTCATACTAATTAAAACCTTAACAATAGCGCATGTTAACCACAGCTAGTGAGTGGAAAATACCACTGGGTACTATATATCAGCCTCTAAATTACCAATATATATCACTAAGATGTCTACTGAAAGATATTCAGGATACATAAAGTGATCTTGGTAATAGAAGCCAGTGTGTCATATGATACAGCTCCAAAGTCAATCATAAGATCAGATCACTGATGTATGTATGAGGCTAAAGGTAAGGTAGTTGGTAGACAGAATAAGCCTTGTGATATAAGCACTAAATCATGCTCCCTCTCATATATGCCTCCTATGATAGAGAGGTACAGAGTTTGCACAATGGAAATGCACAACTGAATTTTCAGTGACTGCAGCTATAGTTATGCTGCTGTACTCTGTGAGAGAAACAACCTTTAATTCAGATCATTTGCCTTGCCCTAATAGGGCTATGTATGAGACTGTGGAGCTACTACCTCAAACCTTACGTCCTACATTAGTCAGGTGTTACACATAGGAGAACACTTGACCCTCGATACCTGCAGACGTAGGTCAGAGATCACTATCCAGATTAGAGCTGTACCACAGATTTCTAGCGCTAGCTAGTGGGATCCTTATTCGGCCCACATCTTTGTTTAACTAGCGACTGACAAAGTACACCATGCTGTATTGGAAAACAGACCAAGCTACTGCTAACTCGGTAAAGCTGTTGACGTCACACGGACGTCGCACCCGACACGTGTTTCATTCCCTGCTGGGAGCTTCTTCGGGGGTGGGCGGACCTATGCTCCCGTGCGCCATTTATACCCAATGCGTTGTCATGGCAACCCAGTAGCGTCGCCATGATGCCTGAGCAGTGACGCAAAATGGGAGTCTAACAGGCAAGGTAAGTAAAAGAAGAATCCTATTGATCCATAATACAGGTTAAAAATAGTGGACACACATGGGTATCCTTGTTCAAATTAAGATACCTAAAACGGGAAAAACAAAACAAACAAATCGAATGAGATAGTGATTGGGGGACACATATGCATAATGTTGGCTATAGGGCTCGATTTGGGCAAGTGTATTTAGCTGAATCTTTGTTATGATGCTACGAATCTCATACAGCATGGTGAATCTTAGGTGAATCTGTTACAGCATGATGACTCATTCCTGATGGGCTGCACAGGTTCTTATTGGGTTAACATTCTTATACATAACTAGTGCAGCCTATCTCTCCGTGGGAATATTTCCATCCCCCTATCACGGAGTTGCCAATATTTTGCAAACCTGGCATAGGGGGCTTCTCATTCTGCTCTGGGCACGTGTGAACATTGCCCCTTTGCATATGAGACCCTGCCCCTCTTACCTGGTGCTGCTCAGTCTGGGCAGGGTGACTTATTGAAGTTCCCTACCACTTTAACACTTCCTTTCCTGGATAATAATAATAACGTATAGTTATACGTAGCGCTTTACAGAGACATTTTGCAGGCACAGGTCCCTGCCCCGTGGTGCTCACAATCTATGTTTTTGGTGCCTGAGGCACAGGGAGATAAAGTGACTTGCCCAAGGCAACAAGGAGCCGACACCAGGAATTAAACCTGGCTCCCCTGCTTCAAACTCTCAGTGCCAGTCAGTGTCTTTTACTCACTGAGCCACTCCCTATCCCATGGCCTTTGAAGCTTAGAGGGCGGAGTAGCCACTCTGTCTCCCATGCAAATGGATTTGTACCCCTTCTGAACATTACTGTAATTTAAAAAACATATAACTCTCGCCACTTTATACCTGGTGGGAGATACACTGAACCCCAACCTGGGTCCTGGGGTTTGTGGGCATATACCGGGGTACCGTGAATGAGATTCATTCCCCTGCCCGGTTTTACTATTTTGGTCTGTGCTGAAGCAGGGAGATTTGGCGCTGAGCTGCAAACTGCTTTCTAGGGAGGATTGTATCCTGTGGTTTGTGTTCCTCATGTCCTCAGGAATCTGGGGGGAGTCCTGAGTACATGTTTCGGGGTAGCCCGCAACACTGGCACCCTTCTACCCAAACTCACCCTGACAACATTTTACCATAAAATCACCTCTGAAACTCACGCCCTGCACATCTCGTCTGGTTGGCACTCCTGGAACTGTAAAAATACACATACATCTTTATTACAAACTAGCTGAGAGACCCGGCGTTGCCCGGGATGTAATGTTTGCGCTCCCCTCTCTCTTCCCCTGTCTCCCCCCTCTCTGTTTGCATCAATCCAGTCCCCCTGTCTCCTTTACAGCTCTGTTCTCCCCCCTTTACAGCTTCATGCAGTGTGTGTGTGCGTCAGTCAGTCACTGTGTGTGTGTGTGTGTGTGCGCGTGCGTCAGTCAGTCTGACGCACAAACACACACACAGACTGACTGACGCACACACACACAGTCAGTGTGTGCGTGTGTGTGCACCTCAGTCAGTGTGTGCGCCTCAGTCAGTGTGACATGCGTGTGCGCCTCAGTCAGTGTGTGCGTGCATGTGCGCCTCAGTCAGTGTGTGCGTGTGTGTGCGCCTCAGTCAGTGTGTGCGTGCGCGTCAGTCGGTGTGTGCGTGCGTGCGTGCGGCAGTCAGTCAGTCAGTGTATGTGTGCGTGCGTCAGTCAGTGTGTGTGTGTGCATCAGTCAGTCAGTTTATGTGTGTGTGTGCATCAGTCAGTCAGTTTGTGTGTGTGTGTGTGTGCGCGTCAGTCAATGTGTGTGTGTGCGTGTGTGTGTGCGCGTCAGTCAGTGTGTGTGTGTGTGTGTCAGTCAGTGTGTGTGTGTGTGTCAGTCAGTGTGTGTGTGTGTGTGTCAGTCAGTGTGTGTGTGTGTGTGTGTGTGTGTGTCAGTCAGTGTGTGTGTGTGTGTGTGTGTGTGTGTGTGTGTGTGTGTGTGTGTGTGTGTCAGTCAGTGTGTGTGTGTGTGTGTGTCAGTCAGTGTGTGTGTGTGTGTGTCAGTCAGTGTGTGTGTGTGTGTGTGTGTGTGTGTGTGTGTGTGTGTGTGTGTGTGTGTGTGTGTGTGTGTGTGTGTGTGTGTGTGTGTGTGTGTGTGTGTCAGTCAGTCAGTCAGTGTGTGTGTGTGTGTGTGTGTGTGTGTGTGTGTGTGTGTGTGTGTGTGTGTGTCAGTGTGTGTGTGTCAGTCAGTGTGGGTGTGTCAGTCAGTGTGTGTGTGTCAGTCAGTGTGTGTGTGTCAGTCAGTGTGTGTGTGTGTGTGTGTGTGTCAGTGTGTGTGTGCGCATCAGTGTGTGTGCGCGTCAGTGTGTGTGTGTGCACGTCAGTGTGTGGTAGTGCACGTCAGTCAGTGTGTGTGTGTGCACGTCAGTCAGTGTGTGTGTGTGCGCGTCAGTTAGTCAGTGTGTGTGTGTGTGTGTGTGCATCAGTCAGTGTGTGCGTCAGTCAGTGTGTGTGTGTATGTGCGTCAGTCAGTCAGTTTGTGTGTGTGTGCGTGTGTGTGTCAGTCAGTGTGTGTGTGTGTGTGTGTGTGTGTGTGTGTGTGTGTGCGTCAGTCAGTGTGTGTGTGTGTGTGTCAGTCAGTGTGTGTGTGTGCATCAGTCAGTGTGTGTGTGTGTGCGTCAGTCAGGGTGTGTGAGCGTGCGTCAGTCAGGGTGTGTGCGCGTGAGGCTGTCAGGGGTTGTGTGCGTGCGGCTGTCAGGATGTGCGTGCGTGCGTCTGTCCGTGTGTGTGTGTGTGTGCGTGTGTCAGTCAGTGTGTGTGTGTGCATGTGTTAGTCAGTGTGTGTGTGTGCGTGCGTCAGTCAGGGGGTGTATGCGTGCGTCAGTCAGGGGGTGTGTGCGTGCGTCAGTCAGGGTGTGTGTGCGTGCATTAGTCAGGGGGTGTGTGCATGCGTCAGTCAGGGGGTGTGTGCGTGTGTCAGTCAGGGGGTGTGTGCATGCATCAGTCAGGGGGTGTGTGCGTGCGTCAGTCAGGGGGTGTGTGCATGCGCGTTGCAGGCAGTCGGTGTGTGTATGTGTGCACATCAGTCACTCTGTGTGTGTGTGCGCGTCAGTAAGGGGTTATGTGTGTGCGTGTGGCAGTCAGTCAGTGCTTGTGTGTGCGTCAGTCAGTGTGTGTGTGTGTCAGTCAGTATGTGTGTCTCAGGTGTGTGTGTTAGTCAGGGTGTGTGTAAGCGCGTCAGTCAATGTGTGTGCGCGCGACATTCAGTGTGTGTCAGCCAGTCAGTGTGTGTGTGTGCGCGTGGCAGGCAGTGTATGTGTGTGTCAGTCAATATGTGTGTGTGTGCGCATGTCAGGCAGTCAGTGTGCGTGAGTCAGTATGTGTGTCTCAGGCACTCTGTGTGTGCGCGCGTCAGTCAGTGTGTGTGCGCGTGTCAGTCAGTGTGTGTGCGTGTCAGTCAGTGAGTGTGCGCGCGTCAGTCAGTATGTGTGCGCGCGTCAGTCAGTGAGTGTGCGCACGTCAGTCAGTGTGTGTGCGCGCATCAGTCAGTGTGAGTGTCAGTCAGTGTGTGGTGTGGGTGTATCAGTCAGTGTGTGTGTGTGTCAGTCAGTGTGTGTGTCAGTCAGTGTGTGGTGTGGGTGTGTCAGTCAGTGTGTGGTGTGGTGTGTGTGTGTGTGTCAGTCAGTCAGTGTGTCAGTCAGTGAGTGTGTGTGTCAGTCAGTGTGTGTGTATCAGTCAGTCAGTCTGTGTGTGTTTCAGACAGGCAGTTCGTGTGTCAGTCAGTTTGTTGTTGTTGTGTGCCCCCCCTCTCTGCTTTTTCCTCTGCCCTGCTGCGAAGGGGGGAGGGGGGTGAGGGGAGGTGAAGGGGGAAATGGTGGTGGTACCTGCTTGCGCCAGCCGGTGATCCCGGCCACGGGGGGGGGCGGAAGGTTACCTCCTTGTGCCACCCGGTGCTCCCGGCCGTGGGGGGGGGGGGTTGGGGGGAGGGAGGTTACCTCCTTGTGCCACCCGGTGCTCCCGGCCGCGGGGGGATGTTGTGGGGGGGGGGAGGTTACCTCCTTGCGCCACCCGGTGCTCCCGGCTCGGCCGCGGATGTTAGCTGCTTGCTGGCGCTCCCGGCGGTAATACGGGGCCCCGAGGAGAAGAGCCGAGTGGGCAGGTGGCGGCGTGTGAGAGGTGGCGTGAGTTTTGCTGGCGGCGTGTAGAGAGGTGAGGTGGAGGAGGCTTGGCGCCGGGGAGGCTGGGGTTTGCGGTGAGGGGAGGCTGGGGTTTGCGGTGAGGGGGGGTTTGCAGTGAGGGGGGGTGGGGGGTTTGCGGTGAGGGGGTGTTGGGGGTGTTTGCGGTGAGGGGAGGCTGGGGTTTGCGGTGAGGGGGGCACAGGGGTGTGTGTGAGACACTGTTAGCCCCCACCGGCCAATGAGAGGTGTGCGGGGGCGGGCGGGCCAAGGGAGCCATCTCATTCTCATTGGCCTAAGGCGGAGTGACAGGCCAAAGGTCCAATGTGATTGCCCCTAGGGACAGGGAGACACAGGACAAACAGACACGCATACAACGGTTTGAGAAATATATACTGCTGCGGCCGAGTTTATTCGAGCATTTGCCCGTTCTCGGCCGCAGCAGTAACCTGGCGCGCGCCGGAGGGTGCCGGGCGTGCGCCGAAGCAGCGGAAGAGCGCCCTCCGATCGGGGCGCTCTCCCTCCCGCTGCCGGGTCCGCCGGGTCCCCCGGAACCCCCTGCCGCCGTCCCCCACATCGCGGGACACCAGGGCTCCCTCGGGGAGCCCTGGACGCGCGTGCAGGGGGCACAGGCTCCCGATGACGCGTGACCGCGCATCGGTGATGCGCGGCACGCTGAGGGAGTACGGCTAGCACGCCGGGGCATCCCCCGGCTTGCGGTGCTAGCCGTGCTGCAATAAAGTGTGTCGGTAGTGTATAAAGATGCAGTTACATGCCATGATTGGGTGGAAGAGCTGACAATCACAATTCCCCCATATGGCTCATGGGCACCCGGCCGTGCATAATATCTTTATTATTGGCCTTGGTACCCCTTCACCATCACAATAGGTTCAATTATGTATGCATATCATGCACTAAGGCCGCTCTCTTCAGTGTCCTACCTAGTTCACCTTATGAGTTTGCTGCTTTTGCCTTTTCAAAATTTCGCACTGTGGCTGGGCTTGGAAAATGAGGAGATAAAAAGGATAGGCCATTGGGGCTTGATATGTGCAACATATACAGTATACATGCGACCCATGGTAAATAAGTTGGGGCAAGCTCATGTTGGTGTTTTCTTTAGGTTCTATGCTAACCTAACAGCTGTAAATCATGGGAGATGCCTAGTCTTCTGAGTGCTCGCTACACAATATATGTCCATCAGCTAGGATTTCTCCAAGACCAGGCCTGTATACTGTAACATGGCAGGACAGAAGGGCTTACACTGATAATAGGAGGTTGAAATATTATTGCCAAGGAGGGTTCATTGCCTTAGGATATGCTGGTATATCATGCAGGGGCAACGGCCTGGAAAAATAATCACTCCATAAAATTATTGCAAGAAATTAAAAGGAATGTACAGTAGCTACCACAGTGATGGCCCTGCTGGGGGTTTACATGCTATGGTCAGAATTTCTGTACAGCATTAAATGGCTGGGACTTGGAATCTAAATGCTATTTAATGTTTCCGGCGCCAATGTGAAAATAAGCAAAAAGTTTGGGTGATGCAGAAGTAGCAGACATTAATGCTCCCGCTGGTGCACTGCAGGGACACACACAATGTATCAGCAGGAGTGGACACCATTGTGTCTGAATTAAAAGGGACAGGGCTAATGCATTGTTGTGCACACCAGCTGTTGCAACAACACCTTCTACATCTGTATTTCCAAAAGGCACAGAGAGTTGCAGGAAGACATCCCCAGTTGGGATTGGAAGGTTGAATTTCATTTTTTTAAATATTGGCAATGACATTTTCTATACAGATTTGCAGGAGGGTATTGAGAAAGCAATTTCTTTGGTAGCAAAATGTGTTAAAATACCTTGGCTGAGGCAGTGGTGGCCGGTCAAGCTGTGGTGCTCAAAGACATTTCCGCAATTAGGTATAGTGGCACCCTTTAACAAGAGTAGATGGGTTAATTCGGCTATCCCAATGTAGATAGCAGTGTAAGTCACAAGCCACATACTTCAATATGTGTAATAAAGGGGAATAAAAAACAGTTTAGAGAAACAATGATCAAAATAATTACGTAGTAATGATCTGGGTAGAGGCCGAAGGATCAGTAATAGAGATAGATTAACTATTTCTTCAAGCTCATAAATGTTGCAAGTTTGGGACTTTCTTGGTTGGCAAAGAAAATCATGAATGTGTCTTAAGTCATTTTCTAACCTAAAGAGGAGAACAGATATACACAAGGAAAAATATAGAGAGATTGAGAGAGTCACCCACAATAATGTTTCCATAGAAACTCCATATGATTAACTGCAACTTTTGTGGGGGTTTGTTTTGCGATATTGTTAGTAAATCTCGCGTGCGAGAATTGTTAGTAAAGAACATTTTTGAAAAATTGGACTTATACGATGTTGTTTGCTTGTTATTGACAAACGTAAAAAAAACTTTGCAGAACTTTGCAGAACTCTTCATTCAAATCTATTTAAAAAGTCTCCCAAATTTTTAGAAAATTAACAAGTACATTTATGCGGAGATAGAGTGGTATAGAACAAAGGCCCAAATCCACAAAACTCTGTTAAGTCAGGTCTCATAACTCATGTTATCAAAATCAGTAATGGACATTATTTTCCCTGAGGTTAATGCAAATGCACAAAGCTAATTATATGCAAAAACAATGGCCATTACTTAATTTATTAGGATGGGCTTAAGCCATGTTGAGCCAGCACTGCCTTAAGTTAGCTTAGGCATATATTATGCTAAGTGCTGGCACATGTGCAGGCGCGCACACGACGATGTGTGTGCATGTGGCACGCTTGTTTTGTGCTTATAGGCCAAACGGTGACGAACGCAGCTAGGAGGCATGGCCATGACATCAGAAGGGTGGGAGATTGGCTTACAGTGTCTGGCGTGTGCGCGTCGGCAGTGGATACACTGTTGTAAGAAGACAGGTATTTTTCATTGCCATGAGCGCGGCCGTACGCACACCAGCACTTAGTATAATATCAGCCTTAGCATGACTCACTCCACGTCCGTCTGACCTACAGTAAAGGTGGCGTTAGTTCGTTCCCGAGTCCCACTACTTCAAACTACACGTGGAGAGGCACCGATGCACAAAAAGGAGCACACTTGTATATATATATTTTCTAATAGGAGTTATTAGAATATTCTTTCCTTCTCCTATAGTTCCTGTAATCTCTTTCTCCCTCTCCCTCTCAGTGATTGACACATTTTTATATATGATATATAAATCATTATGTTAACAGATTCCGGTTTTAATTTATCAGACAAAAAAAGTCTGGTAACTGTAATGATCAATATCGAATTGTTGACACCGCTCCAATGAGTTGCTAAACGTCATACTCTTTATATTGTTGAATAAGTACAACACAAGGTTAAATAGGAACTATAACAAGATTAGACTTTCATTTTGTGAACATTGTATCTTTCAAAAGGAGGTATTTATCCTGATAATAATTTGGATTTCTTATGAACTTGCAATGTATTGTAATATTACTTTCTGATGAAATTACTGTTGACTAATGGATTATTCAGACAATGAATAAATAGGCATTAATACTGCATGGTTATAGTTGTGTGTTAATCTACAGTACAGTAGCTCTCACTTGATGCTAGCTTTTGTAGCCAGTGCATTAAAAACAATTAGCTATTTATACCTCATTCCCAAGGTATATCATAATATCTCTTGGCAATTCCTTTTCAATTAGCAGGGTTTCAATCAATGGGTTGGGATACAGTGTGCCTTTTTATAAATCACAAACACATGATGATAATAAATCATGTGACAAATGCTACGCTAGTTCCTATAACAAGTAAGCAAAAAATATCACATGACACATTGTACTTCACTGATTATCACATTTCCTAAGTACCTAAAAAAATAAGGTCATTTTTGGTATTAAAATATCATGTGGTAATAGGTTAGAAAAGGATTCAACAAGTTTTTAGTCGTGATGTAATGGGAACCTGGCATACCCGGCCATAATTTCAGTCCCTTGAAATTACCCAGACCTGGCACCGGGCGCCAGGTACTGTGTCCCACATGAGCAAACGAGGATAACAATAAAAACAAAATAATTGGAACTAAATATTTTACTTTCAATTTTAACCTGCAAATTTTTTTCAGAGAAACAATATTTTATTTATAATAAACTCTAAAAAAAAAAACAGATAACACTAATAAAATTTAAACTCAACCATGACATAACATTTAACATAATATGCATAATTATACTTAATGACCAGTTAACAGTACCAGCTTCTAAAATTTTACAAACTTTATAAAAAAATCTTCTTCAGTAAAGAATAAAATAAAAGTTCAGTAAAATATTTAATTACTTTTTAACAATGGGAAATTCTGTTGACAAAACAATCGTTTTTCCGTGCAAGGAGTTTATTCCTCCGCTCTTTGTATGATTTCTTCCACACTAATCATCCTTTCACTGGGTGTGCTGCTTGGACGTGATGACAAGTAATGTCTGGCCAATTTTGACACATCAGGACTGCAGTTCAGGGCTGCATTTATTGCCCACCAAGTTAAAGGAGGGACGTTAGGACATTTAAGAACATTTTCAATTTGCCCCTCCTTTAGAATAAGACGTATTATCCTCAGTTATATAAGGCCTCTGTCATTTATTTATTTTACCAGGAAGTAATACATTGAGAGTTACCTCTCGTTTTCAAGTATGTCCTGGGCACAGAGTTAAGACAAATAATACATGGTTACAAATACAGTTACATAAATGAACAGGGTATACATTATATACAAGACATTGCATGCACAGTTAAAGAAAATATATGTTATGGGCGAATGAAACAGTTACAGACCAGATTAAAATGTGAGACAGCCTTAGTTTTGAAAGAACTTAAACTGGTGGTGGATGTGAGAGTCTCTGGTAGGTTGTTCCAGTTTTGGGGTGCACGGTAAGAGAAAGAGGAACGTCCGGATACTTTGTTGAGCCTTGGGACCATGAACAGTCTTTTGGAGTCTGATCTCAGGTGATAAGTGCTGCATGTCGCAGTGATGTGTGTTGTAGTTGCATTGGAGAACAAAATGACAAATTGAATTGTAGAGGGTGTCAAGTTTGCTAAGGTGGGTTTGAGGTGCCGTGCCATATACTATGTCTCCATAGTCAATAATTGGCATTAGCATCTGCTGTTCGATACGCTTTCTGACCAGGAGACTTAGGGAGGATTTGTTCCTGTAAAGTACCCCTAGTTTGGCATAGTTCTTGGTTGTCAGGGTATCAATGTGCATTCCGAATGTTAAGTGGGAGTCAAACCATAAGCCCAGGTATTTAAAACTAGTGACAGGGGTTAGGGTGGTGTTAGTGTTGATTCTAATATGGAGCTCAGTCACTGGAAGCTTTAAGAATTTAGTCTTGGTCCCAAATACCATTGTTACAGTCTTGTCAGTGTTTAAAAACAGTTTGTTTTGGGAAATCCAGTTTTTGAGTCTCAAAAAGTCAGACTGAAGTATGTGTTGAAGGTCAGAGAGGCTGTGGCTGTGTGCATATAGGATTGTGTCATCTGCATACATGTGTATTGAGGCTTCCTTACAAGCTGTGGGAAGATCATTAATGAACACTGAGAAGAGTAGGGGCCCCAGAACAGAGCCTTGCGGGACACCACAGGTGATATCCAGGGGGTTGGAGTTAGAGCCTGAGATGGACACATGTTGGGATCTTCATGATAGGTAGGACTGAAACCAGTTTAAAGCAAGCTTCCCTATTCCAGAGCTCTGGAGTTTGTTAAGCAGGATAGCATGATCAACTGTATCAAAAGCCTTTGCAAAATCTAGGAATACTGCACCAGTGAGTTGTCCCCGTTCCATTCCACACTGGATTTCATTGCAAACTTTTAGCAGGGTAGTTTCGGTGGAGTGTTTGGGACGAAAGCCAGATTGGAATTGGCTAGGGAAATTTGTCTTGGTGTAGTAGTCGCTTAATTGGAAGTGGACACATTTTTCCATGACTTTGGATAGAATTGGGAGAAGTGAGATTGGTCTGTAGTTTGAGACAGTGTTTTTGTCCCCACTTTTGAAGATTGGGACAACTCTGGCAGTTTTCCAGGTCTTAGGGATATGGCCTGCGGACAGGATAGAATTGACTATGGAAGCAATTGGTTTGGCAATGGCTGGGGCACCAAGTCGTAGGAACCTAGATTGTAGCAAGTCAGGTCCGCATTGGCTGCTTAGTTTTAGTTTGAGGAGCGCTTGTGTAATCTCCTCTTCAGAGTGGGCAGTGTTGGGAAGGGGTGGGGCTATGTGGGCACTCCCAGGATGAGATTCAAGTTTGTGGTTTGGGCTGTGTTTCGCTAATAAGTTAGTAGCAAACCCCACAAAGTAATCATTGAATGCATTTGCAATGTTAGTGGGGTGTGTCAGAGTAATATCCCCCTTAGTGATATTACTTGGTTGTTGATGGTTAGGAGGCTGGAATATATTGTTGATAACCTTCCAGAAGTTAGCTGGGTTTGATGTATTTTGGTGGAGATTGTCAGAGTAATATTGTGCTTTTGCGTGCCTTGTTTGTCTTGTGCACATGTTCCGCAGGCATCTGTAGTGATTGAGATCCTTGGTAGTGCCAGTTACTTTGTAGCTTTTCCACAAGGTATCCCTGAGCTGGTAGAGTGCAATAAAGTCAGTTGTAACCCACGGAAGATGCCCCCCCCCGTATCCTTATTTTGCTTAGTGGAGCATGGGTACCGCAGAGTTTTAAGAACTCGGATTGTAAATAGTCGAGCGCAGAATCAGGGTCGGAAATTAAATCGATTCGGTGCTATGGGCAGTTGGTAAGGTCATCCAGAAACTGTTGTGGGTTAAAGTTTTTAAATGTTCTAGTGAGGAGAACTTTAGGGCTTGAATGGGGCGTTTTAATTTTCCTTACACAGTACACTATTGCATGGTCACTGAAAATGTCAGGAAGGATGCCAGAGGATTGGATTCTGCTGGGGTTTGAGGAGAGAATACAGTCTAGCAAGGAATGGTTATGCAATTTCAGGTTTGTCCGTGTGGGTTGGGAAATGAGTTGCGATAGGTTAAGTGACTTGAGTTGTATCTGGATTTTATGGTTTTTAGGGTCAAGCCAGTTGAAGTTGAAATCCCCAGGAACTATCAGCTCACTCTTCTCATTCAGAGAGGAAATGGAGCCAAGAAACTGGGTGATATCAGCCAGGGATTGTAAAGGGGCATTAGGGGGGCGGTAGATGCCAGCGAGCAAGATGGGCTTAGAAAAGGGGAGGCAGATTTTGCCAACTAGAATTTCAAAAGAGCGTGGGCTTGGGGGGAAATTTAACAGTGTAAATTGTAATGTGTCTTGCAATATAAAATAACACCCCTCCTCCTCTCTTTGACCTATCTCTCCTAAAAATGGAGTATCCCTGAATGGCGATATTTGCATCAGGGGTTTTATGGGTTAGCCATGTTTCTGTAAGAACGATGGCTTTGGGTTTATGCATAAGGCACCATGCCCTTAGTTCGTCCAGTTTGGGCAGCAGGCTCCGAATATTTATATGGGCGACAGATAGCCCTTTTTGGAATTTAAAGGTGGAATTCTTAGGGGCATGGGACAGATTTGAAATGGGAGGACCTGGGTTAGGTTCAATATCACCTGCTAAAGAGAGTAATAGTATGAGCAGAAATTTGGGTAGTTGTTTGCAAGTTGTAAATTTGTGGTGTTTGCCATTAGAGTGAGCAGTGGTTGGTGTGCTGGTTTTTAGAGTTCTCCACCCACATTCCATAGATAGTGAAAGGCTTTTGAGTAGTCCAGGGTGTATGGTGATGTTGGGTGTGGGCCAAGATGGAGGAGTTTGTAGTGTATAGAGGGAGTAACATCTCCATGAGGCCAGGAGAAAGAAAAAAGTTAAGATACATAGCAGGTTCATGATGCCAGAGGTAGGCAGTGCTGCATGGAGCTGTTGTGAGCAAAGTGAGTGTGTGCAGACTAAACAGCAGGGGTGTGCCTGTTACTTGTCAAATGTTTTGCTGCATTGCAATGCTAGTCAGTTCTGGGTTTCAGTGGGCTGAGTTAATGTGGGAGTTATTTTTGTGCAGACAGTTTTGGGAGAGGCTGCAGTGAAATAAGTTGTAAAGGGGTGGGGGTTTAAAATATGCAGGTTAACAAGCATGGGATCAAAGTGTGGTCATATAAGCTCACCGTTTGTTGCCTTGAGTAAAAGTTTGTAGAAAGGATGCAGTCCCCAATCACCTCTAGTCAAACTATAGTCTAACTATTATTGTCACTTTAAATGATCAATCTTAAGATGCCAATGCTACCTTGCCAATGCAAGGGGAATGTGTGTTTTATACATCTGAAGCAGTCACATGACCCTCACCTCGCCCCAATAAATCAGCTTGTTCCAGTTTGTCAATTAACAGCACAGAGTTAAGAGGGGAAAAAAAACAAAACACCTTTTGATATTCAAACATACCAAACTTATCACTGCTTAAGGCCACTGAGTAAATCTTTTAAACAGGACTTGCACATCAGGAACATACCAAACTTATCACTGCTTAAGGCCACTGAGTAAATCTTTTAAACAGGACTTGCACATCAGGAACATACCAAACTTATCACTGCTTAAGGCCACTGAGTAAATCTTTTAAACAGGACTTGCACATCAGGAACATACCAAACGTATCACTGCTTAAGGCCACTGAGTAAATCTTTTAAACAGGACTTGCACATCAGGAACATACCAAACTTATCACTGCTTAAGGCCACTGAGTAAATCTTTTAAACAGGACTTGCACATCAGGAACATACCAAACGTATCACTGCTTAAGGCCACTGAGTAAATCTTTTAAACAGGACTTGCACACCAGGAACATACCAAACTTATCACTGCTTAAGGCCACTGAGTAAATCTTTTAAACATGACTTGCACACCAGGAACATACCAAACTTATCACTGCTTAAGGCCACTGAGTAAATCTTTTAAACAGGACTTGCACATCAGGAACATACCAAACTTATCACTGCTTAAGGCCACTGAGTAAATCTTTTAAACAGGACTTGCACATCAGGAACATACCAAACTTATCACTGCTTAAGGCCACTGAGTAAATCTTTTAAACAGGAATTGCACATCAGCAACATACTATGGTGACATACATGGTGACATTCATAGCGCTGAGCAGCGCTGATGCTCATGCTCTCCTGCTCAAGCAGGAGCTTTTTTGTGTCCCTGCATGAGCGTTAGCGTGCGCGCTTGTGGGCCGGGTGGGAGCTGGGCGGGAGGCGGGGCGGGAGGCGGGGCGGGAGGCGGGGCTAGCACGACACATCACGGCGCCGATGTCACGGACTGCCATTGGCTTTTGGCGGTCACGTGACCGGCTCTGCGCTTCCCTCAGCGGGAAAAATTAAATGTTGATGTCGGCTCAAATTCCACACGCCTCCGCATGCCAGCGGAAGCGCCGTCTAAAGCCGTGCTGATAGGGATAATGTTTCCCCTCAGCGCGGGTCACCACGGCCTTTTTCACCATGACCCTGGCCTAACTCTTCTTGTTAGCTTTCATTTTCAAACACAAGTTCATTTAAGCAAGTCCACACATCTTGAATTTTATCATTACCATTTTTCTCTTCTTCTTCTGTAGGTTCTCATGGGTCATTGTCAAAAAAAATTTCATTTTCAAATTTTGGAGACAGACTTTTTACTTCTTCTACAGTATAATCCAATTTTTAGCAATATCACATGTATTGGGATTTAAAAATGTATGTGTGTTATGTGTCTCCAAGACGGTGGCAATCACATACAATTTACATACAGTAATTCTACATTATGAAATCTAGCTTACAAAGATTTAGCAGTTCAATTTTCATAGTAACCTTTGTAATTTTTGTTTCTTGCTGAGAAAGCGCTCTAAAGCAGCTTCATTTGGAATCAGCATGGAAATAAGAGCGTTGTCTAAACTTGCTTCAACTGTGACGGTGAAAAATTGTTCCAATAACACAACAACATTTTGAATCAGCTTAAAATTGGCAGCACTCATGTTGGGTATGTTGTGATCTGATGAGTGTAATGTGATGGCCTGCTTTTGTTCAAATATCCTCTTCAACATATGATACGTTGAATTCGACCTCATTGCTACGTCTTGTACCAACTTGTGTTGTGGCACGAAAAATTGGTTTGTATTTCCTTCAACCTCGTACAAGCTACTTAAAATGAGTTTCGATATTGTGGCACTTTGATATTAAGTCTGAAATAAATTTTTGAAAAAATATGCTGTCATGGAGCAGCAATTGGAGACTATGGATGAAGCAGGACTGATTTCTCAAACCAGTAATATTTGCCCCACTTATCATGTTATACGCATTGCCCTGATGCAATACGTGTATATTGTTTTCAGCACTTAAGTTCCAGAGTTGTAGCATATTGCTTAATGCCTCATTAATGGCAATACCTGTGTGCCTTCCGGACAAATGGCAAGCATTTAAAACTACGCACATTTTCTTAAATTATGCACTTCCATCATTTCAACCAAATTGGTTCAACCTACACTGCCGGGAATCTGTGTACCCGACCGGGCAATTTTTCTTTGCTTCCCCGGGTAACCCGGTACCTGGTATTTTTTAGTACCCAATACATCACTGGTTTTTAGTCTAGACTTGGTTTGCCTGCCTCTGAATCAACATTATAAACTTGTTCCACATGACCTTTCTGTAATCTAAATTCATACATTATCATGCAGTCACTGAATGCTGTACAGCTTACCCACATAATTATAGTATCAAGATTAGACTGGAAAAAAGCACAGCCTCAGCGCTGTACCCCAAAAATGTGCTACAAATGTGTATAAAACACAATAATAATAATATCAAATCAACACATATATAAATGTGAAAACATGAATGAATGTCAATGTGATCAGTGATCACTTCTTAAATACGGAAGTCCTGCAGCCAGGTGACAAGGATTGTCCAGATCCTATGTTGGTCCTAAAGAAAAAAAAATTGTCCTCCTCAGCGCTGTTCTTCCTCAATCGGTGCTCAGTGTTTGTATAAAAAACAAGAGAAAAAAAACAGTGTATAGTAGTAGACTGTGCAATTAATCAATATTATCCTTGGGTAAATACCCCAGTGCTCTATCAAGGTTAGACTACTGCAGCTCCTTAGGGTTATGAGTAGTGCATACCGTACCAGTGATTATACTATACTATACTATATTATACTATACTGAGTGTTCTGAGTATACTGCATCATATTAGTAAAAAATTAATAGTCATAGCCATTATTAATTAATAAATGCTACTCAGAAAGAGACCTTCTGGTGCTGGAAGATATTTTAAAGCACTTTGAAATATTACCCTATTTCTTGTTATGATAGCAAAAGTACTAGCAGTTATCTTTGGACAAATCTCACAAGAAAAAAAGGTTCAAATGTAATATTGTCTGGATAACTGCACATTTGCCCATTCAAAATAAAACATCAGTCAGCATAGAGTAAATAAAAGTTGTAGTTACCTGTAAAAGGGGACTTATCCCTGTTCAGTAATGTGCCTTTAATCTAGCAGTGTGGTAGTTAATTACTAAACACCACCTGTCTGATTAGATTGTTTACAAAAAGCCTGCCTTTGAGACAGGATGTGACTCCTTAGCTCTGACTGAGAGCTGACCGGTCTTGAGCTCTGCACAGCAGAGCTGATTTCAAGACACAGGGAAAACTACTACACCTGAAGCTGAACCAGGAAGTGAGAAGATTTTCCCTCCAAGAAACAGATAAGACTTTTATTCTTAAGAGACTGCTTATATCTGCTTATTTTCATGCTATATGTTTTGGGGCTGCGAGACATGCTTAACTAATGAAGATGTGAACTAATTGCATAGGATTTCACTAGAAATACTCCAAAGTGAATGGAAGCTTTGTTCCCCCCCCTGTGTTTGGATAATTTGCTGATGAAAAGGAACAGGCACAATAAAGCCTATTATAATTTTACATTATAAAGCCTCCTAATTGTGTACCTCTGTGAACGTCCGTCTACATTACCCCTGCCTGGATGAATGTCATCCTCATCTTCAGCATCCAGGTCCTCCTTGCCCTCCGTGTCTTCAGTGGGCAGCAAAATTAAAAATAAAAAAACCTAACGGAGGGCGTGGCCAACCACCTAGCTGATCAGACGTGCAGCTCCTGAGCTCCAGGCCCAGAGCTTCGTAACATCATTAAAAACCCCACTCAGCTATAAAAAAAACTCAGCCATAATGGTTGCAGAGGATCGGGCGGAGGAGGTGGCCCTCCCTGGTGATTAAAATCTAAGAGAAACGGGAAATCGGCAGCTAGATATCGGAGAAGAGACAGGTCCGGCAAAACAAGATGGCGCCGACCCGCGCCTGAAAAAGAGAAAGCGGAGGTCTACGAGCTGCGGGCCCGGCGCCTAAAATTTATAATACCACCAACATCCGACCCCGGTCTATGGGTGGACGCCGCGACTCACCGGGAGTGAACGTGGACCCGGGGAGTCCGATCCTGAGGGCCGCGCTGCCAGGAGAAGGCAGGAGATGGACATTTTGGAGTCTAAGCTCCCCCAAAGTGACGCCATGCAGGGTGAGTCATTTCCTCCCCCTCCCCTCCCCACCAGGCTGTGGAACAGGCACCCAGGGAGACTGCGTTTGACCCCTTCCAGCAGAGACTGCGGCTGAAGGTGGAAGGTCCACCCAGACCGAGCACCACTCTGACCTCTTCCCCCTCCCTCTCCCTCTTCTGGGCAAAATCCAAGATGGCCGCCACCAACCTTTAAAGGGAGAGGAGGAGAAGATAATTAATTCATCAAATAAATATATAAAGAACAAAAATGAAAAGAAGAATAAAAAATTTAAAAAAAACAGAAAGGGCCTGCATACAAGCAGGGTATCCTCATCGGGGAGGAAAGATGACAGCGGGCTCGGCAGCGCAACAAATTGGCGAAGGCTGGACTGTGCTGAAAAAAACTTTATTCTGGCATGGATATTAAAAAATTACACACAAGCAAGCAAGTTCAGGAGCCACTACCAAGAAGGAAACATATGGCCAAGAACACCAGCCCTCCTCCTCCCCCTCCCCCTCCCCCCCGGCTACTCAAAGCTGATAAATGGAGGCGCATGTGTGACACAGACCGTGATGGATGGGTGAGAATCCGCTCATGGGGGAAAAAGCAGCAGATCTAAAAACAAACCACGGACGAGTTAATGTTCCAAAATTCCCGATCGATCCAGACCATCGTTGTCCTCCCCAGAAGCCACAAATGTCTTCAAAACAACAACAACAACAAAAACATCGCAGAATGGGGTCTAGCAATATTTTCCTAAACCTTACCAAGTGTCACGAAATTGGACCAACCTCACGAAATTAACAAAATCATTTCCCACAATGATGTCGATTAAGGTAATATCACATAACACTAAAGACCTCAATAGCCCCCCAAAAAGGCGGATTGCGCTAAAAGACTGCAAGGAAGCTGCAGGTGATATTATATTATTGCAGAAGACACACTTCAGACAGCCAGATCCCCTATGTATTTACAATAAACATTTCTCGCAGATAATCTTAGCCTCAGCTCCAGTAAAAAAAAGAGAAGTGGTGATCTTGCTCCATAAAGGGTGTTTGTTCATCCCCGATCAAAGTGGTGTCAGATGTTGAGGGGAGATACCGATTGTATCGGGTACCTTGCATGGGGTGGAGATGACAATAGCTAATGTTTACGCCCCCAACTCTTGTCGTCCCAAATTCTTCTCCACCTTCTTCAAAAAGCTGGGTTCCGTGACAAGGGCCAAATTATACTAGGTGGGGACTTTAACATGACATTGGACAAAAAATGAGACAGGTCAGCCCTAATGCCACAGAGCCAGATGTCCCAAAGTCCGGACGACCATCTGAAACGCATAGAATATCTCAGGATGTTTGACCTGGTCGATGTGTGGAGAGAGCTAAACCCCAATTGTAAAGATTACACATTTTACTCAGTTCCCCATGGGGTTTACACTAGATTAGACTATATTTTTATCTCGTCCCCCCTAATTACCCAAGTGCACTCAACAAACATAAAAAGTATAACGTGGTCTGACTATGATCCAGTGGAGGTAACACATAGAGATTTGACAGCTCCCCCACCATTTAGATTCTGGGGACTCCATGAGGGGATGAACAAGATCCCCAAAATAGCAGAGACAGTGGAGAAAGATATTATGGGTTATTATTTTTTTCAATGCTGGGCGTGTCCCAAACCAGTCATTTATCTGGGAAGACCATAAGGCTGTCCTAAGAGGCAAGCTAATTGGAATAGAGGCAAACAGAAAAAAGGCGAGACAAGCTATAATAGACAAGTTGAACACAATTATTACAAATCTAGAGCAATCCCACAAAAAAAAACCTTCTAAAAAGCTTTTGAGGGAGCTGGCGACCCCCAGAGGGCTACCCACTATTCTTGAGCATGAGCAAGACAACTTAAACAAACTAATCACGCCAGAAGAGATTGCAGAGGGGATTAGCTCCCTGAAGCCAAACAAATCCCCAGGCCCAGACGGGTTTTCAAATTTATATTTAAAAAAATTCCTTCTCCTTATTCCCAATCTATAAAAGCTATTTAACTCTATACTTATTAGGATACCGGTGCCTCTGCACCGTCTGCGCAACCCTCGGACTACCCAGGGCTCACAGTGGAACTTCCCCCTACCGGCTGCCACTCCCGCGGGTCGTCAGCTCGGCCCTCGCCGCGGTCACTTTCCTCGGCCGCTCCTCCTCAGCGGGAGAGGCGGTCCTTCCGTCCAACACGTGCTCGTGTGCCTCCCTCCGGCATGGGCTGCGTGCACGCCATGCTTACAGTGCACGTGCCTGCACCCGTCCCTTATCCTCCACTCCTGCTGTGAGGCTCCGCCTCCTTACACCACACGGACACTTCCTGATTTCTATTGGGCTCACCTGTGCACCTTCAGCTGCACCTATTCTGAGGAGCTTCCTGCAGTCCTCCTTTTTCATCTTTCATATATCCCGGCACTAAACACATTAAAGCAGATGCTCTCTCCAGACAACATTCTTCAGAGGAGAGATCTGAGGAGACCTTGGAGAGCATCCTACCACAGGAGAAGATTCTCACCACATCTACTTTCAAGAATCTTGATAAGATTGTACATTCTCAGAGACGCATTCCTAAGGACCTGGTGATCCCCGACAAAAAACTCATCGTATCTCCCAAGTTTGTCCCTGAAGTCTTGAATTGGGGTCATTCTTCAAGATCCACAGGTCATCCTGGTTTCAAGAAAACTTTGACCTTATTCGTCGGAATATTTGGTGGCCCAAGATGTCCTAAGATATTTTGGACTATACCCGTGCTTGCCCTACCTGTGCCCAGAACAAGTCACTCCATCAAAAACCCCAAGGTTTTCTGCTTCCTCTACCGGTACCCCATCGACCCTGGTCTCATATTTCGATGGATTTCATTGTGGACTTGCCCAAGTCCAAAGGAATGAACACTATCTTGGTGGTCATGGACAGATTTTCCACAATGGCTCATTTTATTCCATTTAAGGGACTGCCCGCTAATCTTTACCGATCAAATTTTTCGTATTCATGGTATTCCTTCTTCTATTGTGTCTGACCGGGGGTCCCAGTTTGTGTCCAAATTTTGGAAAACGTTTACCAAGAGATTAGGCATCTCTTCCTCTTTTTCCTCTGCCTACCATCCTCAGTCCAATGGAGAAATGGAGAGGATCAACCAATCCCTGGAGAAGTATCTAAGATGTTTTATTTCGGATTCCCAAGATGATTGGACTCAACTCCTTCCTTGGGCAGAGTATGCTGTTAATTCTGCCAAAAACGAAGCCACCCGTGAGTCGCCTTTTTTCATAAATTATGGGTTTCATCCTCCCTGCTTACCCATCTCCAACATTGCCTTTGGGGTGCCGGCCGTAGACCAGTGCATTTCTTCCCTCCAGGAAGCTTGGTCTAGGATTCAAACTACCCTTCACAACTCCTCCCACAGAACTAAACTCCAGGCCGATCGCCACCATCGGCCGATCGCCACCGTCGTTCTGCGCCCAAGTACAGGCCAGGGGATTTGGTATGGCTCTCGTCTAAGAATATCCACTTAAATGTACCGTCCCCAAAATTGGCACTGAAATTACTGGGTCCTTTTTCTATTCTAGAACAGATAAACCCGGTGGCATTCCGCCTCCAGCTACCACACAGCATGAGGATTCCTAACATTTTCCATGTTTCCCTTTTAAAACCATTCATCTCCAGTCACTTATTCCCATACGCATGCATGCCAGATCCAGTGACCATCCAAAATAATGAGGAGTATGAGGTCCACTCTCTTTTGGATTCCCTCATGTCCAGAGGTCAACTCCAGTTCCTAGTGCAATGGAAGGGTTTTGGACCCGAGGAGAGGTCTTGGGTCCCTTTGAAGGACATCCACATGCCAAGGCTTCTTAGAGCCTTCAGAAGGAAATTTCCAGAGAAACCTTTTGAGGATCGTCCTGAGTCTTCTCCTGAAGAGGGGGGTACTGTTAGGATACCGGTGCCTCTGCACCGTCCACGCAACCCTCTGACTACCCAGGGCTCACAGTGGAACTTCCCCCTACCTGTTGCCACTCCCACGGGCCGTCAGCTTGGCCATCGCCACGGTCCCGCTTCCCTCGGCCGCTCCTCCTTCTCGGCGGGAGTGGCGGTCCTTCTGTCGCGCGTGTGCACCTCCCTCCGGCACGGCCGTGTGCACGCCCTGCTTATAGTGCACGCGCCTGCACCTGTCCCTTATCCTCCACTCCTGCTGTGAGGCTTCGCCTCCCTACACCGCACGGACACTTACTGAGTTCTATTGGGCTCACCTGTGCACCTTCAGCTCCACCTATCCTGAGGAGCTTCCTGCAGTCCTCCTGTTCCGCCCCCCACACCTGATTGGTCTCTCATACCTTATCAGGCATCCCTGTTCCCTCACTCATCGCTCGACATACTCTCTGCATGGAGCTAATGTGCTATTCTCTCAGTGATTCCACAGATTCAGACAAGGCTTTTACGACTACCCTCTTTGGCTCTCGACCTCAGCATTCCTCGGACTTCGCATTCTCTGGCACCCCTCGATCACGGCCTGGACCCCGACTCTTCTCCTCTCTCTGTTCCCTGACCTTGACAAGGTTGACGATTCTACTCCAATACCCGGTACCGGCAAGTATTGTCTACGTTACCTATCTCAGGCCTGGCAACGCTTTACTCCCCACACCGGATGCGCTCCCTTTGCTGCGGGTGCATTTATCCTTGCTAACCCCTTCAGCACAGGGGACGGGTCTGCGGGCAGCACCAGCGTAACAATACTAGAAGGTTCAGATTTCCCAAACATGATTTTACAAGCTCATATATGCCTCATTTCTAATGCAGGGAAGACCCCGCATGCTGTCTCTCTGATAAATGTAGACCTGAAGATCTTCTCAAAAATTCTCACCAACCGCCTCAATAAAGTACTGCATGGTCTGGTCCACCTGGACCAAGTAGGTTTTGTCCCGGGGAGACAGGCGGCGGACAATAAAAGGAGAACGATCGATCTGATAGCTCACACCAAACCATCAAATATTCAGTCCCTGGTACTATCTTTAGACGTGGAAAAGGCATTTGATCGTCTGGAATGGGAATACATGGGAGGCACTAAAAAAATTGGCTTCAGGGACCGATTTATTTTGGCTCTTTATACATATCCTTCAGGCCAGGGTACTATGCTCAGTAACAGCTTCAGAGTTCACCCCAATCAAAGGAGGCACTAGACAAGGATGCCCACTATCCCCTCTACTGTTTGCCTTCTCCTTCGAACCAATGGCTAGCCATGTCAGAAACAATCCTAATACTGTATAGAGGGCATCCCTGTTCAGGGCAAACAATACAAAATAGCTCTGTTCACGGATGACGCACTGCTGACACTGGCTAAGCCACTTATATCTCTCCCAATTCTGTTCCAGGAACTTGGGTCCTTTAGTACACTCACAGGCTTTAAAATAAATGGCAATAAATCTGAGGCACTAAATATCAACCTGTCTAAAACAACAGTCAAATGAATCTCAGTAAATTTAGATTTTAAATGGTGCAGTAAAGCTCTGAAGTATCTACGCAGTTTCCTGACAAACGATTATTTATCTCTCTATAACGCGAATTTCCCAGATCTCTTCAGGTCTCTCAAAAATTACCCGACCCGATGGTCAATCATAATATTTCCTGGATTGGCAGAATTAACTCAATTAAGTTCAATCTTCTTCCTAGAATTTTTTATCTGGTCTTTACTCTCCCCATTCCGGTCCCACCACAAGAACTTCAAGATTTACAATCCCACATAAAGTCCTTTATTTGGAATAATAAGAGCCCTAGAGTGGCCAGGACAATTCTTAGTCAATCCAGACTGAATCCATGTCTACTCTCCTATTATAAAGCAGCTCAGTTTAGCCAGATACTAGCCTGGCACAGAGACAGGAAGTAAGAGATGGGTGGTAATGGAGGCGGTACTGCTGACCCCACTGGAATTGAGTTCAATACTGTGGTCCCCTAAGATTTCCGAACAAAAAGCAAGTGGTTGTTTGCCCTTGATATCTCACAATCTGAGCTAGTGGAACAAAAATAAAAACATTGCGAAGCTCAGTCTTGATAGATCGGGGATGACACCCCTATTTTTTAATCCAGAGATTTTCCCGGGCATGACAGGGTCCGTTTTGAAGCATGGAGATTAAGGGGGAACCACAGGATAGTGGATGTTATGGGCACGGACAAGTCCAGGGTCCTTCCTTTTGCCACCCTCAGGGACCAGTGCGATCTCTCAAGTGGTGAAATCTTTAGGTACCTACAGATCATGGGGTTTGTTCAGGGAGGAGGCCTACCCCCACCTTTGACATTTTTCGAGACATTGTGCCACAAGGCTCCAACCCAAAGAGGGTAGACATCGGCTATTTACTCCTCAATCTTTCGCCATTCCCTGGAAAAAGAATTCCCTTTAATAGTGAAGTGGGAGAGAGATTTGGGCTAAACTCTGGAGCCAGAAATATGGGGGGGAATATTTGAAGCGGCGGCCACAAGCTCTATATGTATGCAGATTAAAGAAAATGCTTATAAAGTTTTATAAAGGTGGTACCTAACCCCCGAGCATCTGGCTAAGATGTATCCGGCCACGACCCCTAAGTGTCCAAGGGGTGCAGCCAATGTGCCCCATTTATTCATATGTGGTGGCTGTACCCCGGGGTGATAGAGCTATGGAGAGGGACTCAGAGGCTGATGCAGAGAGGCCTGGGTTTTGACTTCCCTCTCTTCCCATGGGTATGTCTCCTGAACAAACCTCAGGAGAATTTGGTTAGTGTGAGGAAACGCCATCCTGGCGTGCAAAAACCGTCTCCTCACCTCTCAGTCCCTTCTGCAGCAGACACTCAAGTTGCGCAATCTCCTGGACCTGTGACACGCGCGCACGGATCCTGCGCTGCCTGTTCATGCTGCCACGGACCCTGATCCCGCCCCTTGCCCTGTCACACATCGTTGATGTTCCTCGTGCCTCCCTGCTGATGCGCGAGTCAGGCTGCGCCCCTCGACCTCCATGACGCGCGCGGGTCGGCGCGCGACGGGTCCCGCCTCCTCTGCCCCCAGGAATCGGCATGCGAGTGATGCGCTACCCAGACTCTGTCCCCTGGCCCCCATGACGCACGCGGAACAGTGAGCAAGCACTTCTACACTCAAACCTGATTAGGCTGTTTCCAAGGGCACACCTGTGTGCACCAGCAGCCAATACTCTTTCACTTCCTGGTTCCGCCCTGGCTATTGGAGGCTCCTCGTATTTATACCTTCAGTCTGCATTCAGTCATCGCTGAGCATAGTCGTTGTGACGCCGTGCCTTGACACATCTAGTTCCTGAACCTTGCCTTGCCTTACCTTGCTTGCTGTTAAACCTCTCATTGCCTGACCCTGCTAGTACCTTGGACTCCGCTTCTCTCTACTCCTGATCCGGATTGTCTGACTACTTTCCTGGCTCCAGTCCTGACCATTGGCTAAGTACTCCTATGATCTGACCTTCTCCAATCCTGAACCTGGCTACGCACACCGACGATCCGCAACTCTCCACTCCTGAACCTGGCAAGTACCTTTACTATTCTACTATACATAATCCTGACCTGGCCTGAACGACTACTCTACACTCAAGGCGCGCCCGCGTGGCTGTGGGTCAGCGTTACTCAATTCCCTGCCTCAGCACCGCGGTCACGCTTTGTTTGTGGTGAGCTACGCATTACAGTATGCTCAGCCACACAAACTTCGACCCTGCTGAGGTAGGAAGAGTCCTGTGCACACATGCGAGCTACCTTTCTAGCATTGAGGAAAAGATTGTGTCTAGTGACCAAAATGTGCATACCCTACAGGAGAACTTTAGAACTTTTATTCAAGCTCTTCAGGATCCCCACTCTTTTCTTGCTCCTGCAAATTATGAGTCTGCCACTATGTCCTCTCCTTAAGAACCCCGGTTACCCACCCCGGGTACCAACAATCGTTATGGAGGTGACCCCCATGAGTGCCGAGGTTTTCTCAATCTTTGTTTCATACAATTTGAAATGAATCCTTCATGCTTCACTTCTCCACGTGCCAAAGTGGCGTATATTATGTCTCTCCTGGGCTTCTCCCATCTGGGAGCGAAGAACCAGGATATTGCTGCCTTCACCAGGGAGTTCCGTATGGTGTTCGATACACCAGGCCGTAAGGTATCTGCTGCTTCGGCGCTATTTCATGTGTCTCAATGTAACCACCCTGTTGCTAGATATGCACTTGAATTTAGGACGATTGCTGCTGAAACAGACTGGAACGATGTAGCCCTTGCTGCAGCCTTCTGGCAGGGATTATCAGAGACCTTAAAGGATGAACTGGCAACCTACGACCGTCCTTCCGACTTGGAGGAACTCATCGCCGTCTGCATTTAGGTGGATCATCGTATCCAGGAAAGGAGATGTGAAAAGCTGCATCATCGCATTTCTTCCTCCCGGATTAATCCAGGTCAGGTGAGCCAAACCGAAGCCCCGATCCCGGATACTTCTGAACCTATGCAGTTAGGGGTACCTCTCTTTCCAAATCGGAGAAACTATGGCGCAAGAATGCTGGATTATGCCTGTACTGCGGTACCGCTGGACATTTTGCATATTTTTGTCCCCAGAAGTTGGGAAACGCAAGGTTCCCCTGAGACCTGAGGGAGTCTCAGTGGGAACGCTTTCTCTTTCCCTATCTCTACTAATCTTCCATCTCGTTATCTTGTACCTATCACCATCTCTGGGAAAGGCTTCCAAGTGTCTACTCTCGCTTTTCTTGATTCTGGTTCTGCAGGAAACTTTATTGATCAAGAATTCGCAGAACGCCATTCTGTTCCTTTGAAGTGTTGAAAGAAGCCTATTGCCCTTGAAGCAATAGATGCGACCCCTCCAGCCGGCGTTTATCTCCTTGGAGATGGAGTTTCTTCAGCTCAGAGTGGAGGATAAACATTTGGAGGAAATCCAGTTCAATGTGATTCACACCGCATCTATAGGAGTGATCCTCAGTTTACCCTGGCTACAGATCCATAATCCTCAGGTGATTGGCTTGGTAAGGAGTCCATTCGATGGAGTCCCTATTGCAACAACAACTGCATCCTGGAAGCTAGTAGTATCGGGGGTACCACCGTAACCGAGGTCAAAGAAAAGGTACAATTGCCAGAGGAGTATTCCGAATTTCAGGATGTCTTTGATAAGGTGAAATCTGAGGTCCTACCTCCCCATCGCCTATTCGACTGTCCTATCGACTTGCTTCCTGGTACTTCTCCACCCAGAGGGATCTCTTATACATTGTCCTTGCTAGAGACCAAGGCAATGAAAGAATATATCGCAGAGAATTTACAGAAGGGATTCATACGTAAGTCTAACTCTCCTGCAGGTGCTGGATTTTTCTTTGTGAAGAAAAAAGATGGAGCCTTACGCCCCTGCATAGACTACCGAGCTCTTAACAAAATCACTGTGAAAAATCGATACCCTCTGCCTCTCATTTCTGAATTATTCGATCGATTACAGGTAGCTAACATCTTCTCTAAATTAGATTTACGAGGTGCCTATAATCTTGTCAGGATCCGCCACGATGGTGAATGGAAGATTGCTTTCAACACCAGGGACGGACATTATGAGTACTTAGCCATGCCTTTTGGTCTATGCAATGCCCCAGCCGTGTTTCAGGACTTTGTAAATGAAGTTTTTAGAGACCTTATCAACTCCTTTGTAATCATCTATCTCGACGACATTCTAATTTTTTCTAAATCCATTCAAGAACATGTCTCTCACGTAAAACAGGTACTTCTTCGGTTACGTGAAAATAGACTTTTTGCCAAACTTGAAAAATGTAAATTCCATCAGACATCGACCAGTTTTTTGGGATACAGGCAGTCCTCGGTTATCCGACACAATGTGTTACTCAAAATGGCGTTGGATAGCGAAGCGTTGTAAAGCGAAACACGTTTTCCCATACAGTAGCAACACTGTTTAAATGAAAGGTTCCGTTCCTGAAGTCATTTTTAACACTAAAATACACCAAATATTTTACGCAGGCAATAAGATATGCAGCACACACATAAATTATATAGTGTATATACTGTATTATATATAATAGAACATGATAAATAATATATTATATAGTATAATATTATATAGTATAATATTATGTAACGGGTATTCCCCCACCCACTCGCAGATAATACTGTGGCTCACAGGAGGGCTGAGCTTCCGCCACGGGGAACCTGGGGTACATACATCTTATACATCTCTAGGTGCAACGCCTCCACCTGGGAGGGATCCAAACGGAGTGGGAGGAGGCCCTCACAGGAAACAACCACACAAAGTGAACAAATGTAAAACAGGACTGGCTTTACTGCATGACCAACTATATCTACATACATCAATACAACCGTCATGCGCCACGGCGGATGCTAACCACTCTGGGCGTCACGGCGGACGCTACCACCTCTGGCATCACGGCGGACGCTAATTACACTAGGCGTCACGGCGGACGCTACCACCTCTGGCGTCACGGCGGACGCTAATCACACTAGGCGTCACGGCGGACGCTACCACCTCAGGCGTCACGGCGGACGCTACCCTCCCATAGAGTGATCCCACCCTGTGTCCAGTAACCCCCACCCAAATGTCTCGTACTCCCAGAGTCAAATACCACGGTGCATATGTGTGTGTGACTGCGCAGCCACTATGTTTGGTGATAGGCCTGGTTGGTGCACGTGAGTTGCAGGTTACCTGCCCGGGCTCCAGCCACGGGTACCACGATAGCAATCCGCACGATCCGATGTTGTCCTCCACACCGCGTGGGTTGAAAGTCCAGCGCGAACAATGTCTCTCCTAGTCTTAGGGTCTTTGGTGGTGTTCTGAGCCCAGAACCCACCTCGCAGGGCCGCACGGCGTCAGCACTGTGTCCCTGACTACTTGACCAAATAATGGGGCAGCGTCCCTATCTAGGGCCTGTCAGTAAGCTCCACAAGCTATTAGGTGGCTCAGGACCTAACTGGGACCTTGGGGGCTGCTGGCCTATGCAGAGGGTCACTGACCCCTGCATCCACCTCTTACCCCTAGCTGGTCCGGATCCTGACCTCCTAGCTGCAAAACCCCGCGAAATGTATCTAACTGGGAGCAGGGGAATCCAGCCTTCCGATTGGCTCCCTGGCGTCACGTGTCTCTGCCCCTGTGCACCCTGGGGGCTGTCCTTCCCGCCTTGCGTGTGCGTGAGCTGTGTGGGGGCCTCCCGCGCTGTCTCCTACATCTGCGCATGCGCAACAGCACTAGGCATGGCGGCGCCCTGCTTCCCGTACCGCCGCGGCCCCAGCAACACGACCGCGTCCTCGGCAACCGGCCCGATCGCGTCCCCGGCAACCGGCCCGCTCGCGTCCCCGGCAACCGGCCCGCTCGCGTCCCCGGCAACCGGCCCGACCGCGTCCCCGGCAACCCCAGCAACGCGCGGCTCGCGGAACAGAAAGAAGGGGGGTGAGTGCGCGAGGGGGGGGACCTGGCTACATCCTCCCTCTGGTGAAAAACCCCAACGACCTCGCTTGGGATAAATAACTCAAACCGTACAGAAATTATATAATAAAAATGCATCAAAATATACAACTTAGCACAGGTAACTCTAAACGAGATTGCATAATTCGTTGAGCACCACAATCACAGACTGTATCTTACTCCGAGAACACTGCTGAGCCTCATAATGGGGTGCCCCCATCTGATCATAGGTTACCCGAGTTGGAGGGTACCTGACCCTTTGGCTCCTACGGAGTTGTTCTTCAGCAACTCCCTCTGGGGAGTAATAAGTACAGTCCTGAGGCTCAGCCTCTTCCCTTGAGGGGAGAAATGTCTCTGAACAGTCTCTGTTAGGCACAAAGCACGGGCTCTGTGGATCCAAAGGCTGGCCTGTTGGTGCCACCTTAGTAGGCATTGGCCTACGGGGCCCCTTACCCGTAGCTCCTTCGGGAGATGCCCCTCCTGCGGGATGGTCCCTTTGTGAGGGTCCTTCCATAGGGTCTTCCGGAGTTTCAGCGTGGGTCTCATTATTTACAGTCTCTTGACCCACCTCTGATAGATTGGACTCACCGTTGAGCGGTGTGGCCTGTATTTCTTCTTCTTCGTCTCCCACTTGGGGGATAGGGAGAAGGTGATTACGATGCCAAACCTTTACCCGGCCGTCTGTGTCTTTGATGCGATAGACCGGGAGGCCGGGCATCTGTGACTCTACCTCATATACGCCATCTCTCCACCGGTCTGCCAGTTTATGTTTTCCGGGGACTCCCAAATTACGAAGTAACACAGCGTCCCCAGGACATAACTCTCGATACTTGACTTTGTTGTCGTATCGTCTCTTATTGCCAGCATTCAGTTTAGCTGTAGACTTCTCAGCCTGTTGGTAAGCTCGCTGCAAACTGTCCTTTAGCCGTTGCACATACTTGAAATGGGTAGCATTGTGTACCCCATCCGTTGAGACTCGAAGACGCACATCTACGGGGAGTCTTGCCTCCCGCCCAAACATGAGGAAGTACGGGGAGAACCCAGTGGACTCATGGCGAGTACAGTTGTACGCGTGAACCAACGTTTCTACGTGACGACTCCATTCTGTTTTCTGCATTCCCTTCAGAGTTCCAAGCATGTCCAACAGGGTCCTGTTGAATCGTTCAGGCAAAGCATCTCCTTCGGGGTGGTACGGAGTCGTCTGGGATTTGGCGACGTTCAGCATTTTAAGTAATTCTCGGATCAGAGTACTCTCAAAATCTCGCCCTTGGTCGGAATGGAGTCGGTTTGGAAGACCGTAATGAACGAAGAACTTTTCCCATAGAACTTTCGCGACCGTGATAGCCTTCTGGTCTTTTGTGGGGAAGGCCTGGGCATATCGGGTGTAATGGTCCGTGATGACCAGCACGTTACTGATACCTCGGCTATCCGGTTCGATTCATAAAAAGTCCATACACACCAAGTCCATTGGACCAGAACTCTTCAGATGGGCCATGGGAGCTGCTCTGGTAGGCAACGTCTTGCGTTGAACGCACCGGGCACAACGGCGGCAGTGTTGTTCCACCGCTTCCCGCATCTTGGGCCAGAAGAACCGGTCTCGGACTAGCCCAAAAGTCTTCTCTACACTGAGATGCCCGTGTTCATCGTGTAGGGACTTCAACACCAGGTATTGTAAGTTCTTAGGTAGGACTAGTTGTCTCCTATCCGGGTGGTTGTGGTATTGCACCACCCGATAGAGCAAGCCATTGTCTATTTCAAATTTGTCCCATTCTCGCATGAGCAAGGCCACCAAGTCATTGGGCGCACGTTTCAGAAGGGCTGGGTTCCTCTTTTCAACGGCGTGCCGGATGATACTAGCGACCGGATCTCGAATTTGGTAGTCTACCAGATCTTTCCACCGGAACACCTTGTCATGCGTGAGGTGCATCCCTTTTGGGTCGCAGTAGGCGGCGGGGACAGCCTGCGACTGGCATCCCAAGGAGTCGGCCACTCGTAACTCGGAGAAGGCCACTTGGTCATTAACTATGGCTGCAGTGTTACACATAGCCCGCACTCCGGGGCCGGGAAGTTCTTCCCATTCCTCGTCATCGGGGGTAGCGAGTAGTCCTGGCCTTCGGGAGAGGGCGTCCGCCCCAATATTCAATGGCCCCGGCTTATACTTCAAGGAGAAGCGGTAGTTACTGAGGGCGGCCTGCCATCTGTGGCCGGCTGCATCTAATTTGGCCGACGTATTGATGTACGTGAGGGGATTGTTATCTGTCCTTACCTCGAAGGTGACACCGTACAAGTAATCGTGGAGCTTCTCGGTGATCGCCCACTTGAGAGCCAGAAACTCCAACTTGTGGACGGGGTATCTCTGCTCACTGGGTGTCAGACTGCGGCTGACGTAGGCTACAGGCCGAAGACCTTCGGGGTGCTTCTGATGCAGGACAGCACCCAGTCCATTAAGACTGGCATCCACATGCAGGAGATACGGTTGTTCTGGGTCAGCATATGTGAGCACTGGTGCCTCAGTCAGACTTTTCTTCAAGTTCAGGAAGGCCCGTTCACACTCCGGCGTCATTTATCGCCAAACGGTTGACGGGCCGACGTGGCCTTTCTCCCAGTATCTTCAGGGTATATTTTCAGCAAATTGTTCAGGGGTTTAGCTCGACTAGAGTACCCTTCCACGAACCGACGGTAATACCCACAGAAACCGAGGAAGGACCGCAGTTCCGTGACATTATCGGGACGCGGCCAGTTCACCACAGCTTCTACCTTGGCTGGATCAGTAGCAATCCCCTGGGCAGACACGATGTGTCCCACGTAGGTCACCGAGGTGTGACAAAACCTACACTTGTCGAGTGATAGCTTCAACCCTTCTTGACCAAGACGATCTATCACCTTCAACAGCCTCTCCTCGTGTTCTTCTAAGGTCTTCCCGAAGACAATGATGTCGTCCAGGTAAACCAGACACTCCCGGGGAATCATGTCTCCGATAGTCTTTTCCATCAACCTTTGGAACGTAGCAGGCGCCCCACATATACCTTGGGGCATACGGGTGAATTGATAGAATCCCAGGGGGCAGACGAAAGCCGTTTTCTCCTGGTCTTCCAGCGTCATGGGCACCTGATAGTACCCTGATCGGAGGTCAAGCACGCTAAACCAGTGACTCCCATTCAGCGCATTCAGGATCTCTTCAATGCGCGGAAGGTTGTATTGATCCGGTATCGTGCGATTGTTCAGTGTTCGGTAGTCGATACACAGTCGTACGGACCCGTTCTTTTTCCGCACCACCACTATGGGCGACGCGTAAGGTCCTCGTGATCCCGTCACAATCCCAGCGGTTTCCATATCTTGTATGGCGTTCCTCACATCGTCCACATCCCGAGGGGCAAGGCGACGAGAACGTTCCCGGAACAGAGTGGCATCACTCATCCTAATGGTATGTTGGGCACTGCGGCTGCACCCCACATCCATCTCGCTCGTGGAGAACACATGTCGTCGTTGCAGCAACTGGGTGGTCAACCGCTCTTTCCACTCTGTGGACAGCGTCGACTCGCCGAAATTGAAGTCCAGATCGACTATCCGCTCGTGCGCGGCCGCCGCCTTCACCTGAGGCGTGGCTCCCACCGGGCTGACCGGATATATGCATCCCAACTTCTGGTCAACATCAAACTCCATCGGAAAGGGGGAGAGATTCTGCACATACACGTGGGTTCGAATAGGGATCTTAGCCGTCCATTCCCTCACTTCGGGTAGTACTCTATACCCTCGCTGAACCTCTTCTTCTTCAGGCTCACTCTCCAGCGAGAACAGTTGGTCGTTCTGGTCTCTGTCAGGATAACAACACCAGACGGCCATCTTTTGCACTCCCCCTGGTAATATAGTTGTCAGTCCTCGTTGTCGATTGTAGAGGTCCCCATGATGCTCCAAGGCATATACCCGATGGCACTCCTCTCGTAAGACGGGGTCTAGGAGCGAATCGGCCAGCGGCAGCTCGTTGGTCTCTTTCAAGTAAGCTCGGATTATAGCTTGCACTATGTCCGCATTGGTTCCCAAGATGATGGGGTATTTGCAATGGTCGTGGGGCTCCGGGCATACCATGGCCGCTACCTGCATAGGGTGCTTCTTGCCGGTGTTCAGTTGAAGTATGTCCAGCTGGACCCGTGCAATCCCATCGATGGGGTAGTCTTCATTACTCAATCCCCTAACCTTCATATGTTCGGCCGGCCTCAGAGGGCAGTGTTGAAGGTGCTGGTCATAGAACTTGCGATATATTATGGTCACTTGTGACCCGGTGTCCAATAGAGCCGAGGCGTATATCCCTTCTATTACCACGGGTACGATGGCCGCGGGGCCCACTTGACTGCAAGCTTCACCGGGTGAGGCATCCTCACTGGGGCCAGCGTCAGCAGGGGAATCCGTGGTTCCCTGAGGGGTGTTCACATCAGGCTCGACGGTCTGGGCGCGGCACACCATCGATCGGGCTGTGCTTCTTCTGTCGGGAGGTTTTTCTTCCGGTGGGTCCTCCTTCTCCGGACAAAATACGAGATGTGGCCCTTCTTCCCGCAGTTGTAGCAAGATACCTCACGGCGGTCCGGACGACCCTTATACGTGGATGAGGACCGCTCAGAACTATGACTTTCCCGAACAGACGACTTGGGGGTCGCTTCTCCCTCTGGTGTGGCAGGTTTCTTACTCTTTGGGGCCGAGGGGACCACAGGGTCATTCTTGGGGGTAGTTTTGGGTTTCTTTGATTCATGGAAATGGCGCTGCACTTCATGGTCTCTTATGTAATCCATTTGTTCCCCGTATTTAGGGGATACTGCCGCGACCGGGGCGGCCCGCATCATTATAGCTATGTTGTGGTCAGGCAACGACCCCTTGAGTAGTTGTTTGAACCGGTATCGGTCCGCTTCGGCCGCGGAAATGATATGCTTGTCCAGGAGGGTGCCCAGGGACAGCTGTAGGTCACAAACGAAGGCAGATAAATCTTGTCCTTCACGTTGTCGGAGGGCTTTGAATTGAGCCAGTAGCTCATCTTCGTCGTCTTTTCTGGCAAAGGATTTAATTAGCATTTCCACTAGTTCCTGGGCAGTAACTTCTCCTTCTACGATCCGGTGCGCCTGCACTAACCGAGCGGCGGGGCCTCGAAGGCACTCGGCCAGTCTTTGTCTTTTGCTGGCTTCGGAACACGACCACTCCTCTATGATTTGAAGCGTATGGTCCCTCCATGCCTCGATCCCCTCTTCTCCCGTGGGCGTCGGCAGAATCCCAGAGAAGGCCTTGAGTTTCCGGTAGTTCTGTGCTTGCGTCGAAATGGTTACAGCTTCTACTAGTTGGGAGGCTATCGTGTTCACGTCAAGATTCCCACTAAGGGCCTGACTACTGCTCCCAGTTCCTACGCTAGACATGGTTGGGGTCCTGCCAGGCCGTTGATCAGGGTTGGGTGGGATGAGCGGGCTCCCTGCCCAGCTGGCGATACCTCCTAATCCGCTTGGGGTGAAAGAGACCCTAGGGGGGTCTACCCGGTGAGGCGTACTGGTCACTCGTTGGCTCGGGTGTAATCCAGTACTAGTGGACGCTTCTTCAGGAGATGAGAGTCAGCGTAGATCATGCGGCAGTCCTCTGCGGAGGGCTCGGGTAGGTTTAATACATGGGGGGCCGTTTCGAAGCATATGTCACTCATGGTGTACAGGAGACAGGTGATCCCCCGGCCAGCAACATCCAGTTTATAGTCTATCACCCGGGCGGTGGCCAACCCCGGGCAACTTCTTACTTGCGTGCGCACTGTAGATAAGTCTGTATCCAGTGCTACCCCGGTCACTGCAACCGCACGTCTTGGGGATACTTGATGCGCTAAGGCCCAGGCATGGACATCCTGCGGTGACGGCACGGACATGATAAAAATATGAATCGGGCAATTTTAGAAAAAAATTGAACAGAGCACCCCAGGACTTGATCTCAGCAGCGCCTCCAAATGTAACGGTTATTCCCCCACCCACTCGCAGATAATACTGTGGAGGTGTAGGAACATGCAAGGTTACGCAGGTGTGGTGCATTACCTGTTGGCTCACAGGAGGGCTGAGCTTCCGCCACGGGGAACCTGGGGTACATACATCTTATACATCTCTAGGTGCAACGCCTCCACCTGGGAGGGATCCCAACGGAGTGGGAGGAGGCCCTCACAGGAAACAACCACACAAAGCGAACGAATGTAAAACAGGACTGGCTTTACTGCATGACCAACTATATCTACATACATCAACACAACCGTCATGCGCCACGGCGGACGCTAACCACTCTGGGCGTCACGGCGGACGCTACCACCTCTGGCGTCACGGCGGACGCTAATTACACTAGGCATCACGGCGGACGCTACCACCTCTGGCGTCACGGCGGACGCTAATCACACTAGGCGTCACGGCGGACGCTACCACCTCAGGCGTCACGGCGGACGCTACCCTCCCATAGAGTGATCCCACCCTGTGTCCAGTAACCCCCACCCAAATGTCTCGTACTCCCAGAGTCAAATACCACGGTGCATATGTGTGTGTGACTGCGCAGCCACTATGTTTGGTGATAGGCCTGGTTGGTGCACGTGAGTTGCAGGTTACCTGCCCGGGCTCCAGCCACGGGTACCGCGATAGCAATCCGCACGATCCGACGTTGTCCTCCACACCGCGTGGGTTGAAAGTCCAGCGCGAACAATGTCTCTCCTAGTCTTAGGGTCTTTGGTGGTGTTCTGAGCCCAGAACCCACCTCGCAGGGCCGCACGGCGTCAGCACTGTGTCCCTGACTACTTGACCAAATAATGGGGCAGCGTCCCTATCTAGGGCCTGTCCCTAAGCTCCACAAGCTTTTAGGTGGCTCAGGACCTAACTGGGACCTTGGGGGCTGCTGGCCTATGCAGAGGGTCACTGACCCCTGCATCCACCTCTTACCCCTAGCTGGTCCGGATCCTGACTGCCTAGCTGCAAAACCCCGCGAAATGTATCTAACTGGGAGCAGGGGAATCCAGCCTTCCGATTGGCTCCATGGCGTCACGTGTCTCTGCCCCTGTGCACCCTGGGGGCTGTCCTTCCCGCCTTGCGTGTGCGTGAGCTGTGTGGGGGCCTCCCGCGCTGTCTCCTGCATCTGCGCATGCGCAACAGCACTAGGCATGGCGGCGCCCTGCTTCCCGTACCGCCGCGGCCCCAGCAACGCGACCGCGTCCTCGGCAACCGGCCCGATCGCGTCCCCGGCAACCGGCCCGCTCGCGTCCCCGGCAACCGGACCGACCGCGTCCCCGGCAACCCCAGCAACGCGCGGCTCGCGGAACAGAAGGAAGGGGGGTGAGTGCGCGAGGGGGGGGACCTGGCTACAATTATATAGTATAATATAATATTATATAGCAGGCCTGCACAACTCCAGTCCTCGAGGGCCGCAAACAGGCCAGGTTTTCAGGATATCCCTACTTCAGCATGGCTGGCTTAATTAGTGGCTCAGTATGACTGAGCCACTAATTGAGCCAGCTGTGCTAAAGTAGGGATATCCTGAAAACCTGGCCTGTTTGCGGCCCTCGAGGAATGGAGTTGTGCAGGCCTGTTATATAGTATAATATAATATTATATATATATGCTCTTATGACGCTTTGCAACGTTGTTTGTGTATGTGTGTATACAGTGGTCGACAAATCACCAAAAAATCTACTCGCCAAACAAAAAAATCTACTCGCAACCTAGTACCACACGTGTGCTGCTTGAGCCAATAGGAGCTCGCCACGATGTTAAATCCACTCGCCCGGGGCGTGCAAATGTATAGGTTTGTCGAACACTGTGTGTATATATATATATATATATAGGAAAACAGGGGAAGAGAGAGCGCACGCCCATAGCGTAAAATAGTAAATTTAATGAGGGGAGGGGGAAGGGGGGATAAAAAATGCACTCACAAAGGTACAATAAAATCTAACATTGTGTGATATAATCACCACCATCCGGTTAGTGTCTGCAGCGTCTTGGGGCAGTCCCTGTCTTGCAGTATCAGGATCGTAGTCCCAACAGATATCCAGGGCAGATGGTATTCAATACAGCTGTATTAGAGTCCTGGAAGATGGCTCCGTGTAATACAGGCTTCTGCAGCAATCGCGCATGGATCAATCCATTCCAGCGCTCGGTGATGACGTCAGTGTCAATGCGTCTGACGTAATGACGCTCCCTGACGCGTTTCGTGACTCTCGGGTAACTTTTTCAATGACTCCTGAAGAAATCCTAAGGGAAGAAATGCGTAGAGTGAAGGTGATTCACAGCCAGCCCACCAAACCGGAACTCCCGAAGTCTCACTGACGTCACATCCGCCCTGCTGGAACGCACGAGTGAGACGCACGCCGAGAAGAGGGAAGGAAAAACTGCACAAA
Source organism: Ascaphus truei (assembly GCF_040206685.1). Classification (NCBI taxonomy): domain Eukaryota; kingdom Metazoa; phylum Chordata; class Amphibia; order Anura; family Ascaphidae; genus Ascaphus; species Ascaphus truei. The sequence goes on from NC_134484.1 coordinate 257,620,878, forward strand.
GACAACGGAGGCGAGATCCATTGCGTATCTAAATGCTTTTAAATAGCATACATCATGTGAGTGTATTGTTATATTTTTAACCACTTGATTACAGTTTTTAAACAGATCGCGCTATGTTGGCTTTTCTGTGTTTAACCATTTAAGGAATACATTCCCACACCGAGGTTCCAGCCAGTTTATCATCACTGCAGACATATACCCAAAGATACCTTTACGTACACAGTATCATCCTCACACTTGTGAGTATAAATAACAGCAGACTTAAAAAAGAATACACACTTATTTGTCACAATACTGCACCATCAGTTTTATTTTTTATATCTCCACATGTTTGCGCTTCCCTTTGATCACCACGTCGTCATATTCACCTGGGATTGAGAGAGCAGTCCTGCACTGGGTCACAGCAGCATTCAAGGATTTGTTTGTATCACTTATATTTATTCAATTTATGGTTTATATGTTAATATTGGATTAACACGTGTTTAAAGCTTATTATAGAGCGCCACTTTTGATATATTACGTTTTGCACCAAAAACGGTGTGGCTGGTTGTGTATGCCTGTGCACATATTCATGAATGTGCTCAACCGTTAGGTACTGTGCTTCAAACACTGGCTAGTGAGGCAATAGGATATAAAAGCGAAGTATACCCCTATATGATTAAGCCATCACTAAAGTTCTACTGCTCTGGTGCTGCGGTGTGGCAATAAGTATACCTATTGTTCATATGATAAATGAACTCAACCGTGCATACCAGATCAGATATCAAACAACCACTATCCTCACCTCCTGTCTACCGAGTATGGCAGCAGTGGCTGATTTTTTAAACTCTCAACACACAGGGACACCCACCCATGGATCAGAACAACATCCTCCAATGAGACCTGTATGAGATGTGTGCAGAGGTATGCAATGGAGACCGTTTTTAAGGTGAAATTAAAATAAGGCTTTATTGCACCTGTCCCTTTTAACACAGCAAACATATGAAAACAACAAATGCCTATCCCTGTTTAAGGGCCCATTTACTTCCCAAGTCCCTTTCTCCAGGGCTGGAGGGATAATCCCATTACCACTCTATTCCCCAAAGTCTCAAGAGATACCTTAAAGCAGGTGGCCCTTTATGTCAGTCTCTGGTAGGTTCCTGGGTCTGATTTCAGCAGAGCCTTTCTGCTCAAGACCTCTTTCCTCTTGTCAGCACCCTTGTGTACTGAGGAAAATATCCTTCCTGTTTCTGGGAAACGGGCTTTTTCACAGAGCTGTGATTAGACAGGTGAAGTGGTTGTTTGCAGGTGTGCAATTAACCAGCACACTGCTGGATTAGAGGCAAGCCTGTTAACAGGGATAATACTCTGTTACAAGACACTCTCTGTTTTCCAGGTTAACCGAAGGCACAGCCAACCCAAACATGTTAAGACAAAAGGGGGGTATGAACATAATTGATCTAAATTGATGCTGAAGGGTATATACTGTATGTAGGTAAATCTACTTACTTTTGCCAGTGATCATGTACTATGTATTTTTTCTATGTGAATTGTGCTCGCCAGGAATGTTGCACCATTCCTTTCCCCCCAATTCCCCCCCCCTCTTTTGATTTCTGTATCCCCCCCCCACACACACACACACACAACTGTTGGAAAAACTTAATAAAAACTTTAGTGAGAAAAAAAATAAAAAAAAATAACAGTGGTTAATCCCTTAATTAATAAAGTTTTGTTTAATAGTAATGTGTTTTTTTATAGTGTGACTAATGTCACCCTTGCGTAGTGCTGACGTCTGTCTGGGCTCTTCCCGACACGGTGGTCTAGGTTTTATTTACAGAAACACAAGGACAAGATGTAGCATTATAGTGCGTAACTCAGGCTTCTGCCTATTTTATTTCGTCCAATTAGGTTGATGAGTATTGCAAATTTGGAGCAAAATTGAAGCAAATTACAGCATGTTATCGTGCAATTCTGTGCATCAAGGTTATTGCTCCATTTTTTGCTCCATGTGCGTCAGCTTGCAATTTAGGGCGTGTCAATAGTAAGAGTTAGTGAGGAGTTACATGATGCACACATTATATTGACCTCAAATGCTATGCATCACTTTCTTATTTTGTGTTTGGGTAAAAAAATAGCATAAACATTAAAAGCTAACAATTTGCTTGGGTATATTTGCAGGAAACATCTATATATTTTTTTAAATGCAAGCAGTGGAGTAAGGCAGGGGTGCACGAACTGGGCGGCGTGTGATTTTCATACTCTTCCCCAAAGCATTTAAATTAAATGCTAGGGGAGCGCGTGCGAGGCCTCTGTAAGTCACTTATCTAGTCTCCGGCCATGACAACTCGACGTCCCATGAAGTCGTGATGTCAGAAAACGCCGGTGAACAGGTAAGGGGGGGATGGGGGGATGTGAGCAAGCAGGGGGCGCAGATTCAAAAGTTTGCGCACCCCTGACCCTGGAGTAAGGCATCAAAACAAACTTCTCTTTGCACTTTCTTTGCATTGATGGACTCTATGCAGCATTTCATTTTGAAGTCTCATCACTATTACTATCTTATAATCCTTGAAAATGATTTCCTCTATCCCTGAAAATTCATGTCTGTAGTTCCAATTGTCTATTACACTTGAAGAGCAATTTCTTTTTTCATAAGGCCACCCTTTTATTATGACATCTGCAAGGATCTTGAGTGATTAATCCTTCTCTGTTTATCACTTGGTTCTTCGCAGTTGGTGGTTAGCTATGGGGATTGACTTTACAATTATATCGACATAAGATAACATCTCATTTTATGAGGTCTTCTCATGTGTATTGATTGAGCAACCACACTGGGAAGTGCATCTGCTGTACACATAAATTTACCTGGCATATAAATTGCATCTTAATAATACTTATGCCATTGTATTTATTATTCTTTAAATCTTTAAAGTGCAGTCAATTAGTGGTTTAGCAAATAAGGCTATCGGGAGCTTGTAGTCTGTTTCTATTTCTACCACCTGGCCATGAATGTATTGATTAAATCATTCACAGCCAAACAATATTCCTACAAACTTTTCTTCTTAACCTGTACATGCTTTGTTTCTATTTATGATATGGAGGATTTGGCAACAATTATTGTGCTATTGGAGAATTATTACTCCATTAATGCATCTGCTGCAATTTCTGGTGCATAAAACTGAACATTGACAACCGTATCAATTGTTGTTTCAAAATGTCATACGATCTCTCCTGCTCTGGACCTCATAATTAGTTGTGCAGTGTTTGTTGATAGATTCGGAATAAACTTTCCAGAAAATGCTGAACATCCTTCTTTAACTGTGGACAAGGAGTGACTGAAGCTTTTCTTTTGTTGGGTTTTATACCTTCATGGGAAGCAACATCATAAATAAACATTAATTATGTAACCTCTCAAGTCTACACCCCTAGTTGCTTCAAAAACCTTTTGAAGTCCACAATCGTGCAGTTCTTTCGTAGAACCCCAAGTAACAATGTCACCCACAGATGTTCATAAATCATATGTACAGTTTTTTTAATCTATTTCTGAAGCCAAATGATAAATGTAAGAATATCTATTTTTCAAATGGACATTAAATATACATAGTTTTGAACTTTTGCCTCTTAATTTCAGCTACCAAAATCCAAAAGAAACATATATAATTGACCAAAAAACACACCCCCTGCAACTAACATCACCCCCCTGCACCTCTCCTCACATCACTCCCCTGCACCTCTCCTCACCCCACCTGCACCACTCCTCACCCCCCCTGCACCTCTCCTCACCCCCTCTACACCTCTCCTCACCCCCCCTGCACCTCTCCTCACATCACCCCATGCACCTCTCCTCACATCACCCCCCCAGCACATCTCCTCACATCACCCCCTCTGCACCTCTCATCACTTCACCCCCCTGCACCTCTCCTCACATCACCCCGCTGCAACTCTCCTCACATCACCCCCCTGCACCTCTCCTCACATCATCCCCCTGCACCTCTCCTCACCCCCCCTGCACCTCTCCTCACATCACCCCCTGCACCTCTCCTCACATCACACCCTCTGCACCTCTCCTCACATCACCCCCTGCACCTCTCCTCACATCACCCCCTGCACCTCACTCTCCCCCCTACACCTCACTTCACGGCGGCAGAGCAGGCCGGCTCGAGGAGAAGGGGGAGAGCGGGCTCGCACACGAGGAGGGGGAGAGCGGGCTCGCGTGTGAGGAGGGGGAGATCAGGCTCGCGCGCAGGATGAAGTGAAAGCGGACTCGCGGGGAGGAGAGGGAGAGCGGTCTCGTGCGTGGGGTGAAAGCGGGCTCGCGGGGGAAAAGAAAGCTCCCGGGGGGAAAGCGGACTCGCGGGGTGGAAAGCGGGCTCGGGAGGGAGGAGGACAGGGGAAGCCGCCGCGGGCCACACAATGAGTGCAGGCGGGCTCCAGTAATGTCTCCACTCTTCTAAGCCTAGTTTGATGGCTAGTAGTTCTCTATTGCCCACGTCGTAGTTTTGCTGTGCTGATGAGAATTTTTTAGAGAAGAATGCACATGGGTGTAGGTTGGAAGACGGTGATCCTCTCTGTGACAGAATGGCGCCGTCTCCAATGTCTGATGCATCCACCTCCAATGTGAAAGGTAGTCTGGGATTGGGGTGGATCAGTATGGGTGCAGAGATGAAGGCTTTCTTTAAGGCGTTGAAGGACTGGATAGCTGCAGGTGGCCAGAACACAACATCAGCTCCTTTCTTGGTGGGAGCCGTGATGGGTGCGACAATGGAAGAGAATTTGTAGATAAACTTTTTGTAGTTATTTGCAAATCCTAGGAACCTCTGGATGCCCTTGAGAGACGTGGGGAGCGACCAGTCCACGACGGCTTTCAGTTTCAGTTCAGTTCAGTTCAGTAGTCGATGCAGGGTCTTAGAGTACCTTCTTTTTTCTTTGCAAAAAAAAAATCCAGCCCCTGCCGGTGATGAGGATTTCCTTATGAACCCTTTTTGGAGGTTCTCCTGGATATATTCGGACATAGCTTTGGTCTCTGGGTGGGAAAGAGGGTAAGAGCGTCCTCTACGCAGCATAGAACCGGGCAGCAGATCTATAGGACAATCGAAGGATCGATGGGGGGTAGTACCTCTGACCTGGTTTTGTCGAATATGGCTCTGAATTCTGTGTATACGTTTGGTAAAACGTCTTGTGGCTCCTCTGAGGTCTTCATGCTGTAGATCTTTTGAGGTGGAACTGCCCATGTTGCGGAGCATTGTTGGTTCCAAGAGATGGGTCTTTGCTTGACCCAGTTAATGATTGGGTTGTGGAAAAAGTACTCCCATGGGGGCTCCTCTAGGCCGCCGTGGGTGTCGGTCATTTCCCGACTTGAGTGGGCAGCGGAGGGCTAGGTGGCCCGGATTGCAGCAGTAGAGTCACAGGCCGAAGGTTCGGTGACGTTGTTTCTCAGAGAAGGAGAGTTTGTTGCCACCCAACTGCATGGATTCTGGGACCTCGGTCATAGGTGTCTCTGGAACGAAGGAGTGAAAAAGTGAAGACCTGGCGGGTACCTGACGGTTCTGTGAATGCTCGGCTTTCCTTTCCTGCAGATGTTGATCTACCGTATGCAGACTGCGGTGAGCTCTTCCAGGTCCGCTGGGCACTCCTGCGCGGCGAGCTCATCTTTCAGGGGTTCCGAAAGTCCTTGCCAGAAGGCGGAAGAGAGGGCCTCCTCGTTCCATCTTGTCTCAGAGGCGATTGTCCGGAATTCCAAGGCGTATCTCGCTACCGGACGATAGCCCTGGGAAACATGAAAAATTGAAGACGCTGTAGTGTAATGGATCGGGGGACTCGCGCTTTCCAGCTTGTCCCAGTCACCCCAGGTCCCATGGAGGCTAGCTGTCCCGCTCCCCTACGTCCCCAATCTCTATCCTCCTCCCGGTGCCGTTCCTCCACGGCACAGTCCGCACGCCCAGGCCCATGTTCTGTGCACACGCGCGGTTCCCTCACCGAGCGCGCGCGCTCCCGATCTCTTGCCTCCTATTGTGGTACACGCGCCCCTCGGCGTGCCTCCGTCATCCCAGCCCTTTCTCTACCTGGTTCCTCCACTCCTCCTTCCCCTCTGTCTCCCGTGTCGAACGCCTCCTCCGCGATGCTTCCCCCACGCTCTGGTACATGCGCGGTGCGCGCGCATACAAGGTTACAGAAGCCGCGCGCACCCGCTCTAGTTACCAACCCTCCCCAGGCATTAGCTCTGCCCCCCGTCGGTTGCAGGCAATTACCCTTGATTACCTCCATGTCTCCTCCCCTGAGCTCACAGACCTATCCCTGCAATTACCCACTCAAACCTCTGCTCCTCCCTTCACCCCCTTTGGCCCTTTTTCCCATATAACCTCTCTCTGTCCTTGCATAGCTTTCCTGTAGCTCCTGTGTGTGCAGTGTCTATGCCTAGCTCCTTGTCTGTTTCAGCTCTGGTTCCTGTCCCTGCCCCTGTTTGGATTCCTTTGGTTTGAACTTGAACTCTGCTTTGGACTTGACTACGCTGCCTTCTCCTGCTCTTGAACCTTGGCTTTCGGACATCACTACGCTGCTCTCTCCAACCTCTGAACTCTGGCTTTTGGATATTACCTTCCGACCTCTGGCACCCCAGATTCAGCAAGTATAACGTTAACCCTTACTCACCAGGCCCAGCAACGCAATTACCGCACTCCGGGCATGCCCTCACTGCTGTGGGTGCATGTTATACCCTTACCCACCTCAGTACTGGGGACTGGCTAGGTCTGCGGGCATACAGGCGTTACATGCAGTAATTTTAGGACCTGGGGTGTCAAAGACAAGTCTGAACTCCTTGGTGAATTGTCCGATGTCTTGAGTAAGGCCTCTTCTCTGCTCCCAGATAGGAGAGGCCCACGCCATGCATCGTCCGTGAGCAAGGAGATAATGTATGCCACTCTTGACCTTGAGATCAGGGACTGGGAGGGTGTAATCTCAAATTGAATGAAGCACTGATTCAAAAAGCCATGACATTCTAAAGGGTCTCCGGAGTACTGGTTAGGCATGGGGAGTCGTGGTTCAGACGGTGTGAGGCAAGACAGTGGTGTGGGTTGTGGATTAGGGAAGGTGGGTGTGCTGAATTGTTGCACTTGTATAGAGAGGGTCTGGAGGTCTTTCTGTAGGGAGTCTAGGCGACGGTCGGACTGCTCAAGATATTTCTCCAGTTTAGAGAATATGGCGGCATGAGATGCCACCACATCTCCCACCTCAGCGGGGTCTATGTTTGTGGGGCTGAGCATACTGTCACATTGTACTCACCACAAACAAGACGAGACCCCGGTACTGAGGTGGGAGTAGTAACAAACACCAGCCTCAGGCACGGGGGCCACGTCCGGAGTATAGGTTTGTCTTGACAGCCGGGTCAGGGATGTAGAGATCAGAGTAGTCTTTATACTTGCCGAGTTCAACGTAGGAGATATCCAGAGTGTAGAAGGTACTTTTGCCTAGGTCAGGGTTGGAGAGTGGAGAAAGGTTGAGGTACAATGCCGAGTTCAGGATTAGAGAGGAGCGAGGAGTCAGAGATAGCCAAGATCAGGAGCCAGAGGTTGGGGTAGTCAAAGCAAGCCAGTTCGGTACACAGAAGATCAACTGGAACAAAGCAACAGGACAGGAACAAGGCAGGAACAGCAAGGGTGAACACAGGTAACAAGAATCTATGCTCAGCCAATGTTCCTGTGACATTGGTGAGCATATATAGGCAGGATCAGGCAGCCCCTAAGGAGGTGGAGTGGGGGCGCGGCCCCCACGGCAGCCGTGATAGGTCCAAGGCTTCCAAGAACAGGTGTAGCTGTTGTGCAGCTAATGAATGCATCTATGAGCAGGTGCAGCTGTTTGTGCAGCTAATGAATGCTTCTTTGAGCAGGTGTAGGTGTTTGACAGCTAGTGGATCTTGACACGGAGCTTGGGGGCGTGGCGCACATGTCACGTGCGAGCTACGCGCGGAGTCAGTGTGCGGCACAATCCTGGGGCAGAGCCTGAGTCTGCGGTGTCGGATGATGCCATTTTGGTGCGCGTGAATGCTGCGCACGTTTGGTATGGAATGCGGTCTGTTGGCAACCTGCGTATGCGCGGTGGTGCTCGGGAGCATGCGCGGGACGGTTGCAAGTCCATAGACCTTACATCTAGGTACCGCTTGCTTTGTGTGAGTTTGTGGTTCTTGGTGGACCCTAGTTTTTAACTACTATGTTTTATTGATCATTAAATTTACATTTGTCTGCTCAGCAGGTGTTGTGTAGTTTACTGGCACATATAGTTTATAGTCTTTTGTATCCACATTTTATTTCATTTTATTTTTCATTATTTATTTATTTCAAGTTTTCTTATTTGGTTGTTAACCCCCGGTTCGCTCTGTGTGCATTCTGTTCTAGTTTTTGGGGACTCCTTTTGGAGCCCCCTCTAGGAGCGTCCTTGAGGAGGCACTCTCACACGGATAGCAGCACGGGGGGACCTACCTAACCGGACAGCTCGAGCGTGGACAGTTTATCTGTATTGTGATATATGCATAACCTATACTGACGTAACAGTTTATAGATATATTTGTCAGCTACTCTGTCATCTACAACACATTGACATTGTTAGTGCCAGTAAATTTAGTGTGTGTGGCAATTTGGATTCGCCGGCTGTAGCACATTGTTGCCTGAGACTGAAAACTCCCTGCATTGCGCTGACGTCATCATCAGCTGATGAGGAAGCTGAAACAGCGTGAGTATTTTATTCACAGACGGAGACAGCTGATATGCAAGCACTCCAACTAAGGGGCAGAGACTCCAGGACACCAGGACTCGCAGCTGTATTACAAAGCTGGGATTGTTACCAGACAATGCTTGTAAAATCTGCTACATTCTATGTAACCCTGCACTTTTTGCGCTATCGAATATATCAAACGGTACTTCACCATGTTGGCCTTTCTTAATTATTCCTAGGATCATCATCAGGATCATCTATACCTGCTGCTCTATCACCTTATCTATTTGTCTCATCCTCACAGAGACTATATATATATAGAATGGTTTATTTCCTTGCGCCTAATGTATATATAACTATATATATATATATATATATAAAAAGAAAAGAAAAAAGCGCCCGATCCTAGTGCATTACTGTGCAAAGGTATATTTAATATTCCAAAAAGCTCATATATCGAACTCACAAACAAGGAAGATAAAAAAGCAGTTTATGAGATAATACTCGTGCTCCAAGTGTTCAGCAAGATTCCACTCCTCTGCTCCACTGCTCTGCAGCTCCACCAGGTCCGATCTGACCCTTGTGAGTCACCGTCCATCAGGAACTCACGACAATGGGCTCTACACGAACTCTTCCCCCGGGAACACACCACCAGATGACCCTTGTTCCCACCGGGGAAGTGGGGGAAGCCGGATGCAGCGGAACAGCTAGTGACGTCGCACGCTTGATGTAGGAGTATGCGGCAGGTCACGAACAACACTGAGGAATCTACAGCACACCTAGCCCTACACGTTTCATCAGGGGATCACTCCTGATGAAACCTGCATAGGTGAAAGGCGTAGAGTGTAACCCAGCATTGGTTAGCAGAGGGACACATTAGCTGAGACCGGTCTGCACTACCTTTCCTGACTCCACGCTGTTAGAAGACGCATCTTGGAGATGTGCGATCGGAGTGATGTCAGAGGTGGACGTATCCTAAGACATCTGTCTGCTTGCAGCTCGATCTCCAGTCAGCCTGAGGGATTCCCTTCCAGACACGTGAGAGCAGGCGTCACACGCTATACAGATTGTGGAAGCAGAGTTCTGTTAGTGTGGATATTATATACTAAATGCATGATTATATTTTGTAAAATGTGAGTGCATTTTTATACTTTGTATTTTAAGAAGATACAATTTGAACAGTGTGCGCTATGTCCTGTATTTCTGTTCTATTCCAATAAGGTTCCAGTATGTATAGAAAAAAGAAAAGAAAAACAGCGCAAAAAACCTCATAGTGTTAAAGAGTATTTATAGAATAAAAAGGTGATTATTGCACGTACATCAAGAAACAGGATATATCAACAGGACATGTTTTGGACATGTTACCACTCCTGGAAACTGCTCCGTGTGGGCTCACTGTGTATCTGGATGATCCTCTGGTCCTCAATAACCGTCCCAGCGAGGGGTGCACAACTCGTTAGGAATTCACCCCACAGTGTGAGTCTGCTTAATGATGCTAGTCTCTGGTCTCCGGCGGGCCACTCGGCGGGAAGTTCAAAACCTCTATGAGGGATCTCCCATCAGCTGTGGTCGGAGCGAACCTGTACTCACACAGGCTATTCCGGGTTGAGCCACAGTCGTTCTGACGTCATCAGACGGCGCCCTTGTAACACTCGCGCCTGCTCGCGGATGGCATTAGAAGCAGTAAATGTCCAGTAAACACGTTAAGGAATATGCTGTATATAAAAGCCGCAATGGGTATTGATAAAGATGAAGATGGAACGCACCCTCTCCTACGCGTTTCGTAATCGATACTTCTTCAGGGAATAACGGAGGGGGTGTAAGGGGCGGTTCATATACACATGAACCTGATCTGATTGGCCACAATAAATTAACAGACATTCCCCACCTGGGGAGCCAATACTACATATCAGATCAGGTTCTAGGCACAACACAACATTTAAAAAAATACAAATCATTTAACTTTAATACACATTATGCAATAGAATGGGACTTCTAAAAATAAAGAAACAAATGTTAGTTACATGTTTAAAAACAGTGCAAATATGACTACTGTCACTATCTAAGATTAAATGTTATGTGAATAAATATTATGGTTAAAAGGTAAAAGGGACTGGTTTTTACCACACAGACAATGGTCATTGAGAGAAAGGAAAAAGTCAATTAAAAAACTGATAGATTTAAAATGTAGATAATATTAGTTACATCAGTGCTGAAGGATTAAAAAAGAGACCAAACATCAATCTCTTCATTTAGACCTAGTGGAGATAGAGTCTGAAGTTTGTATATCCACAAGCTTTCTTGCTTGGACAATTTTTTGTCTCTATCTCCACCACGTCTCCCTGCCTGAACAATTTGAACACCTATATACGTCATAAAAGAAGGGTCTGAATTATGTTTGAGTTTAAAATGCCTGGATACGCTATGTTGCTCAAAACCTATTTTAATGTTTCTAGCGTGTTCTAATATCCTGACTCTTAAAAATCTTTTTGTCCGCCCTACGTATTGGTGTCCACAGGGACACTGTAACAGATATATCGACTTATATATTGACTTGCAAGAAATGCACATTTGACAGTGAAGTTTTCTTTCGTGGTGTTAGATTGAAATGTTTTTCGGTTTATGTTTAACATTTTGCAGGCTTTGCATTTACCACAGCAATAGTTACCGTTGGGTTTACAAGGCATCCATGGAATCTCAGAAGATGTTTGTACTTGAGGTCCAGTGTCACTTGGTGCCAAATAATGTTTAAGGGTTTTTGCCCGACGTTAAATGAAGCTGGGTTTCTGGTTGAGGGAGGGACCCAAAATCGGGTCATTACATAAGATGTTCCAGTTTTTATTAATTATTTTCTGGATACTAGTACTAACGGAGCTGAATTCTGTAATAAAGGGTACCTTCAATTTCTCCTCATTTATTACTGGAGTTGTCTGTTTTTTCTGTACTAGTAGAGAATCCCTCTCCATTTTCTCAACTTTCTCTAGGGAGCTGAGTAGCAGGGTCTTGTCGTACCCACGCTCAATAAACCTCTCAAAAAGAGCAATTGATTGAGCTTCAAAGTCAATTTGGAGACTACAATTCCGCTTAATGCGCATGAACTGACTTAGGGGTATATTGTCAATCCATGATCTTTTATGATTGCTGGATGACAATAGAAAGCTGTTTGCGTCCATCTTCTTGAAGAATGTTTTGGTGTTGATATTTTCACCAACCTTAGATACCAGACTGAGGTCTAGAAAGTCTATCTGATTCACACTGGTCTCAGATGTGAATCTCAAATTCAGATCATTGTTATTCAGATAGATCTTGAAGAGCTCCAAGGTGTCATCATCACCCTCCCAGACACACAGGACATCATCGATATATCTCTGCCATACAATAACCCTATCTTTAAACAGGTTATTATGTCATATAAAGTTGTCTTCCCATACCCCCATGTATATGTTTGCATAACTGGGGGCAAAACGCGTCCCCATGGCTGTGCCACACACTTGTAGGTAATACTGATTCATAAATAGAAAATAGTTGTGTGACAAAATAAAGTTGATGGCTTCGATAATAAATTCGCAATTTGATGGGTGAAGATCTATATCTTTTGATAGTGTCTCCTTAATTGCCCCAATCCCTTTATCATGGGGAATACATGTATAAAGGGATTGAACATTGAATGTTGCCCATCTGTACCCATCCTGCCATTTTATTGTTTTGACCAAATTCAAAACAGCAGTGGTATCTTTAATATAAGATGGTAGTACCTTCACATACTTTTGAAGAAAAAAATCTACGTACTGTGACAAATTCGATGTTAATGAACCAATTCCGGAGATAATAGGTCTACCCGGTGGATCGATTGATGTCTTGTGTATCTTAGGAAGATGTTAGTACACTGGTATAGTGGGGAATGCAATATTCAAAAATTGGTGCTCTGATTTGTTCAAAACTGTGGACGCAACAGCTTCATCGAGAAGGCCCTGTAGTTCTAACACAAATTGTTTTGTAGGATCTTGGCTGAGTTTGGCGTAATACGCCTGATCGTTCAATATGCGCATCGCCTCAGTCTCATAACTGGCACGGTCTTGGATCACTACACCTCCACCCTTATCGGCCTGTCTTATTATCAGATCCTTTCTGTCTTGTAGCTCTTTCAAGGCTAGATATTCCTGATAGCTAAGATTATGTGATATGTCTGATGTTTTACATTTTTTTACCAATGATGTAAACTCGTTATTTACTATATTAAAAAACGAATCAATAAAACTCCCTTTACTATGGGCTGGATAAAATTTAGGAGGCGGTCTAAAATTGCTATGTTGGCATAGGTTAGTATTAGGGTCTTCTTCATCAGGGCCAGGGTTCTCAGAGATATTGGTTGGATCTGTTCCTACTTATTTTTTGAGGAAATGTCTTTTAAGTGTCAGATTCCTAGTGAACCTATGTAGGTCCGAAAATAACTGGAACCCATTAGGACCACTTGATTGAGAAAATTTAAGACCCTTGCTTAATACCAACTTTTGGCATAAAGATAAATCTACTTTAGATAAATTAAAAATACCTTTAAAAGATTCGTTTAATTCGATTCCCTTCTTTGTTTTGGTCTTACACCCTCCTCTTGTCCCTCTTCTGGTGAGTGGTGCCTTTTCTGTGACCTGGGAGTCTCTACATTCCTTTTCTCTTTCTCTCTTGTTAGGCTCCCTTTCTCTTTTGGGCCCAAGTATCTTAGCTTGAGTTCCTCCAGAAAAAGGGATTTTTTGGGAGATTCTTTTTCAGAGTCTTTTCTAGGGGGCGTGTTGGCCCTCCAGTTTTGTTTTTCTCTATAGTGTGTATCTCTACTATATTTTCCTTACTAACATGCTCTGATTTAGTATTTGAACTCTCTCTCCTTTTATTATAGCTTTTATAGTGTTTGTCTTGTGGCTTTTTTGGATAGCTTTTATAAGACTTACGGTTTTCTCTAGGTTGTTCCTTGTGGGCTCTTTCACCTTCAAAGTGAAGGCTGTTCTCTCTTTTTTTCTTCTGGTGCGAGGCACCCTGAAGTTTATGGGGATTTTGACCATTAGAAATAAAGCCCTTTTCTCTCTCAGATTTATTCCAGTCCTTTTGTCTACCATTATCATAGTCATGTTTGTCACGATAAAATTTCTTTTGTTTATTCAACATAATCTCCTACGTTGTAGACTCTAGTGTCGTTTTTAGTTCGCATTCCAATTTGGAACAGTCAGTGTGTAACACTAAGGGTTCCAAAATTAGGATCATTTTACCAATTTCCTTTTCTTGGGCAGCTATTGATCTACTGCGTTCGTAGATAATTAGCCTCATCAATTCTCTTGAACATTCCTCCTGAATTCTATCCCATTCTTTCATGAACTGATTGTTCTCTCTTCCAAAAGTGGGATTCTTTTGGAAGCGCAACCCACGGGGTACTCTCCCGCAATCCAAATACCTCTGTATGGTGTTGCGTTCTAACCATTGTTTAGTTTCAGTTAGCAGTAGATTTTCTAGTTTTTTAAAATGGGTCTCAGCAGGAATGTCAATTGCAGAATCATCCTCTCACTCCCAGCACTCACTGCACACACTCTCACTGCACACACTCCCAGCACTCACTGCACACACTCTCACTGCACACACTGCAAACTGCACACACTCTCACTGCACACACTGCACACTCTCTCACTGCACACACTGCACACTGCACACACTCCCAACACTCACTGCACACTGCTCACAGCACACATTCTCACTGCACACTGCACACACTCTCACTGCACACTGCACACTGCACACACTCCCAGCACTCACTGCACACAGCACACACTCTCACTGCACACTGCTCACAGCACACACTCTCACTGCACACTGCACACACCACACTGCACACACTCCCAGCACTAAATCACACTGCTCACAGCACACACTCTCACTGCACACACTCTCACTGCACACTGCACACACTCTCACTGCACACACTCCCAGCACTCACAGCACACACTCTCACTGCACACTGCACACACTCTCACCGCACACACTCCCAGCACTCACTGCACACACTCTCACTGCACACACTCCCAGCACTCACTGCACACACTCTCACTGCACACACTGCAAACTGCACACACTCTCACTGCACACACTGCACACTCTCTCACTGCACACACTGCACACTGCACACACTCCCAACAATCACTGCACACTGCTCACAGCACACACTCTCACTGCACACTGCACACACTCTCACTGCACACTGCACACTGCACACTGCACACACTCCCAGCACTCACTACACACACTCTCACTGCACACACTCCCAGCACTCACTGCACACTGATCACAGCACACACTCTCACTGCACACACGCCCAGCACTCACTGCACACACTCTCACTGCACACACTGCTCACACTCCCAGCACTCACTGCACACTGCTCACAGCACACACTCTCACAGCACACTCTCACAGCACACAGCACTCACAGCACACTCTCACAGCACTCACAGCACACTACACTGCACAGCACACCACACCTCCCACTCCCCCTCCCTACCTTTGGTGTCGGCTGCTGAGATCGGAGCGGAGCTGGCATCAGGAGCAGGGGGGTGTCGGGAGGAGGGGGGTGTCGGGAGGAGGGGTGGGTGTCGGGAGGAGGGGGGGTGTCGGGAGGAGGGGGAGTGTTGGGAGGAGGGGTGGGGGTGGTGTGGATGCCAGTAGGGGGGGGGTGAGTGAGGAGCAGGCTGGGACTCTGAGGGCCGCGTGGGCTAGGCCCAAAACGGATTATGCAGCGGAGGGCCGGTAGGTGTGGGGGCCTCGGGGGGGAGGACGTGGATGCCGGTGGAGGGGGATGGATGCCAGTGGTGGGAGGTAAGGAGCAGGTTGAGGCTGGTCTCAGAGGGCCGTTGCTGGGGGACGTGTAGGGCTTCCGGCCACCTCTTCCTTCCTTCCCTACTTACTCCCTCCCTCCCGATCAGGCGCACGGCGGCCATTTTTAAAAAAAATTATCGCGACCCCGGTTCTAGCGCGGTCGGATCGGGTGGCCCCCGAGGACCACGCTATAACGGGATTTAGCTGTAATATTCAATAATATATTAGAACTCCCCAAAAACCTATTTTCGACTAAATTTGTGGAGAGAATGTTGTGATGTGTATATATAAAAAAAGTGTAATTGTGCTGATCATAAATGTGCTATTAATAAATCAAATGATTGACATATTGATACTATTTGTTGGTAATATGATATGTTTTGTGACTCTGCCAAGGACCTCTAATCAACAAAGTTCAAAGGGAGCATGCCTTAGCATGCTCAAAACCAGACCTCTAAACCAAATTGATGAGCAGAATAGAAAGAGATGTTCATACTATGGTGCTGATGTCACTCATTTAGACCTTTTGGAGACAATGTGTCGATCACATATATCCAATATGTCTCTCTAAGATTGAATCTCTTATGTCTATCTCCACTAAGAAGAGATGCCGAAATGGCCTCAACACCTATTATTACTAGTGATGTTGGATCTTTGTTGTGTTTTTCCATGTAGTGTATGGACAAATTGAGTGACTGTAAACCATGAATAATATTACGGTGATGCTCCAGGAAACGCATACTCAAAGTACGCGCCGTTCGCCCTATATATTGAAGGCCGCATGGTAAACCGATAATGTAAACAATAAATGTGGAGAAACAATTGATCTTTCCTTTCACTGAGGATATAGTCCCATTAGAATTTGAACTCACCTGATTGGTTTTATTAAGGTGCTTACAAGTTAAGCGTCTTGTTCTTCCACATGAGAAGTTTCCATTTACCGTATATGTTTGTCCTCAATATTAATCTTCACTACACTTTTTAGTCTACTTGGTGCTACCAGTGTTTTTATATTATGTGCTTTTTGAAACATTACCGGTATTTTTTAAGGCAAATCTACACCAATAATTGGGTCTTTTAACATGATGGGCCAGTGTTTATTTAAAATTGACCTAATCTTCCAAGATGCATTATTGAATTGTGTAACAAACACTGATATTTTACTGAGAACTGTTTTCCCCTTCAGTTTATCTCTATCTAAAGATATCAGTGAGAAACATGAAAAACACCCATAGCGTAATTTTTATAAGTTTGTATAAAAATTGATGAATGAAAGTCCCCCTCAAATAGTATATCAACCATGTTAGGCACATTTGGGCTTTCATTCAGACCACCGGGGACCGGGAATTACTCATTTATTGTAGCCCCACTTAGTATGTGTCTAGTGACTCACTAAAGCTGATAAGAATGTGCAGCTCCTGACTTCTTAGATATCCCGCTGGCTTGGTGCCCTGATGTCTGTAAAAGCCCAGAGTTGAAAGGGCTCAGTGTCCCCAAGGTGTTAGTTGGGGTGGGGATCCTCAAGTACCCCCATCCTAGTGTAAAGTCCGAGCAGTTTGGCAAATGGTGGCCAGCCCAGAGTTAGTGTCACTAGGGAGAGGGGCTGGGTCTCATATGCTCCGCCATTCCTCCCCATTGTTGTGGATCACAGACCACAGATCGCTCGAACGACAGGCGCATGTCATGCCATGTGCTCCGTCACGCGCGCTTACCATATCCGAGGCCTTAGCCAGAGTGTTCATGTTGCCTAAGTTTTGCTGTTCAAAAATTCAGCTGTCCAGATTTATGTTAGAATAAAACTGTCAAGAATAATGAGACTCCATAAGGCAGCCTCCTCCATGAGCTCTGGAAAATGTAGTGATGCGTGCATAAAATCTCATTAATTTAATTTAATTGAAAATCTATAATTAGCAGATTTATGCCAGATTTGGGCAAACTGGTTGACCATCATTTTTAATTTTTTATTGATGGAAGATTTAATTATAACACCAACCCAGTGATATAAAACTGCACTTTCACACAACAATATATGTAATTAGTGATCAAAGTGATATATAAGTGAACTAGTAAATGTTTGGGTTAATGATGCTCAAAAACCTCTGGTGAGGACTTGTTTTCCAAAGTCTACTTCAGACAAATCTCCATAAAATCCAAAAGGAGCAGGATCATCCAAAAAAAAAAAAAAAAAGAGAATATATAGTGAACACTGTTTCAGAAAAAATATGGGGTGTCTTGATTAAATCTTGGCTAATATGTTAGCCCACTTACAGTGTGTAGTTAAATAAATAGCCTTCTCCAACTGTGGCATTAGCTTTTCTTCTTGCATAGATGAGGGTAGGTGTTCCCTCAGAATCAGAAAGATAAATGAGACATAGTGCAATTCAAACAGAAAAAAACTTTAGTAGAATAGCATGTACTTCAGGTACTCACACTCAATATATGTAAAATAGGCAATGGAAATGGAAGGGGATGCTGTGCTGTAGTCACCGGTGCGCAGTTCCAGGGCTCCAGACTCTTGTTCGGCTGCAGTCCTGCAGTCCTCTGCTAATCTAGGGGATTCCCGTCTGCTGCTTTCCTCACAGGTTTCCTTGGCATCTGACATCACTGCCGTTCATGATCGTCACTTCCAGTATCGCCAGGGAGCCGCTACGAGTGCGCTGTTAATCTGGTGCTTAGCCTGTCCTCTCTCCACACTGGCAATAGTAATCTCAACGCGTTTCACAGCTGAACACTGCTTCTTCAGGTGGAGCAGTGTTCAGCTGTGAAGCACGTTGAGATTACTACTGACAGTGTGGAGAGAGGACAGGCTAAGCACCAAATTAACAGCGCACTCGTTGGCTGTAAGGTGTCATATGGAATAGCACTACTTAGTAAATATGTCACGTAATGCTTACATTGAACAAATTGATGGTATTATTGAGTTTTGATATATCAGAACAAAAAGTGCAAAAGATAAACTTAGAGTCATACAAGTGATACAAACGTGATATTACATTTTCGATGGGATGCAGCTCTCAAAAATACGGTCTCCCAGTCCGTATAAGTGAGATAGCAAAAAAAGAGAATGAGGCGCAAACACCCTCAGGAAAAACACTCTGTGACAAATAAATGTGTGAATGAAAGTGAACAAAGACACTCCCAAAACAGTAAAGGGTCCTTCCAGGTGCAGCGGAAAATGCCATATTAACAAGTGAGAAAAAAAAAGGGACATACAGAAGTGTAATATGTTTATTATGCCAACATGCATAATAATATACTTTAATAAACTAAAATAAAACATTTAAAATATAACAAATAGAAAATGCTGTTAATATAAACTTTGAGATTCAGCAGAGAATTACAAAAAGCCAAAACAGACTGATATTTCAAATTGTTTCTTCCAATGTAAACAGCACATTTAGGTGCTAACCCATGAATCCTTGGATTACAAATTTCATTGTTCAAAGGACAAATGGAACAATCCATTTTTCTAAAAGAACACCATTATAAATATATTTAAAAATTAAAAATAGTAAAAACCATCAAATGTTTTTTAAATATTTTTTTCCAAATGAAATAGCCAATTTGGAAACACATAATATCACAGCAAAGGTGCTATACAGTGGCGACCAATTTTATTCTTACTTGGCTAGCTCCGCGAATTTCAGAATATCCCGGTGATGTGCGATTTTGTGTTGATTTCGCGGCTGTGATTTAAGCATTTTATTGCCGCTGGCTGCAATACTGCAATGCCGTGTAAAAACGCATGGGGGCGTTTGCGAGCTGTTGTCTTTGAAGCCGAGAAATTCATGAATTGTAATGCAGTATATACTGTATATATACAGTATATACTGTATAACAACAACCCCTATAACCCCTAACATACACATACAGTACTGTATATGCACATCAATGATACTATAGGCAGTCCCCTGGCGAGATGTGTTTGCAGCAGAGAGAGAACCGCTGCTCTCTCTGCGCAAACATCGGCACATTAAAAATTATTTAAAATACATTTTTATTCATAGTGTAGATGTGCAGGGGGTCTCCGGAGCTGAACCGCGTTGGTTTCAGGTCCGGGGATCCCCTGCTTCCCGAGATACAGGCCCCTTTATGAGGTGCCGGTATCCCTCTGCTTGGTTTACATGCCGCGGTCACGTGATCGGGACCTTTAAATGCAGAGGGATACCGGCACCTCATAAAGGGGGCTGTATCTCGGGAAGAAGGGGGTCCCCGGACCTGAAACCAACGCGGTTCAGCTCCGGAGACCCCCTGCACATCTACACTATGAATAAAAATGTATTTAAAATAATTTTTAATGTGCCGATGTTTGCGCAGAGAGAGCAACGGTTCTCTCTCTGCTGCAAACACATCTCGCCCCCGCCGGCCTATAGTATCATTGATGTGCATACAGTATACAGTACTGTATGTGTACAGTACTGTATGTTAGGGTTTATAGGGGTTGTTGTTATACAGTATATATATATTGTGGAAGGACAGCCTCGCGGCGGGGTCAGTAAGACGCTTGACACGATGGGAAACTTTCAACACTAGTGGTTTATTAGCCACAACCAAAATAAGTACGGGTGCACTGTCCCTTTAAGGAACTACTTTCTTGCAAATTAAAGCCTAGTCCCGTTAGGGACACTAACTCACTTCTTGAGCCCTTACTAACAGGACAGCCAGCTAATCTGGTCATGCCCAAAACATGCTACACAAACGATAACCAATAAGCATAATAAGAATAAAGTCTTATCTGTTTCAGCTCCAAACAGCAAACAGGAACACGGTTCCGGGGAGCAGGCTGTGTCCAGCCTCGCAGCAATGTTTATATTTATCCTGGGTTGGGGTCCCAGCTGGTCCCAGAAGCAAAGCTCCTCGCAGGACTGGGGACCAGAGCAGCAGCAGCTGCTACGGCTTCCAAGCCGGGAGAGTTCTCTCCACCTTCCTGTGGAAAAACAAGCTCCCTGTGTGTGTGTCACTTCCTGCTTTTAAACCTGCAGTCTCTCAGGCCTCCTGCTTAATTAGGCTGCAGGTGTGCTTCCTTCTGTCTGAGGAGATTAACACTCTGTGAACTGGCTGCAGCGTCTCTCCATTCACTATTCCAGCCTACTGAGTCAGTGACTCTGTCACATATCCCTCTCCCCAGCGAAACATTGTCCTGTGGAGCGGCCCGTGCACCATTCCCGTGCACCAGCATTTTTGGCGAAAATGTCTGACGTCGGCCCTTCCCTCGCCCTTTTTTTTTTTTTTCTTGTCTTCCAATTTAGGCATTTTCTTTTTTGGGTAATTACCAGGCCATCTGGGCCTGAACACTCATCCTTCTCTACCTCTTTCTCTTGTGCCGTCCTGAGTCTAGGGTTGAAGCTCCGCCTTTGTTGTGTCCCCTTTTGCAAATGTCCCCAAGCCTCCTGCTGTCTATCAGCTATCTCTGCCTTCTTCCTCTTGGGCTCAGAGTCTCCCTTACCCTGTAGAAGAGCCAAGACCTCAGTTAGCTCATAGTATTCACT
This sequence comes from Ascaphus truei, assembly GCF_040206685.1. Classification (NCBI taxonomy): domain Eukaryota; kingdom Metazoa; phylum Chordata; class Amphibia; order Anura; family Ascaphidae; genus Ascaphus; species Ascaphus truei. The sequence goes on from NC_134484.1 coordinate 257,641,898, forward strand.
CACCAGTGCTTGTCCTGCTACTCCCTCTGTTTTTTGACCTTCCTCAAAGGTTTTTTGTACTTCTTCGTCTGAATCAGAAGTCTTCCTGGCCCTTTTCTTAGTAGAACCCACACAGATTAAAGCTTCCCATGATACAGAGCTGTCAACCTTTTTCTTATCTTCCGGGCTCTTTTCCAGCTTTTGTTCCTCATCATTTTCTTTAGCTTCCTCTTGATTTTCAACAGAACCAGCACTACCAGTAGAGGACATGGTAGCACTCTTTGCTTTTTCAACCTCATCTTCTTTGTCACTTTCAGAAGGCAGCTTTGCACGCTTATTAGGGGTAACCATTTTTTTAAAAGAGGCCCATGGTGTAATGCCTTCCTTCTTTCTTTCTCCATCAGAAGTGGCCCCTTCACCTTCTGTTTCAACGGTCTGTGCTGTGTCTCCCATTACATTTTCTGTAGGAGAGGTCTCTATAGACTCATCAGGAGAAGAGGGCGAACTGTCTCCTCCATCTACCTCTGCAGGATCACGAGACCCCAACGAGACAGGTACTTGTTCTGTCACATACTCTGCCTTTGTCTCTTCTTCCTTCTTTCCTTTATGCTTCTTGCCTGAAAGCTTCTTTAAACCAGATCCAGTGAAAAGCTTCCTTAGAGGGCTACCTTGAAGCTTAGTCTTCTCTTGTGAAGACAGTAACTCCGCTTCAGTGGTGATGGCTTCTGGACCTTTCTCCATCAGCGTATTTTTAGTGTTGGTTTTCACCTCATTTATCTTTATAACTTCAATTTGGGTGGGGGTCTTATCAACCCTAAGTGCACCCCATGATGCCGTTCTATTACCGTCGGCAGACTCGTAGGCTTGGGCCTTTCTTTCTTGTCCCTTTAATTTATTCCGTTGGGAGTGTTGCTGGATAACCTGTGATGTCTTTCTCATCTTATTTTCCAACTGAGCAGTGTCCAACATAGCCACATGCTCAGTCTTTAGGGCCTCGAGTATCTCGTCCAGGTCACGCTTTTGTTTCTCCGCCAACTTGCGGCCAGCACGCTCAGACTCCAGGTCCTTCCTCAGGTCATGAAGCTGTCCTTCTGCATATCTCTTTTCACTCAGTGCCGCTGCCAGTTCATCCTCTTTGGCGTTGAGTCGCGACTCCACATCTCTTAGTAGGTTCAGCGCAAGGCTTAAATCTGTTTCTTTTCCTCTATTTCTGACCTGCAATTGCCTGTGCTACTCCCAGACCTTGTCCAGCTCCAGCTGCAGTCGGTCCCTCTCATTAGCCGTGTCGTCCAGCAGCCTGTGGGTATCAGCCATCTCGATTTCATAGTGCAATGTCAGGCAAGCCACCTGACGGACGGTCACCTCCTCCCTCTCGGCGAGTTGTATTTTGCGCTCAGCAATCTGCGTCTGCAGCTCTTCAATTTGATCCTGCAAATCCCCTCTCAGGGCCTTCACCTCTTCCCGGTGCTTGCTCTGGGCTTGCGTCAGCACCGCCTTCATCTTTCGGAGCTCTGTAGTTTTTGTCGCCAGTATCGCCGCTGCTTCTGTTTTCCAGGCTTCTTTCTCCTTGGCATACTGACTCATGGAGATGGAGTTGCCTCTCTGCTTCTCCAGCTCTTGCTCCAGTCTCTGGACCTTTTTGCGCTCCCTCTCACACAGAATCACCTGGCTTTCAAGCTCCGCCCCCAGCGATGCTCTTGTGGCGTACAGCGTGGCCCTCAGCTCCTCATGCTGTTCTGTGGGGACATACTGGGTACTCAGCCGTTCCTGTAGCACTTGCTGCTTCTCCTTGGCCGCTTGCAGACTTGCATGTAGCTCTTGCAGCTGGCTCTGCCATAGGTGCGCTGCTTGTTTGTGCTGCTCCAGGGAGACACGTTGCATCCTCTCTGCATTCTGCAGTGCTTCCTGCACCTCTAATTTTTCTTGCGCCAATTGCGCCTTCACTTTCTGCGCTTGGTGAAGCTTCTCAGTCCCATCACTGACCTGACCGGTCAGGTTTAAAACCTCTTCTTTCAGGTTTATATTCTCCATTTTCACAGTCTCTATATCCCTTAGGACCGTCTCATTGGCTTTCTTCAAAGTACCCAGCTCTGTTTTGAGCGCACTAGCTTCTTGGTGAGAAACTTCTAAGTCTTTGATGAAGTTTTGCACATCTCTCTGGGACATCTGATAGCACAGTCTCCAGTCAGGACTTGTTCTCTCTGATTCCATGTTAGCAATTGCGGTGTTGGCTTTATTCAAGCTTGTCGTCAGCTCCTCCAACTCACTCCGCAAGAGTTGCTCTGTTTTCTTTAAAGCCGCATACTCTTGTATAGCTGTGAGTATACACCTCTGTACCTCTGCATTAGCTTCTCGCTCCCTATTCAATTGTTTCTGCAAGACATCATAATCACGCTGGGCAGTTTGGAGTGCAGAAATTAAGGCCTCTTTTCCCTGGATCAAGCATTCAGCTTCCCTTTGCTCCTCCTTTTCCTTTGCGACCGTTCCTGTGACAATTCTGCCCATCACTCCGGTCTGCAGCACATCTCGGTGGCTTGCTGACGCCTGTTGTCCTGATATTGCAGGCTTAAGTGGTTCGGTCACTTCCTCTGTGACTTGAGAAATATTTTTATTTTTCTTCTTTCTCTTTGTTTTATTAGCTCCGGAGACATCAGTGGTACTGGGCACACACACACTGGACACTTTTGCAGCTTCCATCTGCGGGTTCGTCTCTCTTCTCGGGGCCACATATGCGTCGTCATCATAATCATCATATGGCCTGAAGGGACACTGTTTTGTAAGGTTATGTACATTGCAAAACTGACAAATGACGGCGGCCATTTTAAAACCCCGTTTTTTTGTTTGTTTTTTTTTCACACCCGACGAGGCAGACTTTGCACAACACATGTAAGTTGTTCTTGCTTTACAATATTTAAACCTTCTGGGTTCTTCTTAGGGCAACTTCTTTGCAAAAATTCATTTTCACTTTCTTTTTTTACCAGACAGGGCAACCTTTGCTCACAGCACTTGCTGGCTGCAAATTCACTCGCTTCAGCAAAAGGCAGTAGCTTTACACAGCAATCCTTTCATACCCGACGGGGCAAAATTTACACTCAGCGCTTGCTGGCTGTAACTTCCATGCTACAGCAAAAATCATTTTTTTTTTTTTCACTTGAGTTCAGTGTCTCAACACATCTTCATCTACTGACCCCCAGAGGCGTAGCATCCCACTTCTGACACCATCTGTGGCAGGACAGCCTCGCGGCGGGGTCAGTAAGACGCTTGACACGATGGGAAACTTTCAACACTAGTGGTTTATTAGCCACAACCAAAATAAGTACGGGTGCACTGTCCCTTTAAGAAACGACTTTCTTGCAAATTAAAGCCTAGTCCCGTTAGGGACACTAACTCACTTCTTGAGCCCTTACTAACAGGACAGCCAGCTAATCTGGTCATGCCCAAAACATGCTACACAAACGATAACCAATAAGCATAATAAGAATAAAGTCTTATCTGTTTCAGCTCCAAACAGCAAACAGGAACACGGTTCCGGGGAGCAGGCTGTGTCCAGCCTCGCAGCAATGTTTATCTTGATCCTGGGTTGGGGTCCCAGCTGGTCCCAGCAGCAAAGCTCCTCGCAGGACTGGGGACCAGAGCAGCAGCAGCTGCCATGGCTTCCAAGCCGGGAGAGTTCTTTCCACCTTCCTGTGGAAAAACAAGCTCCCTGTGTGTGTGTCACTTCCTGCTTTTAAACCTGCAGTCTCTCAGACCTCCTGCTTAATTAGGCTGCAGGTGTGCTTCCTTCTGTCTGAGGAGATTAACACTCTGTGAACTGACTGCAGCGTCTCTCCATTCACTATTCCAGCCTACTGAGTCAGTGACTCTGTCACATAATATATATTATATATATATATATATATATATATATATATATATATATATATATATATATATATATATATATATATATATATATAGTGGTCGACAAATCACCAAAAAATCTACTCGCCGAACAAAAAAATCTACTCGCCACTTAGTACCACATGTGTGCTGCTTGGGCCAATAGGAGCTCGCCACGATGTTAAATCCACTCGCCCGGGGCGTGCAAATGTATAGGTTTGTCGAACACTGTATATATATACTGCATTACAATTCATGAATTTATGCCATCTGGCGGACACGCGAAGCATTGCAGCCTAGTAAATCCTGAACCATTATCAATTAACACATCAATCGCGCGTCAGCCGGGCATGACCCCTGGCTGGGACCGCGGCATGCGGCATGAATTGTGAACAGCGTGGCATTCCAGGAACTTGCCAGGGACAAACCGGTGATTTGTTAGAATAAAGTGTGCTGCAGCTGTATATAAGAAATAATTTCAGATAAAATCATACAATTTGGAAGATCAGTCTGTTTTGGCTTTTGGTAATTCTCTGCTGAATCTGAAAGTATATATTAACAGCATTTTCTATTTGTTATGTAGCCATGCATGTAAAATGGTCTGCAGTTGTCTCCCCTGCTGGCTGTAAACCTGGTAAGTTACAGGGATGCCAGCAGTAATCATGGAGGTTTGCCCTCACACCCTGGTGAGGTGCCCTATGTATGGGTGGGAGTGGCTACATGCTCTGAGTCCACAGTTAGTGACATCAGAGCTGTGACAGTTCCTGAAGTATATAAGGCACAGCACTGCCCAAAGTTAGATTGTTGCTGAGTTGTTGGAGTGCGTTGGGAAGGAAGGATCCACTAGTGCAGTAACTAGTGGTCCATTTCTACACCAGACTTTATAGGAGCCACACTGTGTCCAGGGACCTGGCACAGGGGTGATCTCCCTATGGGGAGAGGGGAGCCCACTCCATTGGGAGGGCGTACCTGTCAAAGGGACAGCAAAGCAATATGTGCAGCTGAGACAGCTGGCTGTGAAGGGCAGCTTGCCCATAAGAGATCAATAAAAAGCCCTGTTCAAAGATACCCCCACTGTGTGAGTGTGAAGTTACTCTCCAGTGGACGGCACCATCAAGAAGGAGTTCTTTATCAGGACCATCTCCCTGTGGACGCATAGACCCTGATGAGGTGAAGGCGCTGCACGTCATATAAGTAGGACTCGCACACACTACCTCAGCTGCCTGTCTGGATTGACAATCCCCGAATACCATCATGCGGGAGACTCAGGAGTCCTGTTGCCTACAGTTGCACCACCAGACACGACCATGTAATGGGGGCTGGTTAGACCACACGGGCCAATATAAGATTGGGTGGGTCAGACGAAAGGGAATACCCGTTACAGTTATATTATACATGTTTTATTTTAGCTTATCATTAAAGTATTATTTAAGCATTTAGCTTTATATAATCATTAAGCTATTAAATGTTTTTATTTTATACAGTATGTATGAGTCTGTTAGATATGTTTAAGTTAACACATCTGTTTTCAATTCCAAAAGTAATTGTATTATTGACCAATCAGTCTGGTATAAAAATGGACATGAGACTCAAACATAGAGAACCCCTGAGGAAGCAGTCAGAATGGCAAAATGTATAGCGTTAATGCATCTGTGTTTGTGCAGGTCCATAGAGTAAGTCATTTGTCCACCTGACTTCAGTTTTATACCCAGTTTGAACTGCTTTGGACTTATGCAATACTTTACTTGTGGGTAAGCCACTGTGAGGAGTTCCGACGGACCTGCATCACTTGGAGAAATGGGAGGATGCGGTGCTCAAGTGCCTCCCAGCCGAGCAGGTACTATTGTCATACCGTCAAACAGCTGAGAGAAGGATCACAGAACCATATGCTGTGGGAGCAGCTGAGCCTTGGATCATGTCATCGAGAGGTGCAGGTGTCCTGGTGGAAATAATACCAACTGCTTTTTTTTATCATCTATTCTGTGAGTGCATTTCATGCTTTCTGATGCGTGTTGGCATTAAAACAGATTACACTATGTCCTTTTTTTTTATATAGTTTTCTCACTAGGTAATCTGGCGTTTTTCCTGCACCTTGAAGGACGTTAGTATTTTGGAAGTGTGTGTTCACTTTCATTCACACATGTATTTGTCACAGAGTGTTTTTCCTTAGGGTATTTGCACCTCATTCTCTTTTTGCTGTAATTGAGTTATGAGACTAATTTGCTACTGTCTAACTTTAGTGCTTCAGAATCTGAGATTAATTCACAGTAACCTCACAATTGACTTACAAGTTACTTACAGTACTTTAAAAGGCCTTCAATGAAAGAGATGTTTCTCTGAAGAATTCCTAAACATTTTCTCAACTCTTATGCTGACCCTGGCACTAACATCTACAGCAGGCCTGCACCACACGCGGGCCGCATGCGGCCTGCCGGCACTCACTGTGCTGCCCGCGGCAGCGGCTTTCCCCTCCTCCTTCCCCTGAGTCCACTCCCTCCCCGAGCCCACTCTCCCCCCCCCCCGAGCCGAGCCCGCTCTCCCTCCCCCGAGCCGAGCTGAGCCCGCTCTCCCCCCCTGAGCCGAGCCGAGCCCGCTCTCCCTCCCCCCCGAGCCCATCCCAGCCCAGCCTGCTCTCAAGATTGCACGCTCTAGCAGTGTGGCAGTTCTGGTGCCCGCTGATTGCGAGCACGCGCAGTCCTGCCTGCTCTCCGCTGTGATCTGAGGTGCAGGGGGTAATGTGAGGTGAGGAGGTGCAGGGGGATATGTGAGGTGCACGGGGATATGTGAGGTGCAGGGGAATATGTGAGGTGCAGGGGGATATGTGAGGTGTAGGGAGATATGTGAGGTGCAGGGGGGGGTGATGTGTAGGAGGGGTGATGTGCAGGAGGGGTAATGTGCAGGGGGGGTGATGTGCAGGAGGGGTGATGTGAGGTGCAGGGGGTGAGGTGCAGGGGAGTGATGTGAGGTGCAGGGGGGTGAGGTGAGGTGCAGGGGGGTGAGGTGCAGGGGGGTGATGTGCAGGGCGTGAGGTGCAGGGGGGTGAGGTGCAGTGGGGTGAGGTGCAGGGGGTGAGGTGCAGGGGAGTGATGTGAGGTGCAGGGGAGTGATGTGAGGTGCAGGGGGGTGATGTGAGGTACAGGGGGGTGAGGTGAGCTGCAGGGGGGATGTGAGATGCAGGGGGGGTGGAATGTGTGTGGTCTGCGAGGGATATTGTGTGTGATGTGGAAGGTGAGTATTGTGTGTGATGTGGAGGGTGAGTATTGTGTGTGATGTAGAGGGTGAGTATTGTGTGTGATGTGGAGGGTGAGTATTGTTTGTGATGTGGAGGGTGAGTATTGTGTGTGATGTAGAGGGTGAGTATTGTGTATGGGGGAGTGGGAGAGATGGGGGTGTGAGAGATGGGGAGTCACAAACGTTGATGATGAGGGGTGCAGGGGGAGATATAGGAAGATGACTCATCATCTTCAGTGCTGGGGGAGATATGAGGATGAAGATGAGGGGTGCTGGTGGGGATATGAGGATGAGGGGTGCTGGTGGAGATATGAGGATGATGAGGGGTGCTGGGAGAGATTGAGGGGTGCTGGAGATATGAGGATGATGATGAGGTGCTTGGGGAGAGATGATGATGATGATGATGATGATGATGATGATGATGATGATGATGATGATGATGATGATGATGATGATGATGATGATGATGATGATTTTACCCGTGCGGCCAGAATCTGTATTCTTTGGAGCAGTTCGGCCCTTCTCACTTGACAAGTTGTGCAGGCCTGATCTACAGTATGTTATCATAAAAAATTGCAGAAACCACCAACTTGCAAGAAATACACTAACCAGAAATTGGCAATTAATGAGAGACATAAGTACACTTACTTTGCACAAAAATCCTGAATAGCTTTTCCAAGCAAATAGACAGAGGTGCAAAGATCTTATAACTTGCAAAGGGCTGAGAGTTAGCAAAAAAACTTGCATCAATGATACCTTAAAAAATAAATACAATGATATCTGTAAAGTCTTTAAAATATACCAATAGTCTGTTGCTGATCTCTTATGACCAGATCCACAATCTGTGGAGTTTTGTTAAGGGATCATAACATCATCAAAATCAGTAACAGACATTATTTTCCTTGAGGTTAACCCATTTCCACAAAGCTAATTATATACACAAAAGCCATTTTAAAAAAAATCTTATTAACAAAGGCTTAACGCCATGTTAAGTCAAATAACATGGTGTTGAGAGAGAAATGGAGTCCTACTTTTGTAAAATGCATATTGGGATATGCAAGGTATATGCAAATTAATGAAATTAGGGACTCTCCCTCTCCCGCATAACCTATTTTCAGGGTGTGGATGGGAGCGATGTAACCTTTAGGTAGGACACAATGTTAAGTCCCTGCAATAACTTTGACAGACATTTGTGGACACGTGTTGCTAGGGGTAACACCTCTTTTGCATATAATTATTACTAAAGTATTTTATAATATCCAATTTAGTTAACACAATGCCCTTTCCAGGCGAAAAGAGAACAATAACATAGTGTTATTGAGATAGAGATAGATATTGAAGATAGTTATTGAGGCATAACAGGACATTACAGTAACTTTTAATAACGTCTTGTTAATTCACTAAACAGAGCTTTTTGGATCTGGGCCTAAGGCTACAGCCCCAGTCCTCCCTGCTGCATGCGCACCTGGCACCATGGCGGCGCATGCAGAGACTACAGCCATGATCGGCGGTCTGTGGGGGAGCTCTAGGGAAGCACGGGGGTGGAGCCATGATTGGGGGCACGGCCATGACGGGGGATATCTGCCCTGCCATTTGCTGCGCGCCAACCACGTGATCACATTGCGGGAAGACAAAATGATTGGTGTGTGGAGTGTAGGAACCTTATTCCAAAATTTCTGTTCTCCCACAAGATGATTTCAGAAATGTCAGCTTTGAATGACCAAAATCAATGAGAGTTTGGGGTTCTAGACTTAGAATGTAATTTTAATGGAGAGGTGCTACATTTTTAAGAGTGAAATTCCATTGAATTCTATGAGACCGCAGAATTTAACAATTAGTGAAACTAAATCAAAATTGCCTGTGTTTTACTTTTGGTAAAACCCGTTATCACCCCTACTAATGTGAGTTAACGCACAAAGTAATATGTAACACGTGTGTTATTTAATTAACCATTATTTTCAATAGCACTCGATTTAAATAATGTGCCAATATTAATGCAACGAATTGCATTAATGTGTGCTGTAATGCCTGCTACATCTGTAAATCTATTACCACAAACCAAAGAGAGATACAGTAAATTCCACACACTATTTGAGCACTTTTACTTTAATTTATTGTGTAAACTGTAACGGACAAACTTGTTTTTTTTCGTTCCAATTTTATGACTCTTTTTTTTGTGTATTCATACAGCTTCTCTTAAGAAAGCAAGAGCTAAATAAACACCATCGTGCATATTACATATCAATTCTAATTTTAGTAATATTTGTGAGGGATATTTGTGTATGTTTAATAAATCTAAAGATCTATAATACAATATAGAGACAGTATTAATTCACATTGTTTCAAAACACAGATACCAGCCAATCAGAATCTGTCAATATTTATAGTAACATAAATGGTATGAAAATAACTTTGTTAAACCAGCATATTTATTTTACAGCTAGCTCTTTTATAGAATATTGTAGTGTGAAATAAAACTGTGAGCACAATTTAGTTTTATAAGCTAACATATCTGGAAACAAATAATTCATAATGTACATTTTTGGACACAGGTATTGGGATTGGTTAATGACACATAACATCAATCCATTTGTTTTTTGTATAGTGAAACGTTTCATAATAAAAATCTGTTTTACTGTGAATAAACTGCATTTTTCCAATGCCAACTACAGCATTTAGGTTCTTGTGATAAAGACTTACATCACATACTTCAGTGTGAGTAATGATGCCTGTAATTCTGAATGGAATATAATCAATCCTTTAGTTTATCAGAGACACACACACATACAATAACAAATTAGTTGAATGCATTGCATAAAAATATCCAAACTACATTATTAAAAAAGAGAGCAGGATAAGTATAGATTTTCAGACAACAATCATTGTGTGATAATGACACACAGACCCTGATACTTTTTTCGTGCTTGTTCAGCAATCACTGCTGTGCTTTGAACAGTGATTAAAAATATCCGATCCATATTTTTGTTTCATGTTATTGCAAATCCTTAATTACATTTTAACAGTCTTCTTTCTTCCCCCCCCCCCCCCTTCTCTTTCTCCAAATTATCTCTCTTTTCAGGCAATTGAGGACCATGTGGCATTTTTAATAACAGTTCCAACAGCCCTAGCTATTTTCTTTGCTATCTTTATCCTCGTCTGCATAGAATCTGTCTTCAAGAAGCTTCTTCGTGTGTTCTCATTGGTCATCTGGGTCTGTCTTGTTGCTATGGGATATCTTTTCATGTGTTTTGGAGGCATCATATCACCTTGGGATCAGGTAGGTTTTTTGGTTATGGTTTCAGACATAGGGACTTATTCAATAATGTGTGTTAGTGCTGATTCAGCACTAACACAGAAAAACTCACATCAACTGGTATAGGAGTTCTCGTGAGGTACTGACAAGTCAGCACTATCAAACTTTATGGAAAGAGCCCCATACTCAATCATGTTTCTTGGTTATCCCTTCCAGTTTAGTCAATGAGGTATGCAACTTATGTCTACAGTATAGTGCATTAAGTTATGTGATGTGTTATATTGCCATATTTAGATTTTTCTCTATAACATTATTGTAGAGTATAGTGGTTCTCTTCATGTAGAATGTTATTTGAACCCTGCTAAAAGATTCAGCAAAAATAGCATTCACTATGCAATTGGGTGTATTAGTCAGGTCCTTCAAGCTACCCCACAAGAAGGAGTGAAATAGTGAAATATACCTTGAAAGTCTGTATCATTATCACAACCAGTTTTTATTACTGATTTAGTGAATGGCCAAATTATACTTTTTTTAAATCTTACATTAGCAATAACACCATTAGCTACTAAACTATTTTTCAAATATATTAGTACTTTAACATACGGCCACTGTCAGTGTCTTCAACATTAAGACCCATTTAAGTGAGTGATCCATAAATATCTTATGTCACAGGAAGGTGTCATTTGGCCTAGTATTGCATAGTAAATATGAGCCTATGTGTATTAAAGGCCACAGTTTCCAGGAAGTAACATGTTCATTTCAGACAAGAGGTAATACTTTTGTGCTTAACATAAGTAATATACAATATATGGTGCTGAACAAGTACTGCATACGATGCCAACTCCACCATGTTTCAGCATATTTTCCTCTGTTGATTATAACTTGTAATTGGTGCTGAATTGTGTGACCGTTCACCTTTCATTTCAAATATATTTTCCCTTTATTTAAGTCAGGATCGATTAGCTGAGTAAAGTACATCAATGACTGATTGATTTATCGATTGATTAATTGATTGATTATTACATCCATTGATTCTTCTCTATATCTGTTAACTTGAATTAAATGACTTTGACTGTCGAACATAACTTAAAAATAAAGATACAAATGTAGTTAATTAAAATGATGACAATGACATCTAAGATTGCATGTTCTTATAATTTTTGGGTCAGCTTATTTTGAATTATTTATTCAAAATAAATTATATGTTTAATTTTTGTACTTTAACAATCTATTACGACGGTGGCCTGAAATGACAAGCTATGTGTCACTTCTTGATACAGGCATTACATGCATTTTCTGGAATTTGACAATGCAGCTCCATGACACATTGTGTTTGCAAATGAGAAACAAATATTCAAAGCAAAATAGAATCAAGATGACTTTCCCGCTTGAAGCAAAAGGAATTATGTGATGTTTTTTTTTTTTATTCAGCTTGTTCAAGTGAAGGCAATCAAGCTAAATGTATATAGAAATAAACGAATTGCAGAACAGATTCAAAGATTTGGGAGAGCTAGCTCTGTAGTTAATTGGATGCACTCATTTTCTTCCGTATGAAAGCAGAACGCTGTTATATTCTGTGTGTATATAGAGTGGATAGAAAAAGTTTGTGAACCCCAGTGATAATTACAGAAATTCCATAGTTTTTCCATGATAACTTTCTTGATTCAAAACCAGTCTTTTCTTAAATATCCAATAGGGTTTATATTAACCAATTTCATGTCTTTTGAAACAAAATGATGTATGAATTAGCCAAACAATGAGTAATTAAGAGTCAGGATATGTGAAAAAGTAAGTGAAACCCTGGTTTTATCAGTTATTAAAGGGGATAATTATAATCAGGTTATTAAATAATTATGTAGATATTTCAGGGGAAGTTTGGTAGGCCTCACCCTATATAAAGATCAGAAACTTTGTGTGTTTGGTCTTCACCATACAGATGTATGAAAACACATCATGCCACAATCAAAAGAAATCTCTGAGGACCTCAGAAAAGCAGTTATTGATGCTCTTCAGTATAGAAAGGGTTACAAAACCAGTTCGTAGGATTTGGGACTATACCAATCCACTGTCCGACAGATAGTCTACAAATGGAGAAAGTTCAAGACCGCAGTCACTCTACCTAGGAGTCATCGTCCTACCAATATCTCTCCAAGAACAAACCAGCAAATTATCCAGGAAGTCACAAAGAACCCCAGAGCAACATCCAAGGATCTGCAGACCACTCTCACCTTGGATAGTGTGAGTGCTACTGACTCAACTACTAGGAAAAGACTGAACAAGAATGGTGTTTAATTGAAGGATAGCCAGGGGGAAACAACTGCTCTCTAAAAAGAACATTGGTGAACTTCAGAAGGTCAGCAAAGAGCACATAGATGATCCACAAGACTTCCTGAACAATGTTCTCTGGACAGACGAGTCAAAGGTAGAACTTTTTGGCCTCAATAGGAAACATTATGTTTGGTGAAAAACCACACACTGCGTTAAAACAGAAGAACCTCATCCCAACCATCAAGCATGGTGGTGGGACTGTGATGGTTTGGGGCTGCTTTGTTGCCTCAGGATCTGGACAGCTTGCCATCATTGACACAACCATGAATTCTTCATTGTATCAGAAGATTCTAGAGGAGAATGTCAGGCCATCTGTCCATGAGCTGAAGCTAAATAGGTCATTCAGCAAGACAATGATCCTAAAATTACATGCAGATCTACAAAAGAATGGCTGCAGAACATGAAGATCTGTGTTTTAGAAAGCCTAGTCAAACCTCATCTAAATGTTGTGACACAACCTGCTCTAAGCAAATAACTACAACGGACCGCAATTTGTTCAAAAAAACTTTTTGCATTTTTCAAAGTCCTGTGCTGAACAAAGACATTTTTTATATAATACTGGAGTGCTGTGTATGTGTGTATGTATATATATGTATGTGTGTATATACACAGGAAATGGCGTGGCGTGTTCAACAATATTTTTGTGACATTGGGCGATAATACGCGAGACAAACAATTTCTCGAGCGACCTATTTAAATGCTGCATTTATTTGTAATCTTTCTCTGTATTGTTGGGAGTGATTGAGAGACAGACAGAGCTACTGTAGGCATTTGGAGGATTTATGATTGCTACAGTTGTTGTGTATTTTGAGAGATTTGTCTTGTGTTGTTTTGTTTTGTTTACACATTTGTGTTATTGTGAGTTTGAAAGTGTTTTGTGAGTGTCGTTTCATTTGTTTATCTTTTATTTGTGAGTGGTTGAGGTATGGACAAGAGGCATGGGTGTCAGAGGAGTGATAGTGGGGTGACTGCTGGTGTGAGTGGAGGTGAGTGGTGTTTGAGTGAGTAGCGTGGGAGTGCACGTGGGAGTCAGGGGAGTAATGGTGGTATGAGTGGTGTGGTGACTGGTGTTGGTGGTGTTCGGCTGAGTAGGCATGTGAGTGCCTGTGTGAGTCAGGGGAGTGTTTGTGGTGTAGTGAGTGGTGGTGCTAAGGTGAGTGGTGTTCGTATGACTAGGCATGTGAGTGCACATGTGATGGTGGGGTGACTGGTTGTGGGGGGAGTGGTGGTCGTGTGGTGACTGGTGGTGGTGGTGGGGTGACTGGTGGTGGTGGCGATGGTGGTAGGCTCCTGCAGTCTGTTGCACTGGATGAAGCGGAGTTCAGTCAGAAGCAGCCGAGCTTAGTGATTGCAGCTGGGCGTAAGAAGTGTATAGAAAAAAAACAAAATATACGTTTCAACGATGAAGAGAAAAAAGTCCTTGTAACTGGTATTTTGGAGCATTATGATCGGCTGTATGGGAACTTAGTAGGTAAGAAAATCCTTTGTAATGACTGTAAAAAATTTAATAGCCATCTATGACCTAACATTTATGTATTCACATTGAACATACATTTACATATAAATGTCATTGTTTATATATACACATGTTACAGATGTAACAGGTTATGTCCAGCTGTACCTGTTTCTCCCCACATAGTGTATCTGCTATGTAAGCCCTGTTAAGATCCAGACATTATCAGGTTAATCTGTGGACCCTTGACCCCCTTTCCTGCTTCCCCAGAATGTGAAGGAAGGTAAGTGGTGCCTTATGGCCTTTGTAAAGCCCCTTGTAGGTGGTGTGACAGAAACCAGGGGATGGTAATAAATTCCGTATATACTGTAGGGCTCCCAGGATACTAAACAGTTTCTATCCTGTTTGGCCTGGGAGTGCAGCCTTATAATACATACACTCCATCCCACAGTTTGGCAAGCGCTGGAACTGAGGGATGAGAGATCTAGACCAGAGTTGTCTGCTGCCTGATTTCTGTCACCTGTCATGCTAATTAGGAATCAGGTATGTAAGACTGTTTTCCTGTTTGCTCTGGTCTCTCCACAAGAGCCAGGAGGCTGGAAGGCTGCTGAACTACAGAGGGGAGAAGCCTCTTCCCCAAACAGGTTCAATCTTTCTGTTCATTTGTATAAGACTGCAAAAGTACCTTGTTTTGTTGTTGGGAGTGGAAAAGCCACTTCCAACCCTGAGTCAGGGATATCTAAGTTAAGTTATCGCTCAGGTGAGCAGCTTTTGTTTTGATCTGTTTTCTGTTGTATGCACTGTGGCAGTCTCAGTGCCTGGGACTGAATAAACCAGGCATAGCCTGTTTAAAGGAACAGTACGTGACGCCTCATCATTTAACCTACCCTAAAAGACCGTGTTCTAAACAGTCCCGGACAAACGACGGAGCCCCAGAGTACGCCGTTTGTCACATATGGTGGAGAATGCGGGCAGAACACTAAAAGGTCTGCGGGTTAAAGAACTTTAAAAAAAAAAATAAAAAAAAAAAGGGGGAGTTTTCTCTCCAAACAAGATGGAAGACGTGGTGAGTGCGCTGGTACGCAATGTCGCTGTCCAGAAAGACGCGAATGAAGCCCAGCAAAAGATTAATGCAGCCCTGCAACAGGCGAATGAAACCCAGCAGCAGCTGTTAATAGCCCAGCAAGAGACTAATGCAAACCAGCAACGGCTGTCAATAAACCAGCAAGAGACTAATGCAAATCAGCAACAGGCGAATGCAACCCAGCAAGAGACAAACCGCTTGCTGAGAGAGGAGCAACAACGGTTCGCCCAGGGCTTACAGCAGGAACTCGAGATCCTAAGGGGGACTATCAGTAACCTTCCACTGGCAGAGGCAGCCCCAGTCCCGAAAATGACCAGGGCAAGCCACTACCTTCAGAAGATGGGACCCTCGGATGATGTGGAAGCCTATCTTCTCACGTTTGAACGCACGGCACAGAGAGAGGGATGGCCAGAAGCTGAGTGGGCTGGTCTAATCGCACCCTTCCTAAGCGGCGAACCCCAGAAGGCTTACTTTGATCTAGAGCCAGCCGAAGCTAACGTCTATGTAAAATTTAAGTTCGAGATCCTCGCCCGCCTCGGCGTAACCACGGCTGTTCGCGCCCAAAGGTTTCACGCATGGTCCTTCACGATGGATAAAGCCACCCGAAGCCAGATGTATGACCTCATCCACCTCGCCCGGAAGTGGCTACAACCCGAGATCAACTCAGCCAGCCACATCGTGGAACGGTTGGTCATGGACCAGTTCTTGAGAAAACTTCCCTCTGCCTTACGCCGTTGGGTCAGTCAGAGTGACCCCCACAATGCGGATGAGCTTGTGGCTCTCGTAGAAAGGTACAATGCAGCAGAAGAGAACCCGCAACCCACAGTCGTGGAGCAACCCCGCTACCCAAGGTTCCAGGACTCTTCCAGAGACGGTAAAAGGGTACCGGGGTTAAGGGGCGCTGAAGAGCGGCGACCACCTTCACGCAGCACCAGCAACAGTGGTTCGCACACTAAGGGCAATAGCCAACATGGGGAGCCGGGAAAAGGCTCTAAGTGGGACACAGACTATGTACCTAAATGTGTAAATTGTCATGAGAGGGGCCACACAGCAAAAATCTGCCCACTAAATGATGAGCCCATGCAATGCAACAGCGTGGAACCTTATGCGCTGTTGTCCCAATGTATGGGCCCTAGCCCAGAGGACCCCTTGAATAACCATTTGTGGGCATTTGTAAAGATTAATGGTAGGAGGGTTCGGGCACTTCTTGACTCTGGGAGCATGGTCACACTAGTGTCCGAATACCTCTTGCCCATTAAGAAGAAACAGGGAAACAGTTCACAAAGAGTGGCAATTTGTTGTATACATGGGGATAATCATGAATATTCCACTGTTGATGTTTTTTTTGAAACAGAGTTTGGTTCTTTAGATTTCAAGGTGGGTATTGTACCCAAACTGGCACATGATGTGTTAATAGGGACCGACTTTCCCCATTTTCTAAAAATGTGGTCCCCCGCTCAGAATAGCGCCCAGAGTTCAATAGCGGACCATAACGAAGTATTAGAAGAAACAAATCCTTTCCCTTTTTCAGAAATGGAGACTGACGAGGGCCCAAATAAGAAGGGGGAAAAGGAGGAGTGCTGTAAAATTCTCTTCCCCATCACTACTTTGGTAGGGAATACCCCAAATCAAGATGTTGATCAGACACTTACCACCCTAGAACCGGATAAGACCCTCGCTGACCTAGAGGTCAGTCCTGGGAGTTTTAAGAAGGCCCAGTGGGAGGACCCCACATTAGCGGTAGCAAGGGGAAATATACGGGACCAGAATAGTACTCCTGGCCAACCAGATAGGTCACTTGATTACCCCTACTTCGAGGTAGAGAACGACCTAGTATATCGGGTTGATAAAAGGAAATCAGTTACAACTAAACAATTGTTGGTACCACGGACATTCCGTAACGTAGTATTACACCTCGCACATAGTCATCCATTGGGGGGACACCTAGGGGTGGAAAAGACAAAAGAAAAGGTTCTCCGAAGCTTCTATTGGCCTGGGGTTCTGGCAGAAATTACGAATTATTGTTCCTCATGCCCAGAATGTCAGATCACCACCCCGTTCAAGGCGTACCGCAGCCCATTGGTACCCCTTCCCATAATAGAGGTACCATTTGACCGGATTGCTATGGATCTAGTAGGACCCTTAATAAAGTCTGCTAGGGGACATCAGCATATATTGGTAATATTGGATTATGCCACCCGATATCCGGAGGCAGTTCCCCTACGTAGCACCTCTGCTAAAAACATAGCAAAAGAGTTAGTAGTTCTGTTTTCCCGGGTCGGAATTCCTAAAGAGATTCTATCTGACCAGGGAACACCGTTTATGTCCCAAGTAACAAAAGAGCTATGTAAACTCCTAAAAATCAAGCATCTCAGAACCTCAGTCTATCATCCACAAACAGATGGTTTAGTGGAAAGGTTCAATAAGACCTTAAAGAGCATGTTACGGCGGGCGGTTGATAAAGATGGGAAAAACTGGGATTGTTTGTTACCGTACCTGTTATTTGCCATTAGGGAAGTTCCCCAATCATCCACAGGCTTCTCCCCATTTGAACTATTGTATGGCCGACACCCAAGGGGCTTATTGGATATAGCCAAAGGGACTTGGGAACATGAGGTTACCCCTTACAGAAGTGTAATAGAGCATGTTGCCCAGATGCAGGACCGCATTGCTGCAGTCCTACCCATAGTGAGGGAACACATGGAGAAAGCTCAAGAAGCACAGAGGAATACGTATAATAAGGGTGCTATGGTCAGAATTTTTTTTCCAGGTGATAGGGTACTAGTTCTGGTTCCCACCGTGGAGAGTAAATTCCTTGCTAAATGGCATGGGCCATATGAGGTCTTGGAAAGAGTGGGAGAAGTAAATTATAAGGTAAGACAGCCAGGTAGGAGGAAACCTGAGCAAATTTACCATATAAACCTACTCAAGCCCTGGAAAGAGAGAAGTCTTGTTAACCCTAGTACTCCCAGGTCCGTCAGAGAATCAAGAAACTGACCCAGAGGTTAGCATAGCTGAAACCCTGTCTGTTCATCAGAAACGAGAGGTTCAGAATTTAGTGAGAAGAAACAAAGAAATCTTCTCTATACAGCCAGGTAGAACTAGCGTAATTGAACATGACCTAGTCTCTGAACCGGGGGTCCGAGTTAACCTTAAACCGTACCGAATCCCGGAGGCCAAAAGAAAGGCTATAAGTTTAGAGGTTAAAAAAATGCTAAAACTAGGTGTAATTGAGGAATCCCAAAGTGGGTGGAACAGCCCTATAGTCTTAGTCCCAAAGCCAGATGGTACAACAAGGTTTTGTAATGACTACCGGAAACTAAACGCGGTGTCAAAATTTGATACTTATCCTATGCCCAGGGTAGATGAACTTGTAGAGAGACTGGGCAAAGCCCGATATCTCACAACCCTAGACCTAACAAAAGGGTACTGGCAGGTTCCCCTCACAGAAAGGGCAAAAGAAAAGACAGCCTTCTCAACCCCAGATGGCCTCTTTCAGTATAAGGTGTTGCCTTTTGGCTTACATGGAGCTCCCGCCACATTCCAAAGAATGATGGATAAAATTTTAAAACCACATGCTCGGTATGCTGCCGCCTACCTGGATGATGTGGTAATCCATAGTGAGGATTGGCAATCCCACCTTCCAAAGGTCCAAGCTGTGCTTGACGCAGTCGGTCTGCTGGACTAACTGCTAACCCCGCTAAATGCACTATTGGTCTGGAGGAGGCCAAGTATCTGGGATATTCTATTGGCAGAGGTTTACTCAAACCCCAAACACTCAAAGTGGAGGCGATACAAAATTGGCCAAGGCCAGTTACAAAAAAACAAGTAAGGACCTTTTTGGGGTTAATTGGGTACTATAGAAGGTTTATTCCCAATTTTGTAACTAAGGCAACCCCACTAACTGACCTCACAAAAGCAAGAGGACCGCTAATGGTAAAGTGGTCCCCCGAAACCGAACAAGCCTTTAGAAGCCTGAAAGAAGCTCTCTGTGCCCAACCAGTGTTGGTCACACCTGACTTCTCCAAAGAGTTCGTAGTCCAAACCGACGCATCTGAGGTAGGGCTGGGGGCGGTACTCTCCCAGGAGTCTCAAGGTGAGGAGCACCCCATCCTTTATTTAAGTAGGAAACTAAATCCCCAGGAGAAAAATTACTCCATAGTAGAGAAAGAGTGTCTCGCAATAAAGTGGGCTGTAGAGACGCTCAAATACTACCTGTTGGGGAGAAAATTCCGGTTGGTCACAGATCATGCACCCCTTACCTGGATGTGTCAAAACAGGGAAAAGAATGCTAGAGTGACCAGGTGGTTCCTAAGCCTACAACCCTTTAAATTTTCTGTGGAACACAGGTCAGGGCACAAACATGGCAATGCTGACGGGTTGTCAAGGATGCACTCCCTAATATCCATGGTCGCTCATCCCTCGAGGTCTGAGCTGGGGGGGAGGATATGTGACAGAAACCAGGGGATGGTAATAAATTCCGTATATAGGGCTCCCAGGATACTAAACAGTTTCTATCCTGTTTGGCCTGGGAGTGCAGCCTTATAATACATACACTCCATCCCACAGTTTGGCAAGCGCTGGAACTGAGGGATGAGAGATCCAGACCAGAGTTGTCTGCTGCCTGATTTCTGTCACCTGTCATGCTAATTAGGAATCAGGTATGTAAGACTGTTTTCCTGTTTGCTCTGGTCTCTCCACAAGAGCCAGGAGGCTGGAAGGCAGCTGAACTACAGAGGGGAGAAGCCTCTTCCCCAAACAGGTTCAATCTTTCTGTTCATTTGTATAAGACTGCAAAAGTACCTTGTTTTGTTGTTGGGAGTGGAAAAGCCACTTCCAACCCTGAGTCAGGGATATCTAAGTTAAGTTATCGCTCAGGTGAGCAGCTTTTGTTTTGATCTGTTTTCTGTTGTATGCACTGTGGCAGTCTCAGTGCCTGGGACTGAATAAACCAGGCATAGCCTGTTTAAAGGAACAGTACGTGACGCCTCATCATTTAACCTACCCTAAAAGACCGTGTTCTAAACAGTCCCGGACAAACGACGGAGCCCCAGAGTAAGACGTTTGTCACAGTGGGTACAGTCCATGAGCCCGCCCCTACCAGAAGTTTAAAAGGGGAGTAGCCTAAATTTACTGATCAGTTCTTCTGAGTTCCTCAGGGAGTGAGGAGGGAGAGAAGAGAGTTCCCCTCTGCACTCATGCTGTGAGGATGGAGAGAGGAGTTCTCCTCAGCCCTAGAGAGGGTGAGGTTGTGCTTGCCCCCTGCTCCTCCTGGAGTAAGAAGGGTGAGGTGTTCCTTCCTGAACCCTGGCTAGGGGGAAGGATGATGACCCAGGTGGGAGCTGTGAGTCATCCCCATGGTGGGGTAAGCTTGTTCATATTGGGCTGGCTAGCCCAATGACCACCAGGAGCATAGCAGTGGAGAGAGAATGCACCATCTAGACGTCCTGGGCCGAGTGGAGGAATATATGTTGCTAAATGTGTTGATGAAGATGGCCTGTAATAAATACCTCTGCCTAAGGTGTCAGTTCCTGGGCTGGAGGGAGGTATGTGTGTAGTGATGGGGGCTGAGGCCTAGACTTTGTGGGATCCATCACTGTTGGAGGCGCTGACACCATTGTGAAGAACACAGAGTCTCGTGCGAGCCAGTCCTGTCATGTCTCATAACATCAAGCAGACAACTCAGACCTCCTTGCGAACTAACAGGTAGAGCACCACAACAGCGAGGTAATGCACCCACTTTCACACACTGGTCCCTAAGTGAGTTTGGGGGGGGGGGGGGAAACAAGTGTTACATTTGGAGGAGCTGATGAGATGACAGGACAGGCTTTTAGTGTAGCAGCAGGCAGCAGCAGTAAACAGCAGCGTCAGGGGCCAGGCCCCTGACGCTACACCATGGACCTTGGGCACCCAGCCGAGTTAAGGAAGGGGGGAGTCTCTCTCTAAAGCAGCACCAGGTAGGGGACCCTTGCCAAAGAGAGACTGTGTTGGGGCGTACCCTGAGGGCAAGATACCGGGGCACGTGGATACACTTCACCAGCGCACATAGTCCTATAGTGGGGGCGTACCCTGAGGCTACACCAGGGAACGTGAATACCCTTCTTAATCAGTTTGTGTACACATTTGTGGGACAGTGTATTAGCCTGGGGTTGGTACATGTTCCAGGGGCAGAGAGTTAGCCGGGGTTAGTGCTTGCTCCAGATTCTAAGATGTTGTCCACCGCATGAGTAGGTGCAAGGGCGTATGTTCTACAGTCCAAGATGGCACTCCCGACAAGCAAAACGGGACCGCGTGGGCTGCAGTGAAAAGTGTGCAGAAATTTGCAAAAGAAAGCTGCAAGCTTTCGGCGCCAAGCAAAGGTACCGCCCAGAGAGCTGATTGGCCATGGAGAAAGCCAAGCCCAGCTAAGTGATAGTAGCCCCACCTCTCAGATTCACCTCGGGGAGGAGCTGGTGTGGAGCAGCCAAACGAGGCTGTTGTGAGAGATGGGATGTGTTTGCAGAGTGGACCCCAGAGCCATTTCCCCAAGAGAAGAGCAAGAGAGCAGAGCTGCTGCATACACGTGAGGCTTCACGGTACTAAAATGGCTCTGTCTAATGAAAATGCTGCATTAGATGCAACCAACTACTGTCTCCCTGGCGGCTGCCTTGTAGTATGAGTGGGAGGAAGCTACCACCTATGGTGCATCTGTGCTCATTGTCACCTGCCTGGAGGGCACTGTGGCACTTATTTTCTGTGGCCGGCTAGCTCTGTGCCAGCAGAGACGTGCATATCACCAGTGCGAGCCGTTACCCCAACTGGTGCGGCCGCCTTCCAGTTTCCCTCTACCGAGGAAAACTGTGGGCCCGTGGGCCCTTGTGAGTGCTGCCGGAGGCGTCGATGGTCTGGTGTTGCCTTATATCTACTCTACCTCAGCTGCAGAGTATGCTGTGCGCCTGTGCGCCTTACCGCGATTGTCGCGGCCAATGGTGATGGTACCGTCGGTCCCAGGCCTGGGACCAGTACCGACCAACGAGAGGGGTAAGTGGACTGCCCCAGGGGTGTTGGTTGTGGGCCCTCAGGTGACCACAGAGCAAGGAGGCTCCTTAAGCCTGGTTGCCCGGGCGATTGGCTCGCCCTGTCATCGCATCCTGGCGGAGGTGTCCCCCCTAGAGGAAGATTTGTATGCTGTGGGACCTGTGGAAGAAAGACTCACACTTACCTTTGCAGCCCAGACAAGTTCCGGTCCAGAAGTACCCGTTCCTGCAGATGAGGAGGTTCCAGAGCCATCAGATCGATCCACAGCTTCAGATGACGTCGGAGGAGTCCGGCGACCACCTGGGGAGACAACGCTGGGCGTCCCCTACCTTGTCGTAGGTGAGCCTTCCCATTCTTCTGTTGCAGCAGAGCTGGTCATGGCCTACTCGCTGGTAGCACCGGTTGTGGCCTCGTCCGGTGCGCAGCCTGGTGACGAGCTTCTGGTCTCACCGGAAGTGCTGTCACCAATGGCACTGGGCGGTGGTTGCACCAGGCGGGGGTTGCAACGGAAGTCTCGCGAGAATGGCGGCCGGGAGTGACGTCACCAAGATAGCGCCCGCGGAGCCGGTCACACCACTGCTGGGTCCTGAAGAGGTGTGTTTGGACCTGGCCCCACCAGATGTCGCCCACAGAGAGAAGAGTCCCTGTGCGAAGAGAAAGAAGATTGTTCCTGTCCTTGTGCCACCACCTGCTGGACTAGGTAGAAGACATCGCTTGGAAGCAGAGTTTCTGTGATTAACTCTTTGTGCTGGTCTTACTCTGAAAATAATCAATAACAGCCAACCTTAACCATTCCCGCCGGTGATCATCTATATCCTGCATAATCGGCTCAGGAACATACGGGAAGTAATACACATGGGACTGCCTGAACTTGGCTTGTATAGCCCGGTCAGCTCGGCTTAGCTTTACAATTTTTCTGCCCCTTCCCTTGTAACCCCCAAAACCCTGGGTCTTTGGGATTAGCTTTCCTATTCATGCTGGGGGAACCCTTAGGGAGGCGGACTCCCATCTTAATCTCATTCTCTAATCTAAAGAGAATCTCTGCCTTCTCATCAATGTTGAACGCTCCTTCCTCCCACCACTGATCCATGATGGAACCGCTGCGTAGTATGAACCGTGTATATCTCCGTTCAGGGGCATAGCCCTGGAATAAGGGGTACCAAGGACATGGTTCCCGAGAGGTGGATTCTGATCCAGTAGTAATAGATCTGGCTGGTAAAGGGGACAAGGCACTTGCTGACCCCGATGTGATGACACTATGAATGCCTCTGAGAAAGAACCTGAGGACCTCCTCTACTTCCTGGCCTTTTAATACACCTGGAAACAGATCTATCTCCATACGAGTCTGAACTTTCACTTAACCACCTATTAATATCTACCTCTTCAGGGAATTTTATTAGTACAAACCCTTGAACAGCAGGATCAATGGATTTAACACCCTGAGAACTGCATGTGGATGACGGGGCAGTGGCAGGGACTGAGTGAACCTGGGCAAAGTCCCGAAAGTCTAGTACTGGGGAAATAGCAGATGGGGTACTTAAAGCTAGGGCCATGGATTGGGACGCAAATACATCTTTATTAGAAGAAGAACAAATGTTCCCAGCACACAAAAGAAAAGGGGGCCAAAAAGGCGGGAATATGCCAAACAAGTTTTAATGAACAAAAAAGCACAGATCAAAGTAAGTAACCAGGGAAAGGGAGTGAGGGGTGGGATAGGATAGGAAAAATAAAAAGTGGTAAAGGCGATGGAGGGCGGCAATGTTTCGGGGTACACAACCCCTTCTTCAGGCCCGTTCCCAAAGACACCAAGATGTCCAAAGGAACTTCCCTATCCCTGTACAATTCTCCTTACAGATAAAAACACTGAAATGATGAACAGTAGGAGTACAGAAAACCTCACTGGGGGTACAATAGGAGTACAGAAATCCTCACTGGGGATACAGTCAAAGGCCAGTCCAGCAAGTACCAGCAACTAAATATCAGTGTTACCACTATGGAAAAAAGGAGAAACCAATGCAGAGGGAGGAAGTTTTTGAAGCATACAATCTAAATCACTTGAGAAATGTTCAGATGGTAGCACTGACATTTAAATGTAACTAGCAGCAACAGTAAACAGTGCTAGGTACACACAATGATATATGTCCACAGACACCATGGAATAGCAGCTGCAGTATAAATGTTCGTAAGCTCTATCTAGCTCAACCACCCTGGTACTGCAGGATTGATAACACTGACAGTTCAAATGCCAAATACAGCAAAAGCAACTTGTTCAAGGTTAGCACAATAGAGTAGGTATACAGACCAACGGAATTGAAGTTTCTGCTTCGTGAGGCCACTCTAGCTTGTAGTCCTGGTGCAGTCAGAGTGCAGCACTCTATTGTGTGAGAGGAAATAGGGTCCTCTCAGTTCCACATTGCACTGCTTTTTTATCCTATTATATGCTCCTTTTGTGTGCTGTCTATCTTTAATTATTTTGTGCTACATCTTTATTAGGGGATACAGTCCTGGGCTTCACTTCCCTTTTAACTGGGAGTGATGAATTGGCTGCTGCCTTAAAACAGTACTATGTGTTGAGACAAATGGTGGTTTAATATCGTACTATATACATAACATTAATGATATTATATTTTTGAGCTAATAAACTATAGAGAAACCCCAGCTACTGCTTGCAATAGTGAATTAATAATGATGGGTGTAGGTGCTGATGGGGCAATATAAGAATGATAAACAATGGAGGAAAGAACCCCAGTAGAGCACTCATACACTGTGTTGAGATGATGGTGTAAATTTAAAACTAAACTTTATTAGAAACATAGTAAAACAATGGGGATTAATTTCCATTGTTTTACTATGTTTCTAATAAAGTTTAGTTTTAAATTTACACCATCAACTCAACACAGTGTATGAGTGCTCTACTGGGGTTCTTTCCTCCATTGTTTATCATTATATTTTTGAGGTAAGGATGATAAGTACGGCAAAATTGTTTGAACAAACAAACATCTGTCATATGTTCATTTTTAAAAATTAAAAGACATTATATAAAGTAATGAATACACATCTCATGTCAACAACATAGAATTTCAATCATGAAGGATGCTCCTAAATATAAATAGCGTTACATTGTCATGCTTAATACATTGTCTAATAAAGTTGGATTGGATACATACACAAATATATATATATATATATATATATATATATATATATATATATATATATATATATGCAAATGTAACTGTATGCTCATCTGCATGTCATATGCAGGTCTGCAACCCCGCCTTTCCCCATTATCACCCAGCATACAGCACTTCCACTGCAGCAAGGGATTCTGGGAAATGACATGCAAATGAGCACACAGTGTCACTTTTTGCCTCAATAACCATTTTTAACATGGTTCCCTATAGGCTTACGCTTGCTGCATGGTCACAATGTCATTTCCCAGAATCCCTTGCTGCAGTGGAAGTGCTGTATGCTGGGTGATAATGGGGAAAGGCGGGGTTGCAGACCTGCCTAAGACATGCAGATGAGCATACAGTTATATTTGCATATTTGCTTTCCTGTGGAGGGTTTTTGTCACTTTTTTTACTCACCATAACTTCATAACTTAACTCAGTATTATGCGCCTCTGATAGAAGTATATATACACAGACAAAAAAATAATAATAAAAATAAGTATATATATATATATATGTTTACAATGTACTCAGATGCACCATTACTTTCTTACAACACATTTCATCTAATTATTATGATTATGTAAACATAGAAACAATAATACTAGTCCTATATTTGTTAAGGAATTATTAGTAATTAGACACAGACTACAATACAGTATATAATGGATCCCCCCCCCTCCCGAGCACGGACACACGTGACTAATGGACTGTGGCAACACCACTATATTTTAATTAAGACATTTGAATACATTATACTCATCACACAATATCTGTAACGGTCTATGCCTCTGTTCATCATCATATCACAAATAGGGAGTTACATGTTCTTTTTTGCCAACAAAAATACCACCATTTTTGATTGAGAAGGAACATACATCTGATTAATTCTCAGTTCATTATACAGTATATAATTTAGACATACATATGCAAATATTCTTTTTATATTGAAAGAGTTAGAAAAGTAAACTACAGCATGTTATCAAAACTAGATACAATGCTATACATGTATGTCCCTAACTATTGTAAGATGACCACATATGAATTGTGAAATATAATTCATCTGAGATAAAGATCATATTAGTTTCACGCATATGCAACCCAGAAAACATGATACACATTTTAGGAGATGTTGTTATCAAATGTGTTTGAGCTTAACTTAACATAGCCAGATGTGCTTGTACACACAGCATAGCTTGTACATAGAAGACATGGACAGCCATCACTATCCTATGATGATAAGATTTTAAAACATTTTAATTATCCCCTGCAGCATGGACAGGAGGGTCTTCCTTCAGAGCATCCCATATGTTGCCTTTAAGATTGTGACGCAGTGCATTATTGTGCAGAATGCAGCAACATATCACTATGTCAGACACCTTTTCATCCTCGTACTGTAAGGCACCACCTGATCTATCCAGACATCTGAAACGACTTTTCAACAGTCCAAATGTCCGCTCTATAACCAACCTAGTGGATATGTGTGCCACATTATATCTCTCCTCTGCAGGGTTTGAGGACTAGCCAGTGGGGTTAGGAGCCACGGTCTGATCCGTTACCTGAATCACCTATAATACATCGTAATAAATTATTTTTAACATTAGGACATAATTGTATTCTATTCAATTACACATCCATAGTATAGTCAATCATAAATAGCATGATTTGTTGTTAGCTATGTTGTATGTAAATATGGGTATCATATGTTTCACATAAAAGCTACATTGCATATAAAATGTGTTGTTGTGTTTGTGTCTGTATATATAGATGCAGCGGCCATTATTCGAACAAATCACAGTGCCGTTTTCGTGTGCGCTGCTGTTCTCCACGCGGCATTAACACCGGCGATTGCCCCAGGCACGCGTGTTTATCGTGGTTGCTTTTTTTGAATTTCATAGATTGTGTGCAATTAAATGCAGTGAAATTAATGAATTGTAATGTGTACAGTACTGTGCTACTGTGCTACTGTGTCAATTTCATGTGTTTATAAGCCAGAACACTTTAATGCCATTTTCTGCACTCGTCTGCACTCGCGTCTAAAGGCGGTATGGTTGGAAGCAATCGCGCGCCATCACATGGGTATTCCGAGGTACACTGGCGACACAGTTTATTACACTGCGGCCAGATCCGCAAGCCGGGAGATTTCCCGGCTTGCTAGTGGCCGCCCCTCGGCGTGCCGCGCGTCATAGACGCGCGGTCACGCGTCTTCGGGAGCGTGCGCCCCCTGCACGCGCGTCCAGGGGCTCCCCGAGGGAGCCCTGGTGTCCCGCGATCGCGGGACAGCGGCAGGGGGTTCCGGGGGACCCGGCGGACCCGGCAGTGGTAGGGAGAGCGCCCCGATCGGAGGGCGCTCTTCCGCTGCTTCGGCGCGCGCCCGTCACTCTCGGGCGCGCGCCAGGCTACTGCTGCGGCACAGAACGGGCAAATGCTCGAATAAACTGTGCCGCAGCAGTATACACCATGTGAAGTATTTCAGTAAAAGCCACTGCATCTGTATGTCATACAATCAATACACATGGACATTTGTCTTAGCAACAATCTATTGAACATTATACCAACTAACTTCAAGTATTTATAAATATAGATGTGAGTATATGAAACACTATATATGTCATAATAATAAGAATTTTCAATCTAAAATTAATACACATTAAAAAAACGTGATTTTACCACTTACGTGTGTTATATGTATTCACCCACCAGCCAAGTGTCCAAGAGTCAGGGAGCGCAGACAGCAGGATGGACATATAGGGAGAAAAAACAATAACACAGATGATAGTGCAATCCTGTATGGTAAGGGAAATAATGCAACTGGGAATGGGAACATACACAGTGGATGAAACAAATGTGTACAGATAGCCACTGCTATGATCCTATGGGGTGGGAGGCGGATCAAGGCAACATGGGTGCAATCGATTGCACCCATCACACATGGTAGCCCTGCTATGTTATAAAAGCCATTTCTCAGTTCCAGCCACTCTGTCTGCTCTCTTGGAAAATTAATATAATTCCTAGTGTGTAGTCAGTGCACATAGAAACTGGCTAAAGGCCCGCGAGAATGCTGACTGCAAGAGCATGCCTACTATGCCCACAGTTGTCTGAAAAGACGCAGAAGCAAGACAATGTAATGAGCACAGCATTTTAACAAGCCCATGGACTGCACGACCTCTGGCTGTTACGAAATCTAAATCTCTTAACTCTTCATAAAGATAAAAGATTGCTGCTGAACTCAAGCGATATTTGCTATTTATTTCTTCCTCAGTAATCCCCTCCAAAAGTTTGCGTTCACGATATAAACATGGATGAGGCACCATCTCTCTCTTCTCTCTCTCCTATCCTGTCCTTCTACTCTCTTCTCCTCTATCCTCTGTCTCTCCTCCAAAGCCAGTATTCTCCTTCTCATCGTAATATATCTCATCTCCATCTCTCCATCTGCTATCTCTACCTCGAAGTAAGTGTTCAATTGGCTTCCTTTAAGTAGCTATATCATTATGGCACGTGACTTCAATAAATGAAAGGTGTTAAAAAACAAAAACAAATTAAGTAATAAACTCCATGTCTGTGTCTACAAAAAATGAATATGTGTTAATTAGCAATTCTAAATCATTATAACCTGATATTTTTATAACATGTGACAAGGTATATACAGTACATATACCTTGGTTAGTCAAAGTAAAACAGATCTTTATAATGCCACTAATTGTCACATACGCAACAGTCAGCAATAGGAGTTGCATTTTGCAATTAAGGATAATTGGTACTAAATCATTGAAGCATGTTGACGTGTATAGCTGCATTTCAAGTTAACATTTTTAAAATAATTAACATTGTTTTTTTCAATTCAATATGTGCATCAATACCATCTACACAATGATAAGTGATTAGCTAAGCTCAATATCTATCCATTCTCCTGTAATCGATCACTTGATCTGTGTTATTACATTCATTTATTGCACAGCTTTGTGGGCAATGTAGTCCTGGAATCTGATTGTGTGGGCAGTTACTAGATACAATTTCTGCACTGCTAGAGAGAGGGTGGGGCTTAAGAGCCAGAGCCTATCAGAAGGCGAAGTGGGATGTCACTTTGTAAATGCTTCCTACATTAGAAACATTCCAAATTTATTTATATAATATATTTTTTTTAAATGCTAAAAGTATTTTCGTTTAGTACATAATTGATGTTTAAAAAAAACATGTAGTATATTGTTTCAACTGCTGCTTTAAATTCACATACACACAAAACAGAAATATAATTTTTGTAAATAAATAAAAATGTACATAAGAAGGAATCTTGGGGAAAAAAATATGCCTATTCACCATAGTACTAAAAACATTGCACATTTATGACACAATCTAACATGTATTGAATATGTTATATATGTTGGTTAAAGGTTTACATGTATGTAAACTGTGACAACATATGTCAACACAGTCACAAATTAAAATTATATGTTAAAGGTGCTGGTCAAAGTGACGTGTTGGAAAATTAAAATTGATTTTATATCATTACATATGTGCGTCAATACTATGTGCACACAGACAATTGATTAGAAACGTTGCAGATCTACAAATTCTCATGTACTCGTTCTAATGTTTGGGTTATTAATATATTTTACTGCAAAGCATTGTGGGACATTTAGTCCATGTAGATAATATGACTGGTCAGTTACTAGATGTATGTACTGTATGTATATCTGTATTTATATAGCGCTATTTGTGTACATAGCGCTTCACTGTAGTAATACACGTGGCAATCATATATAAATAACAAATAATACAATTAACAGATAATGGGAATAAGTGCTTCAGACATAAAAGTAACATTTCGGAAGAGGAGTCCCTGCTCTGGGGAGCTTACAATCGAATTGGTAGGTAGGAAGAATGCACAGAGACAGTAGGAGGGAGTTTTGGTAAGTCCGTCTGCAGGGGGCCCAGCTTTATGTATCAGGTGTCTAGTATTATCCACGGTGCTACTCATAAGCTTCTTTCAGCAAGTGTGTATTAAGGTGGGTCTTAAAGGTGGATAGAGAGGGTGCTATTCGGGTATTGAGGGGAAGGGCATTTCAGAGGTGTGGGGCAGTCAGTGAGAAAGGTTTAAGGTGGGAGAGGGCTTTAGATACAAATGAGGTAGATAGAAGACATCCTTGAGCAGAACACAAGAGTCGAGAAGTTAGGGCTGAGATGTAAGGAGGAGCAGAAGAGTGTAAAGCTATAAAAGCGTGGAGGGGAATTGATTGTGAGATGTGGGATTTGATAGGAAGCTAGGAGATTGATTTGAGCAGGGGAGATGCTGAGACAGATTTCAGAAATAGTAGAGTGATTCTGGCAGCCGCATTGAGAAAAGATTGTAGGGGAGAAAGGTGAGAGGCAGGAACGCCGTACAGCAGGAGGTTGCAGTAATCGAGATGGGAGATAATGAGGGTCTGAGTCAGAGTTTTGCAGTCGAACAACAGAGGAAAGGGCGTATCTTTGTAATATTGCAGAGGAAAAAGCAACAGGTTTTATAAACGTTTTGAATATGAGAGGAGAATGTGAGAGAGGAGTCGAGTGTGACACCTAGGCAGCGTGCTTGGGCTACTGGGTGAATGAAAGTACTACCAATAGTAATGTGGAAGGTGGTAATAGGGCCAGGTTTGGGAGGAAGTATGAGGAGCTCTGTTTTTGCCATGTTAAGTTTAAGTCGGTGTGACAGGGTAAATAAAAGCCACCAGCTATATGCCTGGCAGACATATGTTTAGTCTGCAGTGCAGCAGTGATGAGGTTAACTTCAGCTGGGAAGCTCATGGCAATTAGTTGAATCCCAGGTGCCTAATCAATGTGTGTTAAAAACCCCAGGATGTGCACACATGCCTGGCTGGTCAGCAGACAGAAGTCAGTTACTGGAGAGATTACTGAATCAAGGTCTGTCTTCTTGTATGCTGTCTGAAGGAGGGAAATACCCTGAAAACTCTGGAGAGAGAACAGCTTGATTTAAAGGTCTGTTTGCAAAGTACATTTTCATGAACTGTTGTGTCCTGCATGGTGAAGAAAACTTGTTTTTTTTACATGCTGAAGATAAGCTATCTTTCTTTTGTTTGCTGAAGAAAAGCTATTTTTGTTGTGTGTGCTGTATAATTTAAGGCTAAATAAATAAGCCTTATAAAGAAAACCCCGCGTGTGTAGTTGCATGTACTCTGCAACATATGGTGTTTGAAGTGGGATTTCAAAAGGCTCCTGCAGTTAAAGGGCCACACACACACACACAAGAATGGAAGAATTTTTTTAAGCGTTTCTGTGCGAGCAGACCAGACAGCAGGGACAGTTAATGCAGGAGCAGACCAAACAGCAGGGACTGTTAATGCAGGAGCTAGCCCGGCTGCAAGCGGAGAGAGATGAAAGACTACAGGCAGCACAGGATGAGCAGATTGCCAAGCTGCTGACCCATTTCCAAGGGTTTGCCAGTCCAGAACTTGCAAGCAGACCCCCGATACTCCTGAGGAAAATGGCTCCGAACGAGGATCCAGAGGCTTTTTTACTGACATTTGAAAGAGTTGCCGAAGCTCAGGGCTGGACTACAGATCACTCGGCAACTGCTTTGGCCCCGCTCCTCATAGGAGAAGCCCAGGCCTCATATCATGCCTCCCAGTAGATCAGGCAATGGACTACCGACAAGTAAAAGCCGCCATACTGGATCGCTTAGGTCTGACCCCAGAGACCTACCGGCAGCAGTTCCGGAACATGAAGTACACCGCTAAGATGAGACCCCGGGTCCTCGCTCAGCGGTTATTGGACTTGTGTACATGCTGGATACAACCCGAGGAGTGCACTAAGGAGGCAATTCTTGAGCAAGTGGTTTTGGAACAATTTCTACAAATAATACCCCCTTCCGCACGCTCGTGGGTAAAATTCCACACTGCTGAAACCCTAGCTTTGGCGGTCCGACTCGTGGAGAACTTCCTTGGGGCTGAGCAGCAGGCGAGTGTCCTGGACCCGACTCCACCGGCACTTGGGGACGCCCAAAGAGGGAGGTCGGATCAACGGGGAACCTACGGCCCGTCCCTACGCAACTGCCAAGTCCAACGGAAGGAGCAGTCGTTCCAGCAAGGACGGAGTCCAAATTCTGGTCCATTCCGAGACCCTCATTTCCTTCCTGATGTTGGCTCGTCGCAAAATGAGAGGAACTTCCGAGGACGTCGCCCACAGGACCCCCCAGATGCCTGGTCTCCAGTATCCGGTCAAGCAGAGCGCTATCCACAGCCCCCTCCTGCAAGGGGACCCTCTCCATGTTCCGCCTGCGTAGAACAAGGCCATCGGCATGTGGACTGTCCACAGATGGATTGTTCCTTCAGCAGAACCGTCGCCTCAGCCTTCCCGGAAAAAAAATACAAGTCCTGGCTACTTCTAACCCTGATTGGGGGAAAAACCGTCCAGGCCCTTGTAGATTCGGGCTCTGGGAAAACTCTGGTCCTCCAGGAACTGTTACCCTCTAACGTGTGTTCTTTTGACTCCCCCTGGAGTATAGAATGTATACACGGCGATGTAAGCGGTATCCGATGGCCAAAATACAGCTACAGGTAAAAGGCCAGGAGGCCTACCTCGAAGTAGGAGTCGCTCCTTGGCTCCCTGCCCCCGTTGTGCTCAGCCGGGACTGGCCTTTCTTTTCGGACCTAATGGCTCCAGTCTCTCACGAGAAGCCTTATTCTATGGCTCAGGAGAATCCTGGCAAACTGTTCCCCTTCTCGGCAGATCTGTTTCCCAGTAGACACCGGGTTCAAAAGACTTGGAAGCAAAGACACTCTGACAAACAGGACTGGTTGCAGAAATCTGGGTCACAAGGTGACCATTCTAATAGCCAGAAGTCACAAGTGATGACTGGGGATGGCCAGAGGGAGGGGGATATGATCCCTGGAGACTTACCAGACCTATACCTCCCTGATTTTTGCCAGAGGCAAAGGGAAGACCCAGTCCTTGCTAGACAGTATGACAAGGTGGTAAAAATTGATGAGCAAATTTTGAATGTACAGGGGGTGATAGTATTCCCCCATTTTGAGTTATCAAATGATATCCTGTATAGGGTGAATAGGCAGACACAAACATGGGAGGTCACCAGAAAGATATTGGTTCCCAAGGTGTTTGTTAAATCTGTGTTCACTCTAGCCCATACTGTTCCTTGGGGTGGTCACCTGGGCAGGGATAAAACATTGGACCGTATTTCGTCCCGATTCTATTGGCCAGGGATGCATAGTGATATTGCTAAGTTATGTGCGGCATGTCCGGAGTGACAGCTAACTAGTCCAAAGGGACAAAAAACAGCCCCTTTGGATCCTCTACCCTTGGTGTCAGTTCCCTTTGAGAGGATTGGGGAAGACTTGGTAGGACCTCTAGAACCTTCTTCGAAAGGGCACAGGTTTATTCTGGTAATTGTTGATTATGCAACAAGATATCCTGAGGCGTTCCCCCTGAGAACAGCAACGGCGAAGCAAGTAGCCAACAAGTTGTTGGAGCTGTTCTCACGGGTTGGACTTCCCCAGGTTATGTTGACAGACGAAGGTACAAATTTTATGGCTAAGTTGATGCAGGATGTCTTAAAATTACTAGAGGTCAAGTCTGTTCGGACGTCGGTCTACCATCCACGGACTGACGGATTGGTGAAAAGATTTAACCGAACTCTAAAAGGGATGCTGAGGAAATTTGTGGATTCAGAGAAGAGAGCCTGGGATGAACTTCTCCCTTTTCTGCTGTTTGCAGTGCGGGAAGTTCCCCAGGCCTCCACGGGATTCTCTCCATTTGAACTGCTGTATGGCCGCCAACCCCGTGGAATCCTAGACCTCCTAAAGGAGTCCTGGGAGGAACAGCGGTCCCCTTCTAAGAATACCCTACAATATGTACTAGACCTTAGGAAGCGCCTAGATGTGGTCGGCCATTTTGCTAGGGAGAATCTTA
Source organism: Ascaphus truei (assembly GCF_040206685.1). Lineage (NCBI taxonomy): Eukaryota > Metazoa > Chordata > Amphibia > Anura > Ascaphidae > Ascaphus > Ascaphus truei. The sequence continues at coordinate 257,676,217 of NC_134484.1, forward strand.
GATCAGCCCAGGACAGTCAGGAGAGACATTACAATCAGAATGCTCACATGAGAGTGTTTCACCCGGGAGACCAGGTGATGTTATTATTACCCAGTTGCGAGAGTAAACTCCTGGCCAAATGGCAGGGCCCATTCGAAGTACTCCGCCGCACGGGTGATGTGAATTACGAGATCGCTCAACCAGGGTCCAGGAAGGGTAAACAAATTTACCATGTGAATTTGCTGAAACCCTGGAAGATGCAGCAGGCTCTATTCATCCACCCGGTGGAGGAGGAAATGGACTTGGGTCCTCAGCCCCCACGGGAGAACATCGTGGGTGACGATAAAATCCCAATGGGTAAATAGTTGTCCATGAACAAAAAGAGGACTTGTTAGCAATAATTACAAAATTCCATGATGTTTTTTCTGATTTACCAGGACAAACTAACTTAATTTCACATGCGATCGAAACAGCACCTCGGCTAAAATTACGTTCCCGTCCTTATAGGTTGCCTGAAAGTCGTAGGGCCCTGGTAGAGAAGGAGGTACAAGAAATGTTGCACTTAGGAGTGATTGAGGAATCATGCAGTTAGTGGTGTAGTCCACTAGTTATGGTCCCTAAACCCGATGGGAAGGTAAGATTTTGTGTGAACCCTGATGCCAAGGGTGGACGAATTAATTGACGCCCTTGGTAACGCGGAATATATATCCACGTTGGACTTAACAAAAGGATACTGGCAAATACCCTTAGAGGAAAAGTCCAAGTGCAAAACAGCCTTTGCCACTCCCATGGGTTTATACCAGTTTGTGACAATGCCATTTGGACTGCATGGAGCCCCAGCCACATTTCAGAGACTCATGGATAAGGTGCTGAGACCCCATAGGACTTATGCCGCAGCCTACCTAAATGACATTGTCATTTATAGAAAACACTGGCGGGCCCATCTAAATAGGCTGAAAGCGGTCCTCAAATCTCTAAGAGAGGCAGGGCTCACAGCCAACCCTAAGAAATGTGCCTTGGGTAAGGCAGAAACCAAATACTTAGGGTATGCAGTGGGAGGTGGAAAGGTAAGGCCACTAGCCGACAAAGTAGTTGCCCTGAAAGAAGTTCCGACCCCCCAAACAAAAACGCAGGTACGCTCTCTGCTGGGTTTAGCAGGATACTACCGACGCTTCATCCCCAACTACTCGGAAGTGGCAGCCCCTTTAACGGACCTCACAAAAAAGTGTGCCCCTACACAAGTGGTATGGTCAAGGGAGTGTCAGAGAGCCTTTGAGGACATAAAAAGGTGTCTATCAGAGGGTCCCATCCTTAGAAGCCCAGACTTCAACAGGCCTTTTGTAGTGCAAACGGATGCATCAGAGAAATGGGCTAGGGGCAGTGTTGTCACAACAGTTTGAGGGAGTTGAACACCCTATCCTTTTCCTGAGTAGGAAATTGTTCCCGAGGGAAAAAAAAATACTCAGTGATTGAGAAGGAGTGCCTCGCAGTAAAGTGGGCAATTGAGGCTTTAAGACATTACCTGGCAGGAGTCCATTTTACTCTGGTGACAGACCATGCTCTACTGAAGTGGTTAAATAGCATGAAAGATTCCAATGCTTGGTTAACTAGGTGGTATATGGCCCTCCAACCCTTCTCATTTGAGATTCAGCACAGGCCGGGAAAAGAGAACACAAATGCGGTTTTCTTTTCTAAAGAAGGGTTGGATGGTCAGGCTTCAGCCGTGCGTAGCCCCAGCCACACACTAACAGGGGAGGAATGTGACAGGGTAAATAAAAGCCACCAGCTATATGCCTGGCAGACATATGTTTAGTCTGCAGTGCAGCAGTGATGAGGTTAACTTCAGCTGGGAAGCTCATGGCAATTAGTTGAATCCCAGCTGCCTAATCAAGGTGTGTTAAAAACCCCAGGATGTGCACACATGCCTGGCTGGTCAGCAGACAGAAGTGAGTTACTGGAGAGATTACTGAATCAAGGTCTGTCTTCTTGTATACTGTCTGAAGGAGGGAAATACCCTTAAAACTCTGGAGAGAGAACAGCTTGATTTAAAGGTCTGTTTGCAAAGTACATTTTATGAACTGTTGTGTCCTGCACGGTGAAGAAAACCTGTTTTGTTTACATGCTGAAGATAAGCTATCTTTCTTTTGTTTGCTGAAGAAAAGCTATTTTTGTTGTGTGTGCTGTATAATTTAAGGCTAAATAAATAAGCCTTATCAAGAAAACCCCGCGTGTGTAGTTGCATGTACTCTGCAACAGTCGACGTAGAGCCATCCAGGATGATATTGAAGACAGACATTCAGAAACTTTGGTTTGTACAGCAGGTGTAAGGTCAGGGGTTGAAAAGTACATTTGAGTGTCGTCAGCATAGAGGTTATATTTAAATCCAAGAGATGTGATCAGGTCACCTAGAGAAAGTGTGTAAGAGAAAAGAGAAGAGGTCCCAGGACAGAGTCCTGGGGTACCCCCACAGAGAGATCGATAGAGGAGGAGGATGTGTTAGCAGAAGAGACACTGACAGTACAATGGGAGAGGTAAGAGGAGATCCAGGATAGAGCTTTTTTTCCGAATACCAAGAGTATGGAGAATGTGAAGGAGAAGAGGGTGGTCCATGGTGTCAAATGCTGCAGAGAGGTTGAGTAATATGAGCAGAGTGTAATGACCTCTGTCTTTGGCAGCATGGAGGTCATTAGTTATTTTAGTGAGGGCTATTTCAGTCAAGTGAGCAGTGCAGAAGCCAGATTTTAGAGGGTCTAGGAGAGAATGGGTGTTGAGAAAGTGGAGCAAGCGAGAGAATACAAGATGTTCAAGAAGTTTAGAGGCAAAGGCAGGAGGGAGACAGGTCGATAGTTAGAAAAACAGATAGGGTCAAGCTTGCTGTTTGAGCAATAGTATAACTGTTGCATGTTTGAAGGAGGGAAAGGTACCAGAGTAGAGTGAGGAGTTAAAAATGTTTGAGCGGTGGGGTTGTAGTAGGAACAAGATGTTTTAGGAGATGGAGGGAAAGGGGTCAAGAGGGCAAGTGGTAGAGGGAGACTAGGAGATCAGCAGTGACACATCCTCCTCTGAGAGGAAAAAGAGTCATAAAAGGCGAGAGGAGAATTGGGAAGCGGTGTAGGGTGGAAGGAGGAAACAGAGGGGATGTTTTGACATATGGATTCCACCTTAAACTTAAAATAGTCAGCAAAGTCCTGAGGTGTGATGGAGGAAGAAGAAAATGCAGCTGAGGGTGGTTTGAGTAGAGAGTCAAGGACAGAAAAGAGTCGGCATGGGTTAGATTTGTTTGTGTTCATTAGTGAAGAAAAGTAGGTTTGTTTAGCTGGAGGGAGGGCAGAGTTGAAACAGGATACCATAAATTTGTAGTGAAGGAAGTCTGTGACCAAGTGTGAAAGCTGAATTGAATTAAGACACTTCAAGGGATATTTGAAGACAGACAGACAATTGAAATATGGTTTTACCTAGCTAGAACTTAAATAGACACAGCAGGGGATGATTTGAAGACAGACAGACAATTGAAATATGGTTTTACCTGAGACGAGAAGAAAAGGATGATTAGTAATTCAATAGAGTTCCCAACTTCTTTTTAAACTTCAGCACTAACATTCTACTTTAACCTGGCTACTTGAAACATGGCTGCAATTGGTACCCTACTAGAGAGAGGCCGGGGATGAAAAGGAAAAACCAATCAGAAGAGGAAGGGGATGTAACTTTGATAATGCTTTATACATTATGAACATTGTCAAATTACATTCAAAATGTATGTCATGCTTATTTTTGTTAGTACAAACACTTTTGTCAGAGCACAAAAAGTATGTTTTTTTCTTTACAAACATGTTTTGTATTGTCTGAACTGTACCCTTAAGATGTTATGATAGGACTATCCCGCGACTCCACTGAACTGAAACATTCATGTACCCTGTATAAAATTATAAAATCAACAAGTCATATCTTAACACATAAATAACGTATGCATTGACATTATTAGGTCAATAAGGTAAACGCTTAAATTTATTACAAATCGTTCTTTTAAAGACCACGGAATCACAAATACAAAGTAATATATTTCAGCTACATAGACTCCATGCTTAAAACATGTTTACAAAAATGCATTTTTTTTCTTAGTCCCGTCTCGACGTCTCATAACCCTTGCAAAGCCTCTGCCAGCTTGCTTTTGAATTCTGTCTAATGCCCGGAATCCGTTTCTACTGTCCTAGTCTCATGCTGTTTCGTGGTATCATTTAAAGAGCATTTAAGACCAGCTAGTTGAGTTTTCAGCTCTTGAAGCTGTTCTTCTGCACTTCTTTTTCCACTCAATGCAGTTGCTAGTTCAGCTTCTTTGGAGTTGAGTCGCGATTCCATATCTTCCAGCTGACTCAGAGCAAGGCAAAATCTGTTTCCTTTTCATTATTTCTGACCTGCAGCTGCTGGTACTCCTCCCGGACCTTGTCCAGCTCTAGCTGCAGCCCGGCCCATCTCACGGGCTGATTGGTAAAGCAATTAGCAGGCATCGGCCATTTTGACCTCATAGCGCAGTGTCAGGCCAGCCACTAGATTGACGGACACCTCCTCATTCTCTTCCTTTTAGGCAAGCTGTATCTTGAGCTCAGCGATCTGTGCCTGCCGCACTGTGAGTTGCTGGGATGTGAGTTCAGCTGCCAGGTTTAGCTTTTTCACTTCTAGGCTTTGCAGCAAGTTCCACTCCTAAGCGATAGACCCTTGTTTCTTGAGTGCATCCTGCAATTCTCCCCTCAAGGCCTTCATCTCTTCACTGTGCTCGCTCTGAGCTTGCTTCCTTGCCTCCTTCATTATGTTTTGGAGATCTGCCAATTACTTCGATAAGGTCCTAGCAGCTTGCTTTTTCCAGGTTTCTTTCTCCTGGGTGTACTGACAGTTGGGGATGGAGCAGTGTCTCTGCTCCTCTATCTCTTGCTTCAGTTTCTGGACCACCTCGAGCTCCCTCTCATACAAAGTTACCTGGCCTCTTAGCTCCTCCTCCAGTGAAGCTCTGGTTGTGCTCAGTGTGGCCTTCAGCTCCTCGTGCTGCTCTCTGGGGACACACTGGGTACTCAAATGCTCTTGCTGCATTTTTACTTTGTTAGCAGTTTGGATACTTTCTTCCTGTAGAACTCGCTGCTTCTCCTCAGCATTCACCTGTTTTTCCTTGGCATCCTGCAGACTTGAACACAGTTCTTGCAGCTGGCTCTGCATCATATTTTCTGCTTGTGTGCGCTGCTCCAGGGAGACACATTCTTTTTGCAGCACTCTCTCTGCATTCAGCAGTGCTGCCTGTATGTCTAACTTTTCCTGGGCAATTTTTCTTTACTCTTTGGGCTTGGTGAAGCTTCTCAGTCTCTCCACTGACCTGACTAGTCAGATTGATAACCTCTTCCTTCAGGTTTATGTTCTCTTTCTTTACTGACTCTATGTCCCTTAGGACCATCTCATAGGCATCCCTCACTGTACACAGCTCTGGGTTTAGACCGTGGCCTTCCTGGCGAGAGTGTTCAAGCTCGGTACTAAGCCTGTGAACTTCTTTCTGAGACCCTTCCAGCGCTGTGCCAACTTGATCCATGAAACTCTAGTCCTCGATAGAATCAGCGTATGCCTTCTCCAACTTACTTGAAAAGATCACCCTGTAACTCTTCAGCTGATGCTTTTCTTTCACCTGTAATATGCATTTAGCAATTGCTGTAGCCAGACACTTTTGTAGTGCAGCCTTGGCCTCTTGCACTTTATCAAGTCGTCCAATCAATCTCTTTCCATGCAGATTGAAGTGCCTGAGTTAAGGCATCTTTACCTTGGTTAAAGGCATACTCTTTCTTTTCCTCTATTCCTGGGAGGATTCTGTGAGTTGCCTTAGGCTGCAGTATATCTCTGTTTTATCTAATGCAGGTTTTTCTGAGTTAAAGGGTCATCTTTAATTCCTTCTGCAACTTATACTATAATTGAATAGCCACTCTTCTTCTTTCTCTTTTTCTTTGCCTTGAGAAACCCTGAAGAATCAGTGGTACTGTGTTCACATTTATTGCTCAAGACTGTTTTCAAAGTGGGAGCCATAGCTTCAGACATGGGGAAACCAAACTTCCCAAGAAACCAGTAAGGAGGAAATGTGTCTTTAAAGCAGAAACATAGGAAGAATAACAGAAATAGACATTAACAGGGAAATAAAAAGATAAGAGAACTGACTTTTAGATTTGAGACGTTAGTATAAGTGATATAAATATCAAATTACAGGGAAAACCATAGACAGAAATTTGCTGTTATATCTGAAACTTTAGAATTAGGCATAGGAATATCTCAGATTGGGAGAAACTAAAGACAGCGAACTTACAGTTACATCTGAAGCTTTAGAAATTGGACATAGGAATAACACAGATTGCAGGAAACAAACTACAGGGAAACTTGCAGTTAGATCTGAAACCTTAGAACCAATCATAGGAAAAATTACAGATTGCAGGAATATCACAGTGTAAGCAGAAACAAAAACAATGGGAGTACTTTTGTCTTTTGAAATGGAACCCTGTAAAACAGCAGTGGTCCAACCAGGGTAAGCAGAGAAAGAGACATGGCTTGTCTAGGAAAAGAAAGTCTGAGTTTGAAGAGGCGATAACAGGTACTGTAGGGAAGGCTTCTAAGGGAGAAAATGGCACACAAAACCCTGTAGAACCCTTTGTGGCAACATAAACCTTCAGGATCCCAAATGGGATTTCCAAACACCAAAAAAAAAAGTACTTATCTTCCTCCAGTACAAGCGGATGGGGTCTGCTGAAGCAGGAAGGCAAAGAATCTGTTCCAGCGATGTTCAGAGATGGGCTTTGTTTTCTGTCAAGGGGAGACTTCTGGAGCGGGTAGGTGGCCGGAACAGCGGGGAGCAGGCAAGGATTGTTGGGGTCACAAGAAGGGTTTGTGGCAGGCAGCAAGCAGGATCATCGTGGTCACGGGCAGGGTCGGCAACAGGAAGGCAGGAGCAGGGCAGAGAGGGGAGCAGGAACTGAGACTACAGAGTAGGGAGCAGGAAGCAAATGGGACAAGCCAGATCATAGGCAAGGGCCTTTAATATGTAATCAGGTCTACAAGGTACAGGGCACAGGTAACAGTTAACAGGTACCAGGATATTTTTAGATATATTCAGGAAACAGAAGTGGAAAAACAGGACATGTGTGATGAGGAAAACAAATTTTCTTGAAAAGAAACATACCTTTAGGATTATAAATTGAAGTTTCGACCTTGCATTCTGGACATGATTCTTCTGATACTAACCGTCGTGTATACGTCTAGTATGGTAATATCACAAATCACAGTTAACTCAGAATATCAGAGCATTTTTATAGAATTCAATGCTTGTGGCTAGGCAGCATGGTGTAAGGGGTTCATTAATGGAACATGAGTCATAGTAAGTAAATTTGGACCAGCAAGTTCATGTACTAGAGATATAGCAACATTAATATTTGGTTTGCAGTTTAACAAAAATAACTTTGATTGAATCAGAGACAGCGTGAAAGACTGACACTTATCAACGTGGAGAGATAACGATGGGAACACCTGAAATACCCTGGGAAATATGCTAATTTAAATATGCTAAATATATTCAATTTGTTTAAGTTGACATCTCATTAGTGTGTACAGATATCTCTCCACGGGGATAATAAGTGACTCTGTGTGTAGGTATATAAGATATTGGTTCTTTACTAGATTGGACTCTCTCTTCCACTCCCATCCCCCCACTTTTCTCCTTTCAAAATGTTTGCATATTTCAAACAACAGTTTCAAAATGCTTTGACAAAACAAACCCACTATTGTGTCTTGTTGTTTGATGAAAGGAGTCTCGGAAGGGAGTAATGAGAGGTGGTGTAAATGAATGGCAAAAGGAAATTTAGGACTGTCTGTTAGCAACTTAAAAATAGATCTGAGGATAAAATAGCACTGAAGATAAAATTACATGGGCCATAATTAAATAACATAATTACTGTTCAGCATACTTACTGTAGTGTTCACCAAAAAGAAAAATGAATGGAAAGTGATAAAGCAACTACACTATAGATCTATAAAACCAATTTAGTAAGCCTGTCTTTGTTCTAATGAAGACTGATCTTTGGTATTGTTTTATTCAATGTATGTCTTAATTTTCATTTTGACTGTAACTTGTATTTATCTGAAGGACACTGTTTGGCTCCTGCATAACAGCTTCTTTCTTGCAGAAAATAAATCCACTTCTCATTTCTTATGTGGGTCCTTCAGTCTAGCTCTTCTGAGATAAAATTAATGTGGTCAGTTTTGTCCCTGAGGAGGTTCATTGCTGGTTGAAAGCTTCTGCCTGTGCAGCTAATCATTCAACTCAACTAGTACCTGACATTTTGGTTTCTTTCACATTTTAGTTTCATCAATATCTTTTCACTAAGTTGTAGAGACTAGAATAAAACATACCACTATAAAATAACCGTACATGGAAGTATTTACTTTCCCCACATCCCTTGATGTAAGTTGACATTCAGCCAATTGCAAAATGTTACCTTTTTCACTTAATACTAATAAAATGAAGGAAGTTCACATCATGTTTCTCCCATGTATCTATCAACCAAAATATTATTTGACGCAGAACATATTGTTTAATTCTATAGGTTTACAAAATGTAATATATTCACTGCTGTATATTGCTATTATAAATATTTTTACACGAATAATTTATATTTACTAACTCTACTTAGTAAAAAAATGTACATTATTCTGTTTACATTGAAATTGTATCAATTATGCAACATGATGCAATTCCCCAAAATTAATGAAAAAAACTAATTATACATCACTTCATATGCACATTTTATTTTGGCTTGTACTGTACTACTTCTTAGCACTAATATTTTGGCTCACAAAAAAAATTATTTGAATGGCCCCTATGTCTTTCCTTTTCTTAGATAACAATTAATTGTTTTTTTTGGACCTTGGCACATAGTTCTACAATACATGGTTTGCTTTTCCAGTAAATCCAACAACAACAAAAACAGATAGATTAACTCTGCATTAATTCACTAATGTGTTCATACAGTATACTGTACTCTCTCAATGTCATAATTGTTTTTGGTGAATTCATCAGAATTCAGACTTCACCAAGGCAAGAAAACTCACTAAATCTAACACGTTGTTAGACTGGAATAAAACTATTACTACTCTAGCTCTGTACATTTGAATGTTTTTTTGGTCACTTTTTAAAACTGTTTTAGTTAATCTCACAAAATGTTGCAGTATGTTGAGCACTATGGGGGCTATGCACTAAGCAGTGATAAGTCATTTTAAGAGCGCAAAGTGCTCTTAGAACGTGAAGTTCCGCCGAGCGCTATTCATTAAGCCGCGCAAAGAGGCACTTTGCGCTCTAAAACGGACTTTTTCTTGAAATTTTTTCAAAGTCCAACTTTGCTCGTACGATCAGCTGTTTGCGCTGAATCCTGCCCTTCTGCGGGATTCACTAAGCAATACAAACTGATCGTACGTGAAAGTTGCGCTGAATAAAACTCACCAGCTAAAGGCTGGTGATAAAAAAAGCAGGACTTGGAAAAAATTCTTTGTTTTCATTTTTGCATGCGCAACACCAATACAACAGGCCGGCGGGTGTCCCCAGCTGACCCCGTGGGGGTCCAGGGGTCCCCGGCTCACCAAGCGGGGATGCCTGCGGGAGTGCGGGGGTCCCTGCAGGAGTCCGGGGGTCCCCGCGGGCGTCCCGGGGTCCCCGAGGGAGTCCCAGGGTACCCGCGGGCCTGCGGTACCAATGTTGCACCTCCAAAAATAATAAACAATATTTATAACTAAATACATCCCCCTAACACATACTATACAGCAGGCCTGCCCAACTCGTAAAGTGAGAAGGGCCGAACTGCTCCAAGGAAAAAAAATTTGGGCCGCACGGGCTAAAACAACATCATCATCATCATCATCATCATCATCATCATCATCATCATCATCATCATCATCATCATCATCATCATCTCTCCTCCAGCACCTCTCATCATCATCATCCTCATATCTCCCCCAGAACCCCTCACTATCAACCTTTACGATAATCCCCATCTATCTCTCATACCCCCATCTCTCCCCATCACCCACACAATACCCCCCTGCACATCAAACACACAATACCCCCTCCACATCCCCCCAGACCATTCCATGTCAGCAGACCGCCCCAAGTCAGCATCCCATGTCAGCATCCCCCCACAAGTCAGCATCCCCCCATGTCTCTCTTCCCTCAATATAACACTCTCTCCCCATCCCCTAAATGACACTCTCTCCCCCTCCTCTCAATATGACTCTCTCCCCCTCCCCTCAATATGACACACTCTCCTCCTCCCCTCAATATGACACACTCTCCCCCTCCCCTCAATATGACAATCACCCCCTCCCCTAAATGACACACTCTCCCCCTCCCCTCAATATGACACTCTCTCCCCCTCCTCTCAATATGACACTCTTTCCCCCTCCCCTCAATATGACACTCTCTCCCAATCCCCTCAATATGACACACTCTTCCCCTCCCCTCAATATGACACACTCTCCCCCTCCCCTCAATATGACACAATCTCCCCCACCCCTCAATATGACACAATCTCCCCCACCCCTCAATATGACACTCTCCCCCTCCTCTCAATATGACAGTCTGATTGGCTACCGTACCATGTGTCGCCGACCATCTTTCTTTTGATGACGTCATCTTAAAGGCAATTGCAACTCAGCCATTCTGATTGGCTGGCGTCATTGCCTTTAAATGACGTCATAAAAAAATTTTTCTGGACAAATCACATGTTTTTCACGGCCCAATCAGGACCGTGGGAAACATTTGACCAAAATGTGACGTCATAGTCCTATAAAAGCCTATGTCGCCTCATTTTGAAGTCAGTCGCCGAGGAGGGAACACCTTCCCTCCTAAGAAGAGAAGAAGGGCGTGGCGGAAGAAGACGGAAGAAGACGGAGAAGACCCCAAAGAAGAAAAGAAGACCCCAAGACAGACGGGAAGGATTACAAATAGAAGAAAGAAGACACAGACGTGGATTGTAAGGGTTTATTATTTCATGGTTACCTATGGATTGGTTCCAGTGCTTCTGGTCGCCTGGATTTCAGTGAGTGGGCATCTAATGGTGAGTAAACAAAAGAAAAGTTTATTATTTTTACTTGTACAGGTTTTTTGGATTTTAGATTCATGTCTTTTATTTTTTCAGTCCCATTTAATGCCCCTGAATGTATCTATGTATATACATACATTCACGGACACTGAATGGGTGTATTGTATGTGATTTTTGTATGTAAATGCATTGTATTTTATGCTCTATTATTGCGCCTGTATGTTATGTTTATCTATCTATATGGATAGACATACAGGGATAATAGTTGATTGTTTTGCTAATGTTTATGTTCTTTTCATGTATGGCTAATGTATTTATCAGCTTTATTTTGTCTTTGTTGTGAATAATGTAATTTATTTACAGGTTTTTTGTAATGGCTTATTTCTGGTAGTTAGATGAGATGGTGGTTACTTTAAATTAGAAATCTTTTGGCAATGGTTTGGCTTTAGGAATTGAATATGGAATTGTATAATTGATTTGTATTGTATTGTAATTGTTTGAGGAAATGGATTAATTGATTGATGGTAATTGTATTGATGTTGCTTAGTTTCTATTTGAATTTCATGATGGCATTGGTGGTTAGGGGACATTGTTCATAGTGTATTTTATTGTTACATATACAGGTAAACCCCGTTATAGCGCGCCCCGTTATACCGCGAAATCGGTTATAACGCGGTTTTCACAAGGCACCCGTTTAAAAAAATTTTTTTTTCAATTTTAATTTTTTTTTGCACACTGCACACACACTGCACACTGCACACACACTGCACACACACTGCACACACACTGCACACACACTGCACACACACTGCACACACACTGCACACACACTGCACACACACTGCACACACACTGCACACACTCCCAGCACTCACTGCACACACTCTACACTGCACAGACTCCCAGCACTCACTGCACACACTACACTGCTAACACTGCACACACTCTACACTGCACACACTCTACACTGCACACACTGCACTCACACTACACTGCACACACTGCACACACTCTACACTGCACACTGCTCACAGCACACTGCACACACTCCCAGCACACACTCTACACTGCACACACTCCCAGCATTCACTGCACACACTCTACACTGCACACACTCTACACTGCACTCACTGCACACACTCTACACTGCCCACACTGCACACACTCTACACTGCACATTGCTCACAGCACACTGCACACACTCAAAGCACTCACTGCACACTCTACACTGCACAGACTCCCAGCACTCACTGCACACACTCTACTCTGCTCACACTGCACACACTCTACACTGCACACACTCTACACTGCACACACTCCCAGCACTCACTGCACACACTTTACACTGCACACACTCTACACTGCACTCACTGCACACACTCTATACTGCACACACTGCACACACTCTACACTGCACACTGCTCACAGCACACTGCACACACTCCCAGCACTCACTGCACACACTCCCAGCACTCACTGCACACACTCTAGACTGCACACACTGCACACACTCTACACTGCACACACTGCACACACTCTACACTGCACACTCCTCACAGCACACTGCACACACTCCCAGCACTCACTACAAACACTACACTGCACACACTGCATGCACTCTACACTGGACACACTGCACACACTCTACACTGCACACTGCTCACAGCACACTCTCCCAGCACTCACTCTCACTGCACCACTGCACACACTCACTGAACACACTCTCACAGCACACACTCTCACAGCACACACTCTCACACAGCACACATCTCACACAGAACTCAGCTCTCACACCACACAGCATCACAGCACACTCTCACAACACACAGCTCTCACAACACACTCTCACAGCACACTACACCACACCTCCCACTCCCCCTCCCTACCTTTGGTGTCGGCTGCTGAGATCGGAGCGGAGCTGGCATCAGGAGGAGGGGGGGGGGGTGTCGGGAGGAGGGGGGGGGTGTCGGGAGGAGGGGGGTGTCTGGATGAGGGGGGGTGTCGGGAGGAGGGGGGGTGAGTGAGGAGCAGGCTGTGACTCGGAGGGCCGCGTGGGCTATGCTGCGGAGGGCCGGTAGGTGTGGGGGCCTGGGGGGGGAGGAAATGTGAGAGAGAGGGGGATAGGGACACTGGAAGAGGAGAGATTGTGAGAGCGCCCCCTGGAGGATTGAAGGGACCTGTTTGAGGCCTGTGGAGGGGGCCTGCCGAGCTGACTGCTGTTATGTGGCCATGGAGATGCCTGTCGGAAACTTCCCTTCTACCAGTCTGCAGCATGCTGCCTGGACAGGCATCTCAATGGACACCTTCCAACAGGCCAGCTCTGCGGATCAGGACAGATTAGTTTTGCTGACAGGGGTCTGGAACCTTTCCCATTACTTATTGGGCCCGGGACAAGAGGCCCTGCACACAGGACACACACAGGCAGCATACACACATCTCTATCCTCCCATACTCTCCCCCCAAGTGTCTCTCTCTCCGCTGTGTTGGGAGGTAAGGAGCAGGTTGCCCAGCCGTTGCTAGGGGACGTGTAGGGCTTCTGGCCATCTCTTCCTTCCTTCCCTCCTCACTCCCTCCCGAACAGGCACGCGACGGCCATTTTTTTTTAAAAATTAGCGCGACCCCGTGACTAACGCGGTGGTCTCGGGGTGGACCCCGAGGACCGCGCTATAACGGGGTTTACCTGTATTTTGCATAGTGTTACATGATGCACAGGTTAATTGCATCATGTACACACTCAATGCAATTGTGTGACATGTCATATACATTTGTGTAGCTGCTGGTTTGTTGGTTTATATTTACAATCGATGCTGGATTTATTGTAACATGCAATGTGGTGATTTTAAGATTAAGAATTCATGTTTTGATTTATGCATGTTTTATGTGTTTCATAATGGGCAAATAATATATTATCCATATCTGGATAATAGTTATTTTGCACATTATTGTACTGTATGTGTTGGAAGGGGGCGGGGGTGTTGATGTATTGAATGTATAGGTCCGGTTTATTTTTTTTACATACAGGGTTGGTTCCTCAGGTCTGCGAGAGACCTCTGGAGACCACCTGAGGTATCCTCGGGCTTCTCACGGGTACCAGGCTGCGTGGTCTACGGGGGACACCTGCGGGGAAGAACCGGTGGCCACACATCTGTGGGGGCACCGCGGACACGTAGGGACGACCCGTGGGTCTCCAAACCCCCATGGGAACCACCTGAGGCCCCTCAGACACCTGTGGGTCTGGCCCGGGGCCCACAGACATCCGCGGGCCTACCGTGGGGACCCAATTGTGGCAACGGTGACCCGCGGACACCACCTGGTGGGCCATGGCACCTGGCGGGACCCACCAACCGGCCTCCAGACCCTGTATGAAACAAGTTGCTGGTAACCTGTAGGTCTTTGAGGTGACCCATCAGGCCCACCGGGGACTCACGTGGGCCTGGGGTATGAACCCTGTATGTAAAAGAATAAATCATGTATTTATGGGGGGGGCACAGGGGGTGGGTTATGTATTTAATAAATAGAATGATGTTTATTGTGGGGCAGTGTATTGTTTTTATTGTGGGTACTGGGGGTGGGGGAGGGGGTATTTGCCCAAAGGGTATGTGGGTAGGCCTCCCGGCTGGGTAGCGGGTGAGGGTGGTTAGGCCTCATGGGGTGGGGAGTTTGTGGGGGAGGGTATGTAGGCCTCCTGAGTGGTGGGTGAGGGTGGGTTAACTCCTTAATGACTGTAGCGGTTAATAACCGTTTATGACTGTAGCGGTTAATAAGGGGTTAGGGGACATTACATTGGCTATTGTGATTGTTGTGCATGTTTTGCAGCACCGGAGGGGCATGGGCAGGATGAAGATGAGGATGAAGATGGCCTTCATCGTGGGTGCCTGTAAAAGGTAAGTGTCATATATATTGACTGTATTTATTGTAATAAAAATGTATTTAAAATGGGCAAATGCATTATTATCCATATGTGGATAATAGTTATTTTGCCCATTACTGTATTGTATGTGTTAGGGGGCGGGGGGATGTGTGTTGTATACTGCTATGTTTATTGGGGCAATTGGCCCCAATAAACATGCTATTGTGCTTTAACCCCTTCATTGCCTTAGCGGTTAGCCGCTAAGGTAATGAAGCTGCTTTAATGTATTTTTATTAATAGTGTGCGGGAGCAGGGTGTCCCCTAAGCTGAACCGCATTGATTTCTGCCTCAGGGACCCCCTGCTTCCCGAGTTACAGGCCCCGGTTTGGGGCACCGGAGGCCAGTGTCGCCGCCATCTTATAGAGCCCACGTCGCGTCTTGGACGCTATAAAGATGGCGGCGACACTGGCCTCCGTTGCCCCATACCGGGGCCTGTAACTCGAGAAGCAGGGGGTCTCTGAGGCAGAAATCAATGCGTTCAGCTCAGGGGACCCCCTGCTCCCGCACACTATTATTAAAATGTACATTAATGCAGCTTTATTACCATAGCGGATAGCCGCTACGGTAATGAATTATTGTTTATTGTTATGTGTGTTTTGACAGTAGTGTAGATGTGTAGGGGCTCTCCCGAGCTGAAACGCATTGTTTTCAGGTACCTTTATGGGGTTCCGGTATCCCCTGCAGAATGTAAATATCCCGGTCACGTGACGCGGAAGCTTTAAAGTGCAGGGGATACCGGCATCCCATAACGGGGCCTGTATCTCCTGAAGTAGGGGGTCCTCAAACCTGAAACCAATGCGGTTCAGCTCAGGAGACCCCCTGCTCATGTACACTATAATTAAAATGTATTTATTTAGTGTACGATCGCCTGTAACAGCCTTGCATGGAGATGGCAAATCTCCATGCAAATGTTACATGCAGCTTTTTTTTCTATCAGCTAGCATACGGGAAGTTTCAGTGAGCTAGCAGGGGGAAATACATTGCACGTACGATAAGCCAGTTTTGGGCACGTCCGATAGAAAATGGGCTCAGGGCCTTAGTGAATCGCACCGCCGGTTTCATTTTTTTATCGGACATGCTAATTTTTTTCAGGCCAGCGCAAAAGCTCAGAGCTTAGTGCATAGCCCCCTATGTACATATACAGTATTTTTAGAAAATTGCCATTTCACCTATTAAGAGAATGGAAACAAAAGAAAACAGCGCACAATGCCAAATAGTGAAGCAAATTCAACAATATATTATAGAATTAAAAAGGGGGGTAATATATCTGCGTACATAAAAAAAGGTTGGTAAAAGGCATGTAGTGTGTATCACACTGTTTACCACTCGGCTGTTAGCTATAGATTCAGGTGCTTGCTTCCCTCTGCTGCTGCAGCTCAGTTGATTCTGGGGCAGGACGTCAGTCTTTTCACTCCCAAGGGGATTTCCCTTCATGCAGCCAGGTTCAGCAGCTGGTACTGGGGCTCGGTGAAATCGCTCCTGCTTCCTAGCCGATATGAAGCTGCTCCTGTACCTCGGCAGGTGTATCCTCTGCACAGAGGTTAAAACGCAGCTTGCTGCTGTCTTCACAGCAGTGGTGGATTCAATAGGGAAGTTTGAACAGTCTTACAGAGTCTCTCACAAGTGTCCAAAACAGCACACAGAATGAAATAAAAACAGGACAGGCCAACACATAGACAAAGGCCAATGTAAGCAGATATAAGGCAATAGAATGTTACATCCAACTAGTTTCGTAGAATTAACTACTTCTTCAGGGAATAATTAGGCCATTACCCAGAGGTCTTAAATACCTCACATAGATACCTTATTGGTCAACCAATTAGGGATAGATCAATCATCTATAATAGGTAATGGTCTGCGTGATATTCTATTGCCTTATATCTGCTTACATTGGCCTTTGTCTATGTGTTGGCCTGTCCTGTTTTTATTTCATCCTGTGTGCTGTTTTGGACACTTGTGAGAGACTCTGTAAGACTGTTCAAACTTCCCTATTGAATCCACCACTGCTGTGAAGACAGCAGCAAGCTGCGTTTTAACCTCTGTGCAGAGGATACACCTGCCGAGGTACAGGAGCAGCTTCATATCGGCTAGGAAGCAGGAGCGATTTCACCGAGCCCCAGTACCAGCTGCTGAACCTGGCTGCATGAAGGGAAATCCCCTTGGGAGTGACGTCCTGCCCCAGAATCAACTGAGCTGCAGCAGCAGAGGGAAGCAAGCACCTGAATCTACAGCTAACAGCCGAGTGGTAAACAGTGTGATACACACTACATGCCTTTTACCAACCTTTTTTTATGTACGCAGATATATTACCCCCTTTTTAATTCTATAATATATTGTTGAATTTGCTTCACTATTTGGCGTTGTGCGCTGTTTTCTTTTGTTTCCATTCTCTTAGTGTGTGTGGGGTGCTGAGCCACCCCTGCGTTTACAGCTGCAGACGCCATTATCCCCAACACGGTTATGTGGCACTTATTATTTAATGTTTAATTATCTCACTGTGGGAGTTGTGGTTTAATTTTTTATACATTTTGTATCACTAAATTGATGGTATAGTCACTGTACTGTATATATTTATACATTTAAACTTTATAGGTAGTTAGGTAGTAGCGCACAGTTTTGTTTTTTGTGTTTACCATTTCACCTATATCTTTAGCTTACTATTCCAAAAATGTCAAAAAAGACTCCCTCATATAACGAGCACTCAATGTTGGGGTGCAGTAGTAAGACTTACAGTGGTCTATCGTTTAAATACCGTTGATAGGGCAAAATATGCCCATCATGGCCGGAAAGAGCTAGGAAAATAATAAAGTTTTATTCAATTAATAATGAAGAAGCGTGTCAGTCTACGCGAAACGGTCGTCGGGACGTGGTGACGTCATAGGCGACGTCATCTGAAGTGGCAGCGTCTGCGTGTAGAGACAGCAGCAGAGAGATTCTAGCCAGGCTTGTATTCACGACGGATACAGATTATCTGTGATATCAAGCTCATTATTCTTTGCCCGTGGTGGGGGCGTCCTGCTCTTTTGTATGGCTATATAGTATACATGCTATAACAGCGGCATTTGGGGATCATAGAGCATTATACATCTTCCATGTTGAGCGGAGCCCCTTTACACACGTTGTATTGTATGATTGCATATGTGGTAGATTGTATACCATTCCTGAGCTGGAATATACACCTGGTAACAGAGGTTTATGAATAACATCTCTGATACCACTTTGCCTGAAACTACATCCATTGTGATTTTTCATTTCAAAGGCTTAAAGTGATACCACCTGCTTGTCTTGGAATATTTATATTCTGCAATTAGACGTCTGTGGATAGCAACTAACCTTATATACTATATCAATATTAATTGATTTATTGCTTACCTTACCACTTCACAATGGGGTATTTTAATGTTTGAATGTTTTATATGTGTTTTTAACTTGACTACCTGAAATTAATTGAATAAAAACTGTTTTATTTTCCTAGCTCTTTCCGGCCATGATGGGCATATTTTGCCCTATCAACGGTATTTAACCGATAGACCACTGTAAGTCTTACTACTGCACCCCAACATTGAGTGCTCGTTATATGAGGGAGTCTTTTTTGATCCTCTTGGGATCTACTCTGTTATATAAGTCATTTTTTCCTTCTGAGCACCTGTTGCCTTTCCCTATATACATACGCATATATACATGGATGAGCGGTTTTATTACCTTTTATAAATATTCCAAAAATGTACCTTAATAAAAGCCTGTTAGCAATTATTTTGAATCGAATCTACTTAAGTATTAATTTTAAAATGAATGTTATTCAGTCATCAAAGCATGATGCTGGTGTCACACATGATCTGGCAGTAACTGCTATTGACTTTATTGGCAGCTACTGCTAGATCAGCGCAATATCTCTCATCACGCTTTGATGACTTCATCCTTTTGTCTCTTTTTTATTTCTCCCTGTCATCATCGTTTATTACTTTATTTGGGGAGGCCATATATTGGTTACAGCTTGTAAGAGTGGCTAAAGTCAGATTATTTATCGATGGTTTTCAACCTGTTTTCCATGGAACTTTTCGATTCCACAGGATGTCACAGTTTGTACCACAATAAAAAAAAATTAATTACCCATATTTTACTTTATAACCCAGTGGTTTTCTAACTGGGGTTTTGCAGGAGGTTACGAGAGATTTCTAAGAAAAATTTGACTATAGCAAGATATTTTACTCAGACCCAATTGTTTTATTTTCTCATACAGATATTTTTTAATTTAATATATTTTTAAAATAATGTAAAGGTATAAATGTAATAACATATAGAATATTGTTTATTAAAAATATATAAGCCATATTAACTTGGCCTTTTTTCTTGGGGGTAATATTCTCTGTTTTTTCTGTGTTTTTAGTAGGCTGTTTGGATTATTTGAGAATACTAATAATATTTGTTATCTTACTTTTTATTCATTTTTCACCTGTTCAATTTATTTTTATGAATATTATAATATTTAGTCAATTATATTTAGATACTCAATGATCTCTGCTGCTATCATTCTTTATTCCTTTTTGGGAATTCCTAACATTTTAATGACGATATAATGATTTACCACCTTCTTGATATATGTAACTCGCATTATATTTGAGTTATTTCATTTTTACATTGTTTCGAAACTGTGTCTCTATCTAGCCCTATTTACCTGATTACTTTATGTTTATTTTTTACATACTGTAAATTGTACACACCATTGTAGCCAATTATATCCATTATAGCGCCACTCTTTGTAGGAGGAGTTAATTATACACCAAACATTGTTGCCATGACAACCAGATTCTATTTATATACTATGGGTTAGATACTCAAAGCTCCATTAATTATGGTCTCCTGAAGCAATGTTACATTTGTCTAATATGGCAATATAGGAAGCCAAAGTGGCCCACTTCAAAACCCTGGACAAGGTCAAATAATGTAATGTTTCAGCACCTAACACCAGGTACTGCCACGACCTACAGTAAGATAAAGCATTAATTCCTTTGTATACTTTAAAGGACTACTGAGGCTATGCATTGAGGTAGTCTACACCTCTTTTGCATAATATTAGCAATAACATCTGTTAAAGTTAACGGCAGACTGGCATTACTTTAAAACTGCACTTAACACCAATTTATAGAGCTTTGAAGATCCCTCTTAGCACTTAACAAGATGTTAACTGAAGTTACGGACTCGTTAAGTACTTAACGAACGTCTGAGGTTCTAGTCAATAGAGTAGCTGTTGGTACCACTCCCTGATGAAGTCACATGTGGGCACAAACGCATAGGGGGCCTTCCTTGCGGTGATCAGCTTTTTTCACCACTAGCCATCATCTCAATTCTCTTTGCATTGCATGTTTGAGCTCAAGATTTCTGGTGTACTGTTCAGCCACAGGTGTGCACTTTGTGGTATGGCTAATACTGGGACTATAACTGGGAGCACTAGGATTTTACAATATTGCCATCATAACAAAAAGAACATCTAGCTAGATGGTGAACAAGGTGATTGATTCTATTGATGATCCCTTTTTATCTCTTCCGTTTGTGAGTGCAATAATTTTATCTTTTATATATAATACGTAAACCAGAATTATGCTATGTGGTGTGCGCTTTTGCTTTTTTTATGGCTTCTACTACAGCTATAGTAATATTATGTACAAATTTACAATACAGAAAGTGTTGTACAGTTCCAAAAAAGTTGATAAGCAGTTGTTAAAACCATCAAACTTTTGTATTTCATTTCTTAAACGAATGTTTAATAAAATTAGCACATAAAAATGAAATAATTGTTATGTTAAAGATAACACATACAATATAATAGAATCTAAGATAAATTAAAAGCAATATGATCACAGAAATAGTATTTACACATACAACTGCGGCCGCCTTTATCCTAATGCGGCGTAGCGGCGCAACTCTGATAACCACGGGCAGATGCAGTATATACAGTATTTTTTTTTTCCGGAATATGTTCCGGTATTTTAGTGCTCGTAATATTAGCATATTATTAGCGCTGTCTGCAATACTGCAATACCATCTAAAAACTCAGGTGGGCGTTCGCGAGCTTTTGTCTTCAAAGTCTAATACTGTAGCAGTTCAACCTACGTCAGTACACAGTCTGCGTGTGCGCGCGCAGTAATTGTAAATTTGCATATTTATACATGCATGTACAGTGCTGTACTGTATGTCTCATTTGAACATTGTTGAAACGCATAGGCGTGTACTGTAACAGTATCACATTTCGGCATATACAGCACTCTCCTCTCGCTCGCCCCCGTACACACACAGGCTAATGTACTGCACTGCAGGGTATTTCAACTTCTTATCTACAGTACACCTCTCCCACATCATTCCTTTGAATGGATGGCTTTCTGTCTTCAATCACATTCATGTCATCACATTCCTGCGTGTATAACATGCAGTACAGTGCAGAGCCTGGTTTCATTTATTCTTCTGTGTTGATTATTAATGCTCATTGTGGGAAAAAAAGTTCAAGACTGACCAAAAAATGTATTTTTTATTTTTTCTCGTAATTATTATTTTTATTTTCTCAACATGTGCCTGCCTAAACCATCTTGATATTACGATATTCAATCGGTGCTGTACACAGTAGCTTGTGTGATTTTTATGTATTTGGGGGTGTGGGGATAAAATTATTATGATGACCTGCCTGTTGAAAATACGTCATATCTTTGAACTACAGTACAGCTAATCCTTCATGCAGCTTTACCTTTCCCCCCGCAGACACACAAGGCTCGCCCAAGGATTTCAACCTCTTATCGACACCTCTCGAAAACCATTCATTTTCATAAGCTTGTCTTTGTGCTTTTAATCGTTCCGAGCCGAGCATCACCTCTCTGCGCCTGCGTGTAATCCTCTTTGGGAAGGGAGCTAGCTGATGGTTACTGCGCATGCGCCTATAACGTCACCACTGCTTGCTTGCGAAGTTCAAGAGTGACCAAAAAAAAATAATTTTGTTTTTCTCGTCATTTTTTATTTTCTCAACATGAACATATGCCTGCTTTAACCATCTTGATATTACGATATTCAATCTGTGCTGTAGCTTTTGACTACGACACTGTGCGTTTGACTGCACATGATTGATTTGTGTGATTTTTATGTATTTGGGGGTGTGGGGATCAAATTATTATGATAACCTGCCTGTTGAAAATATGTCATGTCTTTGAACTACAGTACAGCTAATCCTTCATGCAGCTTTACCCCCCTCTTCCCCGCAGACACACACAAGGGTCACCCAAGGATTTCAACCTCTTATCGACACCTCTCGTAAACCATTCATTTTCATAAGCTTGTCTTTGTGCTTTTCAACCTCTCTCAGACCATTCGATAATTTTCCTATTGTTGGCTTTCCCTTATGTTAATCTGATTATGTAACCAAGTATTAAAAAGGTAACCAATTATTAAAACTGTATGTCTTCTTGAAGAATCCCCCCCACACACATTCACAGTGAATTTAAAGTTCAAAGAAATAAAATCTTGATGTAATTAAATATGTATTTTATTTTATCAGGAAAGAAAAATACAAATAATCATTGAGAGAGGGGGGGTTTGTGGGAATCATGACTGTAGATACATTATTGAAGTATGCAGAAGAGAAATAACAAAATAGTACAGCACAGTTGAAAATTGAGGGCCGGTGGATAATCATGAATAATGCACATTGATAATAATAAAAACAGTAATAAAAATTGTCCGTCTTTATCTTCTTCCTCATTCTGTGTAGTTCATTGAGAGAGGGGAGGTTTTGTGTAAATCATGACTGCACTTTAGATACACTTTACTGTACACACAGTTCACAAAATTTACACATGATACCCCCCCCCTCCCCCTGTCCATCCTTTTTTCTCTGAAAAGACAAGAAAATTAAAAAAATGTGCAGTTATGTGCATACTGTATTATGGCATTGTGTACTATATAGCTACTCCATATAGGACTACAGTATGCAGATAGTACTGTCAAACTAGTCTATACTGTAACTACTGTTAAATACTTTGTAACCAGGTGACTAGTCCTGCTCTCTCAGGAAAGAAAAAATCTGTGCAGTTACAGTAGGTGCATATTATGGCATTGTGTACTGTGTAGCTACTCCATATTGGACTACAGTATGCAGATAATACTGTCAAACTAGTCTATACTGGAACTACTATATACTGTGACTACTGTTAAATACTTGGTAACCAGATGGCTAGTGCTGCTCTCTCAGGAAAGAAAAAATCTGTGCCATACTTACCTGTATCATACTGTACTTGGTGTGCCTGTACTTACCATACTACAGTACAGTACTATACCATACTACTCTAATCGTTAGAAGCTGATATTAATTAAAGATGTGACGTACCTAATTGTAGACCTTGGTTAGACAAATAAAAAATGTTTTTTTCAAATGTCATGATTTGTCACGTACTCAACAGTCTGAAATTGGAGTGCCAATTAATGGTTACAGATAATTTTTAGTCAAGCATTTAAGCATTTTGACCTTTAAATTCCCATTCCACCACAATAAACAAAATCTTAACATGTGTAAAAAAAAAAAAAATATGCAGGATTGATAGAAATGGCTAAACCATTGTAATATTTTATTTTGTATCCATGACAGAATAAAACATGTATTGAATAGGTTACCCATGATTGTTCAAGGTTTAAACGTATGTAACCAGTGAGACCAAATGTCACCACTGTCAGAATAATTATCTTTATATTTTAAAGGTGCAGTTCAAAGTCACAATTTCACATAATTGTATGTATTTTCTTGCATTAAATATGTGCATTTATACAATATGCACACTGACAAATGATTAGCTACGTTGCAGATCGATCAGTTGTCCTGTAATCGATTGCTTGGTCGGGTTCTTTAATTCATATATTGCACAGCATTGTGGTAACTTTTGGCCATCAATATTATAGCACTGGCAACTTACTAGATACAATTGCTGCATTGCTAGAGAGAGGCCGGGGCTCAAGAGGCAGCGCCAATCACAAGAGGAAGGTGCTGTCACTTTGCTGAAGCTTTATACATTATAAACATTTTACATTTTTAATTAAAATGTATGGTATGTTTTATTTTTACGTGTAAGTATTTTGTCATAGCACATAAATGACTTATTATTTTAAACACACATGTAGGATATTGTTTGAACTGCACCTCCAAGACGTTCCGATAGAAATATCACATAGAAATATCATGCAAGCCTGCTGAACATAAATGTTCATGTTACCCCTGTAGAACCAGAATATCAATAAGTGATATCTTAATCCCTTCATAACGTAAGCGGCGACACAATAAGGTCATGAAGTTCAACGCTTATATTTATTACAACTCATACTTTTCAAGACCACGGCATCACAACTACAAAGCAATACATGTCAGCTCCAAAGACTCCATGCTTTAAACATATGTGTAAAAACTGCATTTAATTTTCTATGTCTCGTCTCTTCTCACCACCCTCTTGCCATCTTTTCCTGGCAAGATGATTTCTAGAGCCGCGATTAGCCTCGATAAGCTACTAGAACACCACGAGTTTTAAAGCTGACGATAGGTGGTGGTAAGTGGCTTATCGATGCACATTTGGGTAATTTTTTTTTCCGGCAAACAAATTTGCTGAAAAACTCTCTTATCGACGACTTATCGGAGCTTACTGAATAGCAGCAGGCTCTTTTGGTGATAAGGTGGCGATAAGTGACTTATCGGAGCTTACAGTCGGATGGACAGGCTCATAAAAAAAAGCAAATTAAATTAGCACCAGCAAATAATGGGAATCGATAAAAAATACTACTGTTCAACTCTGGGTGCCCCCATGGTTCCAATTATGTAAAGTAAAATCAATTCAACAAAATCCTATGGTGGAATTGCTGCTTTTAAATGTATAAACTGCTTCATGCATTATATTGCATTATAATTAATGGAATATCCTTTTCTACTTCTTTTTATATAAAACATATTTAACTTTTTAGGTGCAATCATTTTGATCACATCTCCTTAATGTCTAGGGTGCCTTTGCATTTCAAAAGAGAATAGCCTTCTACACTATGCCTGTACTGGTAATTTTCACACCAAGCTATTGGTTTCTTCCTCATCTTATTTCACACTTCCTTTCTACATCCATTGTAACCAGATATTTCGCTTTCATACACTGTATATAATATTGAGTTTCTATATTTCTGCCATATTCGATGGAGGACCGAGAGATTTGAAAGCTTGTAACATTTCAACTACTTGTTGGCCCAATAAAAGGTATCATACCACCGACTACCTCTCCCTCCCTCCCTTGTTACTTCTTTGTTGAGTAGTATTGGCTTTAAATACAAAAGTCTAAACAACAAAAACCTAAGTCATACATGAAAAATTCTAGTTACATTTACAATTGTACCCCTAATATGTTTAATTTCAGTTAGACTTAAATTTGTCAAAGCTCACGTAACTAGTCTATGAACAGGATAATTGCATAAACCTCGCTCAAACTAGGAGTATATTACTGTGTGCTGCCAGGGAATGGTAGAATGGATATAGGATTAGTGCATTCTGTCAAAGAGACGCAGTGCACACAAAGAGTCCCTTTTGTGTAGCGCACCACAGTTCAGAAGAGTATTATAGTATATTTAATTTTTGAAAAAGTCTAAAACAACTGCAAACAACTAATTAAAAACAAATGTATTAACATATATTCGATGTTAAAAACAAAGTGGTGAATAGGTGCTGGTAAATTGAAGCACTCTGTGTATTCGGAGTACTATGGAGAGAGACCTCGCTCAAACCCCTAGATGGAGTAGCGTGCTGCCAAGGGAGTGTAGTGATAGAGATGGGGGAGTGTACCTGAGACAGGTACAAAAGGTCCCTTATATTGGCGCACAGCAGACCCTTATAATATACTATGGTCAGGGGTGAATGAATATGTACAAAGCACAAGAAAAATAAAACAAAGTTTATTAAATATTTTACAATGTTGTGTGGTGTAATTCACTTGGATAAAAATAGACTGGATAAGTCTATACTACTACTGGGTATCCCTAGTCGGTGCCAGTGTGGGATAGTGATCTCATGTCAAATGGCTCAAAATAGGAAGTTTTTGAGACAGAGTGTTAAAGATCAATGCATACAAATGTTTACTGATATTCAGCCAAATCTTGATTGTATGGTAGCTGCCTGCACTGATGTAAAGTGCTGATATGCAAAGGCTAAAATCCACAGCTAAACAGCACCAAAGTGACTACCTATGTCTGGGCTGAGCATATAGTTCTCAGCCGTGCTGTCTCGTGTGGTGAGAGAATCCTACTGCGCGTGTGTCACGTGGATGTTGTCGGAAAAATCGTGAGGGCAGATGAGATTCATGCGTATGTGAGGCTAGGTAGGTGAATTATAATTGCTATACCCTGCTTTGAGTATAGGTATCTCTAGAGTTCATAAGAGATGTGTAGCTGTATGGTCAATGCTGTATATCTCCAGAACTGAAAGACAGATAGCCTAGCACTGTTGTGCTTATGGGTAAGAGACTCTCTTACTGCGCATGTGTCGCAATGTTCCGGTGCAGCTAAGGTAATGCCTTGCGCTGATAGGGCACGTTAGAAGAATTTGGCATTGAAAAACGGGACAGGTTTTTTCTTATAGTAATTGTAGAGTCACCCTGTATATCAGATGGAAGGTCCAGCTGGTGTAAGTATCATGATTCTATTAGGTCAAATCACCATACAGAGATGTGGTCTTATACAGGTATACGTGCATCCTGTCTCTGCTACAGTTCTGATATGGATCAAAGTGTCACCATGCACCCTGTTTGTGTGCTAATATTGATCTCTGAGACCCTTTGTAACTGAGGGAATCATTGCCAGCTCGCATATGTTATATATAGTTTGTGTGTGAGCACAGGGAGCACTGTCAAAGTTGTATCAGTGCAGGACACCTCTTTAAGTGGGTGTATCAAGGAGTGCACGATCTAAATATCAAGTAAAGATGCCATGAGAAGCACTAAAGGTTTAAGCAGTACTGTTAGGTAATACATAAGTAGTAGTGTGTCGGCAAAGACCCGACATGCAGCATGTTTCGTCGCTGCTTGCGACTTCTTCCGGGGTGGCCCCTGACCCTGACCATAGTATATTATAAGGGTCTGCTGTGCGCCAATATAAGGGACCTTTTGCACTCTGTGTATTCAGTCTAAATATCAATGCTGTATATAGTACCCTCAGTGGGGATGGAGTACCTATAGTCCAAAGTGTACATACTGTACATCTATAGAGTATATACAGTATATAGATAAATCTCAACTGAAGCGTTGAATTCTGAGGGAATCTTAATACTGTAGGTATCTCCTGTGTAGTATCCTCCAAAGATAGGTACACGGAGGGGGGAATGACGAACAGTATGCAACACATACGTGACTAACGGAGTATTTCTGCTAAATAAAAGTATCAATTCTTGGAAATAGTACAATTCGATCAATGCTACAGTAGCAATTTAGATATCAGGAACCGTATACCTACATCTCCAGGGGGACCCCGGGCACACGGGTACTAGTATATGATACTGGTGCTAGTTAACATTGTACCACCACTAGATAACCACAGGGTTAGCTTTACAGTATATACCACCAAGCTCTACCATTTCCTTACCTTTCAATTCTCCGATTGAGATGGTGACAACACATAGGTATAAGAGCATTCAGTACTGCTGAGAACGGACATGCGCAGACTGTCACATACGGCTCCGCTGACCCTGGCATAGAAAGACTGCACTGACTCTCTTGTCTATATGTAACATAGGTATGCTACAACACCAAGTACATACACACCAAGTGAGGTATCTGGGGGTATAGAGGTATCCTGCACACTGGTTATAAAGTTACCTAGCTGCAGTGACTAGCACCCTGCTTGGAATATTCCCCCACCCCCCTTTGAACTACCAGTGTTTAACTCTATTGGTGGAAAACATACGATCACCCTCTTACATACACTGGTTCCTGAGGAGTAGAACCTGTCCCCTCAGAGGAGAGTACATTTATGTATGTACAGTAGTATACATCTCAGATCTATCTCGTCCCCAATTCCCTATATACATGTACTATTCATGTCATCATCTAGGTGAATATAACTATACACTGGCGACACACTTTATTCGAGCACGGCTAGTCCCGCGAATTCGGGTATACTCGGGTGTATTCAGGTTTCTGATATTTTTCAGCCAGAGTGCATTGCGTTATTTTCCGGCAGGAATTTAAGCTTTTTATTCCGGCTGGTTACAATACTGCAATGCCGTCAAAATACACATGGTGGCGCTTGCGAGCTATTCTCTGTGAAGCCGTCCCCTATAATGAATTGTAATGCAGTATATATATATATATATAAATATATATATATATATATATACTGTATAACAACAACCCCTGTAAGCCCTAACATACAGTACTGTACTGTACTGTATATGCACATACATAAATGATACTACAGTACTGTATGGGCGGCGGGGGCGAGATGTGTTTGCAGCAGAGAGAGATCCGCTGCTCTCTCTCTGCGCAAACATCCACACATTAAAAATTATTTGAAATACATTTTTATTGATAGTGTAGATGTGCAGGGGGTCTCCGGAGCTGAACCGCGGTGGTTTTAGGTCTGGGGACCCCGTGCCCCCCGAGATACAGGCCCCTTTAGGGGGTGCCGGTAGCCCTCTGCTTGGTTTAAAGGTCCCGATCACGTGATCGCGGCCTGTAAACCAAGCAGAGCAGAGGGATACCGGCACCCCCTAAAGGGGCCTGTATCTCGGGGGGCACGGGGTCCCCAGACCTGAAACCTGTGCGCTTCTGCTCTGGAGACCCCCTGCACATGTACACTATCAATAAAACACATACAATATACAGTATAAATAAACACTCGTTCTTTACCTTAGCGTCTATGCGCTATGGTAAAGAAGCATCATTTCTGTATTTTAATAATATTGTACAGTGAGCAGGGGGTTCCCTGAGCCAGAAATTAATGCTCAGGGAACCCCCCTGCTCCTGATCAATATTATTAAAAATACGGAAAATGCTGCGTCATTACCATAGCGGATAGCCGCTAAGGCAATGAAGGGGTTAACCCACCGTGCCCGCTTTATTGTGTGTAGTGGGGATGGGTGAGGGGGGTATTTGGCCCTTGGTGTGAGTTTAGGACTTGCGGGAGGGGGGGGGGGTTGCGGGTGCACTTAACCCCTTCACGATCGTAGCAGTTAATACCGCTACGGTCATGAAGGGGTTAAGCCCTCCCGCTACCCCACCCCCCCCCCCCCCCGCAAGCCCTCCCCAACCATCGTTGGGGCGAATACCCCATTCACCCACCCTCCCGCTACCCACAATAAAAAAATACACACACACAGCAGCCGCCAAAAAATAAATAAATAAATGACAATAAATACATTGGAAATACATTTTTATTGATAGTGTAGATGTGCAGGGGGTCTCCGGAGCTGAACCGCGGTGGTTTTAGGTCTGGGGACCCCGTGCCCCCCGAGATACAGGCCCCTTTAGGGGGTGCCGGTAGCCCTCTGCTTGGTTTAAAGGTCCCGATCACGTGATCGCGGCCTGTAAACCAAGCAGAGCAGAGGGATACCGGCACCCCCTAAAGGGGCCTGTATCTCGGGGGGCACGGGGTCCCCAGACCTAAAACCACCGCGGTTCAGCTCCGGAGACCCCCTGCACATGTACACTATCAATAAAAATGTATTTCAAATGTATTTATTGTCATTTATTTATTTATTTATTTATATTTATTTATTAATTGTGCTGCTGCTGCTGCAAGTCGTAAACTCACACCAAGGGCCAAACACCCCCCTCACCCCCAATAAAAAAAATTCACGCACAGCAGCCCCACAATTAATAAATAAATCTAAATAAATAAATAAATAAAATCTATGTAAAACCCCCTCCCCCTATTCTCGCTTTTAAAACGCCCTGCCTTCTCTCTAATCTATGTAAAAAAAACCTCCCCCTATCCCCCTATCCCCCTATTGTGTGTGTGCGTTAAGCTTCCCTGCAAGCTATGTAAAAAAAACCTCCCCCTATTGTGTGTGTGTTTAAATCTGGCTGGCCTGTGTTTCTGAGTGCTGAGTGCTCTGCGTTTAACCAAGCAGAGCAGAGGGATACCGGCACCCCCTAAAGGGGCCTGTATCTCGGGGGGCACGGGGTCCCCAGACCTGAAACCTGTGCGCTTCAGCTCCGGAGAACATCTACACTGTGAATAAAACACACACATCATTAAAGAATCATTCTTTAGCTTAGCGGCTATGCGCTATGGTAAAGAAGCAGCATTTCTGTCTTTTTAATAATATTGTAGAGTGAGCAGGGGGTTCCCTGAGACAGAAATCTAATCTCAGGGGACCCCCTGCTCCTGCACAATATTATTAAAAGTTCAGAAACGAGGCTTCATTAGCATAGCGTATAGCCGCTAAGGTAATGAAGGGGTTAACGCATAATAACCAATAAATACATTCAATACACTACCCACTACCCATGGCAACCTCCGCTGCTGTACAGTAAAACAGAGAAAAAAAATAACACTTTCAAAGTAATGTCCCCTAACCCCTTAATCACCATAGCGGTTATTAACCGCTACAGTCATGAAGGGGTTAACCCGCCCTCACCCACCACTTGGGACGCCTACTGTACATACCCTCCCACTCTAACCCCCCACCCCGTGAGGCCTAACCACCCTCAACCCTCACCCACTAACTACCCACAAGGGAGGCCTACCCACATACCGTTGGGGAAACACCCCACCCCCACCCCAGTACCCACAATAAAAACAGTACAATCACCCACAATAAACAGCATTCTATTTATTAAATACATTACCCACCCCCTGTGCCCCCCCCCCCCATAAATACAAGATTTATTCTTTTACATTCAGGGTCCATAACGCAGCCCCACGCTAGTCCCCGGTGGGCTGGCAGGGCACCTGGACAGACCTACAGTTTACCAGCAGCATTCCACAGGTTCTGGAGGCCTGCTGGTGGATCCTGCCAGCACCATGGCGCCCAGGTGGTCTCCTTGGGTCACCGTGAGCCTCAATTGGGTCCACACGGTAGGCCCAAGGATGTCTGGGAGCCCCGGGTCAAACCCACAGGTGTCTGCGGGGCCTCGGGTGGTTCCCATGGGGGTCTGGGGAACTCACGGGTGCTCACTACGGGTCCGCGGTGCCCCCACAGAAGTGGGACCACACATCATCATCCCCGCACCTACGGCTCGGAGGTGCCCCCACAGAAGTGGGACCACACATCGTCATGCCCGCAGACTACGGGTCCGCGGTGCCCCCACAGAAGTGGGACCACACATCATCATCCCCGCATGTGTCACCCGTGGAACCACCAGCCTGCTACCCTTTAGGATACCCGAGGATTCCCCGCGGGTGGTCTCCAGAGGTCCCACGCAAAACCACGGAAGTAACCCTGAATGTAAAAAAAATAAACCTGGCCAATACATTCAATACATACACCCTCCCCCCCAACACCTACAGTACAATAATGTGCAAAATAACTATTATCCAGATATGGATAATAGATTAATTGCCCATTATTAAAAACATTAACTAGCATATACAAATAAATAAAGTACTACTGACCTCATCAATACGAAGTGTCCGATGCCAGCGCCTTCCTTCTCTTGCCCACACAAAACATAGCCAAAACCAAGCCAATACATTGCAATTACATTCAGATATCAATTAACCCCTTAAACACCTTATCGGATAATAACCGCAAAGGTAATTAAAGGGTTAAGCCACACAGGCACGATACCCACCCTTCACCCATGAATTTGTACTGTGGCTTCATCATGCAACTATATATATATATACTGTATATATATACATACAGAGAGACAGAGAGAAAGAGAGAGAGAGAGAGATATATACAGTATATATATATACACACGTTATATACACACCCATGATAAACCAAATATACAGTACAAATAAATGTAGAAGGGTTATCAAAACCATACTGTTCTACAACCAAACACTTCTCCATACAGACACTACATTAAAAATCAATTTCCTTTAAAAATCCTAACTGATCTCACAATCTACTGTACTGTATATGATCACAAACCAATGAAAAAAGTCACATTCCAAAATGCATAAAATCTATGCACCATACTGTATACATTCTGCAAATTAATCAACGTAAACAAAAATCAATTAGCAATCATTATTTAGATCTCTAAACATTTCACACTCAATCATGAACAATGAAACCATTAACAGATTCACGCCTAGAGCAGAACAATTAAGCCTTTGAAAAAATATAAGTACCGACAAAAATACAACCTTTACAGTACAGTACAACCAAGGCTATCTATCCCTGACCTTCCTCAAACACACAATACAATACCAAGGAATAATACATCTATCTAATTTTAAAATACTTTAAACTCACAAAATAATTAAAAACACATCTAATCCAGCTTTTAAAACATCATCATTTCTTACCCTGAATGTATACTGTACTGTATATCTCTCTAGACATATATATTGTACATACATACATACAGTGGCAAGAAATGATATACCACAAAAAAATAAAAATACACAGGTTAAAAAACCTTTTGAAAAAATTAACAAGTTAAATAAAATACATTTCTTTACTGTAGTTCACTTACCATTACTTGCCCCCACCGACTCCCGTTGCCCAGCTTACTCACGAACCAATCCACGATCAGGAACCCATAAAATAATAAACCATTGAAAATAATAAACATTAAACTAAAAATCCAAACCAATCCACGGGTCTTCTACTTGTAATACACCTTCATCTGTATTCTTCTTTCTTCTATCTCCTTCCGGGCGGGGCAGGGCGTGGTCTTCTTTCCATCATCGGCCACGCCCTTGTCTTTTTCCTTCTCCGGAGGTCCTTCCTCCGCGGCGTCTGGCTGCAAAATGAGACGACATAGGCTTTTAAAGGCCTATGACGTCACATTTTGCGTCATGGTTCCCACGGTCCTGATTGGACCGTGAAAACCATGTGTGTTGGCCGATAATAAAAAAATGATGACGTCACTTAAAGGGAATGAAAGCACAGCCAATCAGAATGGCTTTGCTTCAATTGCCTTTAAGATGACGTCATGAAAAGGCACATGGCCGTGCACACATGGTACTAGAGCCAATCAGAGCGTGGGAACTTTATGCCTACTCTGATTGGCTCTGGTATACCATGTGTCAGGGGCTTGGGGGAGAAAGGATGTGACGTCAATAAGGATAAAGTTCCCACGCTCTGATTGGCTACCGTACCACGTGACAGGTTTTCATTGACGTCACATCCTTTCTCCCCCAAGCCCCTGACACATGGTATACCAGAGCCAATCAGAGTAGGCATAAAGTTCCCACGCTCTGATTGGCTCTAGTACCATGTGTGCACGGCCATGTGCCTTTTCATGACGTCATCTTAAAGGCAATTGAAGCAAAGCCATTCTGATTGGCTGTGCTTTCATTCCCTTTAAGTGACGTCATCATTTTTTTATTATCGGCCAACACACATGGTTTTCACGGTCCAATCAGGACCGTGGGAACCATGACGCAAAATGTGACGTCATAGGCCTTTAAAAGCCTATGTCGTCTCATTTTGCAGCCAGACGCCGCGGAGGAAGGACCTCCGGAGAAGGAAAAAGACAAGGGCGTGGCCGATGATGGAAAGAAGACCACGCCCTGCCCCGCCCGGAAGGAGATAGAAGAAAGAAGAATACAGATGAAGGTGTATTACAAGTAGAAGACCCGTGGATTGGTTTGGATTTTTAGTTTAATGTTTATTATTTTCAATGGTTTATTATTTTATGGGTTCCTGATCGTGGATTGGTTCGTGAGTAAGCTGGGCAACGGGAGTCGGTGGGGGCAAGTAATGGTAAGTGAACTACAGTAAAGAAATGTATTTTATTTAACTTGTTAATTTTTTCAAAAGGTTTTTTAACCTGTGTATTTTTATTTTTTTGTGGTATATCATTTCTTGCCACTGTATGTATGTATGTACAATATATATGTCTAGAGAGATATACAGTACAGTATACATTCAGGGTAAGAAATGATGATGTTTTAAAAGCTGGATTAGATGTGTTTTTAATTATTTTGTGAGTTTAAAGTATTTTAAAATTAGATAGATGTATTATTCCTTGGTATTGTATTGTGTGTTTGAGGAAGGTCAGGGATAGATAGCCTTGGTTGTACTGTACTGTAAAGGTTGTATTTTTGTCGGTACTTATATTTTTTCAAAGGCTTAATTGTTCTGCTCTAGGCGTGAATCTGTTAATGGTTTCATTGTTCATGATTGAGTGTGAAATGTTTAGAGATCTAAATAATGATTGCTAATTGATTTTTGTTTACGTTGATTAATTTGCAGAATGTATACAGTATGGTGCATAGATTTTATGCATTTTGGAATGTGACTTTTTTCATTGGTTTGTGATCATATACAGTACAGTAGATTGTGAGATCAGTTAGGATTTTTAAAGGAAATTGATTTTAATGTACTGTAGTATCTGTATGGAGAAGTGTTTGGTTGTAGAACAGTATGGTTTTGATAACCCTTCTACATTTATTTGTACTGTATATTTGGTTTATCATGGGTGTGTATATAACGTGTGTATATATATATACTGTATATATCTCTCTCTCTCTCTTTCTCTCTGTCTCTCTGTATGTATATATATACAGTATATATATATATAGTTGCATGATGAAGCCACAGTACAAATTCATGGGTGAAGGGTGGGTATCGTGCCTGTGTGGCTTAACCCCTTAATTACCTTTGCGGTTATTATCCGATAAGGTGTTTAAGGGGTTAATTGATATCTGAATGTAATTGCAATGTATTGGCTTGGTTTTGGCTATGTTTTGTGTGGGCAAGAGAAGGAAGGCGCTGGCATCGGACACTTCGTATTGATGAGGTCAGTAGTACTTTATTTATTTGTATATGCTAGTTAATGTTTTTAATAATGGGCAATTAATCTATTATCCATATCTGGATAATAGTTATTTTGCACATTATTGTACTGTAGGTGTTGGGGGGGAGGGTGTATGTATTGAATGTATTGGCCAGGTTTATTTTTTTTACATTCAGGGTTACTTCCGTGGTTTTGCGTGGGACCTCTGGAGACCACCCGCGGGGAATCCTCGGGTATCCTAAAGGGTAGCAGGCTGGTGGTTCCACGGGTGACACATGCGGGGATGATGATGTGTGGTCCCACTTCTGTGGGGGCACCGCGGACCCGTAGTCTGCGGGCATGACGATGTGTGGTCCCACTTCTGTGGGGGCACCTCCGAGCCGTAGGTGCGGGGATGATGATGTGTGGTCCCACTTCTGTGGGGGCACCGCGGACCCGTAGTGAGCACCCGTGAGTTCCCCAGACCCCCATGGGAACCACCCGAGGCCCCGCAGACACCTGTGGGTTTGACCCGGGGCTCCCAGACATCCTTGGGCCTACCGTGTGGACCCAATTGAGGCTCACGGTGACCCAAGGAGACCACCTGGGCGCCATGGTGCTGGCAGGATCCACCAGCAGGCCTCCAGAACCTGTGGAATGCTGCTGGTAAACTGTAGGTCTGTCCAGGTGCCCTGCCAGCCCACCGGGGACTAGCGTGGGGCTGCGTTATGGACCCTGAATGTAAAAGAATAAATCTTGTATTTATGGGGGGGGGGGGCACAGGGGGTGGGTAATGTATTTAATAAATAGAATGCTGTTTATTGTGGGTGATTGTACTGTTTTTATTGTGGGTACTGGGGTGGGGGTGGGGTGTTTCCCCAACGGTATGTGGGTAGGCCTCCCTTGTGGGTAGTTAGTGGGTGAGGGTTGAGGGTGGTTAGGCCTCACGGGGTGGGGGGTTAGAGTGGGAGGGTATGTACAGTAGGCGTCCCAAGTGGTGGGTGAGGGCGGGTTAACCCCTTCATGACTGTAGCGGTTAATAACCGCTATGGTGATTAAGGGGTTAGGGGACATTACTTTGAAAGTGTTATTTTTTTTCTCTGTTTTACTGTACAGCAGCGGAGGTTGCCATGGGTAGTGGGTAGTGTATTGAATGTATTTATTGGTTATTATGCGTTAACCCCTTCATTACCTTAGCGGCTATACGCTATGCTAATGAAGCCTCGTTTCTGAACTTTTAATAATATTGTGCAGGAGCAGGGGGTCCCCTGAGATTAGATTTCTGTCTCAGGGAACCCCCTGCTCACTCTACAATATTATTAAAAAGACAGAAATGCTGCTTCTTTACCATAGCGCATAGCCGCTAAGCTAAAGAATGATTCTTTAATGATGTGTGTGTTTTATTCACAGTGTAGATGTTCTCCGGAGCTGAAGCGCACAGGTTTCAGGTCTGGGGACCCCGTGCCCCCCGAGATACAGGCCCCTTTAGGGGGTGCCGGTATCCCTCTGCTCTGCTTGGTTTACAGGCCGCGATCACGTGATCGGACCTTTAAACCAAGCAGAGGGCTACCGGCACCCCCTAAAGGGGCCTGTATCTCGGGGGGCACGGGGTCCCCAGACCTAAAACCTGTGCGGTTCAGCTCCAGAGACCCCCTGCACATCTACACTATCAATAAAAATGTATTTCCAATGTATTTATTGTCATTTATTTATTTATTTTTTGGCGGCTGCTGTGTGTGATTATTTTTTATTGTGTTTAGCGGGGGTGGGTGACGGGGTTTATAAATGTGAGTTTATAAATAAAATAAAGAATATTATTTATAGGGGCCTTAGAACAGAAGTTCCCACGCCAATTGTGCGCTCATTGCTCTTTTGTTACAATGTTGCTGGTCTTGCGGGTTTGCAGTCTGGCAGCAAAAAGCAGTTTGTACTGTAGTACTGTGTGTGAGATAAAGTAACCAGTTCTTTTATTGCTGAAGTCGCCACTAAAAACTTTTATTTACAAATACAGTACAAAAACCGTGCAACACACAACAACATTCAGTATCCTTTGTTTAAGTACAGCAGGTACTATAGGGTAAAACATGTACTGTACAGTACAGCACAACATTACAGTATGGTCTCACTGAAAGTCCTCCCCATTTTCCAGCCATGGCCGATGCCTTGCATGGCGCAAAACGCCATTAATGCAGTCTCTAACGCCTCTCATTACAGGATCTGTAACAGGGTAATAGCGCTGCATTTCTTCCACAATCTTTTTCCTTAAATTGGCAGGAAGGGCATTTTTTTGGCGATTCCCATCATAGTTCACTTTGAACACCCACTCGCAGTACAATGTGTAGGGAACATGGTGTTTAAATATGATCAAGGCATACTTGTGTGGTATACCAGCACTCCTCACCCTATACTTCTCCCTCAGCGCCGGTGTCAGATCGCACAGGGAGATGTCGGGCACTGTTTGTATGCGAGCGGGTGTAGGAAGTCTTTTGGGAGCGGGTGTACTTGAGGCGATGGGCAATGGTAGGGTGTCTGGGAGGAAGCTTTCCTCCGGTAGTGGTCGCCGGGTTGTCTCCTGGCGTGGTCTAGATGGGGTTGTCATGTCCTCCTCAATAGCATAGTACACTGTATCTTCTGGTGGAGGGTGTGTGCTTGGTGATGGAAGGGGGTCGAAGGTACCATGCATCACATCCATGTCACCCCCCTGCTCCAGCATCGGGGAAACAGGGGCATTAACACCGAGCAAATAATGTATGCCCGCTATGTCTGCCTCTATCTTGTCCATCCGTTGATCCATCCGTTGCTCCATATGTAGCATCCGTTGATCCAGCCGTTGCTCCATATGTAGCACCGACTCCAGAAGCAGATCTAGCTTTGCCAGCACACTAGAATTCCCGGGGAGATCCACACTTAGCCCATTCAGGATCCGGTCCAACGAGCTGCTTGTGCATGGCATCTGGAGATCTGGGGGGATGGGTGCAACGGAGGATGAGATGGGGGTTCCCTGGAGAGAAGCGGCATCGATGGAGAGTGGAAGAGGTGACCTGGGGATGCCCGGTACAGGAGAAGCTGCAGCGTGGTGGAAGAGGGATGGAGAAGGTGACCGCTGGATTTCCGGGAGAGAAGCAGAGTCGTCCAAGAGCAAAGGAGACAGTGACCCGTTGATTTCAGAGGCAGCAGCATCTTCAGATGGAACCGGAGAAGATGGGGGTGGAGAAGCCGGGCTGAAGATTTCCGGGACAGCTACAGCAGAGTCGTCGAAGCATATGGGAGCAAGTGGTCTGCGGATTCGGTGAGTTGGCTGCCATGCGTCTTGCGAACCGAGCACAGTACCGTATTTCTTCTTCACATAATAAGGCTGACGTGTTTTAAAAGCCTTAGCCTTTGGGGTCAGCAGAAGGTTTTCTTTGTTGGCCTTAGCCTGTCGCTTTGCCTTTGGCTTGGGAACGGTAACTGCCTTTCTTTTTTTCAGTGTGGCAGGCACAGCAGAGGTGAGATGATTCTTTCTTCCATAGAACCGGGGATGCTCCATGTAAGCGGGAGGCACAATGCAGTATCTGGACAATGCCTCAGATAAAGATCAGCAAGTGGTGGGCTATGCAACGTGTACAACCTTTTATGCATGGTGGCCAGGTACAGGTGTTGAAAGTGGGTGGTCTGTTATGTGAGTCATTAACATATAAATACACCATCCATTTTGTGGATTCACTGCACATTGAATACACATCGACTAAACATCGAATACACATTCTTGTGTTTGTATTTCTTTCTACAGTACTCGCAGCAATGCCTGTTAAGAAGATTTCAAAGGATCTCAGCATGAGAATGAAGGAGATGTACACGAGCGGACAACGAATTGCAGATATCCAGCGCTGGTTAACTGCTTCTGGCCTCGTTGTGCCATCAAGCACTGTGTGCTATCATGCACAAGGAAAAAACAGAGACCGCAAAAAGGCACCAAGGGTAACAAATGCGTAAGTATACTGTATTTATAAAACTTAACCAAAAAAAATATAGAAAACTGTAGTGTACATCTACAGTATACCGTATTTATATAGTATATTTATTATATTACAACAGTATATACTGTAGTGTACTGTATGTGTGGTCAATTTATATTTTTTGTGCAGCAGTATACACTTTTGGTATATTGCAATTCATCTGACAACGGAATATACAGTATATGATGTGTATTTATTATGATATAACAACAGTATACCGTATTTATATAGTATATTTATTATATTACAACAGTATATACTGTAGTGTACTGTATGTGTGGTCAATTTATATTTTTTGTGCAGCAGTATACACTTTTGGTATATTGCAATTCATCTGACAACGGAATATACAGTATATGATGTGTATTTATTATGATATAACAACAGTATACCGTATTTATATAGTATATTTATTATATTACAACAGTATATACTGTAGTGTACTGTATGTGTGGTCAATTTATATTTTTTGTGCAGCAGTATACACTTTTGGTATATTGCAATTCATCTGACAACGGAATATACAGTATATGATGTGTATTTATTATGATATAACAACAGTATACCGTATTTATATAGTATATTTATTATATTACAACAGTATATACTGTAGTGTACTGTATGTGTGGTCAATTTATATTTTTTGTGCAGCAGTATACACTTTTGGTATATTGCAATTCATCTGACAACGGAATATTTATATAGTATATTTATATTACAACAGTACTGTATACTGTATATTTTGTCTATTTATATTTATAGTACAGCAGTATACATTTTTTGTATATTTATATTTACTGTATATTACAACATTACATGTACAGTATACAGTATACATTTTATATTGCTGCATATTAATAACACAATATAATTTCTTTGCATTGTAGGGAGACTACTCTTCTGGTGGACAGAATAAGTGAGGAGAATGATGAGAGGAGCGCATTAAGGGTTAAAAACACTCTTCAGGAAAACCACAATCTGACTGTATCCGAGAGCAGCATAAAGAAGATGAGACGCAGAATTGGATGGAAATATGGACGTGTGAGGTTAGTAGTGGACAGTACAGGAGGTACTGTACTGTAAAGTAAAAATGTTGTTTTGCAAACTGTACTGCGCTGTGACGCTAACATTTTTTATTCATTGTCATTACAGAGCGTACCCCATGATACGGGACGCAAACAAAATCAAAAGAGTGCTCCAGGCCCAGGCATGGATCGACAGCGGTGAGACTTTCCAGGATTGCATCTTCACTGATGAGTCTACTGTGTCGCTGGAGAGATTTGCAAGATTTGCGTTCCACAAAAAAGGCCGCATAACTTTGAAGCCACGGCCAAAACACCCTGTGAAGCTGCATGTGTGGGGTGCCATCTCTAGGCGTGGACCGGGATGCATTGTCGTCTTTGAAGGTACAATTTCTCAAATATAATGCCGCCTAATGCACTGTACTTGACTAGTGTTGCCTTACCGTATGCACTGTACTGTACTATTGAGCACTTTTCTTTTCTTGCTATAGGAATCATGAATAAAGATTTCTTCCAAGACAACATTGTGCCCGTGATAGTGCGATACATCACACAAGACTTTCCCAATGGTCATCGCTTTTACCAGGACAATGATCCCAAGCACACCGCGTCGACGGCGCATATCCTTGAGCGCGGCATCAACTGGGTGAAGACGCCAGCGGAGTAAGTGTAGTAGACCGTGTCCCATTTATATGTTCCCCACTGTTTTTACTGTGTACTGTATCTCTTAAACTAATTGTCCTTTCTTTCCAATCACAGATCACCAGACTTCAATCCGATCGAAATGGTCTGGCATCAGCTGAAGGACCACATCCGTAAAGTGGCGAAACCCTCCAAGAAGGACGAGTTGTATACAGCCATAATGAGTTTTTGGAACGATGTACTCACCGAGGAACGATGCAATAAATATATAGACCATATTGCCACTGTGTTGCCCATTGTCATCGCGCGCAATGGACAAGCATCAGGAAAGTAGTACAGTGCTGTAGTATTGTACAGTAGGTACACTATGATACAGGTAAGTATGGCACAGATTTTAGCTTTCCCAATAGTCAGAGTTTACAGTAGTTCCAGTATACAGTACAGTAGACTAGTTTGACATACTACAGTAACTGCCTACTAACTGCTCCATTTTTTCTTTCCAGAGAAAGCTGCACCAGCCACCTACTGTACAGTAGGTCTACCATAATACAGTACGCACATACAGTACAGTACAGTAACTGAACAAAGTTTTTGTTTTCTTGTCGTTCCAGGAAAAAGGGTGCACCAGAGGGGAGGGGGGGCCTTGTGTTCGTCAAATCTGCTTGTGCAGTCAAATGTACAGTATATAAACAGCAGTAATGATGTACACAAAACCTCTCCTCTCTCAATGAACTACTGTACCGCAGACACAATGAGGATACTGTTACAGTATGAAGGGAAAAAGAACAGGATGGGTTATTTAACATTACAGTATACTGTGCAATATTTATACTGTATATTTATATATACTGTATTTTTATTCTAAAGGTATTCGAGAATGTACTCTACTAGATGAGGACCTGGTGACTTTCAACACTCTCAGACACACAGAAAGGATTATTTCACATCACTGTATATTTATCCTGTATATTTTCAGTAATTTAGAAGCAGTGGCTGTTCTGAACAGCCCAGGGCCAGTTTAACAAAACAATGGCTTGGATTGGATTAGCCAGACGATTGATGCTTGGCCAGGGAGGGATTAAAAACTCTAAGGGAGGGGGTGGGTGGTGTAGCTGTACTGTAGGATTGTACTGTGTCAGTATTTCCAACGCCAGGTCACCCTAATAATTGCATTAATAAACCCCCAAAGACAAGGCCCAAATATACTAGTACAGTATACAGTACTGTAAAGTATGTATTATTGTGTGTTGATGTTTTGAATTGCTGTTAACTTGAAATGTTTCACCATTGTATTGTACTGTATTTGTAAATAAAAGTATTTTGTGGCGACTTCAGCAATAAAAGAACTGGTTAATTTATCTCACATAAAGTACGTGAATACGACCGCAATCACCATTGTACAGTAAATGGGTGCATAGGATGGAACGACAGGTGCTAAAGGGGTATAAATATGATACTGTATTTATCAGTATTGATCAAAGAGAATTGATCAGAAGGATTCCCCTTATAAAGTATACAGCACTCTATTGTCATTCATACAGTACAGTATACTGTAGTAAAAGGTAGACAACACATGGTCTTGCAGTACAGTATACTGTATTACTAAAAATCTGTCAGGTTGACCAGAATCACTGCGGATATCGGAAAATAATACAATTTTATTAATTCTACGTACTGTATATAAGGGGAATCCTTCTGATCAACTCTCTTTGAACAACACTGATAAATACAGTAATTTATCTCACACTCAGTACTACAAACTGCTTTTTGCTTGCAATAAACTAACAAACAGGGAAGCGCTACTGTATACTGTATGAGTTAGGATCAGGCCCAGCAGCCACTTTATGTTGAAAACCACATATGAAATGAGCATAAATTTGCATGAATAATTACACAAAAATATATAAAATAAATAGCACAAGTCTCTGACAGAGAGAAATTGTCCAGGTGGTGTGGATACAGGTTAATGCCCCTGTCTGATAGGACAGACTCGGGCAAGAATGGCCTGTGAGAGGTGAAAATCCAGAATGGTAGCTGGGATGGAAAGCGCTACCAACTGTGCAGGTATTGAAGTGTGTAGAAATGGGAAGGTGCCGTAGGCATCAAATGTGGAAAGCGCTCACCCAGACTTCATACACTGCGCTTTTTGCTTGCATACTGCAAAGCCGCAAGACCAGCAACATTGTAAAAAAAGAGCAAAAAAAAGAGCAATGAGCGCGAAATTGGCGTGGGAACTTCTGTTCTAGGGCCCCTAGAAATAATATTCTTTATTTTAGTTATAAACTCACATTTATATATAAAGTATATATTTATTTCTCTTCATGTACTGTATTTATTTAGATTTATTTATTAATTGTGGAGCTGCTGTGCGTGAGGGGCCATGGCCAGGATGGGGGGGGGGGGGGGGGGTAACGGTACAGTATGTGGGTAGGGGGTGAGGGTGGTTAGACCTCACAGTACATTATGCACATTGGGCCCCCCTCCTCCCCACATTTACATACTGTACTGTACACTACACGACATCAATGCAGGGAGGGTTTACCAATGCAGGGAGGGTTTACCAATGCAGGTAAGGCTTTAGGCCTTTATATCTCTCTCCCTT
The DNA here is from genome assembly GCF_040206685.1 of Ascaphus truei. Taxonomy (NCBI): domain Eukaryota; kingdom Metazoa; phylum Chordata; class Amphibia; order Anura; family Ascaphidae; genus Ascaphus; species Ascaphus truei. The sequence goes on from NC_134484.1 coordinate 257,719,361, forward strand.
CAGTGTAATCTACTTAACAGAAACATTAGGGGGGGAAGGGGCTTTAGGCCTTTATATCTCTCTCCCTTCAGTGTAATCTGCTTAACACAAACATTAGGGGGGAAGGGGCTTTAGGCCTTTATATCTCTCTCCCTTCAGTGTAATCTACTTAACAGAAACATTAGGGGGGGAAGGGGCTTTAGGCCTTTATATCTCTCTCCCTTCAGTGTAATCTGCTTAACACAAACATTAGGGGGGAAGGGGTTTTTAAACAATGCTGTGTATAATGTACTGTATAAGGTTTTTTACAATTAGATAGATGTAATCCTTGGTATTGTAAGGGTTAGTTTGGTTTTAAATTGTCTTTTCTGGTTGTTACTTACAGTATATATTGATTTTGGTTTACTTGCTTGGTTAAAATACTTTTTGGTATTGTAGTGTGCATTATCCTTAGCGTTGTATACTGTAGGTGCCTTTAAACCCAGTAACCTACTGTATTGTGATTCACTTTGATTCTCCCTAGTGTTTTTTGAGTCACTATCCTTTTCATGTTTAGGGTTGACAGTGTGTGTCGTTCCCTAGTGCTGTTCATTAGTGTTTAAGGGTCCATGCCTCTTTTTTAAGTGTTTTTAAATCATGTACTGTTTATTCATCCCTTTTTGCACTGTGTCAAATAAATAAACAAATATATCAATTGCATACCTGAGTGCTCCCATACGGGTTACTTTTTTCTCTTTTCACTCACATACAGTATGTATATATATATATATATATATATATATATATATATATATATATATATATATACAGTATATATACACAGTGTATATATGTATACTGTATATATATATATATATATATATATATATATATATATATATATATATATATATATATATACAGTGTATATACTGTACAGTATATACAGTATTTATTTCTCTTCATGTCTTTATTTATTTATTTATTTATTTAGATTTATTTATTAATTGTGGGGCTGCTGTGCGTGAATTTTTTTTATTGGGGGTGAGGGGGGTGTTTGGCCCTTGGTGTGAGTTTACGACTTGCAGCAGCAGCAGCACAATTAATAAATAAATATAAATAAATAAATAAATAAATGACAATAAATACATTTGAAATACATTTTTATTGATAGTGTACATGTGCAGGGGGTCTCCGGAGCTGAACCGCGGTGGTTTTAGGTTTGGGGACCCCGTGCCCCCCGAGATACAGGCCCCTTTAGGGGGTGCCGGTAACCCTCTGCTCTGCTTGGTTAAACGCAGAGCACTCAGCACTCAGAAACACAGGCCAGCCAGATTTAAACACACACACAATAGGGGGAGGTTTTTTTTACATAGCTTGCAGGGAAGCTTAACGCACACACACAATAGGGGGATAGGGGGATAGGGGGAGGTTTTTTTTACATAGATTAGAGAGAAGGCAGGGCGTTTTAAAAGCGAGAATAGGGGGAGGGGGTTTTACATAGATTTTATTTATTTATTTATTTAGATTTATTTATTAATTGTGGGGCTGCTGTGCGTGAATTTTTTTTATTGGGGTTGAGGGGGGTGTTTGGCCCTTGGTGTGAGTTTACGACTTGCAGCAGCAGCAGCACAATTAATAAATAAATATAAATAAATAAATAAATAAATGACAATAAATACATTTGAAATACATTTTTATTGATAGTGTACATGTGCAGGGGGTCTCCGGAGCTGAACCGCGGTGGTTTTAGGTCTGGGGACCCCGTGCCCCCCGAGATACAGGCCCCTTTAGGGGGTGCCGGTATCCCTCTGCTCTGCTTGGTTAAACGCAGAGCACTCAGCACTCAGAAACACAGGCCAGCCAGATTTAAACACACACACAATAGGGGGAGGTTTTTTTTACATAGCTTGCAGGGAAGCTTAACGCACACACACAATAGGGGGATAGGGGGATAGGGGGAGGTTTTTTTTACATAGATTAGAGAGAAGGCAGGGCGTTTTAAAAGCGAGAATAGGGGGAGGGGGTTTTACATAGATTTTATTTATTTATTTATTTAGATTTATTTATTAATTGTGGGGCTGCTGTGCGTGAATTTTTTTTATTGGGGTTGAGGGGGGTGTTTGGCCCTTGGTGTGAGTTTACGACTTGCAGCAGCAGCAGCACAATTAATAAATAAATATAAATAAATAAATAAATAAATGACAATAAATACATTTGAAATACATTTTTATTGATAGTGTACATGTGCAGGGGGTCTCCGGAGCTGAACCGCGGTGGTTTTAGGTCTGGGGACCCCGTGCCCCCCGAGATACAGGCCCCTTTAGGGGGTGCCGGTATCCCTCTGCTCTGCTTGGTTTACAGGCCGCGATCACGTGATCGGGACCTTTAAACCAAGCAGAGGGCTACCGGCACCCCCTAAAGGGGCCTGTATCTCGGGGGGCACGGGGTCCCCAGACCTAAAACCACCGCGGTTCAGCTCCGGAGACCCCCTGCACATCTACACTATCAATAAAAATGTATTTCCAATGTATTTATTGTCATTTATTTATTTATTTTTTGGCGGCTGCTGTGTGTGTGTATTTTTTTATTGTGGGTAGCGGGAGGGTGGGTGAATGGGGTATTCGCCCCAACGATGGTTGGGGAGGGCTTGCGGGGGGGGGGGGGGGGGTGGGGTAGCGGGAGGGCTTAACCCCTTCATGACCGTAGCGGTATTAACTGCTACGATCGTGAAGGGGTTAAGTGCACCCGCAACCCCCCCCCCCCCTCCCGCAAGTCCTAAACTCACACCAAGGGCCAAATACCCCCCTCACCCATCCCCACTACACACAATAAAGCGGGCACGGTGGGTTAACCCCTTCATTGCCTTAGCGGCTATCCGCTATGGTAATGACGCAGCATTTTCCGTATTTTTAATAATATTGATCAGGAGCAGGGGGGTTCCCTGAGCATTAATTTCTGGCTCAGGGAACCCCCTGCTCACTGTACAATATTATTAAATCTCTCTCTGCTGCAAACACATCTCGCCCCCAGTATGTGCAGTAATTTACTGAACATGTACTGTAGAATAAATGCATACAGTAGTTTTATTTATTCGGGTTTATTACACAGTATACTGTATGGCCGGAAAACATCAGCATACAGTACAATATAATCCATCGAAATCCCCCCATTAGCCGTTTTCTTTTCTGAGGAAAAACAAAATGAAAAGTTTTAATGTACAGTAATGGTCAGCCCCCTAAAGAAGTTCCCAGCCAGCCCCACCAAAATAATACGGCAAAAATACAGTACTCACCATACTGTACAGTACAGTATTACTAAATTTCCCATTCAGCTTGCGCTGGCGCCGGCCCACTTCCAGTCCAGCTTTCATCATTTTGCAGAGGGACTAGCCCACCTGTAGTCAGCGGGAAATCGCTTAGGTACATGCAAGCTTCATCAAAACTGGCTGCGAAATCCATCTCAGATTTGTCACCGACGGCAGGACCATGATGATAAGCTGGTGCTGCTGCTGGTTCTGGTTCTGGTTCTGGCGCATTGCTTGGCAGGGACTGTCGCTTCTTATTTCGTTTTAACACGACCCTTCGCCTTTTGCCGCCTCCATTATCATAGATACGGGAAAAACCCTGTGACACACACCAATACCCTCCAACAAATTGGGGCTCAATACGGTGAAAACAGGGGTCACTACATAACCTTTTCCTTATTGCATGCTTCCACAAATGAGGAGTTGGCGAAAATCTGTAAAAGTCATAATTTTCGATAAAATACTGATAAATTTGAACAACTGTTGCCATCTTATCCTCTGTTGCATTTATAGCGGCCCATATCAAATAAGCATAACTTCTGTCAGGTTTTTGGAACACGGGCTCCACTTGTTCACTCATGTCTCTGTAGAATAGTGTAAGTGAAAATGATCTTTGTCTTTATTTAATACATTACTGTATGTAAAGCCTAAATTGATACATTTTTTGCAACTATTCCTTCAGTCTCAAGGACAAGTTACACAATAGCATACTGTACTGGGATAAAGTAACTTTTTTTGGAAACGAAACAACTTGCAAAGGCCACACATTACTTAAGTCATGAGTTTATGCCATCTGGTGGACAATCGAAACATCGCAGCCTAGTAAATCATTCTCATTATCATTTAACAAGATCAGGCCCCCGTCAGCCAGGCATGAACCGTGGCTGGGAAGGCAAGCGCAACGAAGCATGCAAGAGGTGAGCAGTGGCGGATTCCAGGTTTCTGCCAGGTACAAACCAGGCATTTGCTCGAATAAAGTGTGTCGGTGCAGTACATGATTGGGTATTACACCCTTCCAAATAGGACATTTTGATTCATCTGTCCAACGTTTATGAAACGAGAGAGGCATTATACTACACAGGAGATACCTATTAAGTTTCCCTCAGAATTCAACGCTTCAGTTGAGATATATCTATATACTGTATATACTCTATAGATGTATGTACACTTTGGACTATAGGTACTCCATCCCCACTGAGGGTACTATATACAGCATTGATATTTAGACTGAATACACAGAGTGCTTCAATTTACCAGCACCTTTTTTATTCACCACTTTGTTTTTAACATCGAATATATGTTAATACATTTGTTTTTAATTAGTTGTTTGCAGTTGTGTTAGACTTTTAAAAAAATTAAATATACTATAATACTCTTCTGAACTGTGGTGCTCTACACAAAAGGGACTCTTTGTGTGCACTGCGTCTCTTTGACAGAATGCACCAATCCTATATCTAGTCTATGAACAGGCAATATACATTACTAGAAATCTTATTGCTTACTGATTGTTTAACGATGGAATCTAATTAACACAAACCACTAATTGTGTGCTAATGTAAGAGTCAAAGTATTGATTATTTTGGCTAGATTCCTTAATTAAAATGAAACACCTTTCATTTCCTAAACTTGCTATTATCATAATTTTGATATAAAACATTTACAATTCAACGTTTCTAAGGATTGTATCGTAACCTTGAAAAAAACACCACAGTTATTGTGATTTAATATCTATGAATGATTTCACTAAGAATTTGTCATTTGTCTTCTATTATAATACTTATAGGTCTTGTGGCTTTTACTGTAATTTATTTTATCCAGGAACAACTTTGTCCATTTCAGAATAAATGAGTGACTAAAACATTAGATATACTGTGTGCAGGTCACTAATGTTGAATAAAATAGACTATCCTAGAGACTGGGGTGGACGTGCCAGCATTTATATCAAATATTCTAAAGAGTTCTAGGGAATAGAGCAGGACAGCGCAAACTCCTGGGGGGGGGGTGAGATTTTCAGGTGGGGGGGGCAGCACTTGCAGAGGCCACACGCTCTTCCCCACAATATTTAAATTAAATGCTGGGGGAGTGCGCAAGGCCACTGTAACTCCCTCTTACCTGCTCTCCGCTGGCTTCTGGTGACACGTCACTATGACAACACAGCATCATATGATGCCATGGGGTCAAATGGCAACGCGCCGTCACATGATGTTGTGACGTCAAATGACGCTGCCGATGTTGGTAAGAAGAAGGTAAGAGGGGGGGGGGGCATCTAGCAGTGGGAGGGTGGCACGGGGCTCAAAAGTTTGCACAAACCTAAAATAGAGTATAAGAGCACTTACAATAGGCGGTACTAGCATTCGAGTAACATTCAGTAGTAACGCTACTACAAATAGCACTGAGGAAGACAGGAGAATTATTTAAGCAATGTACAGTAGTTTATAGTGGAGTTTGCTAATGTAACAGGAAATAGTGTAAAACAAAGAGCCCTGTACACATCTTCTTAAGCCTCTGTCCCTCTCATTGTAAAGCAGTGCCAATATAAACTAAGACATCAAGTAGAAGTATTGATTAGATTCTGCACTGCAGACCATTAGAAAAAATATTAAAAGCTTTATTTAATTAACTCATCTTAAAAAAGTGAGCAGGTCGGATGTTCTATACGTTTCAAGCCTACTGGCATTTCATATTTTTGTAACGCTAGTCTTCCTAGTTGTATACACAGTGCAGAATCTACTACTTCAACTTCGATACTTGAATGCACTTTTCTGCGCTACACAGGAGTGCCACTTGGAATGCAATGCTGAATGAAGCAAGTTGCATTGAAGATCCTGGGTTCTTCAGAGGTACAGTAGTTTATTTATTGCATGCTTACTATTATAATTTATGAAGCCCAGGTAGCTGCAGGCATAGAGATACATTTTATTCCTGTTTTCCTTGATTTCAATGATTTTTAAATGTATTTTTCTTTGATATACAAGATTATATGTGAACATACAGCAGCAGCAGCTTTTATTCTTACAAATCACCGGCTTTTACCTGGCATGTTCCTGGAATGCCACGCTGTTCACCCGGAGCATGCCGCATTCCTTTTGCCTTCCCAGCCAGGCGCATGCCCGGCTGACGCGCGGTTGATGTGTTAATTGAAAATGGTTCAGGATTTACTAGGCTGCAATGCTTCGCGTGTCCGCCAGATGGCATAAATTCATGAATTGTAATGCAGTATATATATATATATATATATAGAACAGAAAACTACAATAAGCGCAATCACAGAGAGATTAACAATAATAATTACCACATATATAGGAGGGTATACTACCTCACAATCTAACTTTCCCTGATTTAGTCTGCAGCCAGAAGGTCTACCGCTCCACGGGCTGGTAACAGAAGGATATCCAAACAAGAGTGACCTAGGCGCAAGTAAAAACAAGAAAAACAAACATAGGGTAATACGTTCAAACAATTTCTCCGCCAGAGGGTACGATATGCACTTACAGCGAGTAAGATATAATCAGGCCTTGTATCCACTCTGGGATCTGGAACAATTAATGAAGATCTGGAACAACCAGCAGCAACTCATCCACAGGAACGTATCCTCGTGTGAAGTATAACACTTTGTGAGTTTGGGTAAAAGCGTTTGAGAATTTAGAGCTTCTCAAACTCATCAAGGGTGGGTATCCGCGGACCTATACACAGTCTCTACTGGCTCCTTATATAATGTCCTTATAACCACATGCGGTGTTATGGCCAACTTCCAAGGGTATGGAGTCACTTTATAGGGCACTCCCAATAATGTCCAGAGCCTCTGAGGGCGGGGTACTAGCTCCGTTGTTGCGAGACCCGTAGTAAAGGGCCGTGTGTCTCTTTAGCTGCACCTAATGTGCTAGTAGTACTCACGCTACTTCAGGGGTACAGTGTGATGTTTTCCCCCTTGGTAGGTGTCCGTCTCGATAGTGAAAAAGGTGAACAAAGTATAGGTGCGCAACTACAATACTATAAGTGACGTGATAGGTGTGATGTATAATAAATGGGTGACCTTAATTTAAATTGAAATGTAGGGAGCGTCTGCAGCTGTGACACCAGGGATGGCTCTGGTCCCCCCTATAAGCACACAAAAATACAAAAAACACAGCGCACGACGCTCATAGTGCATTAAATGATAATTTTAGTAAACAAGTAAGAAGGTAAGTAATGTGCGTACATTTAAACAAAATTAAACAAGCATTTCAGGGTTATTGTTACCCAAACACCAACGGACGCTCGTGATGGTCTCGTGGCTCTCTCCTTCTCACTCCAAAACAGTCTCGGTGTAGGGCCTGGATAGTCTCCACTCCAGTCACTGGTGTGCCAGCCCCATGCCTCAGGGTAGGTCTTAAGCAGTCTCAAGTCTTTCAGTAAGCAGCAGTCCCGATTAATGTGCGCAATGCCCGCTACTGCACAGATCCAGCTGGCAATCGAGCAGCAGAGCGCACGCTGTTTGGCGTCCTGCTCAAACACTTCCTGGTCTATGACGTCATGCGATCGCGAGAGTTCGCCGCGAGTCTGCAAATCACCGGACCGGTTCTCTGGGAGTGCTGTCTTGTGGGTGGCTCGCAAAGGTCTTACAGTTCTTTAGTCCAACGCGTTTCGAGACCACATGGGTCTCTTCATCAGGGAATAAAGGCTAAACAATCTATTGGCATTTAAATACCCCTCGCATGTCACCGATTGGCTACCTAATTGAGGAGTTTAAGCCAATCACATGGCAGCGGGGAGGAGTCAAACACTCCATAGCAACCGAGAATGCATCTAGAAAAAAAGCTAAAATCAACTTTATTAATAAACATTTGAACGAACAATAACATAAACGGTGTCTCTAAAATAAAGAAAAAAGAATTAGTACACACTTTAAATGAACAGCTATATTCAAATACCAGTGGTGGTACAAACATATGACCACTGACATGATTTATTTTGAAAAAGAAGCACGAACTAAAAACTATGAGTACATTAAAAAAGCATAAAAATCCATATTTCAAAAAGTAAAATAGAATAAAATTTAAATGTTTAAATACAAATTTATCGTATACCAGCTCAGAACACATTAAAGGGATATTGCATATATTTGATATAAAGACCCAACTCCATCACCATTAGGCGAGGGTCAGTACAGGGACCATATGTCTATATCCTCATTGAGGCCTCCCGGATATAGTGTCCCCAATTTATATATCCAGAAGGTCTCTTGGAAGGACAAATCCTTAACCCTATCCCCGCCCCTTCTACTCTTAGGGACATATTTAATACCTTTAAAACGCAGGGACATGGGGTCTTTGTTATGATGTGAGGCATAGTGCTTGGAAAGGCTATGTGTTAAAAGACCATTTTTTATATTTCGTATATGTTCTTGTATACGTGTTTTTAGTTTACGTTTAGTGCGCCCAACATAGAACAAGCCACAGGGGCACTCAATTAGATACACAATATGGTCCGAATTGCAATTTATAAAATCTGTTATTTCATATGTTTCCTCAGTTTTTTGACACGAAAATTTTTTTCTATCAGAGTGTAGGTGTTTACACACAGATCATTTTCCGCATTTAAAGTTTCCACAAGGTTTTTTAATATCTAGCCATCTCCTTTGGGAGATAAAAGATGGCTAGATATTAAAAAACCTTGTGGAAACAGCAACACAGGCAGGGAGATTTAACAGACACAATAGGGGGAGGGGGCTTTATACAGATTACACTCAAGGCAGGGAGATTTAACAGAAACATTAGGGGGGAGGGGGCTTTACACAGATTAAACTCAAGGCAGGGAGATACAGGGGATGTACTGTACTGTATGTTGTTTATTGCAATGCTTCAATGTGTGTACAGTATAATGTTTTTTACAATTAGATAGATGTAATCCTTGGTATTGTAAGGGTTAGCCTTGGTTTTAAATTTTGTTTTCTGGTTGGTACTTATATATTGATTCTTGTTTACTTGATTGGTTAAAATAGTTGACTTGTTTGGAGTACAGTATTTGTATTTAGCTTGCAATGATATTGTTCACATTCATTTGCAGAATGTATATGGTGCATAGATTTTATGCGTCATAAATACAATGTACACTACCGACACACTTTATCACACTGCGGCCAGATCCGCAAGCCGGGAGCAAGTGGCAGCCCCTCGGCGTGCCGCACGTCACCGATGCGCGGTCACGCGTCATCGGGTGCCTGCGCCCCCTGCACGCACGTCCAGGGCTCCCCGAGGGAGCCCTGGTGTCCCGCGATGTGGGGGACGGCGGCAGGGGGTTCCGGGGGACCCGGCGAACCCGGCAGCGGGAGGTAGAGCGCCCCGATCGGAGGGCGCTCTTCCGCTGCTTCGGCGCGCGCCCAGCACCCTCCGGCGCGCGCCAGGTTACTGCTGCGGCCGAGAACGGGCAAATGCTCGAATAAACTCGGCCGCAGCAGTAAATGCAATGTGATGATTGGAATGTGAGGTTTTTCATTGGCATTTGATGATTTAGATTGTAAGATCAGTTAGGTTTATTAAAGGAAATTCATTGTAATGTAGTGTGTCTGTATGGAGAAGCGTTATTTGTAGTACAGTATGGTTTTCATAACCCTTCTACATTTATTTGTATATTGGTTCATCATGTGTGTGTATATACTGTATGTATATATATATATATATATATATATATATATATATATATATATATATATATATATATATATATATACAGTATATGTATATATACTAATAAAATATACACATATACAGTATATACTGTATATATATATATATATATATATATATATATATTATTTAGATTTATTTATTAATTGTGGGGCTGCTGTGCGTGAATTTTTTTTATTGTGGGTAGCGGGGGTGGGTGAAGGGGGTATTTGGCCCTTTGTGTGAGTTTAGGACTTGCGGGGGGGTTGCGCGTGCACTTAACCCCTTCACGACCGTAGCAGTTAATACCGCTATGGTCGTGAAGGGGTTAAGTGCACCCGCTACCCCCCCGCAAGCCCTAAACAACCACCGTTGGGGCTAATACCCCCTTCACCCACCCCCGCTACCCACAATAAAAAAAATTCACACACAGCAGCAGCACAATTAATAAATAAATCTAAATAAATAAATAAATAAATAAATGAATAGAAATAAATACATTTAAAATACATTTTTATTCATAGTGCAGATGTGCAGGGGGTCTCCGGAGCTGAACCGCTGTGGTTTTATGTCCGGGGACCCCCTGCTTTCTGAGATACAGGCCCCTATAGGGGGTGCCGGTATCCCTCTGCTTGGTTTACATGCCGCGGTCACGTGATCGGGACCTTTAAATGCAGAGGGATAACGGCACCCCATAAAGGGGGCTGTATCTCGGGGAGCAGGGGGTCCCCGGACCTGAAACCAACGCGGTTCAGCTCCGGAGACACCCTGCACATCTACACTATGAATAAAAATGTATTTTAAATCATTTTTAATGTGCCGATGTTTGCGCAGAGAGAGCAGCGGTTCTCTCTCTGCTGCAAACACATCTCGCCAGGGGACGGCCTATAGTATCATTGATGTGCATATACAGTACTGTATGTGTATGTTAGGGGTTATAGGGGTTGTTGTTATACAGTATATACTGTATATATACAGTATATACTGCATTACAATTCATGAATTTCTCGGCTTCAAAGACAATAGCTCGCAAACGCCCCCATGTGTTTTTACACGGCATTGTAGTATTGCAGCCAGCGGGAATAAAATGCTTAAATCACGGGCGCGATATAACGCTATACAATCCGGGCGAAAACGACACTAAACCGCACATCACCGGGATATTCCGAAATTCGCGGAGCTCGCCAAGTAAGAATAAAGTTGGTCGGTACTGTATCCAGAAGTGCTAGCACTACCACACTTCTTACGGACAACTAAGAGTAAGATTTTCACCTTACTATCAGATGGGTGTCTTCAATTCACACGACCTGCAAATTTTAAGCAACAGCAAAACATTGGCCTGCATGTTAACCAATGCATAAAGGGATCACTGCATTGCAGTGATGTTCACGTTACCTGTTGTATCCCACGCAATGGTGGTACAGTAAATACCTCCTGAATTGGCAGGCTCAGTGAAAAACCAGCAATGAACTTGTTCCTCAAAGTAAGTTTAAGGAAATCAATAAAACAAATTGATAAATGGTGTATTCATCAAGGCCTATTGGGTGAAGGGAAATCCAACTGGACTGCTTTGCTAATTGTTCAAGTTGTACTTCGGTTAAGTAATATTAGGACATATGTAAGTCGGTATGTGGCCTGGCCAATATATACACTCTGTTCTAGCATACCTTTTTTTGTATGCAGTCAGTATGGAACATAGAATTTTGAGGACACAAGAAATCCTTGCTGTGTAGTACATACAATACTATTTTGGTGCCTGAGGCACAAAGCCACAAAGAGAGCTGACACTGAGATTTGAAATAGGTTCACCCACCTCAAAAGGCAGTGACATTACCATGGAACAAATCCTTCTGCCATTATAAGCACTATACTTGGTTAAAAGCTTTATTTGACATGTCTCCAGTACTAACAAATAATTAACTGTTTTACACTACTAAAAAGCATTAAATCATCTCTCTATACCCAATAAATAAACCTACACACGTTTGCTCTAAAAGAGTCGCCAAAAAAGGTACCAAACAATTACATAACAGCTTGTTATGATCTGAGAATCGAAACCACCTAATTACATTCTTAAACTATTGAAGTAACAGAAAATACCATGAAGATGAACACAAATGCACTTAATCTTATATGAACAATGCTCATTTTTGAGGTGTTTACTAGAGATGTGCAACATTTTCGTTGAAGCTCTCAGACCAGACAAAATCTGATAATGTTTTATACTTGCAAACAAAATTAAAGAAGCATTAAACGTCAGTGTTTAGATTACATCAGTGGTGCTCAACTACAGTCCCCAAGACCTCCCTACAGGTCAGGTTTTAAGATATCCCAGCTTCAGTACAGGTGGCTCAATCAGTAGCACAGTTGAAGACTGATTGAGCCACCTGTGCTGAAGCTGTGATATCCTTTAAAGCTGATACATGAGGGGTAAAGGGGTCTTGAGGATGGAGTTGAGCACCCCATGGTGATATTTTTGTGACATTCAATAAAAATGACCAAAAAACACATTTGAAAATATTTGCACCTCTAATTATCCTATATCTATATATCAAGGAAAACAAATCATCTTGAGATTTTGTTTTTTGACCAATCTGTTGTTGTTTTCCCAACTTTCACAGTCCACATTTGTAGATACAACCCACATATGTGTAACCCCTCTTTATTTAGCTGTACCTCAGTATATGAGGTGGGGGCCCGAGTTTGTACAATATAATAACCCCCACACATACTGTATGTGTGGCCAGTAAGAAGGAGGGTCAACACAGCAGGATACGTATAACAGTTTATGGATAAATGGAACAGGTATAAACACAGGTTTACAATACTCACATGACCCTTATAACTAGGGCCTCAACATATCATACACAGTATCGTGTTAACCTCTAAATGCTAACTAGCGCTGCGCCTATAAGTATATGGTATAGTCACTTTTGCTGGGTACACTATCCTGCTGATCAGGCATGATAATGTCACAGAAATACCTCGTTGGAGCTCTTTAGTTTAAAATGACTAGTTGCAGGCCTGTGCTTCATAAAGATAGTGTAAATGCTACCCTATCAGTGCAGGGGAATTCCCTCCCTGGGCTAACTGGATCCTGGGCTTTTCCTCTGGGCTGGCAGTTCCTGAGCTTTTCCTCTGGCTGGCAGATCCTCACTGTGGTGTTGCACTGTGCTTTCCTCACTGTGCACCAGCTCACCACTCTGTCCACTCCCCAGGTCCCTGTTAGGTACATGCAGATCACTCTGCAAAACAGCCTCCCAGACCTAGCAGCATGCAGATATGACCTCACAAGACGGCTGCACGGAATGTACTGGTGTGACTCCCATTACCTGGAATGATGTCATCATACTTTGTAACACTGTGTCAGCACTTTTCCTTCATCCCATTGAAGGTCTGGGAAATGCTTCGATACAATTGTAATGTTACCATTGTTTCAAGTGGCACAAATTACATCCATAAACTGTATGGAGTATGATATAAATCCATTATTGCTGGCTTTTGTAATTAGCAGTCAAAGATTTTTAAATTCACGGATTACCCAAGGTTTACATAGTGCAGGTCAATATGGTTATGAGGCTTGGCCACAATGGTTCAACGTGGTGCAGAGCTTGACACAGGAGGACAAATGGAATGTGGAATATGGAAAAATTAGAAAGAGAAATACATTGTAATACGTTCACAAATATATACAGTACAGTATATGTGAATGCAGAACTATCTATGATGAATGAACTCGCAGTCTATTTCTCTTGATATCAAGCCACCATCAGAGTATTCTGCTGGCAGGAATTTGCTGACAGGTGCTGCACAGGACTTTTTCTCTGGAATGCCTCTAAATCATAGAGGAAGAGAAAAACAGAACAGGGAAAAATATAGCATAGTATGTCTATTCTCCAATTAGGTTTTTTATGGGCACACTCAGGAGATTACACATAAAAAATTTTTTGGAGAATATGCTAGGTTTTTCCCTGTTATGATTTTCTCTTCCTCTTTGATATAGAGGCATTCCAGAGAAAAAGTCCTGTGCAGCACCTGTCAGCTAATTCCTGCCAGCAGAATGCTCTGATGGTGGCTTGATATCAAGAGAAATAGACTGCATGCAATAAAAAACAAATAGTCTATACCATTCTGTGGCTAACGAGATGCTTTTATTTGTGCGAGCTTTCAAGATACAGTGATCTCTTCTTCGGGCGATGTTCCAATTGATTAAGCCTAGAAATTTACTTTCAAACAGGACAGCTAGGGATGTTATCTCTGTGGGTGAAGCCTAACCCTCCCCCCTGTGCAGTATGCGATTTATGACTTAAGGTGTTGAATGGTCCCTGAATGTTTGTGATGTTTGTAACGAGTGCTCACCACAAACAGAACGGGACTGCGAGGCTGAGGTGGGGATGTTGGAATACGCCGACCTCCAACCGCGATACCGCGTCTGGAGTGCAGAGAAAGGTCATGTGGTGCTGGGTCAGGATAGGAGAGATCAGAATGGTGGTATACAGTAGAGGCAACGTTTATTCTAACATTTGCCGTAAACTAGCCGGGTTACATTCTGGGTATGTGCTGGGTATGTGCTGGGTATGTTCTGGGCTAGTTTGAGGCACGTTTAAGGCATTTCTGCATTGACTAACGACCCATAGGATTAACACAGCAGGGATCCCTGGCAGTCCAATTCAGTTTGAATGGGACTGCCAGGGACCCCCGCTGTTAATCTGATAGGCCATTAATCAATGCAGAAATGCTGGGGCTAGTTTAAGGAAAGTTTAAGGCATGTATTCAGAATGTACCTGGGTGTTTCCTGTTTTTTTGGGGGAATTGCCACTGTTTTTTGTTCGAATAAGAGTTGCCTCTACTGTATACTCGCCGTGGCAGGGATTGGGAAAGTCAGGTAGTCGTTGTGCGGTGCCGTGGTCCAGGAGTAGAGAGGGTAGAAGTCCAATATCAAGTCCAATGTCAAGGGTCAGAGAGGCAGAGGTCCAGATACAAGCTGAGGTCAAAACAGGAACAGGATACGCAAGACAAGACAGCAACAAGGCAGCAGGGTGTTTGAGGCAAACACAAGTACATAAACAGTGTTTATGCTCAGCCAGTTTGCAGTAGGGCTGGCTGAGTATTAAAGAAGAGACAGCCAATGGTGCAGCAGCACACAGCTGCAGTGTAATGAATGAAAATGCCCTCTAGACATATTCAGTCCACTGATAGGCAGGGGTGTGGGAGAAGTGCAGAGGAAGGGTAATTGGAGATGTAGTTATTCACTCGTATGCCCATGGTAGTGCGGCGCTTGCACGTAGCCTGCATGTGGTGCACCTTACCCGTGATGCCCATGCGGTGTCCATCAGCCTGGCATCCAAGACGGCCTGTACTTCGTACTCCTGCTGTCCCTCGACCAAGAGGGAATCAGGCGGGGCTTCCGAAGCTGGAGACTGAGGATCCTGTATGAAGGGTTTGAGAAGAGATGTAGGGAACACAGAGAGGATTTTCATCGGGGCTGGCAACCATAGGCGGTAGGCCACCAGGTTGACCTCGATCACGGGAAATGGTCCAATATATCTGGGTGCCAATTAAGCCATGGGAATCTTCAAACGGATGTTTCTTGTAGACAACCAAACCTTTTGTCCCGGATTGCACGCAGGTGTTTCGCGACGATGTCGGTTGGCCTGCCTTTTCTGCAGAGAGACTGAATCTTAGCCCAAAAGTCTTGAAAAGCAGGATCCTATTATATGCTGCCGGTACCCTGGATCCGGATCCTGCAGTGGGGTGAGCTGAGCAGTGAAAGCCGAAGTTGATAAAAAAAGGTGAATCTTGGGTTGATTCGTTGCACAAATGTTTGTGGGAAAACTCGGCCCAAGGCAAAAGATCCATCCAGTTGTCTTGGGTATCTGAGACGAAGCAACAGATGAACTGTTCAAGTGTTTGATTTGTACGCTCAGTTTGACCATTGGTCTGAGGGTGATAGCCAGAAGAAAAGTTCAGCGCGATCCCTAGTTGCTTGCAGAAGGCCCCCCAAAACTAGGCGATAAAATGGGAGCCTCTGACACAATGACCTGGGGGACCCCATGTAGACAGAACACCTCCTTAATAAATATTTCACACAATTTGGTAGCGTTGGGTAGACCCTTGAGGGGTATGAATTGGGCCTGCTTGGAGAAGCGATCGACCACCACCAGAATTGTGTTCTGACCTTTGGACACAGGTAGCTCTATGATGAAGTCCATGGAGAGGTGGATCCATGGGCAATCTGGGATTTGGAGCGGTTGTAGCAATCCAGGATTCCTGTTACGGGGCATCTTGTTCTGGGCACAGGTGGGACATGCAGAGACAAATCCATTTATGTCCTTTCGCATGCCTGGCCACCAAAAGGCCATTCCAGGAGATCGCTTGTTCTTTCAGTGCCCGGGTGCCGGAAACTTTTAGAATAATTACCCTATTCCATTTCCTTCCTACGATAAGGTGGTGTGGTGAAGAGACATCCTTCTGGGATTTGGATACCTTCAGGAACATCCGACTGGCTTTGTTTGATGTCTTCCAAGAAGTCAAATGTATTGCAGAGATTATACAGGATGGAGAGAGTATGGTTTTCTCTTGATCATTGATTTTGTCTTCCACCATAAATTGACAGGAGAGAGCGTCTGCCTTCTCATTGTTTGAAAAGGGTAAATAAGAAATAACGAAATTGAAACGAGTGAAGAAAAGTGTCACGGGAGACTCCTGTGGTGGGTAGGATCTCGGTGGCCAGAACAGCACGAGCGTAGTAGGGGTCACAAGCAGAGATCAGAGGCAGGCGGCAGATAGCGAAGTCAGGTAACAAGCAGGGGTCCGAGGCAACAAGGAGACTGGAACAGGACAGGTGGGGCAGGACAGGTCTGGGAGCAGGGACTGAGACCGGGGAGCAGGGACTGAGACCGGGGAGCAGGGACTGAGACCGGGGAGCAGGGACTGAGACCGGGGAGCAAGGAACAAACAGGGACAAGCCAGATTACCAGCAAGGGCCTTTACTGTGAACAGACTCAAATACAGGTACAGGTACAGGAACAGATTAGGATCAAAGACAGAGGCATGTGCATAGGAGTCTGACTTTAAGCAAAGGCAATTGAACCAACCAGGAAGCAGAAGCTATAAAGGACAGAGACAGGAGCAACAAGAAGACAGACAGGCAGACAGAGGAACCCAGAGGAAACAGAAGACAGCAGCACACCCAGTGGACAAAGAAGAACTATGGCTAGGCAGGAGGTCTAGGAGACCCTGACATTTTCCCCCCTCTCAAGAGCGTTCTCCGGACGATCCACCAGGCTCTTCCCGGAGGCCTTGATGAAAAGTGGACTCAAGGTGACCCATCTCTGGTGGTTTGTCAGCGGGCAGAGAGTACTCCACAGGTACAGACTGAAAAAGTCCATCAGAAAGCCGACAGAGGAATTCAATTCTCTCTCAGAATAGTTGAATGTCAGGATGCATCAACCCAAACGTCAGAGAATCTGTGAGCAGTAAGCTTGACTTTGCAGAGTAGGTCACAGGCTCAGCAGAGGACGCATCAGATATTCGTAGGTAAACGGAAGAACGTGCGCTTGTCTTCACAGCGGGAGCAGAGGAGCCAGTAGATCCTCCTGACAACCCTCCAGGTTTAGCATGGTGTCCCTGATGGAAGGCCGACTCACGGTGGCCTTCGGACAACACTCCATGTTTTGCAGGAACATAGGAATCAGCAACAACTCCGGACAACCCTCCAGGCTCTTCAGGGAAACCTTGATGGAAGGCCAACTTAATGTGTACGTCAAGTGCTGATGGGAAATCTGTGAGAGGTGCATTTATCCTCATCACAAGAGCGTTGGCATCAGCATCAAGAACATTAGGCATAGCAAGGAACTTCACCAGGGATCCGTCTAACGTCATAGCAGGGGCATCGGGAACAGATACATCAGGCTCTTCACATGCGGCAGAGGGGACATATTCACTTTCCGTGGTCTCTTTTTGTGACCTATATATCTCTTTTAGTTTTGGAATCTGGAACTTCCCAATGGATACGTTCAACTCCATTGCAGAGGCATGGACATCAGGAATGTGGGCATCAAGGACGGGTGCAGACTTTTCACATGGGTAAATGGGAACATAGAATTCACGCTCCATGGTCTCCTTTTGTGACTGCCGTTTTATGGTATCACCTAAATTCTCATTAAGACCAGCTATTTGAGTTTTCAGCTCTTGAAGCTGTCCTTCTGCACTTCTTCTCCCACTCAATGCAGTTGTCAGTTTGGCTTCTTTGGAGTTGAGTCGTGACTCCATATCTCCCAGCTGACTCAGAGTAAAGCTTAAATATGTTTCATCTTCTTCATTTCTGATCTGCAGCTGCCGGTACTCCTCCCGGGCATTGTCCAGCTCCCGCTGCAGCCGGACCTTATCACAGGCTGTGTGGTCCAATAATTTGCAGGCATCGGCCATTTTGACCTCATAGCGCTAAGTCAGGCCAGCCACTTGACAGATGTCTGAAATTATGGCTCCCACTCAAACAGTCTTGAGCAGTAAATGTGAACACTGTACCACTGATTCTTCAGAACTTCTCAAAGCTAGGAAGAAGAAGAAAAAGAAGGGAGGCATTACTGTGGAAGTTGCAGAAGAAATTAAGAATGAAAATTTAACGTCAGAGGGGAGGGAACTAGTAGGGATATGTGGTGTCTGATTTGTCATGGTTTGCACAGTTTTTGGATTTGCTCCATCCGCTGACTGTTCTGATCAAGATATTTCTGTAACTTCATGAACATATCAGAATGTAGGTTCAAGACTCTACCCACCTCAGTGGGGTCCAAGTTTGTGGGGCTGAGCATACTGTAACGAGTGCTCACCACAAACAGGATGGGACTGCGAGGCTGAGGTGGGGATGTTGGAATACACTGACCTCCAACCGCGAGACCGCGTCCGGAGTGCAGAGTAAGGTCGTGTAGTTGGGTCATAATAGGAGAGATCAGAATGGTCGTATATATTTGCCGTGGTCAGGGATTGGAGAAGTCGAATAGTCGTTGTGCAGTGCCAGGGTAAAGGAGTAGAGAGGGTAGAAGTCCAATATCAAGCCGAGGTCAAGAGTCAGAGAGGCGGAGGTCCAGATAAAAGCCGAGGTCAAAACAGGAACAGGATACGCAAGACAAGACAGCAACAAGGCAGCAGGGTGTTTGAGGTAAACACAAGTACATAAACAGGGTTTATGCTCAGCCAGTTTGCAGTAGGGCTTGCTGAGTATTAAAGGAAGAGACAGCCAATGGTAGAGCAGCATACAGCTGCAGAGTAATGAATTAAACCGCCCCCTAGACATACTCAGTCCACTGATAGGCAGGGGTGGGATAAGTGCAGGTGAAGGGTAATTGGAGATGGAGTTAACCCCTCGTGTGCCCATGGTAGTGCGGCGCTTGCACGTAGCCTGCGCATTGTGTGCCTTACCCGTAACATCACGGGGGCGAAGCCTGAGTGAGATACGTGCAGTGTCCCCCAGCCTAGCAGAGCGGCGAGTGGCAGCCGCTTTGTCACGGGATGCATCATGGGGGTGGGGCCTAAGCATGGGATGTGTTGTGTCCCCCAACCTGGTAACACAGTGCGTGTCACCCATTCAATCACGGGGTGTATCACGGGGTGTGTGTGTGTATGTGTATATGTATGTGTATGTGTGTGTATATGTATGTGTGTATTTGTATGTGTGTATGTGTGTATGTGTGTAAATCTTAATTTATAAAGTGCCCACGGAGTATACAGAACTTTATAAAAGATCTATGTAGCGTGGGAGTGTATAACAATGGTGTGGGTAGGTGTTGAAATGTAAGAGGGTGTTGCATTTCTGTGCATGTTTGTGGGTACTATGTGGTCCCTATTGGTATAAAGGGATAGAATTACATTGTACATTTGTATGTGTAAGAGGGAGGTGTGTGTGCATTCATACAGTGCGGTATTCATAGACATGGGCCTTAGCACTCGTGGGAAGAGAGTTCTCTTTTGTAGTGGCTCATGAAGCTGCGGTCTCATTTAGGCCACCTTTAAGAGTCCTAAATAGTTTCATAAATTTAAATTCATGCAACCGTCTCTCTTTCGGTGTTCTGAAATTACTTTTGAGTATGGACACCTTGAGGTCATTCATCTTATGGCCAGAATCAGAGAAATGTTCACCGACAGGACTGTTTCTTGTTCCGCGTGTGATGCTCTGGCAATGCAGATTCATTCTCTTGTTTATCCCCTGTCCCGTCTCACCTATGTAGTAGCAGCCCACTGGTACTGTACCTACATTTGAATGCATTACATTCTATTTCTATTTTTTCATATTCCCCATTTCATTTGTCCTCCTGTGTTGAGCAGCAAGCATGGATAGAGACTTTTTGACAAATGTTCCAACACTTATTGGACTCAATATCTATTGCTTTAATTTTCATTTTAATTGTGTAATAACCATTGTCACTGGGTGGGTAAAATGATATGCGGTTTAACAGAATATCATAGTAGTAATGGCCCTGATTTTGTATGTTAAATTCTTGTTCATGGTTATGAGGCAGATGCCCATAAGCGTCATAGAAGAAATGGGTCTTAAGTTATTTTTTGGAAGTTTGGAAGGTGGGAGCTTTCATAATGTTAATAGAAAGGTTGCTCCAAAATTTGGGCCCATCTGCCAAAAATGCTCTTCTTTTTTCAAATCTTGGTGGTGAGCTGTGCATTGTGGTTTATCTGTGTAGTCTGTTTGACTTATATACTGTAATGCATTCTGAGAGAATTGTTGGTGCTAGGCTGTGTGAACCTATAGAGTGAAGAGAGGTGTTTCTAGATATGATATTCTGAAAGGCCTATAAACAATTGATCTGATTGTTTGGCAAGCCAAGATACAGTAAGTTGTCATAATCAAGTATGGAGTGATCAGAGAGTGGGTGACCATCCTCAGGTCTTCTTG
The DNA here is from genome assembly GCF_040206685.1 of Ascaphus truei. NCBI lineage: Eukaryota > Metazoa > Chordata > Amphibia > Anura > Ascaphidae > Ascaphus > Ascaphus truei. The sequence goes on from NC_134484.1 coordinate 257,740,176, forward strand.
CTTAATGTGATGGTTTAGTCTCTTGATATAGAGGAGGTGGTAGAGGCACAACTTGACTGTCTGTTTGACATTACCTTCCATTGTGAGATTAATATCAATAGTGATGGAATACTAGGAGGGAAGTGGGGAAAGGAAAAACACTCTCGCTACTGTCTATGACTGATTGGGGTGCTGGAGCTAATAACATGTGATTGCCACATGTCATGTCATGAATAGTGATGCCCAGAAATGTCACTGTCTTGGAATACAGTAAGCTGTGCAGTAGTCTTGGATTTGGATGTTTTTAAGGTGCTTCAGTTTTTCAATTTGGTTCTTGTGTCCTACCATGATAGTATCCAACTTGTCTATGTTTAGGTTTAACCAACTATTATCCATCCACTTTCTAATATCGGCATGTATCTTATAATTGTCTATACATAGAAAATATTGTACTATGAAAATTGCAAGTTCATAAAACAGATAGTGAGTAAAAAACACTGCAATCTATTGCCTTAGCATTATATTATTACAATTTTGTTTTATTCTTTTTGTTTGTAGCTCACATACTGTAGCAATAACACTGCTGTTTCTACATGTAGCAATAATATTCATAACATTAAATTACAATTTAAAAGGCAAACAAATTAAATGGTTATATACTGTAATACAAATAAAAACTACAGTATATCGGTGAGTACATTTTAATCTATAGTAATTGCTTCAACCCAATAATATGGGGATAAAATAATATATATATACTATATTCATATTTTATCATATAGATATGTAGGGATACCGTACATCATATTCAAAAGTCTTGAAGTCCTTGATAAAACATAGACTTCTAACCAGATAGTGATTCATGTACAATCAATACTTTATTCCACACAGTGAATATGCACATTATAAATTGCCTTTTGATGAAATCATGAAGTTTTGTTAAATTTATGGTGCTCTTTAAAAAAAAAAATCTTTAACTTTGTTGTGCTTTTTGCATATGATTCTGATTAATGCATGCTGCATTATAATCAATATACTAGGAAATGTAATTAGCCATTTATCAAGAATTAAAACTTACCACACTTTTTCTAACATGAAAAGAGGCTTGAATCATTTAAAAGTTATTACTTACAACTGAAACACTCAGCAAAAAAAACATTAATGGGCAGTCCCTAGCTTTACAGAGAATGGTACTGAATTTGTTTTTGCATGTTCACGGCATGTTGTACTTTCTTAAATAGAAGCCTATACACTACACTTTAAGAAGAGACCAGTGATGTTTTGAAATTCTGTACACGATATTGTACTTCCATCTGCAGTACAAAGAACTCTCATGATAGTCCCCTAAAAGATATCACTTCCTGGAAGGAATTTAAACATGAAGAGATAATAACCAGTACAATGCACCATCATTTTCTGCATGCGGTGTAAACAACCTGGAAAAAAAAATGAAAAAGATAAATTCAGTGCACAAAGCATCATCTTCCCTTTAATGATACTACATCACACAGTAGATTATAAATATCAAGATGCAAAAATATATGTCTTGAAACGCTTTTTTCATTCCTTTTATTAACTTTCTTACATTTGATATCCAGAAATGTTTGTCACCTTAGACCTTTTTTGTTCAGAAATGTAAATACTCATTCTATTATAATAATATAACTGGTAGAAGCAATCTACAGTAAGTAACAGCCACCTACTGTATGCTGCCTCCACATCTGCCTTGCATCAATGTAAATGAACAATTCAGTACTTGATGCCTAGTAGTAATACTGGTAATATCTAACCTACAGCTTTGTGTTTCCAGTCTTTCCAGATACATTACCATAGGTGGATTTCCTGCAAGGCTGACAAGGCCAGAGCGGAAATTTTTGGGAGGTAATTTTTGTGGGTGTCGAAAGGGGGTCTTAGCTTCTCCGGAGCAGACCCCCTCCTGCAGTGTCGCATTCTCATGGCAACCCAATGTCAAGTCCACCACTGTACATTACATGCCAAAAGAGGCAATTAGAAACCTATATTTATAATTAATTGAAATAGCACAACTTTAATAATATGATTTTTAGAAGTGAAAGTAACAATGTGCCCCAAAATAGTGTTGTGGTTGCCCTTGACTACTAAATTCATGTATTTATTAAGCAGTTTACTTATATGGTTTTTTTATTTTTATGTTTTACATATTTTTGTGAACGAAATTATTTACAGTGAGTACATATGAAGACCATGACACCCTCTTTTCTATTAGACTTTTCTGTTCTTTATAGCAGGATACCACAAACTCAAATCATGTGGTAAGAGCAAATTATTCCCACTCGTAAATCTTTTGAATTAATTTGGGATTGGGACATGATATTTTCTTTATAAGGTATTTATGAAGCGCTTGTGAATTATGTATATTCTTTACATATGTAGCACTGGAGTATACACAATGCTTCAAAGTGAATTTTGCAAGCGCAAGGAGTCCCTGACGTATAGTACTTATGATGCAATGTTTGGTGCCTGCCACATACACAAAGTGGCACATTCAAGGTCACAAGCAGCTTACACTAGGATTTCAACAGGGTTCTCACTTTTCAAAGTCAGCACCGCTCCCACTCTTTCTCACTCTTACTGGCATTATGCCAGCACAAATCTGAAATGATTGTCATTTCAGAAAGACAGGACAGCCATAACATGAGCTTGATTACAGAGCTTGATGTCAAAGAAAGAATATTACTTCTGTTGATGAATTTTCCATTTAGCAAGACAATCAGTTAACTGTGAAGACCTTCTACAAAGTGACTTATTCAATATGCTCTGAAGGGGCTCATTACACCATTATTTACTGTTTCAGAGCATATTAAAGTCAATGTGAGTTTTCGTACGATAATCGGCAACTTCGGATCTTATTGAATAAGGCCCAAAGTTTGAATTTAATGGTAGTGCCTCACATTGGGCAACTTGAGTGAATTTATTTTGAAACCTTGTGGCATCTTTTTACTAATGTCTCCTGGCTGCAATACTGGGTCTGAACCATCTAAAAAAGTGATTACAAAATGACTAATTGAATCCAGTTGGATTTCCTTTGTTAAATCTAGTATAACTCTTTTACACTTGTTTATAAGCCAGAAGCCTTTAGTTTCTATAATGTTTCTTGCTAATGGCATGTACAATTTTTTCAAGCAATTCTTATGCTACTTTTAATCCTTATTATTAACTAGATGTACAGTAGGTGTTTATTTATCAAGGCATGTGTTGCAATTCTGGGGCACACATTTACACCAAAATGTATCAAAGAAAATAGTTTTATTTTAGGTATTTTTTCGCTTCATAATTGTACCAATTACTTTGGTACATAGACCCCTAAAATATCTCAAAATATGGACTTGAACTAATTCCATATTCATATGCATATTCATTCTTCCTAGTAGTTTTTGGCTGGTTTCCCCAATGTAGCAACCTTGGTCACATCTGTTGCACTGAATCCTATACAATATATTCCTGGATGTGCAGCTGTATGATCCTTTAACATTGAATGTTCTATGGTCGTGACTGGCTGTAGGATCTTGGCAAATATGTTTGCAGAGTTTGCAGCGTTTGTTGTTGCACGGTTTTGTGCCATTATCAGTGTCTTTAAAATCGTTGTGAAGTTTTCTGCTGACTAATTTCTGTTTGAGGTTTGGTGGTTGCCGGAATGCAAGAATGGGAGGTTTGGGAAAGATTTATTTTAGTGTCGCATCCTCTGCCAGCATGGGTTGCAGAGCTTTGATTATTTTTTGTATACCCTCTAGGGTAGGGTTGTATGTGGGAACAGGTAGAAAAATGGCAGTGCACTGCCAAAAAGACCAGGAGGAGGCTCACGGTTGCAGCAGCAAGAATTTATTGCATAAAAAAGATTGGACTAAATGTCCCACCTAAGCCACAGCAAATGTCCACCAACGTGTTTCGGGCTCTATGCCCTTTCTCAAGGTGTACATAACCCTATAGAAAGCCGATATTTATACCCTGGCGCCGAACGCGCTATTAGGTGACGACACAGACAGTCTAACCAATCGGTTGGCATCTCCTATTAGACGGATCCTTATTGGATGAATGGATCGCGTCATATCAAATAACTTTATTGAAAACAAACACACCCCTCCATTCAATACAAGGGATATGGAATACAAGGTGAAACCCTCCGATTGGCTTTCTGAACACAAAAAGAAATATAACTTTATTAAGGCCAACATTAACATCTTATTTAATAAAAACATCTGTGATGACAAAAACACGGCTTCCTCACCCAGTGCAAACAGAACATAATCAAAAAAAACTTTATCAAAAAAAGAAAAAGAATAATAATGAATTTTGTACAGAAAAAAGTAGAATTAAAAAGTGCCATTTATCTAATGTTTTAGAAAAAATAATAACTCCCAAAAAGAGACATTAACGATAAAAAAAATCATTAAAAAATAGCACATTTGCACAATAATAACACACACATGACGAAAAAAGGAAATATGTATTAAAGAAAATATAAACATTTTCCCCTTCATATCACCTGAGCTCAATAGAGCACACCGACAACCTAATGATCATGAGCAGAATAAAAAAAGGAACCTTAATTCATTACATCAAATGCACATGGTCCAGAGTATAACGATGTGTAAACCAGAGACCCAGGGTATATAAAGGGGAAAAATAGCTATACTGTATATTGATCAAGAATACACATAAGGTAAATGAAACACAATAACTTCTAGTTGCTTAGATGTAATTTGATTCTAAAACATTTCCCCCCACAGCTCTCATTGGCCCCCCAGAGCACGCTCTCTCCTGCTCTCACCACCCACAGGCCTCTCCCTTCCCCGGCTCTTACCCTTCCCCGGCTCTCACCCTTCCCCGGCTCTCACCCTTCCCCGGCTCTCACCCACCACAGCTCTCATCCTTCCCCGGCTCTCACCTCCCACAGGCCGCTCCCTTCCCCGGCTCTCACCCTTCCCCGGGTCTCACCCTTCCCCGGCTCTCACCTCCCCCCAGCTCTCACCTTTTCCCGGCTCTCAACTCCCCCCGGCTCTCACCCTTCCCTGGCTCTCACCCTTCCCCGGCTCTCAACCTGCACAGCTCTCACCCTTCCCCAGCTCTCACCTCCCCCTGGCTCTCACCCTTCCCCGGCTCTCACCTCCCCCCGGCTCTCACCCTTCCTCGACTCTCACCTCCCTCAGCTCTCACCTTTCCCCAGCTCTCACCTCCCACAGGCCGCTCCCTTCCCCTGGCTCTCACCATCCCACCAGCTCTCACCCTTCCCCAGCCCTCTCCCTCACACACACCACTCCCACTCCAAATCCCAACCCCACACAGAGCTCTCACTTCACACAGGCCGCTCCCCCATCTCCCCATCTCCGAGAGCACTCCTCTGGCTCCCTCCGCATCTCCCGTGAAGGGCATGTTCAATGGCGGGGCACAGCACCTCCTCACCGGAGCGTCTCAGCCTCGTGGAGGTCATGGACACCACTGAGGAGCCCAAGGTGGAGGAGGAGGGTGGCTGGTACACGAAGGAAGAAGAGGAGCACGTCCAAGTGCAAGGTGAGGAAACGCAGGGGAATGGGTTCTTTCACGTGTCCCTGACTCCCCCCCTCCTTGCACTTTGCCCCCTCTCCATGCCCTTTGCCCCCCCTCCCTTCCCTTTGCCCCCCCACTCCCTGCCCTTTGCCCGCCCCCTCCCTGCCCTTTGCGTCCCCCCCTCCATGCCCTTTGCGCCCCCCCGTGCCCTTTGCGCCCCCTTCTCTGCCCTTTGCGCCCCCCCTCCCTGCCCTTAGCCCCCCTCTGCCCTTTGCCCCCCCTCCCTGCCCTTTGCGCCCCCCCTCCCTGCCTTTTGCACCCCCCTCCCTGCCCTTTGTGCCCCCCTCCCTGCCCTTTGTGCCCCCCCTCCCTGCCCTTTGCGCCCCCCATGCCCATTGTGCCCCCCCTCCCTGCCAATTGCACTCTGCTCCCTGCCCTTTGCACCCCCCCCTCCCTGCCCTTTGCACCCCCCCCTTTCCCTGCCCTTTGCACCCCCCCTCCCTGCACTTTGCGCCCCCCCCTCCCTGCCCTTTGCACCCCCCTCCCTGCCCTTTGCACCCCCCTCCCTGCCCTATGCGCCTCCCTGCCCTTTGCCCCCCTGCCCTTTTTCCCCCCTCCCTGCCCTTTGCCCCCCTCCCTGCCCTTTGCGCCCCCCCTCCCTGCCCTTTGCACCCCCCCTCCCTGCCCTTTGCGCCCCCCTCCCTGCACTTTGTGCCCCCCCGTCCTTGCTCTTTGCGCCTCCCTTCCATTTGCCCCCCCTCCCTTCCCTTTGCTCCCCTCCCTGCCTTTGCCCCCCCTCCCTGCCCTTTGCCCCCCCTCCCTGCCCTTTGCCCCCCCTCCCTGCCCTTTGCCCCCCCTGCCTTTTGCCCCCCTGCTTTTTGCCCCCCGTCCCTGCCCTTTGCCCCCCTCCCTGCCCTTTGCCCCCCTGACCTTTGCCCCCCTGACCTTTGCCCCCCTCCCTGCCCTTTGCCCCCCCTCCCTGCTCTTTGCCCCCCTCCCTGCCCTTTGCCCCCCCTCCCTGCTCTTTGCCCCCCCCCCTCCCTGCCCTTTGCCCCCCTCCCTGCCCTTTGCCCTCCCTGCCCTTTGCCCCCCCTGACCTTTGCCCCACTCCCTACTCTTTTCCCCCCCTTCCTGACCTTTGCCCCACTCCCTACTCTTTTCCCCCCCTTCCTGCCCTTTGCCCCCCTTCCTGCCCTTTGCCCCCCCATGCTCTTTGCCCCCCGCCCCTCCCTGCCCTTTGCTCTCTCTCATACAATGGTTGCTAGCACTTAAAAGTACCGCCAGCAGGAGCGCAGGGAAGCCAGGGACTCCAAATACACCAACACGAACGCGATGACGTCACAGCTCTACGCATTTCCCAGGAAATGTATTTGGAGTCCCTGGCTTCCCTGTGCTCTTGCTGTCGGTGATTTTAAGTGCTAGCAACCATTGTATGAGAGGGAGCAAAGGACGTACAGGCATTGGATGCCTTTTTATCTTGCTGCCAATTTGGGATAGGAGTGCATGGTGAACCTGGGCTGTTTACATCCACTCTGCAAACCTGGGACTCACCCTACCACGGCAGATGACCACAATAGAGATTTCTCTCCCACGTATGGTTCTGTTTAAAATCCTGTAAGTGCACATTCTTATGGGTTGCTGATTTTTAAAATAAATGTACCTTAATTTTTACTCATTTACGTGCTATGGAGCTTGCGTTTTTGTTTATTTTTTGTTCATAGATTCCAAAAGTGGTTGGCTATACTGTACCACTCCCCTTAAAGCTGCAAAGATCCTCCCTGGATCTTCTATTGGGACTATATTTCTCTCTGGATTTTTTGGTTGAGTGGAACATTCATTTTGGATTTTTCCTTTTTTTTTTCACTATCACGTTATGGTTTGTAGATATTATTAGGTTAAATTGTGGTAATTGTAATTTATTTTAATATTTTTAATATGTTATAATTTATCATTTATTAGGGTTATTTCACATCCTCTTTAGCGCTACTTAATTTTTGTGTTGTCTTTGATATATATATATATATATATATATAGTCAGATAAGGCAGTTGGCACTCCAATAGGTGCTGTTATATATATGTCCCTGGTTTTATTATGTTTCACTTATGTATGGCACTACCTGCTTTACTTCTTTAAAAACCCTCTCCCTGCTGCCCCTGACATATCAATCAGAGCTCAGACCTATTGGTAACCATGACAATGGATGCAATACACAGCTGGGTGATTAGCAGTATGGAGGTATCTTATGTAAGCTTAATCAACACATGACATCAGAGCTGCAGGTTTCTTGTGTTATTTTAATTGAGTGATGGTGATTGGTTAATTGACTTTCAGTGTTTGATATATATGTCCCTGGTTTTATAATGTTTCACTTATGTATGGCACAACCTGCCTTAATTCTTTAGATATCCTCTCCCTATTGCCCCTGCCATATCAATCAGAGCTCACACCCATTGATAACCATGACAATGGATGATACACAGCTGAGTGATTAGCAGTATGGAGGTATCTTATGTAAGCTTAATCAACATATGACATCAGAGCTGCAGGTTTCTTGTGTTAATTTAATTGGGTGATGGTGATTGGTTAATTGACTTTCAGTGTTTGATGTATAAATATGTGGTGAACTGTGTCATTCTCCCTTTGTATCCCCCTGAGGAAGGTCCCATTCTGTAGGACCGAAACGTTGGGTTTCTGGATGTATTTTTGCTTTCACTAATACACTTTGATCTTCAACATTGAGTGCTGTCTCTTGTTTACCAATCCTTGGAACGGTAACGTATAACTATATATATATATATATATATATATATATATATATATATATATATATATATAACCACTTATTCCAGATACTCAAATATATTGACAAAATACAATATTAAAAATTCACAGGGCTAGAATGTGCACATTCATAAGCAAATGACATAATATCACTGATACCCAATTCCAAATGATGCTGTTACATAATAAAATATAAAACCCACAATATGTGTCCTCCAATACAAGAGAGCAGAGAGATCACACTGTATTAGACTGCAATAGAAAGAATTTGGAGAATGGATAATACTGTAAGTCCAAAGTTACATGGTAAGTAACAATGGTATTTGGGACCAAGACTGCATTTTTAAAGCTTCCAGTGACTGAGCTCCAGATCAGAACCAACGCTAATACCTCCCTAACTCCTGTCACTAGTTTTAAATACCTGGGCACATGGTTTGACTCCCACTTAACATTTGGGATGCACATTGATACCCTGACATCCAAAACTTATGCCAAACTAGGTGTACTTTATAGGAACAAATCCTCCCTAAGCCTGCTGGTCAGAAAGCATATTGCACAGCAGATGCTAATGCCAGTTATCAACTATGGAGACATAGTATACGGCTCGGCACCCCAAAACCACCTTAACAAACTTGACACCCTCTACAATTCTATATGCCGTTTTTTCTCCAATGCAACTACAACACACATCACTTCACAATGCTCAAAGAACTAGATTGGTCATCACTTGAGTCTAGGCACAAAGTTCACCTTTCCTGTCTTGCCTTCAAATACTTTCTGGGCAAGCTACCCATCTATCGGAACAAGCTCCTCACCCCTACCACATGCAGCACTTGTCATCTGAGATCTGACTCCAAAAAACTGTTCATGGTCCCAAGGCTCAACAAAGTAACCGGTCGCTCCTCCTTCTCTTACCGTGCACCCCAAAACTGGAACAACCTACCGGAGACTCTCACATCCACCACCAGTTTAAGTTCTTTCAAAACCAAAGCTGTCCAACATTTTAATCTGGTCTGTATCTGTTACATACGCCCATAATATATATTATCTTTAACTGTGCATGTAATGTCTTGTATATAATGTATACCCTGTTCATTTATGTAACTGTATTTGTAACCATGTATTATTTGTCTTAACTCTATGCTCAGGACATACTTGAAAATGAGAGGTAACTCTCAATGTATTACTTCCTGGTAAAACATTTGATAAATAAATAAATAAAATTACCCCTCAATGGGAGGGAAATAATATGTAGTTGATATTAGTTGATATGTAGTTGATATTAGAGCCACTTAGGTCTACAGCTGTCTTAATGATCCAAAGTAATAATCCCCTTGCTTACCAGCGTTTCAAAGGGAGTGGCAGTTTTAAAAGTGCTGCAGTTTTAGTCTGAATAACATTCAGTGATTTAAAGCTGCTGTAACAGTTCAATGTGTTCCCATGCTAGCCAGCGTATTTCTCTGGGACCACTAGCCAGATGGCACAATAATAAGCAGTAACTCACCACAACTCTCTGTCCGGAGTATCCCCAAACTGACCAGCAGCGTCCCTGGGGTTAGTAATTGCAAACTTTTATCTGCAATTGGCACTGCACACCCCTTTCCGAATATCAATGATTCTCCCGATATAGCAGGTGATAGATGCCACACAGTGATCTTCTGGTTTTAATAGCATGACTTGGCTTAAAATAAAGTGCTCGGTGTTCTGTGATCTCACCTTACAGGTAGGGGTACAGGATTATCCTTAGCGTTTCGTAGGAACTTCGACTTCATGTATACATGTTTGGCACTACCAAGTACAGTGGCGTCCGCCTTTAGTCTAAATCAGCTAGGTACGCGATTTTCAGATTATCCCGGTTATGTTCGGTTTTGTGTCGTTTTTGCCCGGAGTGAACTGCGTTATTTTTGCGCTCGTGATATTAGCATTTTATTCTCGCTGTCTGCAATACTGCAATGCCGTGTAAAAACTCAGGGGGGCTTTTGAGAGCTGTTGTCTTGGAAGTCTAATACCTTCGCGGTTCAACCTACGTCAGTACACAGTCTGTGTGTGCGCGCGCAGTAATTGTAAATTTGCATATTTAAAGTATACATGCATTTGCAGTGCTGTTCTGCAGTACAGTACAGTATGTCTCATTTGAAAATTGTTGAAATGCATAGACATGTACTGTACTGTAACAGTGTCACATTTCAGCATATACAGCACTCTCCCCTCGCTCGGGATAATTAACTGCACTGCAGGGTATTTCAACTTCTTATCTTCTGTGCAATGCAGTCATCTCTCCCACACGATTCCTTTGAACGTGTGTCTGGTTTCAATCACATTCCTGCTTGACAGCAGGAATTTACTGTGCATGCGCCTGTAACTTCGCCCACCACTGCTTGCTTGAGTGAGTGAAAAAAATTTTTTTTATTGTAATTTTTTTTTCTCCACAAGCCTGCAAAAACCATTTTACTGTATTACGATATTCAATCTGTGCTGTACAGTAGCTTTTGTCTGCGACCCTGTGCATTTGACTGCACATGGTTGATTTGTGTGCTTTTTACGTACTGTATTTGGGGGTGTATTATTATGATGAACTGTCTTTTGAAATTAAAGTATGTCTTTAGCTTTGAACTTCATGTGGCTGTCTTTAAGTTTTGGAATCTTGCCATTGTGTTTTTAATCCGTCCATAGCCGAGCTTCAAAGCCTCACTGCGCCTGCGTGTAATCCTTGTTCAGATTGGAGCTATTTAGCTGCTTACTGCGCATGAGTCACCCAACCCCCCCTCTCCACAGAGTCATTCGACAGACACCTCCACAGAGTCATTCATTTTCTGAAGTTAGTCATTGTATTTTTAATCCGTCCCTAGCCGAGCGTCAATCGCCTCACTGCGCCTGCGTGTACTCTAAGCCTCTTTGAGATGGGAGGTAGCTGCTTACTGCGCATGAGTCACCCAACCCCCCCTCTCCACAGAGTCGTTAATTTTCTGAATCTTGCCATTGTGTTCTTAATCCGTCCATAGCCGAGCTTCAAAGCCTCACTGCGCCTGCGTGTGATCCTTTTTCAGATGGGAGATATTTAGCTGCTTAGCTGCTTACGGCGCATGAGTCACCCAACCCCCCATCTCCACAGAGTCGTTAAGTTTCTGAATCTTGCCATTGTGTTCTTAATCGGTCCATAGCCGAGCTACAGTACAAAGCCTCACTGCGCCTGCATGTTATTCTCTTTGAGACGGGAGCTTTGAGGCTTTGTTTACGGCAATGTTTTGGAAAATCCCTTCTCGAATTTGATTTGCACAGAGCATCACCTTGATATTATAATAATAATAATAATAATAGCATGTTTTTGTATAGCGCTGTTAGTTACAGTATACGTAGTGCTCTCCAGAGACATTTTGCAGGCACAGGTCCCTCCCTGTCTCGTGGAGCTCACAATCTACTGTATGTTTTTGGTGCCTGAGGCACAGGGAGATAAAGTGACTTGCTTTTTATGTACTGTATTTGGGGGTTTATTGATCAAATTATTATGATGAACTGCCTTTTGAAATTACTGTACTCTACAGTATGTAATTTCTTTGAACTGCAGCACAACTAATCCTTCATCCCTCCCCCACGCACACACAAACTCTTTTCGACAGACACCTCCACAGAGTCATTCATTTTCTGAAGTTAGTCATTTTGTTTTTAATCCATCCCTAGCCGAGCGTCAATCACCTCACTGCGCCTGCGTGTACTCTATGCCTCTTTGAGATGGGAGCTAGCTGCTTACTGCGCATGAGTCACCTAACCCCCCCCTCTCCACAGAGTCATTCGACAGACACCTCCATAGAGTCATTCATTTTCTGAAGTTAGTCATTGTGTTTTTAATCCGTCCCTAGCCGAGCGTCAATTGCCTCACTGCGCCTGGGAGCTTGCTGATTACTGCACATGACTCACCCAACACCCCCAACCCTTAGAGGCTTTGTTTATGGTAACGCTTTGGAAAATCCCTTCTCAAATTTGAAATGTAAATCTGATTTGCACAGCATTGTGAGAATTGAGAGTAAAAAAAACCATTAACTGATTCAGGTTGTTTTGTCATTCATTCTTATACTGTAGGGGTGTGGGGGGGGTGTGGTTGTTGTCAATGATTATGATTACCAGGAATGTGAATAAATATTTATTTTATTTCATCAGGAACAAAAAAAATACAAATTTAAAAATAATCATGAATAATACATAATGCAGTCTTTATTAAGTTCTTCTGGCAGATTAAAATTGGATAAACATTTAGAAAACATTTGTAAAACATGGAGAAACATGAATTATGCACATTTATAAGAATATTATGTAATAATATATATATACACTGTAATGTATAATATATGAATACTGTATATATATATATATATATATATATATATATATATATATATATATATATATATATATATATATACAGTATACTGTACATAGTAATATTATTTTTTCCGTCGTTATCTTGTTCCTCATTCCGTGTACAGTACAGTAGTTCATTGAGAGAGGAGAGGTTTTGTGTACATCAATACTGCTGTTTATATACTGTACATTTGACTGTACATATGGAAAATAGCTGAAGCGCTCAAATGCAGGTATATCTCAAAATGATAATAAGCCAGACCACTGTACCAGGGTACTAACAATTGATATAGTACCTATTGTGTCATATAATGGGTACTATCCTCCTGAAGACAGGTGGTGTGTGGTGCAACCCACTCACCATCTGTCTCATCGGCAGGTTCCCCTGAAAAATATGCAAATACTCACATCCTGGTAGGGCAGGCAGGCAGGCTGTGCAGCTACTCAATGCAATACAGGGAAAAGGGAGACCAAAAAGCGCACCAGCACAAACGGAGCAGGAAGAAACCAGGACAAAAAAATGATTAAAAGGGCACTTTAATGTGGCAAAAGACCCATCCAATGCATTTCGAACGTCGCAGCGTTCTTTTTCAAGGATAAAACACAATGTGATAACATCCATTATATACCCTCTTACCTGTGGGCCATTTCGCGCCAAAAATCAGAACCTGATGACGTCATAACAGAGCGACTCAGTGCCGATCTAAGGGCAAAAGGAAGTACCAAAGGCAGTGTGGCCATTTTGGATGTGGGCAAACATAGGAACACAATAACAAAGCTTTATTGACCATTCCAGCAGAACAAAATACATTGCTGCTAACTGGACAAGCATATTTAAACGAAATAAAGCTATATTAAACTAAACTAATGCTTAATAAAGGGTACTATTATATCAAGGAAAAACATGAACAAGGTGGATTAAAAAACTAGCTGTGTTGCAACTAAGTTATATACAAAAAAAAGTTAAAAATAAAAACCTCTAGACATGATTAAAAAAATGTGCAAGAAAAGTAAATTTAAAGACATATTACACATACATACTGCATAACACAGATTGTGTACCTAAATCATAGGAACCAGGGAAATACAACCATTATAAAATATGAAGTATTATCCACAAGATACATCAAAGAACAATTTAAGCTTACATATTAGCATAATATTTGCATGATAAGGCATAGGTTCAAAGACAATTGTCATTATATTGGACATTATATTCTTGTCATTATAACCTTTGAACTGGTGCGCTTGTGCGTTTGTGCTGGTGCGCTTTTTGGTCTCCCTTTTCCCTCTATTGCATTTGACTGTACAAACAGATTAGACTGGACACAACACCCCACCTCCCCCCAGGCCACCCTTTTTTCCTGAAACGACAAGAAAACAAAAATTAGTGCAGTTACTGTATGTGCGTACTGTATTATGGCATTGTGTGATATGTAGTACTACTTTAGATGGCTGGTGCTGCTTTCTCTGAAAAGAAAAAAAATGACCAGTTAGTAGGCAGTTACTGTACTACTGTCATACTAGTCTACTGTATACTGGAACTACTGTATACTCTGACTACTGTTAAATACTACTGTATGTAACCTGATGACTGGTGCTGCTCTCTCTGTAAAGAAAAAACTGTAACTACTGTACTGTATACTCTGACTATTGGGAAAGAAAAAATCTGTGCCATACTTACCTGTATCATACTGTACTTACAATACTACTGCACAGTACTACTTTCCTGATGCTTGCCCATTACGCGCGATGACAATGGGCAACACAGTGGCAATATGGTCTATATATTTATTGCAGCGTTCCACGGTGAGTACATCGTTCCAAAAACTCATTATGCCTTTCAACAACCCTTTTTGGAGGGTTTCGCCACTTTCCGGATATGGTCCTTCAGTTGATGCCAGACCATTTCGATCGGATTGAAGTCTGGCGATCTGTCATTGGAAAAAAAGGACAATTAGTTTGAGAGATACAGTAAACAGTAAAAACTGGGGGGGAAAATGAGACACGTCTACTGCACTTACTCAGCTGGCGTCTTCACCCAGTTGATACCGCGCTTAAGGATATGCGCTGTTGACGCGGTGTGCTTCGGATCGTTGTCCAGGTAGAAGCGGTGACCATTCGGGAACTCGCGTGTGATGTATTGTCTCAGGGACAATATTGTCTTGGAAGAAAGCTTTATTCATTATTCCTATAGCAAGAAAAGGAAAGTGCTCAAAAAACTGCACAATAGTACAGTACAGTGCATACAGTAAGGTTACACTAGTAAAGTACAGTGCATAAGGCTATATTATATTTGATATATTTTACCTTCAAAGATGACAATGCATCCTGGTCCACGCCTAGAGATGGCACCCCACACATGCAGCTTCACAGGGTGTTTTGGCCGCGGCTTCAAATACATGCGGCCTTTTTTGTGGAATGCAAAGCTTGCGAATCTCTCCAGCGACACAGTAGACTCATCAGTGAAGATGCAATCCTGGAAAGTCTCCCCACTGTCGATCCATGCCTGGGCCTGGACCACTCTTTTAATTTTTTTTGCGTCCCGTATCATGGGGTACGCTCTGTAATGACAAGGAATAAATAATTTTAGCGGCACAGTGCAGTACAGTTTGCTAAACAACACTTTTACCTCCTGTACTGTCCAGTACTAACCTCACACGTCCATATTTCCATCCAATGCTGCATCTCATCTTCTTTATGCTGGTCTCGGATACAGCGAGATTGTGATTTTCCTGCAGAGTGTATTTGACCCTTAATGCACTCCTCTCATCATTCTTCTCACTTATTTTTCCACCAGAAGAGTTGTCTCCCTACAATGTAAAGAAAAACATTCCGGTAAGTAAAAAAATTAGAGACAGTAGATCAAGAGGATACAATATATTGTTCTATTAATATAGTATGCAGCAATATAAAACTGTTGAAATATAAATATAAATATACAAAATATATACTGTTGTAATATAAATATAAATATACAAAATATATACACTGTTGTAATATAAATATAAATATACAAAATATATACACTGTTGTAATATAAATATACAAAATATATACACTGTTGTAATATAAATATAAATATACAAAATATATACACTGTTGTAATATAAATATAAATATACAAAATATATATACTGTACGGATATAAATATAAATATACAAAATATACATACTGTTGTAATATAAATCAACAGAAATAACAAAAATATTAGATTTAAATTAAAATTAAATTTTTTTTTATGTTGTATAAATATATGTACGCGTTAATAACCCTTGGTGCCCTTTTGCGGTCTCTGTTTTTTCCATGTGCATGATAGCTCACGGTGGTTGCTGGCACAACGATGCCAGAAGTAGCTAACCAGCGTTGGAGAGCAGCAATTCGGTGTCCGCTCGTGTACATGTCCTTAATTCGCATGCTGAGCTCCTTGGAAATCTTTTTAACAACCATTGCTGCGAGTAGAAAGAAATACAAACACAAAAATGTATATTCGATGTTTAGTCGATGTGTATTCAATGTGCAGTGAATTCACAAAATGGATGGTGTATTTATACGGTAATGACTCACATTAGAGTACGCCCACTTTCAACACCTGTACCTGATCGCCATGCATGAAAGGTTACACACTTTGCATAGCCCACCACTCGATGATCTTTATCTGAACTTGCCCTTGTCCAGATACTGCATTGTGCCACCTGCTTCCATGGAGCAACCCCGATTCTACGGATGCAGGAACCCACTCGCCTCTGTCGTGCCTGTCAAGCAGAAAAAGCGAAAGGCGGTTGCCGTTTCCACGCCAAGGCAAAAGCGACAGGCTAAGGCCAATAAAGAAAACCTTCTGCTGACCCCAAAGGCTAAGGGTTTTCATAGACGTCAGCCTTATTATGTCAAGTAGATATACGGTGATGTACTCTCAACGCAAAACGATTGGCAGCCAACCCATCGAACCCGCAGACCACTTCCTCAAATACGCTTCGACGACTCTGCCGCCGCTGTCTTCAGCCCGTCTTCTCCACCCCTCGTCCTTGACACTGCCACCACCCTCACGGAAACCCACAGGTCATCTTCTCCAGTTCTATCCGACGACGCTGCCTCTGAAACCCACGGGTCACTTTCTCCTTTGCTCTTAGATGACTCTGCTTCTCGCCCGGAAATCCAAAGCTCACTTTCTCCATCCCTCTTCGACGACGCTGCCGCTTCTCCTCTACCGGATATCCACAGGTCACCTCCTCCACTCTTCTTCGACGTCGCTGCCGCTTCTCTCCATGGAACCCCCATCTCATCCTCTGTTGCACCCATCCCCCCAGATGTTCACACGCCATGCACAAGAAGCAGCTCGTTAGACCGGATGCTGAATGGGATAACTGTGGATCTCCCCGGGAATTCTATTGTGCTAGCAAAGATAGATCTGCTTCTGGAGACAATGCTAAATGTGGAGCAACGGATGCTACAAATGGATCAACGGATGGATCGACGGATGGAGAAGATAGAGGCTGACATAGCGGGCATACATTATTTGCTTGGTGTTAATGCCCCTGTTTCCCCGACGCTGGAGCAGGGGGGTGACATGGATGTGATGAATGGGACCTTCGACCCCCTTCCATCACCAAGCGCACCCCCTCCACCAGAAGATGTAGTGTAGATGTATGCCGTTGAGGAGGACATGACAACCCCGTCAAGACCACACCAGGAAAGAACACGGCGACCAAGACCAGAGGAAAGCTTCCTCCCAGAACACCTACCATCGCCCGTCGCCTCAAGCACACCCGCTCCCAAAAGACCTACATTCGCTCGCATCGATACGGTGCCCGACATCACCCTGTGCGATCTGCCACCGGCGCTCAGGGAGAAGTATAGGGTGAAGTGTGCTGTTGCACCCCACAAGTATGCCTTGTTACTTTTTAAGCACCATGTTCCCTTCTCGTTGTACTGTGACTGGGCCTTTAAAGTGAACTATGAAGGAAATCGCGTTAAAAAGGCGCTTCCTGCCAATTTAAGAAAGAACATTCTGGATGAAATGCGGTGCTTTTATCCAATTACAGATCCTGTAATGAAAGGCGTTCGAGACTGCATTATTGACATTTTGCGCCATGCAAGGAATCGGCCATGGACAGACAATGTGGAGGACTTTCTGTAAGACCATACTGTTGTGCTGAACTGTATTGTACTCTACATGATTTGACCTGCTGTACTTAAATAAAGGAGATGTTGTTGTGTGTTTTTTTACTTGTATTTATACAGAAATGTTTTAACTTGCTGTACACACACACAGGACCTGCACAATTCCAGTCCCTGGGGGCCGCAAACAGGCACGGTTTTCAAAGGTTACCCTGAAAACCCGCCCTGTTTGCGGCCCTCAAGGACTGTTCTGGTGCAGACTGTTTTGCACACCATCCCACTGTACAGTATATGTTTTGACTTGCCGTTCTTTAATAAAGGAGATGTTGCATTTAGCTTTTTTTATGAATAAAGAATTTGTTTTTAAAACATGTGACTGTAAACCATACTGACTGACATAAATGTTTTCACAAATGTAGCAGTAAACCATACACCTGTTGATGTTTTGAATTGCTGTGCACTTAAAATGTTTCTACATTGTACAGTATTTGTAAATAAATGTTTTTGTACTTACTCCACCAATAAAAGAACATGTTGATTTGTTTTACATTGTTCCATTTGCTCCTTTGCTACTGTAACAAAATACAGTGTTTCTAGAATGTCGAGGCATACTGCACTGTATACTGTAGGCATGCTCAGTATAAGAGTATTAAAAAAAAAAAAAGACACAAACTCTACTGTACTGTATGTACTGGCACTGTATACTGTAGAAGACACATAATGTATGTGATACATGTAGAATAAATGCATAGTTTTAATTTTTTCGGGTTTATTACACAGTATACTGTACTGTATATAAAAAAGTATTGTACAGTATACTGTACGGCCGGAAAACATCAGCATACTGTTTCAGGTACAGTATTACAGTATACTATCCTAATCAATAACTATGTCCGCTAAACTGTAGACTCCGGTAGGTGTTTTTTTAAATCCGATTCAGCAGGCATTGTTACACAAAGCGATATTATCCATCGAAATCCCTTCATTAGCCGTTTTCTTTTCTGAGGAAAAACAAAAATAAAGGTTTTACTGTAATGGTCAGCCCCCTAAAGAAGTTCCCAGCCAGTCCCACCAATAATTTTCTCAGGGGGCGTCTCCTGTTCACATGCGCATGCGCCTACCATCGATGTAATGACACGCATACTGTATGCGTTTCAAGAAGGTTCCAATGCGCATGCGCCTAGCATTCCACCAATACAGTAGTTCAGTATCTGCAGTACAGTACTGTAGAAGCCGCTCAGCCAATAATATTGCTTACAGGAGAATCGCTTGACTTTTGAATTGCACCGATATTGATACTGTATTGTCAAAATAAAAAAAACATAGAAAATAATACGGCAACAATACTCACCATAGAATTTCCCATTCAGCTGGCGCCGGCGCCGGTCCACTGCCAGTCCAGCATTCTTGATCATCCACGTCGATAGTTTGCAGTGGGACTAGTCCACCTGTAGTCAGCTGATGAGGCTGGAAATTGCTTAGGTACATGCAAGCTTGATCGAAACTGCACGCGAAATCCGGCTCAGGCTCAGGGTTGTCACTGACGGCGGGACCGTCATTGGAAGCCGGTGCTGGTGCATTGCTTGGCAGCGACTGTCGTTTCTTAGTTGGTTTTAACACGACCCTTTGCTTTTTGCCGTCTTCATGATCATAGATACAGGAAAAAGCCGGTGATACACACCAATACCCTCCAACAAATTGTGGCTCAATACGATAAAAACAGGGATCGCTACATAACCTTTTCCTTATTGCACGCTTCCACCTATGAGGAGCCCTCGAAAATTTGTAAAAGTCATAGTTTTCGACAAAATACTGATAAATTTGAACAACTGTTGCCATCTTATCCTCTGTTGCATTAATCGCGGCCCATTTCAAATACGCGTAACTTCTGTCGGGTTTTTGGAAAGCGGGCTGCACTTGAACACTCATGGCGGGTGGGTCTCTGGAGAATACTGTAACCGAAACTGGTCTTCATCTTTCTTTAATATGAAAAGCCTAAATTGATACATTTTTGCAACCTCTTCCTTCAGTCTCAAGGCCAAGTTACAATAGCACACTGTGGTATCTTTTTTAAACGAAACACATTACTGAAGCGCATGCGCATTACAATTCATGAATATCTGCCATCTGGCGGACACGCGAAGAATTGCAACCTATTAAATCCGAACCATTCTCAATAAACGCATCAACCGCGCGTCAGCCGCGCATGACCCATTGCTGGGAACGCAAAATGAACGCGGCATGTGCCAGGTGAAGTGCGTCGCATTCCAGGAAAAAGCCATGGAAAAACCGGCGATGTGTTAGTCTCAGATGTGCCGCAGCAGTATGCTACAGGATAGTATTACATGATAGTATTACTATGTCTGTTCATTTTCAATCAAAACAGTCTATTATCATTAAGCGGCGTCTTCACTTTCTTGTGTCTCTACCCTCTTTAAGTTACAGATGTGATTTTTATAAACCTGTTATAAAGTTGCTACCATTTCCCCCCTCCCCCCTCCACCCCCCCACCTCCTCCACCCCCCCCCCCGTTAAAAAAATGACTGAGGATGATGAGTAGAGATGTAAAAAGCTTTCGCATCATGATGTTGCAAATCCTTTTTGAGAAGTGAAATAAGGCACGACTGAGTCAGACATGACAAGTGATTTGCCAGGCATTAACCCTTTCTAAGTCTCAAAATTTAGTTACTATGTCATGGGGTTTGGCACTCCAGGGGCCCCATGACGTACATTAGTAGCTACATCATGCACAAAGAGGGATTTTGTGCAGCTTTGTGTCCTGTGTCCCCAGGGAGCCCAGGACACAATCTGCTCTGCAGGGAAATGGAAGAGGAGCCCTCCTCTTTCGTTTTGGGGTTAGAGTCGTGCTGATCACATAACCGCTTTCAAAATTGTCACTGTGTTGTGCTGGAGGGACCACGGCCTCTCCAGTACTTAAAGGGTTAAATCAGTGTGAAATACATTTTGTTTATAATGCTAATTTGCAAAATTCACTTCAAATGCTAGATTTGTGTAATACTGGAACTATAAATAGGGCACACCCACCCTGTTTTGATCACTTTCTGCCAATATTTTGGTGACAACTGACACATTTGGAGGATTAAGTAATCATAACTGTGATGGTAAGGGTAAATATGGCTGCTGTTAATGCAGATCAAGCCTGCCATTAACCCTACCTGTCAATAATACAGTGTATTACTGTATGTTATATGTGTATTATATCAATAACATGTCTGATTCAGCAGTGCAGGGACCAGGGGTTAACTTTATGTGCAGTTGGAAAGTTGCAAAGCTGTCTGTGACCTTTCCCTGTCCTCTGTTTATGTTTCTTTTTAATGTTGCATTTCCACCCACCAATCAGGGGCTGGGCACGTAGGCAGCACCTGGCCCCGAATGTTGCAATATGGTGGGTTACGGGTATAAACAGGTAGGGACGGAGACCCCTAGCTAGCTTCAGTTCCAGCTTCAGCTGAGCTTTGTCTGTCAGCTCTCTCCCTTGGCTGAGAGGATCCTGTACCGGTTCCAGGCATGAGGTCCAGTCTGGTCAGGTCCAAGACCAGTTCCTGTAAGCGCTGCAGTGGAGGATAACAAGGAAAATCTCTATAGGGAGTCCCTGCGACTAGCCCTGCAGGATATCCCCAGTTTCCCCCAGCTGGGTATGTGTGTTGTGTATCTGTGTTTTTGTGGATACTGTTTTCCAATAAATTAATTTTATAAACTCTTTTGTTTCTGTCTGGCAATATTGATTCCTGGTATTAGTTCTTGTCTCCTGTGACAATAACATTTTGCGAATGGATTTTGACCACTATAGAAAATAGAAAAGGTATTTTTTTTTTGTTAAATTTTTATTTCATGTGACTTCTTCGGAGGGATGATACATGTAATCTTTAACTCATTAGGAATAACATTTTAGATTCAAAAGTACTATTAAGTACTTTGGTTAGTCTTTGGCATAGCTCTTCCTGCCTGTGGAATGAACAACTCACTGCAAAGCTATTGAAGCTGTTAGTCCCTTTGGCATTGAATGAGGGATTACATATTGATATAATAGGTTACTACACTGGCTACACCCTACATGATAATAACCGGGGAAAAAATGACATTGAAGCAGCTTTTCTGTGCTGATGTCAATTAATTATTTCTATTCCTTTGTGCTTTGCATTGTCAATGCTCCAATTAGCTCCTCATTTATTGATAAAAATTTCAGGTACCCGGATTTGAAAGCTTCTCTTCTCTCAGGATAAAATCCTGTTTGATGTACATTGTTTGCACACACACATAAGCTCCAACATGCATTTTTACTGTCATAAAAATACATTAAAACAGGATTATTTTTAAAGCTTTCCAGAGCAGTCATTTCTTGTTTTCTTGATGAAGATGAATATTGAATGAGAGAATGATTTTATTTCTATCTTACTGTGGTAGACAGAGGAACCTTTATCTCTTGCAATATGAACAGTGTTAATAAAGCTAAAGCTTGGCAAACCTCCCAAAAGGTAGCTAGTGGCGCACCCAAAGTACTGTAATGGAACAATACATGAATTTCTTTCCAGTTCCTCAAAAGCGGGACATTTTCTGTAGTCTTCTGCTATGGATGTGTTAGATTAAGCAATGAGGTGACATTCAGTGTTAACGCATGATAGCAAGGGCATAGTGTTTCACCCAGACAAAAGTTACTAATCATCAAATGTGAGAATCTGATAAAAGCATTACATTTAGTACGACCTCACAAAGTGTCTGCTTTTCACGTGTTGTAGTCAGAGTAATAGTTGATTTTGACATCAGAAACTGTGCCATGACTGAAAAAAACAAAGACTGCAATCACTTTTTACACTAGAAAAAATGTACCCATGAGATGGCATCCTTCAATGCCATATACAAAAGCCTCAGTGGGGTCTATTAATTATAATAATAGCATGTTCTTGTATAGCGCTGCTAGTTTTATGGCGCGCTTTACAGAGATATTTTACAGACACAGTCCCTGCCCTGTGGAGCTTACAATCTATGTTTTTGTGGTGCCTGAGGCACAGGGAGCTAAAGTGACTTGCCCAAGATCACAAGGAGCTGACACCAGGAATTGAACCACGTTCCACCTGCTATCAAGCTCAGTGTCAGACAGTGTCTTTACTCACTGAGCCACTCCTTCTCCCTATTCAAATAATTAGATTTGATGTGCAAATCAATATTTTTTGGACGTTAGTTACATCGTTACATGCTGCAGTAGATAACATTGAAAAAGACATGTCCATCAAGTTTAGCCTACTGTACAGTATGTTAAATTTAGTTGAGTGAAATTTTCATCCTATATTTGTATTTACTGTATATGGATTCAGAGGCAAGCAGCCAAAGAACCCCAGGGATGTGAAACATTATCTAGTTATGCTCCAAATTCATCAAAGTGTAATCTGCTGTACTTCTATTAATTAGTAGAATATTTATTCTGTACACATGTACAAATACATGTATACAACTATTTCATCTATCATCTTCAGAGATGGTGGTGGCTACATTCCTAGAGATGTGTTGTCAAGATAAAAACAAACGTATTCATGAAAATTAAGAGTAGTAAGTAATCTCTATGTAGTACTTTGGCAATTCTTCATTTTAAGATCAAGTACCCTTACATATTAAAGAAGGTGAAAGTTTTCTGACTGTTTATAAACATAAAATGTTACAGAAGATAAGGACCACTTGGTCCACCTAGTCTGCCCATTTCCTATCTGCTGTAAAACCTCAGAAACTTTTAATTCTTGGCTTTCCTCAGTATTTGGAATAGCCGTGTGTCTCTCTACAGATTTAGCAGACATTGATGTGGGACATGCAGTGCACAAACTGGTGCAGACACTATTGTGTCTGAATTAGCCGCTCATGGAAAATGGCAGGACTAATGCATTATTGCATTCACTGGGCAGTTCCAAGGGGTGCATAATGCCTACTACAACTGTATGTCATAGCCCCTACTACTGCTGTTGGGAGGCTATTTTATGAATCCACCACCATTGAAGAAATACTTCCTCAAATTTCTTTCTCGCCTGCCACCCTCCAGCTTCAGAGCATGACCTCTTCTAAATATAACATGTCTCTTTCTCTGTATGATGACACTTGCCCTCTTCAACATAATCTAAATTAAATATATGTTTGTACAGTTCTGCCTGAGAGAGGAGTCACAGTTATGTGTATGTGCTGTGTATTTATTAAGAAATTGATTATATCAATTATCAAGTTAGCAATGTGAATGTCAACACAGCATAAAAAAACATTTATTTACAGTAATATGAGATAAAGTGGAAATAAGTAAAGGTGATCCACAAAAAAATGCGTTTGTTCAAAAACAAAATTATAGGCTTTATATTTTCCTTATTTGTCACATTTTCCTCTAATGAATATTGCACTTGTACACTGAACATTGGGTAATGTATAATGATAATATGTAAGGTGATAATATGTAGAGATGTAGCAGGCTTCATTGCTCAGTATATGGGGTTATAGAAATTATTTGAAGTGCTGGTCCAGAGCCTTTGGGAATCCTAACACCAACAGAATATGTGCTCTGCCTGAATCAAATAATATTTATATGAGTCAGATTGTCCCATGTTCCGCTGTTTTACTATTACAGAGGGGAGAAGTGCACAAAGTTTCAGGGGTTAACTCAATTTGGTGAAGGGATTAACAAAGTGCACTTTTTTTCAGTCTGCAATAATAAAACAGGTGCAAATATCAATCTAAAGTAACTCCTTGAAACATGATTTGAGTGCCGCAGAGTTCATGTCTGTTGAGCCTTCATTGTTTTCTCAGAAAACACAACATATCCCATTATAATGTAGAATATCAAATATCAAATACAGTAGTTTCCATGGCATTCACTGGCCGCCTGGCACAATATCACGTGTTCCACTACTGTATATCCCACCAAAAGGGAATAATTAAACCTGCTATAAGTGTATATGGAATAATTATTTAATACATTTACATTTCAATAAGCTTCAAACCAAAAGAAAAACATTGTGCGAAAGGATGAATGCATTAAAAGGATTCACTATCTTAAAACCCGCTATCTTACTATTGCGCCGACCCGCGCTTGTCACTGAGATCAAGGGGCGGAGACTGGAGCGCAAGTCACTCCCACGCCGGTCCTGTCCGTCACCGGGGGGGGGCAGAGACTGGGGTGTGAGTCAGAGGGGAGCCTGGATGAGCGCACCCGTCGCGCCAGAGCAGGGTGGGGAGGTGAAGTCCGCGGGCGGGCAGACAGGCCACGCAAGATCCGCACGCGCGTGTGCAATGTAGCCATGAGACTGCGCCTCCTGGGTGTCCGTCGCAGCAGGAACTTTCAGGTGAGGAGACGGTCTCCAGCCACCAGGATGGCGAATCCTTACATCTAGTAAGCAATGAAAGGCATCATAGCTATTGAAAATAGTACAATATGATCATAACTAAGCATTGATATACACATCTAAAACCAATCTAGCAAAGAACTTAGAAACTAATATACTTAGATAAAGTTTTAACCTAACAGTACTAAATGTAATATCTAAATATATAATAACAATAATAATAATTAATAATTATTAATATCACATATATAATTAATAGAAAAACACATTTTATACAGTATATAGACAACATATTACTCACCGGATTGGTTCTTTTTCGGTTGGAGTTCAGGGGAGGTGCTATATCAGAGAGCACACAGTGAACACTTGTTACTCTTTGATAAAGCACCCTGCGTGTGAAACGCGTAAGAGTGTCTGTCAGTACTTTTTTGTCTGATGTTTTTTAATTAATAAACCTTTTTGTTCATGATATCCCATCTCCTTTTGTGAATGAGCAGTGCACCGGCTTTTTTCCAATTTTTCTGTGATTGTAAATCTTTATTCTGTGTACCTGACCCGGCCTGGGAGCACACGCTATTGGAAGCAGTCTGGAAGCGGTTTCCAAGTGAGTGACAGCCCAACATTGATTGTGCTATAGGATATGCCACAGTGTATACAGCGCTTTACAAAAGGTGTGTGTGGAGTGAGAGTATATATCCATGGTGTGGGTAGGTGTGGAAATGTAAGAGGCTGTAGCATTACTAAAAGTGTGTGTAGATACTGTGATCCCTATTGGTATATAGGGATGGAATTACATAGAGTATTTGTATGTGTAAACGATAGCTGTGTGGACAAACATACAGCGCAGTGTGTATAGACATGGCCTTTAGCACTCGTGGGAAGAGAGTTCTCTCATGTCAATAGTGACTCATAAAAATTCGGTCTCTGTTTAGGCCATCGCTAAGTGTCCCGGACAGTTGCATAAATTTGTATTCATGCAACCATCTATCTTTCGGTGTTCTAAGATTACCTTGAGTATGGCTACCTTTAGATCTTTCATCTTGTGGCCAGAGTCAGAGAAATGTTCGCCGGCAGGACTGTCTCTTGTTCCGCGTGTGATGCTGTGGCGATGCATGTTCATCCTTTTGTTTAGCCCCTGTACCATCTCACATATGTAGTAGCAGCCCCCTGGGCATTTCATGCACATGATGAGGTACACGACATTGCTGGAGGAACAGGTGAACCTTCCTCTGATTTTGTACTCCAGATTCCTGTATGTTATTTGTATTGTGCCCGCAGTGTGGAGCATGTTGCAGGTTTTGCATCTTGCGTCCTGGCATGGTCTTGTCCCGCATTCAGTTGTACTGTTGAATACTTTATGCCTCACCATAATTTTCTTGATATCATGAGGTTGTCTGTATGATAATAAGGGTATTTCAGGGAAGACCTTTTGCAGTCTTGTATCTTTCTGGAGAATGGGTTGTAGTTCCTGGCGATCTTTAGTAGGGCATCTAGGTGTGGGTTATATGTGACCACCAAAGGTACCCTTTTCACTTGTCTCTTTCTTTCTGTATTCAAGGAGATCACTTCTTGGTATTCTGGTGGCTTTGTGGATTTGCTGGTCTACAATTCAGTGGTTATATCCACGGTTTATGAAAGTCGATCTCAAGGCTGTAATCCGCTGGCCTCTGTCTGCTGTGTCAGAGCAAATCTGGTTGTATCGCTTGACAGTAGATGGTTGCATGCTTAGTGTGTGTCGGGTGGAAGCTGTGGTCCCTCAAATAGCTGGTTCTTTCTGTAGGTTTGTGGTATACAGAAGTCTGCAGTTGGTTGTTCTTTATAGTAATGGTGGTGTCTAGGAAGTATTCTTCGTATGGGGAATGGGTGAGTTTGAGATTGATGGTCAGTGGAAAGTATTGAAGTTCTCATGGAACTGTAGGCGGTCCTGTTCACAGAGGTCCAAATCAGGAGGATGTCATCGATGTAGTGAAGGTATGTAAAGGGTTTCAAGTGACAGGTGGAAAGAAAGTCACTTTCAAGTTTTGCGCAGAACAGATTGGCAAACAGTGGCGCCATTCGAGTGCCCATAGCGGTCCCGGTAGTCTGGAGATACGTGTCGTTTCGAAACGTGAAGTAACTACTTCACGTAGAAAGAACCTACCACACACATACCACTAGTGGACACATACAACCCTACCCTAGAGGGAATATGAAAAATAATAAAAATAATCAAATATCTGCAACCCATGCTGGCAGAGGATGTGACATTAAAATAAATCTTTCCTAAACCTCCCATTCTTGCGTTCCGGTAACCACCAAACCTCAAACAGAAATTAATCAATAGAAAACTTCATAACGAACTTAAAGACACTGATAATGGCACAAAACCATGCAACAACACACTGTAAGAAACCTAGTGTGGTAGGTTATTCTGGGTCAGAATAATTTCGATGCATTTAATCACTGTCTCTGTGAGTGGCTCCTGCGGTCCCAAAAAGTATCTGCAGGCTGAAATCCCATCTTTGTGGGGGGATGTTAATGTAAAGTGATTCTACATCTATGGTTGCTATTAGTGTTCCTGTTGGGAGGGGGCCAATGGCATTAAGTTAGTTAAGCAGGTCAGTGGTGTCCTCGATATAGCTGGGTGTGTTCCTGACAAGTGGTTTTAGAATGCCTTCCACCCAGCCAGAAATATTCTCAGTCAGTGTGCCAGATCCAGAGATAATAGGGTGCCCAGGGTTACCATCTTTGTGAATTTTAGGGAGCATGTAGAATGTTCCAAGTTTTGGGTTAGCTGGTATCAGGTCCAGAATGTGTTCTCTTGTGTGGATCGGGAGTGTTTTAATGATCCTGTTGAGTTGTCATGTATTTTTTTGTTGGATCCTCCTGCAGTTTGGTGTAATACATTGCATCAGAGAGTTGTCTGTGCGCTTTCCGCAGGTAGTCTGTGGTGTTAATTATGACCACTGCTCCTTTCAGTCACAGATAACATTCTTATATGCACTGTTTTAATTAAACCCTTGCCTGCTTTATTCAATGTACCATTGGCGGAAGAAGAGATCAGTATATCTCGAAAGCTGACACAAATAAAAGCATTTCGTTAGCCACAGAACGGTATCGTCTATTCATTTTGATATATATATATATATTGCAGAATAAATTAGTTCTTCAGTATTAGGTGATATATTTTTTATTTGGACTAACAATTGATGTCATAGGACAAGCTTTCGAGAGTTCTCCTCTCTTCCTCAGGTCGGCAATACTGGTTTACAAAGGAATCTATGGCTAAAACAGAGATTTGGAAAGCAGAACAAACAGATTTAGATAAGGTGGGGTGATAAAGGGATGTTTAAAGAAATTGGAAGGATAATAAAATGGTGACAAGTAACAGCATGGAGCGGAAAGCGGAAAGCAGATGCTGTGGGGGGAGTTGTGGATAAGAACATTGGCAGAGAGGCAGGCAGGCAGGATAATTAAAAATAATTGTGATAGTGTGTGAGAAACCCTGTATCCGCATTTAGTCCTCTTGTTTTGGTGTCAAAGAGTCTTATCATTCTGAGTTCAAATGTTTTCTGTTCTTGGGTGCATTTAAACATTCCATTTATGTAATGATCTGGCTGTGAAATGATGTCCCACTGGTGAGCAGTATCTTCCTTTTTCATGGTGGAGTATAGAGTGTCTGTACATATTCATTCTGTCTTTAAGTTTTTGGCTGGTTTCCCCAATGTAGCATCCTTGGTCACATTTGTTGCATTGAAGCATATAAACTACATTCCTGGATGTGCAGCAGAATGATCTTTTAACATTGAGTGTTCCATGGTTGTGACTGGCTGTGGGATCTTGGCAAATATGTTTGCAGAGTTTGCAACGTATGTGTAACGATTGCGCTGCCCACGAGCAAAACAGGACCCCGAAGCGCGGCGCGTCTGAGGGGGCGGAGCTAAGTTCTGTGCAACCTAGAAGAGCTGCACGTGCGCTCTGTAAGCAGAGCGGGGTGCGCGCACGCACTGGTGCCAGAGCGGTGGTCTGTACGGCGACAGGTAAGGAGGGAACACGTCACAAAGGACGTGTTCCCAGATTCCTTACAGTGTGTTGTTGCACGGTTTTGTGCCATTATCAGTGTCTTTAAGTTCGTTATGAAGTTTTCTATGGACTAATTTCTGTTTGAGGTTTGGTGGTTACCGGAACGCAAGAATGGGAGGTTTAGGACAAATGTATTTTAATGTCACATCCTCTGCCAGCATGGGTTGCAGATCTTTGATTATTTTTTATTATTTTTCATATTCCCTCTAGGGTAGGGTTGTATGTGGCCACTAGTGGTGTGTGTGGTAGGTTCTTTCTGTCTGTATTGTAGCAGGTTTTCTCGTGGGGCTTTTAGTGTACTGTAGGTGTAATAGCTTGGACAATAGTCTTTGGCTTGTATCCCTTCTGGCTGAATGATTCGTCAGGGTTGTGAGATGCCTGTTTCTGTCTTCAGTGTCAGAGCATATGCAGTGGTATCTTATTGCCTGGCTGTTTATGATACCTTCTTTTGTATGGGGATGGAAGCTGGAGTTGTGGAGGTAACTGCATCTGTCTGTTGGTTTCTTGTATACAGATATGTGTAGTTAGCCATTTTTCAGTGTTACTGTTGTATCTAGAAAGTTTACTAAGTTTGTTGAATAATCCATTTATACTGTAGTTTAGTTGATGGATGGAATGAGTTCAGGGTCTTGTGGAATTGTTTTAAGTTTCCTTCACCCTCTGTCCATATTATAAACAGGTTATCAATGTATCTGTAGTATTGTAGGGTTTGTGAGGGCATGTAGTTAGGAATCTTTGTTCACGATTTGCCTTGAGAAGATTGGCATATTGCGGTGCTATCTTGTTACCCATTGCAGTCCCTATTAGTTGTAGGTACATTTCCTTGTTGAAGCTGAAGTAGTTGTGTGTGAGGATGTACAGTATTCTATCAGTTTGGTAATTACATCAGCGCTGTATTTCTGATCCACGGGAGATGTTGTTTTGAAGGAATTGCAAGCATGCCTCAATACCATCCTCGTGGGGGATGTTGCGTAAAAGGATTCTACATCCATGGTAGCTAGCAGTGTGTTGGATGGTAGTTGGTTGATGTTGTTAAGTTTATTGAGAAATATGTGGTATCTTGTATGAAGCTTTTGGTGCTTGTGACAAAAGGTTTGAGGATATTCTCCACTAAGCCTGATATTTGTTCAGTGAGTGTATCCATACCTGTTATAATTGGTCTGCCGGGGTTTCCTGGTTTGTGGATTTTGGGAAGCATGTAGAAGATACAGTACCAACTCCTGGGTTGTAAGGAGAGGAGAACTCTCGAAAGCTTGTCCTATGACATAAATTGACTAAACAGCTATTTCCATTATATATATATATATATATATATATATATATATATATACACATATACATATACACACACACACACACACACACGGAAATAGCCGTGTTAGTCCAGTGTCCAGTGTATATATATATTAAATATAGAAATGCATTGTTTGTATTAAAACACAGCATATAAATAACAAAATAGCACTATTCAAAATTATATTACTTTACAACCATTAAATCCTTTAATCTCTTGAAGGAACTTGATAGGTACACATATGCATCTATATCAGATTTTAATATTTTATGATGGCATGCCTAAATCTCTTGACTTTAGCCTCGTAGCATATGTTCTAAAGAAAATTGTAGAGTTATTTTCAGGAAGGCTCATAGACATGTTAATTATTCAGAAAGCTATCTATCTTTGTCAGTACATAAATCTGTGCAGAAACTTTGTATGATGGTGTATGATTTTTCTATTATGAAAATTAATTATTAACCCTGGTTGATATTTGTTGAATAGCAGTTTAAATAGAGTAATACGATGTGTTGTCACATCATGATAAATATACTCGGGTATCTATGTATCCTACAATAAACAAGAATATTTTCTTAATGATTCCATATATGAGTTACACAGAAATAATCAATATAACTAATGTTAGTTGGTGCTTTTTCCTGTGAACAGTATATCATGCCAGATTATTGATTTCTTAAGAAATGCATAATTATGCAATGTTTAATGAAAACAATATATAAATATATAAGGCCATGTACATACTGCTCTATATATATATATATATATATATATATATATATATATATATATATATATATATATATATATATATATATATATACATATACAGTGTTCGACTAACCTATACATTTGCACGCCCTGGGCGAGTGGATTTAACATCGTGGCGAATTCCTATTGGCCCAAGCAGCACACGTGTGGTACTCGGTGGCGAGTAGATTTTTTTGTGATTTGTCGACCAATATATATATATATATATATATATATATATATATAGATATATATATATATATATATATATATATATATATATGCTTAAGCCTATAGGGAACCATGTTAAAAATGGTTTTTGAGGCAAAAAGTGACACAGTGTGCTCATTTGCATGTCATTTCCCAGAATCCCTTGCTGCAGTGGAAGTGCTGTATGCTGGGTGATGATGGGGAAAGGTGGGGTTGCAGACCTGCCTAAGACATGCAGATGAGCATACAGTTGTATTTGCATATTTGCTTTCCTGTGGAGGGTTTTTGTCACTTTTTTTACTCACCATAACTTAACTCAGTATTATGGTATATATATATATATATATATATATATATATATATATATATATATATATATATATATATTTATATATATATATATATATATATATATATTTATATATTTATATATATACTGTATGAACACACAGCTGTCTCTTATACATACAAATACTCTGTAATTCCTTCCATATATACCAATAGGGACCACATAGTATCTACACACATTTTTAGTAATGCTACAGCCTCTTACATTTCCACACCTACCCACACCATCGATATACACTCCCACTCCACACACACCTTTTGTAAAGCACTGTATACACGGTGGGCTCTTTACCAATTTATATTTACATGCATACACACACACACACACACACACACACATACACACACACTCTTACATCACTAACATTCAGGGATTATTTAACACCTGTCAAAGAAAGTTCAGTCCGCGCTCTTGCTTCCTAGTGTTGCAGAAATGAATTCTTCTCCCTCCTCTTGCTGCTCCAATGGCTTGAAGTGTATCCCCTCACTCCAAAAAACGAACTCCGGTGGAAGACCCCGCCGGCGAACAGAATGACCAAGAAAAAAAGCGCACCAAGGTAAGGAAAAATTGTAAATGTATTAAACAATACGGCAATAAAATAACTTACATGTAAGTAAGAATAAATGAGTATCCAGGTCAACAAAATGTTCAACAGATCGGCATCATCATCAGTCTGACAGGGGGACAATTTCAGTTCCGTTTATGTTGACATCCCGCGTGCTGGGACTCACTCTATAGCACTTGCTGCAGAAATCGCCTCCGCATGTATGCAGGTAGTGGCGTGGTATCCAAAGCTAATGTGCATGTGTGGAAGCAAAGCCCCCTGTAGGCGTCTGTGTATGCCGGTTACAAAAGAAAATCGTGAACAGAAGGGTACACAATGGTGTAAACTGCCCCCCAAAGATGGAATAGGGAAGCTAGTTGCACAGTTCACTCGCGACACGTTTCGTATAGTAAATATACTTCATCAGGCATTATCTTGGGCACCCGTGTGGGGTCCTTTTGTATCCCACCAACTGCTATCATTGGCTGTTCGTTCTCAAATTACAAGCCAATCAGAGGACTAGAATGACCAATTCATTCAAATCCACAACTCTTGAGCAGACCTATAATTTTGGCCGCTATAGTGGTAAAATGATAGATCTTTTAATAGACAATATTATTGTTATTTTTTAAATGGGAGGTAACATCTCAAAAAAAGGGAGATGGCAGGACATAGATACTCTAATGGTTGGATTTGGGTACACACAGTCACACCCACGGGAATCCAAGAATAACAAGTGTACATTCAACAAAGATAAAAACATGATCATAAGTAATAATAATCACATAAATGCAATATAAATGACATAACAAATTACAACAACATGAAAACAAAAAGGAAAAAGAAAAGAAATAAGAAAGAAAAGATTAAAATGGGGGAGTAAAAAATAAAAAAGAGGAAAAAATATGTGATTCACATATAGCACCAGGTATTCCCAGGCAGTCTCCCAACCCGGTACTAATCAAGCATCACCCTGCTTAGCTTCCGAGATCAGATGGGATCTGGCACTTTCGGGGTAGTATGGCCATAGGTATTTTGTGATGCTCTCAATGGGTTAAGCAAAATAAATAGAGTAACACAAAAATAAATGTAAGAGCCAGGCCAGAGAGGGTCCATATAAATAATGAGCAATATATAAATGACAGATTGTACAGTAGATATTCCTCTCCTCTAGGTGTTTTGACTCCCACTATTTATCTCAAAAATGGTGTCAACTCTACATAGTCATTTAACCCCCCAGGATGTTTTGTTTGGAGGGTAAAGATCCACAACTGTTCTCTTTTTGCAATTTGAAGATCTCTGTCACCGGCTCTAATATTGGTTACTATGTGCTCAATGCCAATATATATTTAACTCCTGCAGTGCTACACTGAGGAACATCTCTAAAGTGGGTTAAAAGATGTGTGAGGGGTTTGGCTGAGATTAACAGTTTAGGGATATTAACAATGTTTCTAAGGTGTTCCATAATGCGTATTTTTAAATGTCGCTTGGTGCGGCCTACATATTGTAGACCGCACCCACATTGTAATATATATATATTACATATGTAGTTAAACAGTCAATATAATTATTAATTTCATATTTGAGATCTGTCATTTTTGATGTAAAATGATTTTGTGTCAACATTTTTGGATAAATTTTGCATTTGTTACATCTATGATTCCCTTTTAGACCCAGCACATCTCTTAAGTCCCTCTTTTTGTAGAGACAGTACCCTTAAGGAGGCTTGGGGCCAAAATGGTTTTTAAATCACATAGGTTGTTAGACAGTCAATATAGGTATTAATCTCGTACTGATGATCTGTCATATGTGATTTAAAACAATTCTGCGTCAACATTTTTAACAGATTTTACATTTATTACACCTGTAATTCCCTTTAATACCTAACACATCTCTTAGATCTTTTTTCTTATTGGAAGTTGTACCTTTTAGAAGACTAGGAGCCAAGATAGTTTTAAATTGTTTGATTTTGTGAAAACAATAGGGGATTTACTTGCCAGAAATTTAGACAATATTGGGTCCATACATAAGATATGCCAATGTTTGTTTAAAATGTATTTTATTTTGTTATGAGAACTATTAAATTTAGTAATAAAATATGGTGTTTCTTTTTTCTGATTTTGTTTCTGAGTATCCCTGGTAATTCGAGCATTGGTTGGTGAATGAGGTGGACTGGATTCATCCTCTAATACTTGATTTAATAAATATGGTTTTCTATTCAAAGTAGCAACTGAATTCCTTTGTTTTTTGGTTTTATGTGTAATTCTTTTTTTCCTATCAATGTTCAATGCTTTATTATAGGCACTAGAAATCAACATATCATCATAACCCTTTTGATGAAAGCGGTCAAAAAGGATTAGGGATTGTTCTTTAAATGCTTCCACATTTGCACAATTTCATCAGATACGTAAAAATTGGCTGAAAGGGATGTTATTAATACATCTCCTTTCATGTCCACTTGTGGGGTGTAAAAATGAATTGACATTAGTAGTTTTGAAGTGGGTTTTGGTCAAAAGTTGGTTTTCAGCAACATAAATCTCCAAATCTAAAAATATAATATTGGATTTATTTATTTCACTAGTAAAGGTGAGATTAAAATTATTGGTATTTAATTGTGATACAAATTGATCAAAAGAATCGTAATCGCCATCCCAGACAACGAACACATCGTCGATGTATCTCCGCCACATAACTAATTGCGGCTGAGATACATGGACACCCCATATGTATAGCGACTCCCACCATCCCATATACAAATTGGCAAAAGAAGGTGCAAATCATGTCCCCACAGCCGTGCCACATAGTTGTAAGTAAAACTCGTGTTCAAACAAAAAAATAATTGTGTTTTAGTATAAATTCTAATGAATCGTGAATAAAACAACATTGAGAAAGTGGTAAGGTGCCATGTAGTGCTAAGAAGTAATCTATAGCCTCTAAACCCCCAATATGTGGAATGGATGTGTAAAGTGCTTGAACATCAAGAGTGGCCAAACAATAAGTGTCCTTCCAAACAAAATCTGTGAGAATATCTACACACATTTTTAGTAATGCTACAGCCTCTTACATTTCCACACCTACCCACACCATCGATATACACTCCCACTCCACACACACCTTTTGTAAAGCCCTGTATACACTGTGTGCTCTTTACCAATTTATATTTACATGCATACACACACACACACTCTTACATCACTAACATTCAGGGATTATTTAACACCTCAAGTCATAAATCGCATACTACAGGGGGGGGGGGGAGGGTTAGGTTTCAGTCACAGATAACATTCCTACAGTATATGCACTGTTTTTAAGTTTAAACTTGCTTTATTCAATGTACCATCGCCAGTAGAAGTGATCAGTGTATCTCGAAAGCTCGAACAAATATAAGCATTTCGTTAGCCACAGAACGGTATTGTCTATTCATTTTTGATTATTAAAGCACCGGCTAACACGGTACCGATACCTCTACATATATATATATATATATATATATATATATATATATATATATATATATATATACATTTATATATATATATATATATATATATACATTTATATATATATATATATATATATATATATATATATATATATATATATATAACATACACAGAAAGTGAATACCGCATCAACTTCCAATAAGTAAATGCAATGTCTAAACCTAATTTAACCAGAAAAATATATCTGAAAAAGAAATCACAGCAAACACATTAGCTGCTAGGCGGTGCTAGAGGAAAAAGTAAATATATAAACACAAAAAAGAAAACCTCTAAAAAGCACTCAGACAAGTATGTGCAAAATAGTTATGGTAATTTATTAGATCAAAAAATAATGAAAAAACAAACAGCTGACTGGAGAGACTGCCTGACTAATTTAGACAGATAATCATATTGATACACTCAAAATAACAAAAATACAATATTGTAAACCCAGCATGAATAATACAGTATCATAGAATAATAGATCACTTATGGGAACAAAATTCCCGCAGTGAAAAAAGACCGGCCGGTCATAATGAATGATACTAAGCTGAAGGTAATTGGATGTCAGACCTCAAAGGAAACATATACAATTATACTAAATAAATAACAGATATGCTATACCAGAATACAGGATATTGGATGATAAAAAACCTGTAAGCCTAATACCAGACACACAGTGTATATCAATAAGAAAGTATATATATTAAGTACTTCAGTGACCCAAATACATATGTCATATTAATGATGAAGCATGCAGTGCGAACAAAATACAGTAGCTCCATCAGGCAGGCCGTAGTGCTCGCGAGGAAGTGCGACGGTTTGGCAAAATTTTGAACTGACAAATAATTTTGTTTTTTTCGCGCGACAACAATGTCATGGCCGCATCATGTGAGCGGTTCAGCCAATGAGGGCGAACCAGCCTGGTGAGATCACAACCACACCTCCCCATTGCCACTTCATCAGAGTACAAGAAACACTCGGGCGACCGGCGAGCGCAACTCCTTGTGCTCTGTTGTGCGCACACACCTGCACTATAATCACAGCCTTAAATTAACAATTCCCAATCTCCGAGATTCACTAAATTTCAATGCCATATCAACAGCCATTGACAAATGGCAATTAACACCAGAATGACCGTTTTGAATGTCCCATTTAATTTTTCATAGTGATTGATGTCACATTGATTTTCTCAATGTTGGCCTTTCAACTGAATCAGGGTTGTCACCTTCTTATTTGCCCTTCTTCTCATTATCTTTTTTCCATTGGCTCTCTATGTGTCTGTATATTTGTTTATTACCCTTAGGGTCCTCCAATTTCTACAAAATATGACACAGTATTCTGGGAGGACTATATAGTAGTACTTTTCCATGGTGGTCCCTCTCTAGCCCCGAGATATGATTGCGTAGACAAACCCAATTTTCTGGGTCAAGCTGGGAAGATAGTGGACTGTTCTCTCTTATTTTGAGATTTCAGAAAGTTGTCAATGATCAGTAAATCTCCCCACGCAATTGGACTGAAGAAAAAAAATCATAATCTAGTGGTGTTATTAGGACGTTATATATACTGTAGTGCTTGAGACGTTAGTAAAATAGGTCTCCCTCAGCAGCTTTAGCATACAATTTGATGGCGGATTTCACAAAATCTGGAAGGATGGGATTGGAATGTATCTGCCCACATTATTCTTTTAGTGCCCAATCCACCTCCGAATTCAGATCCAGATCAGATGTTGGTAACAAATCCAGACCATTGCTTTTTTTTCTTGGGGCTTGCCTTATCCCTTAGTGTGCCCTTATCATGTACCTGATACAGCACAGGCCCAGACACCCAAATGGGCCTTCTGATGTACTAAGCACTGTACGTCATGGATACAATGCTCATTTTCAAAAGGGCAGATTGGGTAGTCCGCTCCAATAAAGTAGTAGGCTAACTCAAAATGGCAGGAACCCATTCTACTTCCTGTTACATCAGCTCTGAGGTGGGTGCAGTAAGTAATCCCTTAAACAGTGAAAAATATATGTTTATTACATAGCACAAGGGCCACTTTTACACATGGATGCATGACCGACAGGACTTGCATATTTATCTACACTGTATACTGCCTGACAAGAACTCAAGTCCTTGAAATGAGTCACCAACTTCCCAAATAAGTGTCTCTGAACTTGATTCTGTGTAATCATTTCTTCAGAGTACAAACTCTACTGAATTAAGTTTCTCACTGACAGCAAGACGTAAAATTGGTTTAACATCATGAGGTACAGTACCACAATAAATGGAAACTTGTATGTGTTGTTTTTAGAATTAATGCACAAAATAAATCCACCCTTCACTGGTATAGCTTGTTCCAGAATAATCTGTTAATGTTATTTTTGTAAAATATATAATTTTTTTTCATTTATGACAATGCTAAAAACAGGGTTGCCACCTCT
This sequence comes from Ascaphus truei, assembly GCF_040206685.1. Classification (NCBI taxonomy): domain Eukaryota; kingdom Metazoa; phylum Chordata; class Amphibia; order Anura; family Ascaphidae; genus Ascaphus; species Ascaphus truei. The sequence continues at coordinate 257,778,387 of NC_134484.1, forward strand.
CTGGGGTTGACCCGGAGACTTCAGGTTCCGGGCACTTACCCCTCGGCTATGGGTTTAGTTTGTCAATCTCTGGGTGGCGGTGGCGTGCAGCATGCTGCGGTGGTGTCTCCGGCATTCTCCTGCAATTTCCCCTCCAACTGCATTGAACATGGCTTTGCGGCGTAAAATGATGCCGCGTTGCCATAACAAAGGGACTGTACGTGACATTGCGTAGTGCAATGATGTCACGAAGTGTACCCTTGTCATGGCAACGCGACGTCATTTGATACCGCACAGCCAAGTTCACTGCAGTTGGAGGATAAGTTGCAGGAGAATGCTGGGAGCCGCTGCCGCACCACCATGCCGCACCACCATGCCGCACCACCATGCCGCACCAAGTTAGGGATTTTTTTTTTTTTTTTTACTTTTTCTCCGGGTTGGCCTTTAGTAGAATATGGCAAGCCTGGCTACACATTGTTTGGAGAAATTCTGCAACCCACACTTACAAAAAAAAAAAAAAAACCTTTTAAGGATGCTTGTAAGAGATGTGTACATATAATGGAGACTGATTTGGGTGCACTTATATCTTGGCTTTATTGAGCCTGTTCCTTTATCCAGGCAAAATATACAAAAACAACAAAATAACAACCCCCTATCCCTTTGTTAGGGGATAGCTTACATCCCCAGAACCAATCTGCAGGACTGTAGCGATATTCCCATTACCAGCCTATCACCCAATGTCTCAGGAGGTACCTTAAGCAGGTGGTCCTCGATATCACTTTCTGGGAGGTTACTGGGTCCTGTGTGTCCAGGAAATATAGGTCTCTGGGTTTCTGGGTGTCTTGATTTCAGCACACCTGTGTGCTCAAGACAGTGTCGGTGTTCAGGCTTCTCTGCTTTCCTGTATCAGCACAATTGTGAACTCAGGAATCTCTCTTCTGTTTTCTTACAGCTCTAATGTGGCCAGGTGGAGTCTTGTTAATTGCCTGTTTGCAATTAACCAGCTCCCTGCTGGATTTAGAGGCAGTTTCTCTCAAACAGATATAAGTCCCTGTTACAGTGCTATATCCTATAGCAGTAGGAAATCTGTGAGTATTTCTATCTGTTCTTCTTTGTACCTGGGGCATGGAAATTTGATTTATTCCAGTGGGAAAGCAGCACATATTTTTGTTATGCAAATAAGCAAAAAGCAATGTGGAAAATGTAGAAATCTAGATAGTAAAATAAGGATAGAAATGTTAGCATTCATCAACTGGCAAGTTTAAAAAAAACAAAAAACAAATACTTGATAAAAATGTTAACCGCAGTCACTGAACTAGACGGCTGCATATTTTTGTTGACCTTGAATAAATACCACCCTGAGTTCTTCACACTGGTAGTCACCTTTAAAGGAAGTCTGCTGCTTGTTGGTGCTATATATATTATGTTCTGTGCCTGTTTCTCCAGCTCTCAGGCCCAGCTTCACTAAGCTCTGTTAGCCTTTTCCACATGACGCTGACACATGCTGATAGTAACTCTTTATTCACTTAAGCAAATAACGTGATGCTAAATAGGTTTTACTTCTGTAAAAAAATTGGACATTTTTTAATCCTTGTTATTTCAAATTACATGCAAATATGCTGATTACAGCATTTAATGGGCAATTAGTTCTCTTTTCTGCTAATATAGGCAACATTTTTGTATTTTTTAAATTATTCTAATACTAATAATACAAAAATTACCAATTCCCCATCCCCTCCAATTTTATGTATAGGATGCTGCAGACTCTTCCCCTCCCCAATGGCACTCCCCCAATCCCGATAAACAGGATTGTGGGAATGCATCAACCTCCTCTTGCCACCCAGGATGGATAACCAGGCAAGCCCCCCTCCATCTCTAGCCTGCCATCTTGTTCCTCCAGGTGAACAGCATACCTTGTTTCTCAAGTCAAATGACCGTCCCCTTTTCCTCCAGCTTGTAACTATCCACTATTAATGCCTGGAATTTTGATCAATTGGAGAGCAGGGATTTTAATGTTGCCCAGAATAACATACCATTTACTCTGTTATATCCAGTAAGGTTAGTACCAAGACTAACACTGGGTTATTTAAGTCATGGATGACTTAAACACATTTCAGTGTGTGGTTGGGAGTGACATTTTAATTAAATAATGTTGCATTATCTTGAAATAAAGATATAGCCAGGGCCGCCGACTGGGGGAGAGCCAGGACAAGTGTCCCGGGCCCAGTGCTACAGGGGGCCCAGCTGCCGGTTCTCTTTTTGCCGTCGCTGAGCCCTAGCTCATCCCAGCTGCGGGCCCCCTGCACTGACTATCATATGCTGGCAAACGCAAGGCCTCTCTGATATCAGCGCGTGCGGGAAGCAAGCTGGGCTCAGCTTCCGGTATTCACCATCATGAGAGTGATGCCCAGCATGCACCAGCCTCTGAAGTTCAGCTTGGGACAGTCAGTAAGAGAAGCCCGAAGCTGGGAAGAGCCAGGCCTTGCAACGGAAATGAGAGGACCGTTAGCTGAGCCCGGCCAGAGGTCTGAAACACACCCCAAGATAAGTCTGTATTTTAAATGTATTTGGCGGGTGTTTTTTATTTATGTATTTAGTGGGTCAGTGTTTTTTTATATGTATTGGGGGGTGTCTTTTTATTTATGTAGTTGGGGGGTTTATATATATATATTTGGGGGTGAGGTTTTTTTATATGTATTTTTTTTTTTATGTATTTGGGGATGTTTTTTATATGTATTTGGGGGATGGGGGGTTTGTATGTATTTGGGGGTGGGGGATTTGGTATGTATTTGGGGAAATTAAAAAAATGTATTTGGGGTGTGGAGGGGTTTGCATGTATCTGGGGGGTAAAAATTTTTTTGTGAACATACCGCACACCAGATAGTGAAATGACGTGAAATGACGTGACTCAATAAATATATTCAAAATAATTATGTGATACTTAATGTGTCAAAATATTGTGACACGAACACAAATTATGTGAGCATTACAATGCGAATAACATAAAGTGTGACCTTATACACATGTGATTAAATAATTACAAAAACAATATGACCTTGTTAGTGCAACACCTGAGAGTCTGCTGCTAGTCAAAAAGGGTGGCTCGTCATCCTGAGGTACTAGTAGATTGAAGAAAGACAGCGCACAACTCTCATGGTATGTACTGTACAGATGCAGCGGCCGTTATTCGAACATTTACCTTGGTACATCTTGCGTTACATCGCGTGGTGGACCCGAGATGGTCAGTTGCCATATTTAAGGCCTTGACACATCATTTGAGCCCAAGAAGATGACGAGATAACATCGGTTGGGCTCTACCATGGGGTTTTTTGGATTGAAAGATGAAGACAGAAGATTAAAAGATAAAGAAATAATTACAGATGAAGATACAAGAAGCTGTTTAAAGGTAGAAGAAAGAAGAATTGGGTACCTGATCCGGATCTTCATGGTGGATGGCATCGGATGCAGTTTTGGGCCTTCGTGGTACATGAGCTTCCTGTTTCCCCAGGAGTCAAAGGGCCAACGCTTCTAAAGGTAATTAAAATATTGAATGTTTGGAAATGTATTTTTTTTTACAGGTTTTTCGATTGGATGTGTATTTTATTTTCTTTGCACATTGACAGATAATGTATTAATCTATACCACTTTAGGGTACAGATCAATACATTATTAGGCCAATAATTTAATTTTTAATTTCTTGCTTTGTATTGAGTGTGATTTTTTCTATGTCTGTTTATTCTGTGGAAGTAATTGTTTGTTATTTTGCTGCTTTATTTAAAAAAAAATGTTGGTGATTGATTTTCGTTTTTAATTAATGATGTCTTGTGTTGGGTAATACTTCTAATTGCTGTGTTGCCGATATTTTTTAATAATTAAAGTGTTTGTTGGTTACTGTTTCAATTAATTCATTGATGTTTTAATAATTAATTGCTTTGATTGGTTACTGTTACAATTAATTCATTGTTGTTTTATTAATTCATAGCTTTGATTGGTAAATGGTTTAATTAATTCCTTGTTGAGCTGGTTAGTGCTTTTATTACTTGCATTTGTTGGCTACTGTTTTTATTTAGTGAATTGGGGTGTTTCCGTGTTTTTGAATGTTTCATTATTGTGTCTTTTGTGCATTAATGTATTTTGATTAGGGTGCCTATTGACTGCTATAGTGGCTTATCAGGCCCGTATTATTATATGGGTATGATGTACCACTATACTACTCAATGGGTACAGGGTGGGTATAGTAGGTCTGGGGTGGGTGGTTAGGACTCCCGGGTAGGTAGCGAGGCAGGGTGGGTTAACCCCATAAATACTGTAGCGGTTATTAACTGCTAAGGTGAATAAGTGGTTAGGCGACATTAGAATGTATTTATTACTGTATGTATGCTTTCTGGCAATGAAGTACAGGGACCTGCAGTATCGTGACGAGGACACCCTTCACATTGGCTGTGGTAAATAGAACTGTATTTATTTACTTTATTTATGCTGGCTAATGTGTTTAATAATGGGAAAATTATCCATTATCTATATCTGGATAATAGTTATTTTGCCCATTACTGTACTGGATGTGTTTGGTGGTGGTGGTGGTGGTGGGGGGGGTATTGATTTAAATGTAGGCCATGTTTTATTTTTTTACATACAGGATAGGTTCCGCAGGGCAGCGGGGACCCATGGAGACCACCTGAAGACACCCAGATGCCCACGGGTGCCACACGAGGATCACCAGATACCCATGGGTACCACCTGAGGACCCACAGGGGATACCTGCAGGGAAGAACCAGAGGCCACACAACTGTGGGGGCCCCATGGACCAACAGAGACCACCCCGAGGGACCCCAGACACCTGTGAGAACCACTGAGGGCCTCCAGACCCCCATGGAAACCACCCAAGGGCCCACAGACACCTGTGGGTACCCCCCATGGATGCAATGTGGGGCCTGCGGACACCCTTCAGGACCACCGGGGTCCCCTGCCAGCCTGTGATATTAAACCTGTGTGTAAAATAATAAATCATGGTTTTATGGGGGGGCTCGGGGTGGGTGGGGTATTGGCGCTTACTAAATATTTGTACAGCGGCTCAGTGAGTAACAACACTGACTGGCACTAAGAGTTGGAAGCAGGAGAGCCTGGTTCAATTCCCAGTGTCAGCTCCTTGTGACCTTGGGCAAGTCACTTTATCTCCCTGTGCCTCAGGCTCCAAAATCATAGATTGTAAGCTCCACGGAGCAGGGACCCGTGCCTGCAAAATGTCTCTGTAAAGCGCTGTGTACAACTAGCAGCGCTATACAAGAACATGCTATCATTTTTTTTATTATTATTATTATTTAAATTGTATTCCTAGTGTAGATGAGCAGGGGATCTCCTAAGCAGAACCGCATTGGTTTCATGTCCGGTGACCCACTGCTTCCCGAGATACAGGCCCCGGTATGGGGTGCCGGTATCCCTCTGCTTTGTTTACATCCCACGTATATTTTAACATGGCGGGGGATACTGGCACCCCATACCGGGGCCTATAACTCGGGAAGTAGGGAGTCCCGAGGCTGAAATCAACTTTGTTCAGCTCAAGAGACCCCCTGCTCACGCACACTATGAATAAAAAGAAAATGTAAGCAGCTTCATTACCTTAGCAGCTACCCTCTAAGGTAATGATTTTTTATTGGGGGGAGGGTGTTTATTCTAGTGTGAGGGAGCAGGGGGTCTCCTGAGTTGAACAAAGTTGATTTCAGCCTCGGGGACCCCCTTTCTTCCCCAGATACAGATACAGGCCCCAGTATGGGGTGCCGGTATATCTCTGCTTTGTTTACATCCAACAGCCACGTGACCCAGAGGATTTTAACATGGGGATACCGGCATCACATAACGGGGCCTGTATCTTGGAAGTAAGGGGTCTCTGAGGCTTAAATCAACTTTGTTCATCTCAGGGGACCCCCTGCTACATTACTGTAATGTTAGAATTTTAATAAAAGACCTGCGATCGCCTGTGAGAGGTGCGCAGTTACAGTTGAGTGACTGATTCAGCCTATCTCTTACTGAGCGTCTATTACAGAAAGGCAGACTCCGGTAGGATTCAGACAGCAGGGACCACTGCTGTGTTAATCCGATGGGCCATTAGTCTGCCCTGGCAAATCTAGTGAGGATCACAGGCATATCTCGAAATTCCATTTCGAGATTTGTTTGAATAATGGCCGAGGCATCTGTAAAAATATATTAGGCTATAGTGAAGTTGGTAACTAATGCACGTACATCAATTTTGATAAAAACAGGCATTAGCATGTTAGTGACATGTTACCACAATTGGCACACAGCTTGTCCCCACACCAAGCGATGGTTCCCATAATCTGATACAGGTAGAGGATAGTCACCTTCCTCGTGGTGAGCTGTTGGTTTCTGGTCCCGGTAACGCTTTCATGGGGCTCGGTCTGTGCTGGACCGGCTCTTCTCATGGCTCAAAAGAAATGCAGGGAAGCTCCCACACTGATGGCAAAATGCCGTTTACACTCACTGAGTCCTGAGCGGCAGATAATTACATTACTGGACCGTGTCACTGAATATCGACTACCCGATGATCAATCAGGAGCTTGTATTGCGGCAGACACAGATCCTGGTGACTGTCAAGCCTTGCGGCAACTGTGAAGTGGATTCCAGTAGCTGGAAATGGCATGGCAGGCAGGGAGAGGCATAGTCTGGGTAACAGTCAAAAGTCTGGCAACGATAACAGGAACAACAATGCGCAGCAAGGCAGTGAGCTAGTCTATCCAGGAAACACAAGTATAAACAAGCAAGGAGGAACAGGAAGAGGATGTTTCTATAGAGCTGACTGGAGACATGGGACAGGTGCAGGTGATTATCTCATTATGATCTGTAGTGAGTTGTCTACTGACAGGCAGCCAGGATCAACAGTCCTGGTGGCAGTGAGGAAGAGCTGCTGGATTTGAGCAGGAACGACCTGAGTTCAACTCCCATCAGGGACATCTCTGACAGTGACAGTGTATCTGGAATCCACAAATGTCCAGTTGGATAATTCTGTGATCTTCAGTTGAGCCAAGCAAACAGTCTCATATCATGATAATGAAAAAGAGAAGCAGAAAAACATATCATAGCATAGTAACTGTTAGGTATACTGAAATCTACACTAATAGACAAACTCACTAAACTAACAGAACATATAGGACAACACCTAGTGATAGATGTTCTGTTAGTTTAGTGAGTTTGTCTATTAGTGTAGATTTCAGTATACCTAGCATCTATATGCTATGATACATTTTTCTGCTTCTCTTTTTAATGATATGAGACTGTTCGTGTGGCTCAACTGAAGATCACGAATGATCCAATTGGACATTTATATATGGTCAGAATATCAATGTTTGTTATAGGCGCCTGGTTTATTTGTTTTATGTTCTAAATCTGTCTGTACTAGTCAGTATTTTACTCGTCAGCCTGACCCATATGTATGTTTTTTTTTCACTTATCACTATATATTGATAATATATAGTATTTAAGTTTTAGCGCTAGTATCACTAATCTTTTATCTGGAATCCACAAATAACAACTTGATGCATTCAGTCCTACGTATTTTGGAGATTAAAATCTACTTCTTCAGGGGTGCTGATATCACATTAGAATGCAACTGCGGATTCATGTGATTGGTCAAGCAAGGGGGTTGTGTTCGACCAACCACAAAGAAGATCCACAGCTGCTCAAATCTAAAATCATGATAGCTACAGATTTATACATTTCAAATAAAAAAAAATAACAATGGTTATACATATTTATTAAAATAAATTAAAATAAATACTTTAAAACAATGTGCACCATTTATAACTGATAGTCACACAGTACAAATTGAATGAATACTGGTTTCCAAGCAATAAAATGAAAAAGAAATGCATGGTTATTCACAGCAACATTTTTAACTGGTTAAATACCAACTCACTGCTGAATAATCAAAACATAGAATAGAGATTGAGATTGGGAAGGAAACTCAGAACTAGTCTTCGGAAAAGTAACAATTAATTTCCAATATTGATTGTAAAAGTCCATAATGAAATATTATTCAAATACTATTTAATTATTATTTAAACACTTTTAAAACATTATATTAACTGCACAGAAATAACACTAAAAATTGATATAATAAATTATTATCATATAAAATATAATAAATAAATATAGAATAAAAAATGAGTACGGAAATAGAAAGAATGAGGAAGGAGAAAAAATATGGATTCAATACATAATTAAATAAAACAACCTAATATTATTTTGTCACATGTGTTACTGCTGTAAAGAGCTACTGAATTTATTGTACAGTACATGGATGACGTTATACAAATAAATATATACATAAAGATATACATACAGTACTGTACAGTACACACATACGCACTGTACACACATACGCACTGTACATAATACTCTGTCAGAGGGCTATACAGCAGATTGTCATTACCTTTATGTAGCATTTTAAAATGTGATCTTATACCATCAAAAGCCTATAATGAAATGCTAAATTGTAATGAAAAAGCATGGTTTATACTTAGCAACTGCACTGTAACACGTATTTATTCAGAAAATCAACTCATGTCCTAATTAACCACAATTAAAGCTTGAAATATATTTCACAAATTAACAAAAAGCGGCTGTTACTGTATCTCATAGTGTTAAAAAAGGAACACAAATTGCAATTTTAAAATAAAGTTTTCCTTTTTTGTTTTAAGACCATGCAAATCTTTAAAAAATAATCTTCATGGATTCCAACATAACATATATGAATTCTTTAGACACATTTGACAAACCTAGATATGACTGCAACAAACTGAAACAGACTAGATGAGACTGTGCAAAGCATTTTTGATGTCATATGGCTGAAATTGGTGTCGCTTCAGTAGCCACATTAAACAAAAGCTGCCCTCGGCTAGACCACCTTAAGTCATTGACCATATATGGCTGAAAATATGAAAAGGCGTAACATCTTTTTGATGAGTTGCACAGTACTGTACCTCCTTATTCCAGATGTACAAATAATATACAGTACTACAACAAGTTAATATTTTGCCTGGTTGCAATTGCCTCCATCAGATTTTTGTAACTAAGATGATATTATTATAGTAATGACAAGATTTTACCTTACTGTATATACACTGGCGACACGTTTAATCCTTAGTTGGCTAGTTCCGCAACCGGGAGATTTCCCGGCTTGCTAGCCAAATCCCCTCGGCGTGCCGCGCGTCACCGATGCGCGGTCACGCTTCATCGGGCGCCTGCGCCCCATGCGCGCGGGCCCTGGTGTCCCGCGATGTGGGGGACGGCGGTGGGAGGTTCCAGGGGACCCGGCGTACCCGGAGAGGGGAGGGGGAAGCCCCGATCGGAGGACCGCTCCTCCGAGGCTTCGGCGCGCGCACGGGACACCCCGGCGCGCGCCCAGTTACTGTCGCGGCCGAGACTGGGTAAATGTAAGAATAAACTCGGCCGCGACAGTAGTATGTATTAAGCACAGCCATTCTGATTGGCTGGCATCATTCCCTTTAACATGACGTCACTAAATCCAAGATGGCCGCTGTGTCACAATGTAGTTCAGCCAATTAGAATGTGGAATTTGTTCCCACGATCTGATTGGCTGAAATACCATCTGACACCGGCTTCGTGACGTCATCTTAAAGGCAAATAAAGCACAGCCATTCTGATTGGCTGGCATCATTCCCTTTAAGTGACGTCACGGCAAAAAAATAATAATTCAAGTCTGCACATGGTTTTAACAGCCAATCAGGTGGCTGTTAACCATTTTGAGGGTAAATGTGATGTCACAAGCCATATTTAAGGCCGTGACGCCTCATTTGAACCCAAGAAGCCGACGAGACAGCATCGGCTGGGATTTAACATGGGGTATTTTGGATTGACAGATGAAGAAAGAAGATAAAGAAGAACAAGAAATGGTTACAGATGAAGATAGAAGAAGGTGATTAATGAAAGAAAAAAGAAGATTGGGGTACCTGAGCCGGATCTTCATGGTGGATGGCATCGGATGCTGTTGGAGGCCTTTAAGGTACGTGAGCTTCCTGTTTCCCCGGGAGTCGGAGGGCCACCGCTTCTAATGATAAGTAATATATTCAATGTTTGTAAATGTCTCTTTTTACAGGTTTAATCTTTGGATGTGTTTTTTGATTTTTTTGGGGGGAGGTACATTGACTGATAATATATTAATCGGTACCTCTTTAGGGTACAGATTAATACATTATTCTGACAATATTTGGGGGGCATTTCTCGCTGGGTATTAGTGTTGCTTTTTGGCATTTCATGTATTATGTGGATGTCATTGTTTCTTTTTCATGCTTAATATAATTAAAGGTTTGCGATTGGTGTTCCTTTGTATTTAATGTTATATTATGTTAGCTAATGTGTTTTATGGTTACTTCAGAGATTGTTAGAATGTCTTTCTTTCTATTTAACTGTTTAAATTCATTAATGTTGGAGTAATTAATTGTTTACATTAGTTAGTGTTACTATTCATTTTGAGTTGGTTTCGGAATTAATTGTTTAGGTTGGTTAATGGTTTAATGAATTCATTGTTGATGTTGCTATTGATTGTATTGATTGGATTAGCTGGCTACTGTTTGCATTTAGTGACGTGTAATTTTTTGGAGTTTAGTTACGTTTTATTATTGTGTGTCTTGTGTATTACTGTATTTTGATTAGGGTGCCCATTGATTGCTATAGAGGCTTATCATGCCCATATTATTATTATATGGGTATGATGTACCACTATACTACTCAATAGGTATAGGGTGGGTATAGTCAGTCAGTGGTGGGTGTTTAGGCCTCACAGGTGGGTGAAGGGGGTATTAGCCCTAAGGATGGGTGTTTAGACCTTGCTGGTGGGTAGCGGTTGGGTTAACCCCTTTATTACCTTAGCGGTTTTAACCGCTAAGGTAATGAAGGGGTTAACTCCCCCCGCATCCCCCCCTGCAATGCCTAAAAAGCCACTAAGGGCCAAATTCCCCCTTCACCCACCCTCGCTAGCCACTGTATTGTATTGTATTGTATGTTTCTTACAGTAAGCTTGGCACGGGTGTTTAACCCCTTCATTGCCTTAGCGGTTAGCCGTTAAGGTAATGAAGTTGCTGTACATGCATGTTTCCTGCCTCGCATGCATGCCGGGGGGTCCGGAGCTGCTATTAATGGCTATCAGTTCCGGAGACCCCCGGCATCAATCCAAGGCAGGAAAGGGGCCTGATTTTTTCTAAGTCCCGACACATCGCTGCTCATCGAGGCATCTCCCCACCAATTGACCAAAAAATTTGTGGTGAATTGGATTTGGGGAGAAGACCGCCTTTTAGGGCTGTGATGGGCTGCGATATGCCGCGACAGCCGACTCGCGGGTCTCTGAATCGCGCGAGTTTATCAACCATCCGAAAATGGTCGTTAAGGGGCTGATCGCTGCTCAGTCGGCGAATTTCGGATATTGATAAAATTTTGCGTCGATACAGGCCATTATCGAGCACTTATCGAGGCTATCTGAATACGAGTAGCCATTTTGGTCGATAATGGCCTTATCGAGGCTTTCTGAATAAGGCCCTAAGGCCCAGATTCACAAAAGGATGCTAAGTTTTAGTACATCTTTACTCCTATTCAAATGAATCTCCCTTTTGGGGATCTGGGCCATGGATGCTTATGTGGACTGGGATTTTAACCCTTTGCAATGAGATCAAAAGACTCTTTCAATTTAAGTAAAACATTCTAATTATTTTGGGAAGCAACATCAAAGACATTTTCACAGCTCTACTCAGTCATTATCTTCCCTTCAGTAAATCATTGGTATTGGCTTTGTGGTTGAAGATTGTTCCATTGAATTAGGAGTCTGCATTAAAGATCAGCAACTATAACTACAGTAGATCCAAGGAATATATATCTTGTTATTTATTTTTCTTGGTTACTCTTCTTTTTAGAAGTATCACATAAACTCTCCAGCATTACACTGCAAAAAATAAAGCTATTTAATAGGCATGAAGCCAAACACTCATGAACAGGTACGTCCTCTGACGCGTTTCCTGCCTCGACGGCACTTTATCAAAGAGTAACTTTACTGTTCAGCTAACACTCGTTAAATAGGTGTCTCCCATCCCATACGTAATCCATTCCCTCCTCTCCTAATCAAGTTGATATCCAACACCAGATGCCACAACGGAAACCTTCCAATGGATATATCCATAATAAAATGAGAGACACACCAATCAAAAGAGACATAAGAGATAATCTTAGAATACCTAAAAGACATGAAAGACATAACAATGTTGCTAATCCATTTTGTGTAAAACACATACACAATGATACAAACAGACTACTAAGGTATGTACATTCTGAAATCATGTAGGAATATTACAGTTAGTATATGTAATTATGGCTAAAGCAATCCCAGACAAACTATATATATATATATATATATATATATATATATATATATATATATATATATATATATATATATATATATATATATATATATATATGAAAGAAAAAATACAAAAGTGCGCAAAAGTACAATTCAACTTAAAAAAGATAATTTTTTAGATGTAATGGATGCTGCTACAATGTGTAGGACACACACGATGCCAAAATATATATAAAAATATAACAAACAGCGCAAACCAATACAATGTGTTTAAAATAATAAACACTGGTGTAAATAAATAGTCCAATTGTCCAACTGTAGAGGATGAGGGTTTAGTATATCTAAAAATAAAGAGAAGAAGCCAATATGGTGAAGTAAGTATATTCAGGACTTTCACAGCATAAGCACTGATTCTACTTACAAGATAGTAGATAAAATAAGCATATCTGTAGGAGCACAATCTTTAACCGCAGCCCATGAAGCTCTGGCGTAGTCAGATCCGTCTCTTCAACACACCAAAAGCCGCCTGCTCTCAGGTGTCTTGCGGTGACTGCAATCAGAGCTCCTGCTCTCTCCCACTGCTGAATCTCATATGATTATCAGAATGATGTTTCTTTAGTGCTGTCAGTGTCCTTATGGAAATCGCTACTCCCAACCAGATAGGTTAAATGAACAAATGAAGTAAAAACTCCCAAACGACTTTAAAAAGGCATATATAGAAGATCCATTTAAAATAAGACACAGGAACTTGATCACATAATTCTACGCGTTTCATCTAATTGACTTTATCAAGAGAAACAATATAGAAAAAAAAGACTAGAATAGTGAGAAAGTGAGAGAGAGCAGGAAGAAAAGTGCTGAATGTGCTGTTTTGACACAGGGTTTGTATTTCTTTTAAATGTGGTGTTTTAGATGTGTTTGGTTGTTCAGATTGCATTATGTCATGACTATATATATATATAGTCATGACATAATGCAATCTGAACAACCAAACACATCTAAAACACCACATTTAAAAGAAATACAAACCCTGTGTCAAAACAGCACATTCAGCACTTTTCTTCCTGCTCTCTCTCACTTTCTCACTATTCTAGTCTTTTCCCATCTAATAGAAAATGAAAGGTTTACTTAAAAACTATTACTATAAACCCACTAATATAAACGGGGTAACAAATCAATGATAAGAAGGATAATGTGTTCAATATATCTGTTTATCAAACGATGTATATAACAATCCAAAGTGTTTTTGTTATGTTCCTGATTTCAAGACGTTCTGTTAAAATGAATATATTATACTGTCAAACCTAATAAAAAGATTGAAACAGAACGGCGCATGCGCGATGGCAGAGAGTATGGATGCATGATTCCAGTGCTCCATGCCCCGCTCATAATATAAAGAAATAAAATACCTTTACTCCATACTGAACTGCTAGAATTTAACTACTATAACTCTACTAAACTACCAGGATGTCAAAACGGGCAGCCAAAACGCCGAAATCAAAGGGGCTCCCGCTATATTTTAACAGCACAAGGAGCAGCGCGGCGGAGGCCATAATGGCGCCGAATTCAAATCAGGGCTCTGATTCGGAACGGGAGGGAGAGAAGGAGGTCGGCGAGAACGCTGAAGACAGGCCAGTTAGGCTTGGCGATTTCAATCGTTTATATACCGACCTAAAAACCCTCTTGCAAGCAGAAATTAAAGAGCAGGGGAGGGAAATCAGTAGCCTGGGAGAGCGCACAGGTCGAGTTGAGACCCAACTGGACATTGTTACCACCGCAACCAAACGCAATGCAAAAAAACCAACAGAGATGCAGATCCAAATTAATGACCTGAAAGAGAAGCAGGAAGACGCAGAAAATCGGGAGCGTCGCAATAATATAAGGATACGGGGGGTCCCTGAAGAAGCGGGGGATTGCGAGGAATTCGTCCTGAGATGGATGGGGGAATTGCTGCCGGATACCCCCAGGGAAAGACTGGAGATGGATCGCTGCCATAGAGCCCTGAGAACGAGGCCGACGCAGTCAGATCAACCGCGGGATATCATAGCGCGGCTGCACTTCTACAAGACCAGGGAGGCCATCCTCCAAAAGACCCGCACTACCCCTACAATAGAATTCGAAGGAGCAAAATTGCTCATCTTCCAGGACTTATCCCCCCTAACCCTGCTGCGACGCAGGGCCCTGCTCCCAATCACAAAAGTGCTGAGGGACAACAACGTCCGATACCGTTGGACTTTCCCTTTTGGATTGTCCGTCAGCAAAAATGGACGGGCCTTTCACATGAAGGAGATTGGGGAGGGAGAGGCGTTCCTCCAGAAATTAGGCCTCAAGGGGACCCCACCAGCGCCGGTGGAAGAGGAGGAGATCCCGGGCCCCAGCTGGGCAACAGCGGGACAATCGCCCTGGTCTCCATGGAATAAAAGATGAGGTGCAACAAGGAAAAGTCTCTCTAAATAATCCTCAGTGTTTGGGTATTAAGTTTCCCAGTTATCAGTTTTAAGTTCCCTGTTATACCGCTACGGACTTAAGCCCGCTTACATAACAGCAAGATCGAGCTTGATTTAAGGTTCCCGCTGGAGGGGCAAAAATCCTCGTTTTCCCACCTGTAAAAGACGCTGTACTCACCTGGACGAGGGAAACAGGTGGTCCAAAGATGGAGGCACCCACGAGGCGAGAGAAAAACCCAGCTTGGAACGCAGGAGCAGGAAACCACCATCAACCTGGAGGAGAGCGCGAACACAGCCGTCCAGGACGAACGACGCTCCCAAAATGGCGGCGGCCGGATGTCCGGGCGCCAGTAGAGGAAGTGCGCGGGCGGCCATCTTGGAGGAGGCAGAAAGAACCTAAGGACGTCAGGAGGCGGCGACGAGCGTCACGCGGGCGACCCGGCCTGGCGGGAATTTCAATTTTCGCCGGTCCCAAGCGCCGCAACTGCAGGGGCAGCAGCAGCCGCAAGCGACACACCGCCAGAGCGAAGAAGGCCCAGTGGACATACCCCGGGAGGGTACCCAGGGGTGGAAGGCCTAAGAGGGGGGGGAAAGGAGTTCCACACAGGGCAATAAGAGAGAGAAGTTAAGATCAGTGGCGGAAGGCAGGACAGAATAAGGGTAAAGTAGGTGCAGCATATAAGAAGGCAGATATAGCCTGGGGGAGGCAGAGAGGGTGGAAGAGGTAAGGGAGTAAGCGGGGTGGGGCAAGAGGAAGGCATAAGGGAAGTGATGGAAATAGGAAGGAGACAGATGGAAGAAGCATGTGGAGTAGCAGTAGAGAGGAGGGACGGGAGGGAGGAAGGTAAGAACAAGTGGTTTTATCAGAGGGAAGAAGGGAGAGGAAGTATTTAGTGGGCAATAGCAAGTAAATGAGGCCGGGGTAGGTTATGAAAAGGATTAGAGGGGAATGAGACACAGGGAAATGGAAAAGGTCAGAAGAGAGCTCGTCAGGGAAGGGAGTCCGAAGAGAAACTAGAAGGGAGAGATAGTACACCAAAGAACGTTCTCTAAGAGAGGTGGAAGATAAGGAGGCCACCCGTCCAGTTAGGGAAATAAAGGGCAAGGACGCAAGCGGTAGCACTTAATACTGGGGTTAGCGATAAACCCAGGAGTTATAAGTTATATAGGTATTGTGCAAGTTTTTGGTTTAGGAGCGGGGCGGGAGCTGAGGGATCTCAGCCTGCTCTGCGGTCCGCATGGGCCAGGGGCTGGGAAGGGGTTATCCCAGCGAAGTCCTTTGGGAGGGAGGGGGTTCACGAAGTGAGATAACATCGGAGAGGGACCAGTGGCAGGTGCCCAGCCCCCAAAGGCAATGGAATCTGAGCCAAGTTGGCAGGGCCACAGCTCGGAGGACACTAATTGTTTTTTGTTCTATGTGTGTCATTCCCCATGTTTCCCTATTGTTTCCCCCCAACCCACAGGACCCACCATCCAAAGATCATCGTGAGTGCTACAGGTCGGAGACGGCTCTTCCTCAGTCTCGGTTCCTGGCGAAACACACACCTCCACCGCCCCCTGCTGCAGGTTCAGTCCAAGTCAAGGATGAGTAACGATTTGATCTTTATTTCCCATAATGTCAAGGGATTCAACAACCCAATAAAGCGTAGAATTGCCTTCAGGGACTATGTTCGCAAAAAAGCGGATATAGTGTTTGTTTAGGAGACACACTTCTCCAAGTCGAATCACCCCAACTACCTGGACAGGCACTATAGGACAGTGTTTATGTCCTCTGCGAAAGTTAAGAAAAGAGGAGTGGCAATACTAATCCACCGCAGAGTGCCCTTCCAGGTAGTTAAATCATATAAAGATTTGGATGGACGCTATGTTATCGTCACGGGCACAATTAACAACCAAGAGGTCACTTTAAGCTCAATCTATGCCCCCTGCGAACAGACACCGCAATTCTTCACATCATTTTTTGATAAACTGCACAAGGTGGCAATAGGTTGTATATTCCTGGCAGGAGACATGAACCGCACCCTAGACCCAGACTTGGACAGATGCACGGGGACTAACTTACCACAGAAACAAGACGTACTAACTATACATCAAGGGCTCCGTGATTGCCAGTTAATTGACATTTGGAGGGAACATCACCCCTCGGAAAGAGCATACACTTTCTACTCACACCCCCATAACAGATACAGTAGGATAGATTACTTCCTGGTCTCTAACAAAGCGGTCTCCTTGGTCTCCCATTCTGGGATCCATGATATTTCATGGTCGGACCACGCACCAATTGAGCTGCGATGTGCTCTGCGGCTGCTGGACAGACCGGGGGCGAACTGGAAATTAAACGAGCTGCTGTTAAAAAATCCAACATCGGAGCGGGCGATAGGAGATAAAATTAAGGAATATTTCTAAATCAATACAGGGAGCGTATCTTCCCACTCTACTCTTTGGGAGGCCCATAAGGCGACCATGAGGGGACTTCTAATGAATTTAGCAGCACAAACCAAAAGAGCTAAGGAGTCCCAGATAAAAGATTTGCGAGAGAGACTAGCACACCTTTCCGCACTTCATAGTCTCAATAAACAGGGCGCTACCCTAAAGGAACTCTCTGACACTAAAACTAGACTCAATTTGTTGCTAAACTCCAGAGCCGAGAGGGAGTTGGCGTGGTCCAAGCGTAAGTTTTACGACAAAGCCAACAAGCCAGATACCTTACTTGCCAATAAATTACGTAACAAACTCCCTAATTATAGTATCTCCTCAATCCGCACCAAGGGGGGGGACCTTACCTCCGACCCTAGAAGAATTGTCGCGGAATTTAAAAATTTCTATGAAGCTCTCTATGACGGAGATAAGGTCAGCCACACACAGAAAATAGGAGAAAAAACCCAGAAGTTCCTAAAAGAGGCACGCCTTCCCAAATTGAGCAGGGCAGAAGGGGAGGCATTACAGGTCGACTTTACATTCGAAGAATTATCAGAGGTTATAAAGGCCCTTAAACCAGCCAAAGCTCCGGGACCAGATGGTTTTTCAAATTTATATTACAAAAAAATTCTTAAAATACTAGCGCCACAGCTTCTAAAATTATTTAACGAAATCCTAGCAGGAGGCTCCTTTCCATCCCAGATGCTCCAGGCCTCAATCTCCCTGATCCACAAGCCAGGTAAGGACCCGGTAGACTGTAAGAGCTATCGGCCCATATCCCTGATTAATTCCGATGTGAAAATATTTTCTAAACTACTAGCTAACAGGGTGGGCATTGTCCTGCCAGGGCTAATCCACCCGGATCAGGTGGGATTTATTGGAGGAAGGCAGGCGGCAGACAACACAAGACGGATCATAGATTTGATCGATCTGGCCAATAAAAAGAATATCCCGTCTATGCTGTTGAGTCTGGATGCTGAGAAGGCCTTCGATAGGATCGATTGGTCCTATCTGAGGGCAGTACTAGGAGCATTCGGTTTCGAGGGACGCCTCCTAGAAGCCATCTTAGCCCTGTATAAAGGCCCCACAGCTAGGGTGCGCCACCAGGGCTTCCCATCGGAGCAATTTAACATCTGTAGCGGGACGCGACAGGGGTGCCCCCTGTCCCCTCTGCTGTTTGCATTATGTATAGAACCCCTGGCGGCTCATATTCGCCTAAGCCCAGATATAACAGGGATAGACGTAGGGGACCAATCCCATAAAGTGGCATTATACGCTGATGATGTGATCCTGACCCTATCAAGGCCGCTCACTTCCCTGCCCAATGTCTTTGAGATTCTGGGAGCGTTCAGCCTCATCTCCGGGTTCAAAATCAACCAGACAAAATCTGAAGCCCTAAATATTAGTCTCCCACGTCCAATGGAGAAACTAATCGAACTAAATTTCAATTTCAAATGGCAGGCCTCCTCTATCAAATACCTAGGTATCCAAATTACTAAGACATACGACTCATTATACAAAGCAAACTACCCCAAATTATTCCAAGCTCTAAGAGAGGATCTGCGAGTGTGGGCGGGGTTTGGAATTTCTTGGTTTGGACGAATTCATAGCATTAAGATGAATCTCCTGCCAAGGGTGCTTTACCTGTTCCAGGCCCTACCAATACCATTGGTGCGGGCAGACATCCTCGCCTTACAGTCAAAGATCATGAAATTCATTTGGCACAAGAAGAGTCCACGAATTGCTAAGAGCATACTGACTAGACCCACGAGTAGAGGGGGACTGGCGGTACCTTGCTTGTTGGCATATTACAAAGCAGCAAGATTGGGTCAGATTGTCCAGTGGCACCTTGACCCGTCCCTGCGGAGATGGGTGGCGCTGGAGAAAACCTGCTGTGCTCCAGTTGAGTTGCAAAACTTAATTTGGCTGCCAAAACGATGCGATAACACAGCGGGGATGTTGTTACGGACCATGGTGAACTCTCTGGCGGTGTGGAGGAGTTCCAAATTCAAACATAAGTTAACGACGAAACACTCCTTAATGACCCCGCTCTTCGATAACCCAGATTTCGCCCCGGGGATGGCCGGAGAGCGGCACTTTAAAATTTGGATACAGTCGGGATACAAGCGGTTAATGAATCTGAAGGGGCCTCAGTATATTAAAACATTCGAACACGTCAAATCAGAAAAAGGCCTTCCAAACACTGAATTATTCCGCTACCTTCAGATAAGAGCATTCTATAACAAATTTCCAATTAGACCAGCTAGGACCAATTTTGAGCAGCTGTGTTCCAGAGCAACGGACACACGGGGACTTACCTCTAGATTATACCAGGAAGTGATCTGTCCAGTTAGACCAGACGCTGACAAACTGAACTACATGACTAGATGGGAGACAGATCTAGGGGAGACTTTAGAGGACAAAGACTGGGAGTGGATCTTACAGGCGGCGGCCAAAAGCTCCATCTGCTCAACGTTAAAAGAGAACGCATATAAAGTCATGATGCGCTGGTATCACACCCCATTACGTCTGTCTAAATTTGTCGGTGGGTACTCCCCGCTCTGCCCAAAACAGTGCGGGGAATCAGCAGACCTAGTCCACATGCTGTGGTCCTGCCCGAAGGTACTCCCGATTTGGGAGAGCATTAGAGCTTGGGCACAAAGTATCCTCGATTTAGAGGTTCCCCTGGACCCGTGGCTGTTCTTACTGGGCAGGCGGGCCCGGGGGCTGCCAAAATCGGCACACAAATTGGTGGCACATATGGCCACAGCCACTAGGTGCGAGATCGCAGCAGTGTGGATACAGCAAGATCCACCAGTCATCCCCAAAATCCGAAACAGATTATGGCAAGTTTGCCAGATGGAACAGTTGACTAGCTGGGTCAACGACTCTGGCCGAAATTTCTTAAAAGTGTGGGAGCCATGGCTTACCCAATCCGACATCCCTGGGGTAGATGCCAGCACAATTTTGCAATAATAAGTACAAGTGCGTTCTCTGGTGACGGAGCGGAACATACTATAACATAGGCACGTAACAGGTAGGATCCCCTCGACTATTAAAACTGGAACTAAGAGGAGGAGTCGTCAGGTGTCTCAAAGAAGGGCGCAGCACGGACCGAAAGCAGACCTTCCACTACCGAAGAACACGGTGGCAGTCCATTCCCTTCCCCCCTACCCCCCCCCTCCTTCTCCCTCCTTGTTGTTTTTTCCCTCTGGTGTCCAGTCTTTGGTCAGGTGAGTCAGGTTTGTCTAGTCTTGTGAGTGCATGTTGTAAGTCCCTTACTGCTTTTGAGTGATTTTACCCTTGATTGTGAGAGCGAAAAGGGTAAACCTCGGGGGGTTTCAAATTGTTTTATTATGGGATGTGGCATAGTGTACCTGTTGTGAAACCCAATAAAAATCTTGAAGTTGAAAAAAAAAAAAAAAGATTGAAACAAAAAAAAACCAGCACATTTCTAATAGATATCTCTTGATCTACATAATCCTCTGGAATATATTAAACTGCCCATGTATAAATATTAGCCTTGAAAAATATATATGTATACCCCTATATATGTGCATTTATGCACACATATTATACAGAATATACCGTATATAATGGGGTATCATAATAGATGAACAAAAAATATCTCTCCTGGAGCACATGGGTATTTGAAGTGAAGTATCTGATATAGAACTATAAACGACTACATCCCAAAGCAGGGGAATGAATACATGTATTTGTACATATTAATATCTCTGATCAAAAGCAGAGTCATACGTTAACAGTAGCCACATAACCTAGGATGAAACAACAAAATATATATATATATGTGATAAAGAATCACTGGCACTCCAATAAAACTTCAATAATGAATAGGTGCATGTCCCATATAAATAATAAAAGTATACATTACCACATAGCAGCAAAAAGGAGACAGAACTCAGTTGAATGAAAATAAATGTATTAAATACAGCACATAACTCCAATGTTTTGATCGCACAGGGGGATCTTCCTCAGATGGGTGCAACAGACACAGGACAGTGAGTGACTTATATACCCCAACACCCAAGTGACATAAACATCTCCACATCGTCAAAAAACATCATCATCGGGTGACAAAGCAGCTGTGCATAATACAGCTGGTAAAGGTATACCTAAAGAGTTCCCATCATCTCCTTGCTCTCTCTCCAATCCCAAAGGTACATTCTGCACACCTCTATAAACAGAAAAAAGGGGTTGATACAATTACCGGTGCTCCATGTGAGAAGATGATAGCCTGCAGCATACTCAGGAACATATACTTTAAAATGAAGAAATCGCAGAGCACTGACGGATTTTCTAATTCTGATTTATTAAAGCCAAAAACAAGCAACGTTTCGACCTAGTTGTCTTTCTCAAGTGATATTGTGGCATAATTATAATGTCCTGTCCACTCCCTTATATATCCCCACCAATACCCACAATGCCCTTCGTGAATAGTCCTAAATGATTAGCAGGTGTGTTACTGCATAATCAACTCCCTCTGTTTAGAATATCCATGATGTCCTGACGTCATCAGTGCTTAATGAGGGGGCGTCACTGCAAGTGTCACTGCTTTTTCTTTTCTTCTTCCTCTGTGTGGTGCGTTTCAAGCATCTGATAGGCTCCGTCAGCAATCTGGTGCAGTACAGTCCCTCGTTGGGTTCTCCATCCGGCCATCAACTGTGCGCGATCCTCACTCCGAACCGGACTCCTCCTGTGATGTCATTGGCTCCTCCTTCCTTGCAGAAGCATTCTTTGTTACATCTGATGTTCGTGTCATCCTCTCTCTTCAGCAGACTTGTCATCCAGACGTATGGAAAAACAGAATAAGGCTAAATCAGCAAATAGGATGCACATAGGATCAGCACATAACTAATTGTGATTAAACAGTGATTTAAAAATTAAAAATCGGAGGCCATTTGTTGAGCATTACAGAAATTACCTGAACATCTCAAAATGTATCAAAACTCATTAAATATATTATACAATATCAAAAGGTGAGACTGTCTGGGGAACCAACCTTTACATCATCCAAATAAATACATATAGTGGCAGCAACCTAATGACTAAATACTTATCTCTCTTCCAGAAAGCAGTTGAGTGACAAGAAATCATTCAACCCGTTAGGGTATACTGCATCCAAAGTATAAGTCCAATTCTCTTTGGAGTAATGATATATCCTTCTCTTTTCATGGATATGACCTGCATATATGTTCTATACCCATTAATTTGAGTGATGACACAGTATGATTAGAATCCCTACAATGTTTTATTAAAGCCGTTTCTTCAGTACCTGTGTTGATTTTGCTTTTATGCTCTATGAACCTGGTTTTTAACATCCTGCTAGTCTTCCCTAAGTAACAAAGTCCACAAGGGCACTTGATTATGTAAATTACATTTGTGGTAGTACATGTAATCCTTTCATTAATTTTAAAGGCTTTTCCACTCCTAGGGTGATAAAAATACTCCCCAGTATTAAGACTGTTACATATACTGCAGATGCATTCATATCCTGCCCTCAAACTGACTAAAATGATCTAACAAACTCCTCAACTGTAACAGGACATGATTTGCTTGTTGCTCATCCTTCTGCCCCTGCAACGTTCTAGCTGATTTCCCCCCCAAAATGTATGGAAATTTACCTTTCTGCATATTTCGCCATGAATCTGTCATACACCCTATGTTTTGTTTCCGCTTCTCTCTACATTGTGGAAGAAATATATACTGTAAGATAGTATCATATTAGTAGTGTAGGACCTGACGAAATAGGCTTAGAGCAGGGGTGGGGAACCTTTTTTCTGCCAAGGGCCATTTTGATATTTATAACATCATTCGCGGGCCATACAAAATTATCAACTTAAAAATTAGCCTGCTATATTTGGTCAAACATTTATTTAACTCACCCCTAATGTGATGGCTGGAACTGCTTCTCTTTGGTGAGGCATGTGATTTTAGCTGGTATTGATGATGTTGCTACTCGCAACTGGTTTTAGAGTTTTTTGACTGACTGACACTTGGGTGACTGACTGATTGACACTTGGGTGGTGGGTGACTATGACTGACTGTGGGTTGGTGTCTGTATTCACACACACGGAGAAATCAGAGCACGGGGGGGGAATCACATACTCTCTCAGACCATCTCACGCATACACTCACTCACTCTCACTCACTTTCAGACTCTCTCTAAACAAGCTCTCTTTCAGCTGCAAGAACTGGCAAATTGAGATGCATGAGGGACGGTCTGACAGCTTAGATCACACTGAGTCATTTTATGCAGCACAGAACATTGGGGGGGGGGTGTCTGCAAAAGTTAATCATACAACATGTATTGAAGTTAAGGAGACCAATGATGCTGGGATTACGTGTCACTCAGTGACTGAGTGAAAGGCCTGGTGGTGTCCCAGGGCCCTCCTGCCCTCCCCCTGTCAGGGCCCTGCGTGGCTCCCTCTCATCTTGCCCTCCTCCGCAGCTGCTGCCCGGTGTGGGGAGGAGGAGGAGAGATGGTAGTGAGGTGTCTCTCCCTCCACAGACTCGTTCTTCCATCCCCCAAGCCTCTTATAACCCCTCCCCATCCCTCTTATACCCCCTCCCCCAAGCCCCACTCCTCTTATACCCCCTCCCCCCACCCATCACCCACTCCTCTTATACCCCCTTCCCCCCCCATCCCCCAAGCCCCACTCCTCTTATACCCACTCCCCCCCGGAGCGCTGCTTACCTGCACCGCCCTGGTGATACTCAGGTCCTTCATCACCTCAGGCGGCTGCTGCTGCTCTGGACTTGGACGTGCGCTGGAGGGGGGGGGAATCGGAGCAGGGGGGGGGGAAATCGGAGCAGGGGGGGGAAATCGGAGCGGGGGGGAATCGGAGCAGGGGGGGGAATCGGAGCAGGGGGGGGAATTGGAGCGGGGGGGGGGGAATCAGAGCGGGGGGGAAATCGGAGCAGTGGGGGGGGGTAAATCGGAGTGGGGGGAGAAATCGGAGCAGGGGGGGGAATCGGTGTAGGGGGTGGTGGGAATCTGAGCAGGGGGTGGGGGGAATCTGAGCAGGGGTGGAATCTGAGCAGGGGGGGGGAAATCAGAGCGGGGGGGGGGAAATCGGAGCAGGGGGGGGAAATCGGAGCAGGGGGGGGGAAATCGGAGCGGGGGGGGAAATCGGAGCAGGGGGGGAAATCAGAGCGGGGGGGGGAAATCAGAGCAAGGGGGAAGCAAGGAAGGCATGGAGCAGACTTACCACTTGCTTAGGGTGAACAGATTTTCAAAATGAAAGACCGGGACACATTAAAAAAAAAGTATAAAACAAATTACATCACGTGACGCACCCCGTTGCCATGACAACTAGATGCCGCGTGACGTCATGGAGCGTCTGGTTATTATGGCAATGTGCATTACGTGACGTCGCGCAGCCATGTTGATGGAATTTGGAGGGGAGGATACAGCCACACACAGTGACAGTGACACACACACACACAGTGACACACACACACACACACACACATACACACACACACACACACACACACACACACACACACACACACACACACACACACACACACACAGTGACACACACAGTGACACACACACACACACACACACACACACACACACACACACACACACACACACACACACACACACACACACAGACAGTGACACACATACACACACACAG
Source organism: Ascaphus truei (assembly GCF_040206685.1). Taxonomy (NCBI): domain Eukaryota; kingdom Metazoa; phylum Chordata; class Amphibia; order Anura; family Ascaphidae; genus Ascaphus; species Ascaphus truei. Next base: position 257,803,283 of record NC_134484.1, read on the forward strand.
AGACAGTGACACACACACAGAGACAGTGACACACACAAACACACACACAGAGACAGTGACACACACAGGAACAGTGACACACAGACACAGAGACAGTGACACACAGACACAGAGACAGTGACACATACACAGAGACAGTGACACACACACACACAGAGACAGTGACACACACACACACACACAAACACACACACACACAGAGACAGTGACACACACACACACACACACACACACACACACATACACACACACACACACACACACACACAGAGACAGTGACACACACACACACACACACATACACACACACACACACACACACACACACACACACACACAGTCAGTGACACACACACACACACACACACACACACACACACACACCGACATTGACACACACAGTGACACACACACAGTGACAGTGAAACACACAGTGACACACACACAGTGACACACACACACACAGTGACACACACACAGTGACACACACATACAGAGACAGTGACACACACAGTGACAGACACACACACACACACGCACGCACGCACGCACACACACACACACACACACACACACACACACAATAAGCCCACCTCTGCAAACACACACAAAAATAAGGCCTCTCCCCCCCCCCTCTGGGGTGGGTAAGGTGCCTGGGAGGGGGTATAATGGGGCATGTGGGTTACCTGGGGCCCGTGGATGGGATGCTGGAGCAGCATAGGTAGCCAGTGCAGATGAGACTGGCAGGCCCGCGGAGCCTAAAGGGAGGGACATAGGGGCGGAGCCTAAGGAAGTGGAGGACCCGGCATTACTGGAGGAGAGGGGGGCAGTGCTGAGGGAAGGGGGGACCCGGCTTGCACCCTACACTTGCTCCATGTAGGAAGAGGCGGGCCAAAAAAAAAATTCTTGGCAGAGTGACAGCACGGGCAGCCAATCAGGAGAGGGGGAGGGTTTTTGTTTTTTTAAACCTTTCTTGCAGGCTTGCAGGCTTGCAGGCGCATCGCCGGGCGGGCAACGGATTTATCGAGGGGCACGGCCGGGCTCCCGAGGGCCGGACCAAATGATTTTGCGGGCCTTATACGGCCCGCGGGCCGGACGTTCCCCACCCCTGGCTTAGAGTGACATGGTTGTAGGCTTAAAATATTTTGTCCAAAGTATTTAACTAAATGACCAATATTTATGATGAAATAGTATAGATAAAATACATAGTAATGTACAAAAATGTTTTGTCTTTTGTAGTATACATTAGGTCACAAACCCAGTAGCAATCCAAATAACACAAATATATAAATAATGTAGTGGGTTTGAGTTTTGAACTTGCTAAGACTGTGTATGTCAGCTATCCATTAGCCATGAAATTGGCTGCACTAGACCCCATGGTGTCTCTCCAATTCATGCTGGGGCTGCTCCTGCCAGGATTACCTTCTTTCCTTAATTGTGATTATGGAATATCCGAAACCTAATTTCCCAGAAAATTCTCTGTTAGACCTCATAACCATTGTCCCTTATGAGCCTTTAACCCCTACCACTCAATTCATCAGAGAAAAAACATTGTCAAAGGGACTTATCACTGTTGGAGAGACATTGCCTCTAAATCCAGCAGTGTGCTGGTTAATTGCACAGGCAATCAACCAGACTCCACCTGGCTGATTAGGACTGTTAGAAAAAGCCTGGTCTGAGTAACTGGAAAGAGATTCCTTAGCTCACAGTTTACATAAGGAAAAGGATTGCTGTGTCCTGAGAGAAAGACATAAGTGGGCCAGACCTCTATGCCTGGACCCTCAAGCAGACACCTACCTAGACACCACTGATCTGAAGGGCCACCTGTGTTAAGGTACCGCTGAGAATTTGGGGTGATAAGTGGGTAAGGGGCTTTTCCCACCCAGTCTTGCAGTGAGGGACTGGGGAAGTAAATACAGGGATATGTGTTTATTGTTTTATGTGTATTTTTGTTTGCTGTATTGTTTAGAGGAACAGGCAATAAAGCCTTATTTTAGCTTCACCTTAAAAACAATCTCCATTCCATACTTCTGCACACATCTCTTACATATGGTGTCGGAAGCAGGGATGAGAGGTGGCCCTTGAAGTTCAAGGGGCCCTGGAGACTGCCTGTGACATTTTTTGTGATTTTGCCTGCAAAAGTTCCTGAAACAGTCTGAGCAACAGAACATGTGCGGAAGTGACCAGAATTACAGGACATCCAGGCAGGAAAACTACACTGCACTGGAGAAAGCCACAATGCCACAGTTTGACTGGTAGGACTGCGACAGATGGTGACCCACACAAGGGACTGCTGCTGTGACCAGAGACTACCCCACCACTTGTGAAGGAAAAAAAATCCCATGGGATTTTAAAATGGCCACCCAGCTGAAGTCAAACACAGACTTTGTAAGAATGGGCAAGAAAATGTGTTCCTGGTGTAAAGAGCCCAGCCACATGGAGCAGTGTCCCTTCAGGCCTTTTTCAGATGAAGAGGATGATTCCTACGTGGCCCCAGATAAAAGGCAACAGCAGGGGAATTTTATTTTCAACGAGCCAAGGAACTGCAGCAGCAAGCAATGTGCTGTGGTCACAAGGAAGGTACACTTAGCAAGTGCACATCCAGTATCACTGATGAGAAAGAATGTGTGCACATTACTGCTGATGTTTCAAAACATACCAAAGTAAAGAAGAAGAAAAAGTCTACAGAGATGCCTGTGAGAGCTAAAAACTCTGCAAGCAAAGTATGCCCATCTGTAGGACTACCAGATGGGGTTCTAGCAAATACAGTGAAAACAGCTGCAATAGCGCCTCCTGGGGTCAGGAAGAAAAATACACCTGATACAACCAAAATGGAGGTCAAGGTGCGGCGTTCCTGCAATGAGGTGCTTAAATTCAGTACGCACCGAACAAACAGATCTCTCGAAAATTCCTGCCAGCTAATGCAATTGAACACAAAACCCCAGCAAGCTCTTTTTGGGAACCCCTGAGCCCCCACAAAATATATGTAAGTATTTAAGTGTCAAAATGGAATGGAGTGCTATTGAGCGTGGCATATGTATACAACAGACGACAGAGAAGCCCAATGCTACATCCAACATGACAGAAATACACAGTAAAATACTTATATATTCTCTTGAAAAAGGGTCATTTATTTAACCCTTTGACCAAAGCGTTGTAAGCTTGCGAGCCACGACAAGGCAGACACCCGTTCACAAGTCCTAACACTACCAGATAAAATATTAATATACCTCTATTAGGATAAAAATGCTCATTTACCTCTATTAGGAGGGAGAAAGACCACATTGGATCTATATCCAGCAGAATGAAAGGACCTACTAACTTGGGAAGTGGGGAGGGACGGGCTTAAAATTCAAAGAGGGTGTATTTTCTTTTTCACACCACTGTATATAGTTGGTATGAAAATCATTTTAGGAAGTTTGGGACGGGACTCATTAAAATATACTTTGCAAAGCATAGCATATTTCCCAGCCAAGTACCTCAGGTGTGGTCCTTTTTCAGCCCAGGCATGTCTCCCTAATTTGATTGAGGGGATATAAAGTGGTGAGAAAGTTTGTGATCCCTTACAATTTTAACATATTTCCCATATTTGAAACAGAAAATTTTATTAGATCTTAATCAAAGTCATAATAATAGATCAAGACACCCTGATCAAAAAATGACACAAAACATGATACTTATTTCAACATTTATTTATCTACAAATTATTCATCATTCAATATCCAATATCCATGCAGGAAAAAGTATGTGAATGCCTTCAACTAAGTGTTTCCTATAAATGCTGGTCAGTTTCTCACATCGGTTTTGAGCAATTTTGGCTTATTTCTCCTTACAGAACTGTTTCAACAAGTGATATTTGTGGGATTCCTTGCATGGACAGCTCGCTTCAGGTCCTGCCACAACATTTCATTGGGATTTAGGTCCGAACATTGACAAGGCCATTCTGAAACACGTAATTTCTTCTTCTGTAGCCATTCTTTTGTAGATCTACTTGTATGTTTAGGATCCTTGTTTTGCTGCATGATCCACTTTCGCTTCAGCTTCAGCTCACGGATAAATGTCATGACATTCTCCTCTAGAATCTTCTGAAACAATGCAGAATTCATGGTTGTATCAATGATGGGAATCCATCCAGGTTCCGAGGCAGCAAAGCAGCCCCAAACAATTACACTCCCACCACCATGCTTGATGGTTGGGATGATGTTCTTCTGTCTGAACGCAGGGTTTGGCTTTTGCCAAACATAACGTTTCTCATTGAGGCGAAAAAGTTCCACCTTTGAATCATCTGTCCAGAGAATATTGTTCCAGAAGTCTTTTTCAGAAGTCATCTATGTGCTCTCTGGCGAACTTCAGATGAGGAGCAATGTTCTTTTTAGAGAGCAGGGGTTTCCTCCTGGCTATCCTTCCCTTCCATGAACACCATTCTTGTTCAGTCTTTTTCTGATAGTTGAGTCATGAACACTCACATTAGCCAAGGCAAGAGTGACCTGCATATCCACGGATGTTATTCTGGTATTTTTTGTGACTTCCTGGATGATTTGCCAATTTGTTCTTGGAGAAATTTTGGTAGGAGGACTGCTGGCAGTGGCGTAGCTATAGCCCAGGCAGCCTGGGCTAAGCCCAGGGGCTAGCTTGGGGAATGGAAACAAAAAAACAGCGCAAAACGCAAATGGTGAAGTAAATCAAAATATTAATGTATAAAAAGTAGGGATAAATATTTTGCGTACATCAAACAGCTCGGTCATAAGCATTGAGTGTGCACAGCACACAAGTTACCACTGGACAAGTAGGGGTTCAGGAGTCAGGAACTGGTCTCTCTGGCAGGCATCTAGTTCCTGACTCCTGAACCCCTACTTGTCCAGTGGTAACTTGTGTGCTGTGCACACTCAAAGCTTATGACCTAGCTGTTTGATGTACGCAGAATATTTATCCCTACTTTTTATACATTAATATTTTGATTTACTTTACCATTTGCGTTTTGAGCTGTTTTTTTGTTTCCATTTCTTTAGTGTTTAGGGGGGTGCCGAGCCACCCCTTAATTTACGGCTGCAGACGTTATAATTAACCACTCGTCACGGTTATGTATATTTTTTTTATTATCACATTGTGGTACTAAGTGGTTTTAACTATTTAGTTTAAATCTAAGGGTTACATGCAGTATTCACTTGCTTTTATATTATTGTCACTATCACTAGTAGTTATTTTGTTGCGCACTTTAAATTCTTTTTCACAGCTAGCTTGGGGAGCCTGTTCCTCCCCCCCCCCATGTCAGCAGCCCATCTCTCTCTTCAAACAGGAGGGGGGAGACAGTAGGCAGCGGAAGCGGGCCCCTGACACTAAACAGAGAATAAGCCGGCAGAGGAATTAGCAGTTGTTACAGAGGAAGAGCAGGACAGCCGGGGAGGAGCACGCTATAGTAACAGACACTGGAAGTATCTAATTTAATACTGACCTTAAAACTCGCCCTACAAATAAAGCATCCCAACAGCCTGCACTCATGGCTATTCACCCACACTCAGTCACTCCTACCACCCATTGTGACCAAGCACTGCCATCTGCAGCACTTATTCCCTCACCTGCTGTCTCTGTAAGTTCCCCATCAAACCTCTTAGATTGTAAGTTCTGTGGGGCAGGGATTTTCTTTCCTATTGTCTGATTTTGCTGCACTTATTGTATTATTATAATTCCCTGTACTGTATTCTTTGTGAAGCGCTGAGTACATTTTTGGCACCATATAAATAAAGACATACAATACAATACAATGTATTGAGGATCCTGGATAGATCCTGGTGGGGTTGAGCCTCAGGACAAGACTCCAGTTTTAGGGGTATTCCACGAACCCCTTAGAAGGTAGTATCATTCAGAATCAATTTCATTTGTCTCCACATCTACAGCAAGGTAGTGCCCAGGTATTCTGCTTCTTACTGTAAAGAACTCTTTCCTTTGTTGCTGGTGAAATCTCCTTACCTCTGTAGCCCTGTTTCCTTGTGAACACAGTCTGCTACCATATGCTGTATGACCTGTAGGCTCACAGGGCCTAAGCCTCCTGTGTGGAGGACCCGGGGTACACGAAATGCTAGCTAATACCTGATAATTGGTGCAGCGCCTCCACCTGCGACAGCTCCCGCCAGAGGGGGAGTGGGCCTTCGCAGGACACTTATGTACATCAATACACTCACAGCAATATAAACAACCAAATGACTTTACTAGCATGAACGAGGTTTGTATGGTAATACTCATCAACAGGTGTCCCTCCCTAGAGGAGACACTATCTACGGCGTCTCGCAGGACGCTAACTCCCCTCCTCCACCGGGTGGTCCCACCCCGTGTCCAGTTTCCCCCTCCAGTCCAATATCCCCCCACCCTCCGAGTGAGATATTGACCCTTTATGTGTGACTGCGCAGCCACTGTGTCCTGACTAAGATGATATCGTTGGTGCACTTGTGGTTTACCTGCCGGGCACTCCAGTACCCGGGCCTGCAAGGGTCTTCACAAAAGATCCGTGAGTCGAGTTGACGTTGACCGGACCATCTGGGGCGATCCCACCCAGACGCACGGTAGCACGGCAGCACGGTAGCACGGTAGCACGGTAGCACGGTAGCAGGGTCTGAGCCCAGACATCCTGCTAAATAACAATGTCTCTGATAATGAGCGCGCACACTCTAAGGGAACCGGAACCTATCTAGGGCCAGTCCTTAACTCTGCTCCACACTACGGAGGGCCAGGGCCTAACTGGGCCTGGGGTATAAGGCCTAGGTAGGGGCTGACTGCCTCCCTACACCGGAGCTCCGTCTCCTTCCTCCTCTCACTAGCTCTGCCCAATGTGTGCCTCTCTGACCCCCTTTTCCCCCTGTCCTCACTCCTGATTGGTCCTCGCACGTCACGGGGTTCCGTGGGGTCGCTGGGATTTGTAGTCCCTTACCTCCTTCCCTATCAGAGCTCTCCTCCTTCGCGGGCTTTGCCATCTATCCCCGCGCATGCGCAACCTCGGGTCTCGCCGTTCCCGCGCCCACCTCTAACATGGCGGCGCCCTCAACGCGGAACCTCCGATACGTCGGAGCGTTCCCTGCACTGCAACACTCTTCCTCTACAACACATATAACCCAGGAGAACTCGGCTACACCTCCAATCTTATGGTATGACCCTGTATCCTTTGTACTGCTCTTGGGAGGAATAATTCTTCTGAAAGCTCTGTGCACTGTCCCCGAATATATTTGTACAGTAGTTAGTTAATCATATCCCGTCTTAGATGGCTCTTTTCTAATCTAAATAAATCTAATTTAGCTAGCCTCTCCTCATAAATCAGATTGTCCATTCCCTTTATTAATTTGGTGGCTCTTCTCTGCACTATCTCTAGTTCCATAATGTCTTTTCTAAGGAGTGGTGCACAAAATTGTAGTCCATATTCAAGATGTGTCTTATTAATGCTTTACAAAGGGACATAATTATGTTTACTTCCCTTCCAACCATTGCCCATTTAATGCAAGATAAGATCTTGTTTGCCTTTGCAGCTACCTCATGCTCCTCAAGGTCATGAAGTCCCTGTCATTGTGACTCACTCTCTTCAACATCTGACTGTTTTAACAGCTCTTTAGAGTCTAGTGGCAGAGCTTGTTCGGCTGTAATACCTTATTTGTACTGTGACAAGAAGGTGTGTCTTTTACAAATTACTTAATGGCGGGATTGTTGTTGCAGCAGTAACCAGCACAGCAGAATCTGGCGCTGGTTTCAGTGGTGGTGGTGGGCCTGGATTTTCCCTAGAACTGACAGTTTTATTAAAGTAGTAGAGAGAGAATTATAGAAACTCAATGGGGACCAATGTATCCCTGTCCTTGAAAATAATGGACATTAGGAAATGTTCTTGAAAATTAATAATTATTATTGTGATTATTTCAGAGTAATATGAATAACTGGCTGCTACTAGCTGCAAGTTATTATAGTACAAACAGGAGGAACATGTCCAGGACTAGGCCAGAGAGCCCACACCATACAGGCCAAGGGTCAGTCACTATTGTAATACTTGTAATTATTAACTCCAGTCAGTCACAGGTTAATGTCTGGTTGTTAATGGTTCAGCTACAACTTTTATTAAGTAAATAATGTATAATTTTTTAAGGTAGATTTTTTTTCTCTAATGTAACAGCAGCAGCCGCACTACTAGCAGACAGAGAATGATAGAAACTCAATGGGGGCCAGTTTATCCCTGCGGGTCACGTGACATCACATCACTTGACCCCTAGCATAATTTGACACTCTAGGGAGGCAAGAGGGGGGGGCACGAGCACGGAAGGAGCGGTGGCAGGGGGGCGTAGCGCCAAAACTTTGCGCACCCCTGAGCTACTGTATATCCACTGGAATGTTATTGCAACAGGCTATATTGTGTAAAACAACACAATGCACAATGTCAGCAACTTTACCAGGGGAATACTGTAGCACAGGGGTGCACAAAGTGGTGGGCGCTCCCTCAAGGGGGCGCTCCATTTTACAGTTACAGAGGCCCTGCGCTTTCCCGAAGGCATTTAAAATATATCCCGGGGATTGGGTGAGGCTTCTTAACTTCTTAACTTACCTTGGTTCAAACGATGCATCTCCATGGCAACCACCATCAAATTATGTAGCGGGGTCTTGTAACGTCACGTTGCCATGGCGGAGCCATGCAGAGGGGAGGGCGCGAGCCAGTGGGGAGAGGAGAAAGGGGGGCACATGACGGTAAGTTTGCACCTGACTTACCAGACACCTGAAAAAACTTTTTAATGCTGCAATTGCCCGCTCAATTACAATGTAAGGATGTGTACGTTATTATATCTACACTTTGCTTCAGTAACAGGATTTGCCACAGGAGCTGGAAGCCAAGGCTGCAGGCCATATTCACCATCACCTAATATAAAAAAAGAAGACATCAGCAATTAACCCCCCAAATTAATTGTTCTTCTTATACAAACTTTAATTTCAAGAAGGGACAGCAAGTTTTTTGTTAACAAAATGTGTTTCTCTGCCCTGTAAATGTTAAAGTATATTAAATAGGCTTACCTACTAGCCATTTACCCATCATAGTATTGGCTTCAAAATATGCAACGTGTGCATCATGGCATGACCCTGGGAAGCCCACTACCATATTTTTAATTGTGCAATTGTGCATCCCCCACCCCCTGCACATTAAAGGAGTGATAACGTCGCCAGTACTGAAATATCTCCTCCCTTTCATGTGTCAGTTCTAGCACTTCATGAGTTCTATCAATTGCATTCATGACATTTAGAAGGCCGCTAGGTGATAAAAGGCTAACTTAATGTCCTGCCACTGTGTCCTCTCACTTGAAAATTATATGGACCTCGTAGAACGTCCAGTTAGTTAAGGCATGAAGTAATTGGCGAAAAGGAGGGTTGCTTTATTCTGCTCACAGCTGGCTGGAAGGATCCCGATTTAAAAAAATGTAATGAGCATAGTCATTTAACTAAACTAGGCACGGCATGAGTCTGATTTGTCAGGGAATCTAAGTCCCCTTCAGCTCTTGATAAAGAGCCAGTATCACTTTACTGCTCAAACAGTACCTCTGTAGCAACTGCTCCTCACTGAGCTCTGGCAGGGTTTTCCTCTCTCTAAACACCCAAGGCAGACACTGTCCTCCTCAGCAATTCCCTTTATCCCCCTCTCCCTGTATTCAAGCATGACTATCTCTCCTCCTCAGATTCTACTCCACCAGAAAAAGCTCAAAGGGCTCCTTTTATTCAACTTTAGAAAGTTATTGTGAAGTCTCAGTTATTTATAGTGTAAAACAGTAAGGCAACACCTGCCTGAAGCAATATTTGCAATTTTGAGTTATTGACACCCATCGTATTTTGATGTACAGTATCACACCTGTATATATTTTTTTCATGTTAAGTGTGGGTTGCCCGGTAATTTTAACTCTTTCATAATGCAGATGTTACATATGCAATATTTATTGCGTTAAGCGGTTGAGGCATTGCATCCTAACTATATTGCACATTTTCCGGTGCTAATAATGCAATTTTAAATAACAGGGCTTGATGTAACTAGGCCTAAGTGGGATATAGAAGTTGCACATGTTAAGGTGTTAAATTAAGGTGACTCTGGACAGATTTTCTCTAGTCAGCGGGACTGTTCTCTGTTCCAGTTTTATCTGTGCAGTACTTTCATTTTGTAGAATAACAATTTGGCACAACATTAAAATGTGGCCTCCCATCAATTTAACATATCTGAGAACTACCTAAATCTTCCAAAACTGAAGGTCATGTATATGTTGGTAAACTGTTATTATTATAGTTTGCAGTACATACTTTAACGCATTCCTCGTGCATTTCTGTAAATTTGAGCAACAGTAAAAAAAAACATGAAAATGTGAATCTATATACCGTGGAGGAGCCTGAACACAGTTATTGCTTTACAAGCAATAGCTACAGTATGTAGGCATACTTTTTGAGCTCACTTACCTTTTAATAATGTAATTAATCATATTAATGCCTCACTATTAATCAGCTGCTGTAAAGTACAAACTTCTATGAAATATCTGAGGAGTGCAGTAGTAAGGTCAGCTACCAGTGTACAGTATGTCCACATGCAGCCTCCCGGCCCGGCCCCCCGCATGAGACCATCCCCAAGGTAAGTCTTTTTTTATATATGTATTGGGGGGAGTGGGGGAATTTTAATATGTAGTGGGGGATTTTAATATGTATTGGGGTAGCGGGGGATTTTAATATCTAGTGGAGGAAGCGAGGGGATTTTAATATTTATTGGTGGGGAGTGGGGGGATTTTAATATGTAGTGGGGGAGCGGGGGATTTCAATATGTTTTGGGGGGAGTGGGGGATTTTAATATGTATTGGGGAGAGCGGAAGTCTTTTTAATATTTGTTGGGGGGACAAAGGTCTTTTTAATATGTATTTTGTGGGGGGGTTGAGTGAGTGGGGTAATTGATGGAAGCTAGGGAGAGTGAGAGGAGAGAAGGGGTGAGGGAGGGAGTGAGGAAAAGAGGGAGTAGGAGACGCACGGGAGAGACATACATGAGGCGGGGGGGAGAGTGAGAGGGGGTGATTGAGGAAGAAGGTGTGAAATGGGGAGGAGAGAAATACATGGGAAGAGGGGGAAATAGGGGGGCTCATGAGGTGTGAAATGGGGGGGCTCAAGAGGTGTGAAATGGGGGGGGATCACGATACGTCGACACGAGGGAGGGGGGCCCCCGAGAAATCTGTCAGCTGCTATATATACATATATTTTTTTTTTAATGATATATAGTCATTCTGTTTGGCAAGGTTTACAGAAACAGTCATGTTATGCCTGTTAATCCCTTGTTTTGTAAAGGAAGATTAACAAAGCATTAGCCTGATCTAGTTATCGCAATATAAAAATATCAGAAATATTCATAAAATCAACATTTAAAGGCAGTTACGAATATGAGACTTTTATTTACAGTTGGTTACCTATCTGGATAAATAGTGTATATGGACAATATATGAAGTAGTAAAATAAAAGTACAGTGATGTAACAATTCTGTACATTTTAAATGCTGATCCACGTTTAAAACCTTTTGCTTAATAGTTATTTATATTGTGCAGAATGGTTTATGTCCAAGTGTCAGGCAAGAGAGTGTCAGGCATGATGCCACATAACAACAAGGCATGCGTTATTGAAAATGGGAGTTTCACGCTTGATACAGTATTTGAAAAAAAATATTGGTTTGTCGTAAACAAAATAAAGCAGTAGTCATTATGGAACACATTTGACACAATTCAGTTGTTGTACAGGACCTATCATGAAAAGCATTGTGATACCATTTAAAAAATACACATTTATCCTACTGTACTCTGTTTACACAGATTATTGATTTTTATGTATAATATTATTAATACATATTCAGCGGGTAAAGAATAATTATTGTTGTTTTTAAGGTGGGTTGCACCCCCTGTGTTTTGGGAGTGAGCAACTTGGTGCATTAACATCAGTTATATGTTTACGTACCAGATCCTAGACGTGAATAGGAGTTAACACCGGACTGGGTGTTAACCTGTTACAGATTTGAATGTGTAACCCTTTAAAGAGTTGCAAATTGTGCCATCTCTCTTCTGGTCAGTGGGCTTATTATGGAAAGGGTTATCCTGCAAAGAATTGTCTGCAAAAGGGCCAAAGATTTTTAGTTCAGCCCCTCTCTGAATTTCACCTTGGTGTATTACAGTATATCTGTAATTTTTTATTATGCAATCGATTACTTTTGCAAATAATATATGAAAGAAAAATAAATAAATGTTTTGTCCACTCACTTGTGGACTGCTAATGTTTTATTTTAACTGATGTCCCAGGCACTAAAGGGTAAACATTTAGAACAGGTCACTAAGCTGGAGCTCTTATTTTCAACTATGCCTGAGAGAGACCTCACAGGTTGAAGAATTTCAACCTGTGAAAGAAGAATCCACACTGGTTACTGAGGAATTCTTGAAACCCAAGAGGGACCCAGTTACATACACTATGAAAACCTTTTAGCACTTTTCTTTCTTGGGAATCTGTTTTACTGGTAATTGTGCAGGGTGGAATAGGTGTATAATAAAATTACACTTCCTCGTTCTATATACTGTAGCTCCTTTGAGATGCAGAAATTGAAAGAATGCTTCAATCCAGGTTTCAAGATAAAAAATATTGCTGCCTAGGGCATTGAAAAAGTATGTCTGTTTGTCTAGCAACCCATTTCAATTTCAGTAATGTACAAAGACAGTACCCTAAACGAGGAACAATAGCATGTTTAAAAGGTTAATATAAATATATATATATATATATATATATATATATATATATATATATATATATATATATGTCACACAAAAATTGTTGTACTTATATTTTTAAATCAAAGATTTCTCGAAAGACAATTGTCAATTTCTGATTTTTTTTTTAAATGTTCTGCAAACATGTGCGTGTACTGGGAACCACCCATCATGGTCTTTGTCCGCAATTAAGATTGTAGTCAGCTTGGTGGTTCCACCATTGAACGCAGAGGCGGTGTGTGAGAAGCCCTCCTCTACGACTGGCATTTCTCAGTCTCCGTCTCGACTCATCTGGTGACGTCACGTGGAGGCATCCATGGAGAGCGTCTGATGTGGATGGAAACGCAGTTCTATGCCGAGTAAAACCAGGCAGGCCAGGAATATGTATATATGTGTGTGTGTGTGTGTTGACGCCTTTGTACCTGTTAAGATGTGTGTATATACTTGTGTAAAGACATTGCAGGGTGTTTAGCCCATGACGATAATATGACAGGTTACGATTCCACTCAATGTTATGCGCTATTGTATTTCATTGTTTATTTGTTATACACTTCTTATCCGGATCCAAAGGAGGTTACATCAGATTGACTATATACAGTGGCAGTGCTTAGTTTTTTCATACTTTTTCAGGGTGCTCGGCAGGTGCAGGCTGGGCATGAACAAGCAGATAGAAAAAGAATGGGAGCCAGGAACGTTTGTGAAACATATGTAGCCAGGTCCCCTTTGGCTCCCCGGTTCACCATTGAGAAGGCAGAGAGGCAGGAAGGCCCTCTAGAGGTCGCGCAGGCGCAGTTAAGCATAGAGGCGGTCATTACAGCTTCGCACAGGCGCAGTAAAAATAGCGCACTCGGTCCCAATGCTAAAGAGGTCCTGAGTGGACTACAATTCCCAGCAGCCTCTGGGGACTGCCCTTTCACCCACATCACGTGCAGCCAGCCAGCAAATAGGGTTTGCAGCTTCTCCTGTTGGAGAAGGATACAATGTTGCGGGGACCACGCTAGTCAGTTGGAGCTGGGAGCAGGAAGGGGGAGGAAGTGTGTAAGGAGCAAGTGGCTCTTACACTAGGCCACGTTATCCCCAGGCCCCAGGTAGGTCCCACTCCCCACTAGGTTAGTGGGTAAGTTCTTAGGGAAGGCCCCTTAGGTAGGGACCCTGCCCTTAGGTGTGTGTAAGTCTTGTCAGTGACACAGCTGCAGTGCTGTGTGCTCTGACAAGAAGAGACAGTGTTGTGTGCAGTGCAGCTTCAGCAGTTATTTGGCTGTATCAGTGAAAAGCCCCTCATAGGAAGAAGGGGGGTTGCTTTCCAAGTTATTCAGTGTGTGTAATATCACCAGTGCCAGTTGCATGTGGTGAGCTGCCAGAGTCTGGGATCAGACAGAATCTACAGGAAGAGATCTTCTGCATGCAGGGGCTAGGGTAGAGGTATACCCCAGGGCCCAGTTAGTCCCCGAAGACACTGCAGAGGGAAACTGTATGGTATAGGGTCGGCCTTAGGACAGGGACTCCTTCACCATACTCAGAGAGCAAGAGGAATGCTGCATGACATTGCCTGACTGTCAGTACAGCATATAGCAGAGACTGTGTTAAAAGATCACTCCGGCTGGAGATCCTGTCCATGTGAAGTCAGCGTGTGCATCCATTCCTGCAGAGAGCAGCGCAGCACGGCATGGGATCACTGTGCGGTGTTGCTGAATTCCAAGGATTTTCCTGATCAGGACTGATCAGGGAGGAAGTATATATTAAGTGCACCACCGGGCCCCAACACAGGGAAGCGCTATCCCTCACACTCACACTGGTCTTTGTTGTTGTGGACACTCAAGGGACTGAGAGGGATGTGATGATGGACATGTGGGTGAGGGGATGGTATGCATTCAGGGTGATGCACTGTTATTCATATGCTGTATTGATGTTATGCAAAGAGAGTTTCATTGAAGTTATCGTTCATGCTCAGTAAATACTGTTTATTCACATTGTGTGTATTTACTGTATGGTTGTGTTCTGGTGAGGGCACACTCCCACCACGTTGGGATCCCTCATCAGTGGAGGCGCTGCACCGAGTGTAAGTATATACCCCAGGTTCCCCGTGGCGGAAGCTCAGCCCTCCTGGTTGCCAAACAGGTACAGCACCACACTGATAAGTAGTCAGATACACCTACCCACCTCAATCTCACTTAGGGTGGAGGAAGGGGGGCTACACATAAAAGGTGCTTTATTTGATATCCATCTACAAGGCTCCACAGGTATTGAGATATATTTCACTTGACAGAAAACTTGTGGCAAACATATTGCTCTGGACTTAATCCCCACTGGTATCTCTCACTCCTACACTGGGGAGGTACTTATACTTGTTACCCATAGTAAAGGATACATTGGTAGTCTCTTGCATACAGTTAGTAATTGTAACGATCGTGCTCGCCACAAACAGGGACTGGACCGCAGGGCTGAGGTGGGGATGTGAATATACCGACCTTAGGCCATGGAGTCAGGTCCGGAGTGCGGATTCCATGACATCCCTTGAAATGCAATCCATTCAGTAAAGACACTATTGAAAAGCATGTGCTGAAACAATTGATATATCGTTTCATAGGTGCATACTAGCTGAAAGTCTTTCACAGGAATTTGGGTAAACAAATATATAGCAAATTGCTGAAATTTGCTTAGCCATACAGGCCAATACAGGCATACAGTACACAGCGATCTGCGTGTTTTATATTTATATTATTTAGACTGTTAAAAACTTTACAATCAAAAAGTTGACACCACAATCATCAAGTGAAAGAAATTAATTGGTGGATTCATTATTAGAATGTAAATGTTCCAAATGTTATCCCATATTCTAGTCCCTAAATTTCAACATAGTGTATCAATTTATTTTAAAATTATTTATTAAAAAAATATTCTTTTTCGACCTGTTAAAGGAGCAGTCCCACCTTGACCCACCTATATTTTTTATATTGGTGGGAAGCAGGGGTCCCCGGAGCTGACACGTGTATTTCAGCTCTGGGCACTCCCTGCTTCTCGGGATACATACCGGAGTAAGTGCCTCCAGAACTTCATGGAGGTTTAAAGTCCGTGTTTGATAATGGCCAATGAGAAGATGCGACAGATGATGTTGCAGCTTCCTATTGACCAGCATGACACATGAGATTTAAATCTCTTTTTTGTTTCACCTAGTGGTGTCTGTCACCTTGCCCGCCGGTAAGTAAATCTGGAAATAGGGGGTCTCCAGGGTGAACTGCTCCCTTAACCCTCTGTAGCGGTTACGTGATTGCTCCATCACTGATGATGGGATGGAAGGGGAAAGAAGGGGAAGAGTCCTCTTCCTTAAATCCCACTTACTGATGGATCTCGTTTTGTGCTTTACGGGACTGCCAAGCCCAATCTCCCCTGGAAAAATGAGGAATGCTAGACCCCATGACGTAGCAGCTACATCTAAACAGTATTCAAAGGGCTAAGGTTCAAAAAGGCAGTTTACTAAAAAAAAAAAAGTCCTTTCATCAAGGAAACCCATTTAATTACTTGAAGGCTTTTTCATTGAATACTATTGATTATTGTTGTTGTATTGGGCAGATGATCTCCCTAAATACTGCATGCTCTTAAGACTAATTAAATGGTATAATGTATTCAGGTGTTAGATCTTGATAACATTCTGAAGGCATTTTAAGACTGTTAACTCGTTCTTTGAAGTAGTCTAATGCCATTTTTCCTGCAAAATTAGCTTTAGTTTTTGTTGCTATATAGGTTCATTGCAAGAATATTGTAGATCTGGCAGGTTTAAATACTTCAATAAATCAGAATTTAACGTAAGAATAATATTCTTTAAGGTGGTTACAGCAAATTCCAAAAGAGGGAATAGACTTGTGTGGATCTATTCAAAAGAGATTTAAACAGAAAAAAACAGTAGTTAAACAGGTGTCTTATATTTGACTATGATCCTTAGTTTAAATAATTAATGACTGCCTACAGACTCATTGTCTCCAGTGCTGCGGCTGAAAAAAACAAAAAAATCAGCAGCGCTGAATACAGTGCCTGCCGTGACATCACTGCGAAGGGTCCATGCTTCAGGATTGGACCCCACACAGAGATAATGATCCAGCACTGGTGTAGCAGTGGTTGCTGTCATGCAGCTTGTCCTGGTAACGGGACACAGTAAGTCATGCAACATCTGTAGATATGGCACACATTTTTTACACAACAGGAAAGAAGCCCAAAAGGACAGTACCAGACGAGCAGTTTGATACATACTGTACAAATATAGCTTGTTGTAGGTTGTACAACACCAACCGTGGTCCCTTAGATGGTATAAACTACAACAAGTGTACATTCCTCCAATACCAGTATGGCTACTAGAACTTTGAAATACATATAAAGGTTATTATACTGTAAACATTTTTTAACTCCTCTTATTGACATTAAATAAAGCTGTAAGCAGCATCCTCCAGTTCCACAGCTTAGCAACTCATAACTAGACTGTAAGGGGGCCTCTCTTGTACCTGATTGTATTTACCTTATACATTTAGGCTGACATAGCTTGCAGCACTTTCAACCGGGCTCCATAGATTTTGATCTAGTCATATACTGAGCTTGTATTTTTGTTAATGATGTATTTCCTCTCTGTTCACAACCACCAGGATTTCAAAAGAGCATTAGATAAACCAGGTGCTACTAGAGTGCTACTGAGCATATACATTATAGAAATGTCTGTACAAATTGCTACATATAACATATTTTAAAGTTTTTTTAAATTATTTTTTAGTTATCTTTTAACAATACAAAACGAAAATAGAAAGGGAAAAATCCAGGAGAAAAAGCCTCCTCCACTCAAAGGCTGCCCTAGGTCTGGGGCCTTGGGCAAGGCTGGAGTATCGGGCTTTTGGAAACCTGGTGGTGTTTCTGCTGGATCTATTAAGATAATCATCTAGGAATCATTATTCAGTTATCATGTATTAAATATCTAGTATGAAATAGCTATAAGCAAGTTCAAGGGGTGAATTCTCCCAACATAGCAGAACACCATCATGAGATGTCGAGGGAGATTAAGTAAACAATATTTGTCCCGCAGCTATTGTTTGCTTTGTCTATGAAAAATATGTTATGGTTGTTTTAATTTTCCAAAATAAGTACTTTTTTTTTTTTTTACACTTGTATTTTCTTCTATTCTACTGTAACATAAATGACTTGCTAAACTGATTATTTAAATGTGATGCCAACGGATTTGCCAAAATAATCTTTAACATACTGTAGATTAATGAGGTTTTTGAGAATAAAATCTGAAAACTATATTAATATTAGCATTTATGAATTATCTTTAGATATGGTCAATACTAAGTAAAAAAAAGCTGTGTGTGCTGTGCACGCGCATAGTAAGTGAAACTTCTTTGACTTTTGTCACAGAAATTGTGTTTGTGATGTTTTAATTAAAAATCAAAATACAATTTCTTTGACAAAACGCAAATAAATTTGGACTTAGAATGTGCGTGCTCGGCACACATCCCCTGTATTAGCTATTTGCACTAAGCGTGAATTCCTCGTGCGTGTGACTGTGTGTGTGCGTGTGACTGTGTGTGTGCGTGTGACTATGTGTGTGTGCGTGTGACTGTGTGTGTGTGCGTGTGACTGTGTGTGTGTGCGTGTGACTGTGTGTGTGTGCGTGTGACTGTGTGTGTGTGCGTGTGACTGTGTGTGTGTGCGTGTGACTGTGTGTGTGTGCTCATGTGACTGTGTAGTGTGCGCGTGTGACTGTGTGTGTGTGCGTGTGCGTGTGTGATGTATGCGCACACATCCTGCACCTTGCATATGCCCCTGCACCTCGCATATGCCCCTGCACTTCGCATCACCCCCCTGCACCTCGCATCCCCCCCTGCACCTCGCATCACCCCCCTGCACCTCGCATCACCCTCCTGCACCTCGCATCACCCCCCTGCACCTCGCATCACCCCCCTGCACCTCGCATCAAACCCCTGCACCTCGCATCAACCCCTTGCACCTCACATCACCCCCCTGCACCTCCCTGCACCTTACATCATCTCCCTGCACCTCACATCACCCCCTGCACCTCACATCACCCCCTTCACCCCCCTGCACCTCACATCACCCCCTGCACCTCACATCACCTCCCTGCACCTTACATCACCTCCCTGCACCTCACATCACCCCCCTCCACCTCACATCACCCCCCACCTCACATCACCCCCCCTGCACCTCACATCACCCCCCCTGCACCTCACATCACCCCCCCTGCATCTCACATCACCCCCCTTCACCTCCTCACATCACCCCCCCTTCACCTCCTCACATCACCCCCCTTCACCTCCTCACATCACCCCCTTCACCTCCTCACATCACCCCCCTTCACCTCCTCACATCACCCCCCTTCACCTCCTCACATCACCCCCCTTCACCTCCTCACCTGCACCTCCCCTCACCCCCTGCACCTCCGATCACCCCCTGCACCTGCGAGCACGGCGGCAGAGCAGTGTGGTAGGAGGAGGGATGGGCACAGGTTGTGTTGCCCCGCAGTGCCGGGGATCAGGGCAGGGAGGACGGCACATACGGCGAGGAGGCCCATGTGAGTGTGACGCCCCCCCCCCGGGGAAGAACACCATGATGCCGGTGGGGGGGGTGTGGGGGGAGGAATAGAGGGGGTAATTGGGGGGAGAGGGGTGGGGGAAGGTTGAGACGCGGCCGCACCGGGCCCGCCGTATGCGTGGGAAGCGGCGCGCTCAAACCCCCCCGCTTCCCACTTTACCCGAGCAGGAGCCAGGAGTCACTGGCGCCATCGCGCATGCGCGGCACGGCAGTAGGCAGCGGGCGGGGAACGGCGGCCGTTATGAGCGGCGCCGGCGGCTATCACCGCCGCCGCCGCATGTCAGCTGCTGTGTGGGGGGTGCGGTGGCCATTAGGAGTGGCGCCGCCGCATCTGATTTGTGGAGCGGGTGTGATGTCAGTGTTGGGGTCGGGCTGAGCCAGAACACAGCCCGGCCTCAACTGCCAGCACTGACGTCACATCCGTTTCATTTCTGTCTCCACAATCCATTTTTGCCCCATCACGAATGAGGTGCCACTAAGGAAGTTTCACTTCAAAAAAATACTGATCATTATATACATTTGTTGTAGACAGTAATAACTTTAAGGGAACCAACATAGACAATGGAGAGTTGTCATAAATAGAACATTTTCAGGTTGGGCAAAAGTTTTTAGTGGTGTGCCTCAAGGTTCAGTACTAGGGCCACTGCTATTAAACTTGTTTATTAATGACCTTGAGGTTGTATAGAGAGCAAAGTAGATGTCTTTGCTTATGACACAAAATTGTGTAAAGTACTGTAGTAAAATCAGAGCAGGATGTAATTTGTCTCCAGAAGGACTTGGTAAACTGAAAACTTGAGAAGGTAAATGTCAGATGAGGTTTAATACAGGTACATGTATGGTTATACATTTGGGAAACAAGAATAAACAGCAATTTACAAATTAAATGGGGAAAAAATAGGTCAATCCTTGTTCGAGCCACCAAATTAATAAAGGGGATGGCAAATTTTATTTATGAGGAAAGGCTAGCTAAATTAGATTTGTTTACCTTATAAAAGAAGATCTAAGAGAGGATATGATAACTATATACAACTATATTAAAGGTCAATACAAGGAGCTTTTGAAGAGCCACCAAAGAACATTGGAAATCTGGCTCATCACCGATCGTTATGCTCCTTTAGTTGGTGCAGGGACGCACATAAATTATGTTAGTCCAGTACTCCTCAAATTAATCCCATGCTGAGCTCTCATAATATAATGTACAGTACAAATTGTACTCAAAATATTTCAGAGCAGAACAACTTTGGCAATGGTGCAATAAGCCCAGAATCAACTCTGGCAGTAAGGCAATGGATCCCATGCATTTTATCATGAAGTGGCTAGAGGCATAACCATTTCAGTTGTACTAGACTGACATACTGTAATTTATGTTTGTCCGTACACCAACTGCCGGATTTATAGATTGGAGATCAGCAGGGCCCCTGGATCATGGCCTGTGTGGTGTAGGTGTGCATTGGGAGGAATGACAACCTTTGGAGAGTGTTTTTCAATCAGTGTAGCTTCCGTTGGCTACCCCAAACTGGCTGAGTACTTGTTCTATATGTGACAAGTCTTTTACATTTCTGTACGTGTAATACTTACATTTTTTTATGTAATACATTTTATACATAACCACTAAGGGGCCTACGCAGTAAGCGTTCATAAGCCACTTATCGAGCACTTAGCAGCCAAAATGCCTACTCCGATTCAGTAAGCGTCGATAAGTGGGCGATAAAGGCCTGAATCCCCCCCCAAAAAAAATTGTTCAAAACCAAATCGCTGAGTGAGCGGCGATAAGCCACTTATCGACGCTTTTCGGAATGTTCATCAACTCGTGCAATTCTAGTAGCTGCGAGCAGGTTATCGACGCCTATCGCTGCTCTAGAATGGCGATTTTCTCCCCAAATCCAAACACCAGGAAAAGTTGGCAGGAGGGTGGGGAGAAGCATCGTTAAGGCGGAGATACAGGACTTAGAAAAAATTAGGCCTTTTTCCTGCCTCGGATTGATGCTGGGGTTCTCCGGAACTGATACACATTAATACCAGCAACGGAGACCCCCGGCATGAACCGATGGAGAAAAAAATGCATTTACAGCCCACTTCATTACCTTAGCGGCTAACCGCTAAGGGAATGAAGGGGTTAACCTGTATCTCAGGAAGTAGTGGGTCCCTGGACCTCAAACCAACGCAGTTCTGCTCAAGAGACCCCCTGCTCATCTACACTAGGAATAAGATGTATATTAGAAAACATAAATTTCGGGCTTATTTTCGCTGGGAGAGGCAGCTCTCTCTGAGCAGCAGAAATGAATCGCCGGGTTAGGCCTTTTCAGAGGGTCGGTCCTATCACTGGCGGCAACTTGGGAATTTTGCTATTGAGGCTTTCTGAATACCGTGATAGCAACATTCCAAAAAACGACGATATAAATGGCCCGGCGATTTTTTTTATGAACCTTTAGTGCATGGGCCCCCTAGGTGGTTGTGCACTCTTTTTCTTCTTTTATTTAAATGTAACATAGGTTGAACTCTATGGACATAGAGTACTGTATGGCTTTTTTCAACCTCATCTACTGTGTAACTATTTAACATTAGGATTCTTCTTAGGTGTTCAGAGTTATGTTGTACAGAGCTTTTGAATCCTCATAAGTTTCTTCTTCGAGTGATATCTTTATGGAAAATAGTTAGTGAAAACAAGAGTAGGGGCACACTTCTAAAGTTCAGTGCACCTATCATTTCTGGGATTCTTCAGATCCAGTCCCCAAAGACGAAGAACATACAGTACATTGAGATATTACAGCCCACACTGTGTGAATGCCCACTGTCATATGTCAATGTATACTGTATGTTTATGGAAATCATGTTCTGGAAAGAAAATACAGAGACCTTGAGCAACAAAACATGACCAATAAGCTGTGACTAGTGACTCAGTAAACCCCTCAATACACTTTATTCAGTGGTCTAAGTCTGGTGGTACCAGGCAGTACCAAAACTTTTCAATTTACAACACCAGACTCCAACTACTTCTTAAAGTATAACCCAAGAATACCACAACGTTTTTGTAGTTCTACAGTACAGTATGTAAAGGAAAGTTGATTTATTTTAGAAAACGTCTCTCCCTTTCTGCTTTCTAAACATAACGATTATATCAATCTCTAATCTCTAATCAACCTTTATATTGAAGATATTTAGAATATTGTTTAAAGAGACCGAGTACTACTACTTCTATAAGCCACTTAGAACACTGAATATACTGAACTTCAATGATCCTTCAATTTATTTCCTTTTTTATAAGCGAAAGAACATTCAAGAATTCACTCACATGCCTGTAGAATTCAGATTTCACAAACTACAGTATATTCACATGCACAATGCAGATTTTATAACGAGAGAATCTGCAGTGTTACAGGTCATGTGAGGCAGCTTAACAAAACTCGTGTGAGACTTCAAAAAAGCTTATTAACATAGTAGCTATCAAACACAGCAACAATCTGCACTTAGTACAGGTTTATGAGACAACACAAGAAGATTTTTGTGTAATAAATCAATAACTTTTCAAAAATTGTACAAATAGCTATTGTTACATAACCCAAGAGTGTCTGTAGTAAAGTCTTGAAAATATTGACAATAGCTCATATGTTAATGCTGTAGGTGTATTGACTTAAAAAATTCTCATCCTTACAGTACGTTTTACATTTCCGTTCTCCACAATAGCCTTGAATTACTGTACAATGTTTTTATGTTTCTCGATTTAAATTCTTTGCTTATTGGTTTGTATTATTGGATTAGCATAAAGTGGCGGTTTAAAGAAACAAAATTAACATTACATTTTAATGCACCGATAACTGATCAAAACATGTAAATTCTGGTCTATTCCTCGTAGCATGATTAATGGAGAAGGAAGTCTCCAGCATTTGTCTTGGATGTATTTGATTACTACAATAAAAAAATAACAAAGAAGTTACCTATTATTAAAGCCTTTATTCCATATTTTTATTAAATAGAATGATGATAGATTATAATCAGAGATGTGCAAAAGTATCCAAAATGCAGTCACAACATTTTTAATATTCCCAGAAAAAAATGTACAGTGTTACCGAAAACACCACCCCTAATACCACCAGCGCTGCCACCATTGCCACTAGTAGTTGTACCAGTATCACCATGGCAGCAGCACTGTATGTGGGAGGGGTCTTAGATCTATCACAGCCACAGCCTCAGATGACGTGAGAGGAGTGGGAGGAAAGAAAAGTTTGTTTCCTGAGAAAGAGATTAAACTGCAGACATTGATTAGTAAAATAAAGAAATAGAATAAAAAGTCGGTGGAGACCAGAGCAAGGAAACTGGATGAGAACATGAGCAGTGAGTCAGAGGAAGGCACCTGTATGTCTCCAGTTGACTTAACTTTAAAGCCCCAATCCCCAGCCACAGGGGCTGAGCAGCACTCTGGAGAGAAGCCCAGAGCTCTGCCTGAGAGGAGAGTAAAGATGACAGAGAATGTAACCCCCGCAGTAGCCTGAGGGTCAGAGATTACTACCCAGGGAGCAGCAGCAGCACAGGGTGGGTCTCCCAAACACAGCCCCTGGAGACCAGCAGAAACAGAGTCTGAGCAGAGATAGAAGCAGGTAATAGCAACTCACACACCTGAGCATGGAGTCCCAGGTACAGACAGTATAATTAGTGAGACCTCACTATCAGAGAGCAGTTTGTTTACAGTCTGTGTAACTGCTGGGAGCGACGAGGGAGTGAGAGAACAAGTCCCTACTATACGCAGGCAACTTCACATGATGTGAGGGGCAGTGAGACCATTACAGAGCAGATTCCTGCCACAGATGGAGCAGCCAGCAACAGCAGTGGAGGAGTGGAGATATCACTACCAGCCACAGATGGTGCAGTACAAAGGAGCATTCCAGGAGAAGCTGGAGAGAAGCCGGGGAGAGCAGAAGGCGGGCAGAGCACGGGGTGCGCATGGACGTGCAGGGACTGGCCCAAAGTCTACCAGTTACAGACAGTTTCCAAGCCCCACAGCCAAGCAGATTAATATGGGGAAACTGCAATATTAAGGTACTGTGGAAATCCCTGATAAATGCTTTATTGTCAGAGTCCTTCTGAGGGAATCTATGGGGTTTCAGGCCTTGGTTATCTTCGCATTTATTCATACTCCAGGTAGCAGGGAGTATGATACAAGCTTCAAAAGGCGTGATCTGTTAGAAGCATTTTGGCACAGATTTCAGGACTTGAAACTCACACACCTGTGGAAAGACTTTGTGGCCATACCTGTGAGTCGTCCGGCAACTAAATGATTTATTTATTTATAAAATATTTTACCTCTCATTTTCAAGTATGTCCTGGGACCGTTATTTTTCACAACCTGGCTGTTGCTAAACAGGACATTATATATTGGTCAAAGAGACAATGTACTTTACTTTCTGACATTGAAAAGATAGAGGAGATCTGGGAAGGAGGGTGTGGACTGGAGATGTAAGGTTAAACTGTGAGAAAAATGTTGTACTGCTCACCATCTCTCAAATTTCCTCTTTATTGGGGGGGAGGAGGGGTCTGTTTCCACAGTGGCCAGCCCAGACATTGCTTTAAGTGTGGATCCAACAGACATTTAAGTGCAGGCTATGGCAAAATTAGGTGCAGTCATTGTGGGGTTCTGGGGCATAATCGTTTTGTCTGTCCTAATGTTGTGATGTGTAATTTGTGTGAAGGAGAGGGACATTCTTTTAGGGAGTGTCCTGAGACAGCACATAATAATGCTCACCAGGACAGTGAGAAGGCCCCAACAGAGGAGACCCCTGTAGTGGATGACACCCGGATAGTTGTTCAGCCCTCATCTTTGTTACAAAGTTCAGAGATAAATGTGTTTGGGAATAAATCTCCAGAGTCATGTGAGGCCCCTGGTAATAAAGAGGAGAGTGCTGTTGTGGATATATTCTCTGAGCACAGGCAGGGGAGCAGGAGCCAATGGGGGCAGGGTGGTAGCAGAAGCCAATGGGAGGAGGAGCCAACTGGGGCAGGATGGGAGCATGTAGCTTTACCAAGAAAAGAGGGCAAAGGCCACACTGGGGAGTTACAGATATCGAGGATCCTCACCTCTAATGCTTTTGATGCACTGACCTGGGGTGACATTATGTATAATATGGAGAAGGGAGAAACACCAAAAGCCAACAAAAGTGAGGAGATGAGGAAATAGCAGATACTGTGAGAAAGAAAGATGTGTCCGCCCACTGACCCCAAGCAGCCTATTAAGGTTTGCACTGTGAATAGTAACAGTATTAAGTCTACAATTTCCCATGGTAGTGCTTTCAGGAAGCAAAAAAAGTTGGATTATGACTTATTTTTTTTACAGCAAACTAGACTGAGTACAGCATCTGACATTTAATTCTAGAAAGACATTGCTGAGGAGGAAACACTACAGATGATTGTTACTCAGATCAGAGGGCAAAAACACAGAGAGAAAAGCAGAGTGGCAAAAACTGTGGGAAAATGTGAATATTTGAAAAATGGTATTGAATTTGTGTATTATTTTCTCCCTTATATAATATGTAATATTTGATTTTTGTACAAATTGTGTTTTTGTATTGTATACATGTTGCCTGTCTTTTTACAATAAACTAGCAGCAGAAGTGTTAGGGGAAAGATTGGGAGGAGTTGGGAGGGCACATTACCACTTTTTCCCCTACGCCCGGCACCTAGCTCCTTCAGTTTTATTAGTATGTTAGCTGAGGGGGGGGGGAGGGGGAAGAAGCAATGCAGGAATGAGTATACTGTAGGTTTTGCCCTCAACCTTATTATATTTTGAGCCAGTGCTAGTGTGCAAGTTGAGAAGGTGCAAAGCACAGACAGGGGGGCAGTTGAGGTGGGACAATCAGCCTCTACTGAGGGGAATAATGTTGGTGTTGCTCTCGATTCTGGTGGTGATGATGATGACTGAAAGGAGGACACAGTGGCCCTTATTCAGTAAGCTGTGATAAAACCAATTTAGCGCTGTAGCAGCATAGGGAATAAGTATTCTTATCTGGGGGGAAACCACTTCCACCCCCTAATCCTGAGTGTGGATCTAATTCAATCTGCACCCCAGGGAACTGGGCATGGTTTAGAAAAGGTGCACACCATCTGTAGGGGTAAGAAAGAAGTCCACCTTGGTACCACTGGCATGCATAACAAGCTGAATGTCATCATAGGGGGATCTAGAAACATCACCACCAGCTGGCTTCATCTAGGCAGACCATAGAGTCATCACCACCACCTAGGAGAGCTACCACTAGAACTAGGAGGATCCATAGGCCTAGAGTTCCTCAGACAGGCAGCAGTCTTCCTCCTGTACAAGTGCCATCTCCATATTTCATATCATAATCATGACCACCAATAGTACTACCAGCAGGTACTGTACAGAGACAGAGCCAAAAACAATGAGACCAGTGAAGCCATACTGTACCTTTGGCAGAGTTTAGATCAGAGGGCTTATTCTGTATGAAAACAGTGTACAGTATATTAGAGCATGGCGGAAGGAAGAGACGCCATACTGGAAGACCACATGTAGATTTATTATCCAACAGTGTATGAGGAACACAGGTTAAAGGGAAAAATGGACGCACAGGGTTTGCCTCCTACATCATCCCATGGTCTTCCAGTATCAGTTTTCTTGCTTTAGTTAAGCTCTAGTTTCATCCCTATTCCCCACATGTATATGTTGTTTGTTGGTACATTATATGTTTTGGTGGTGTTTGGGGGTGAGAGAGTCAAGGGGTGCTCCAATCTTGTGACAACTAGATCATAAAGTACAAATCTTCATGGACCCCAATATAGCAGTGTGGGTTTAAATGAAATGGCCTGTGAGTCACTCATAACAATATGTAAAATTATATCCTCATGGTAGCTTGTACAGTCCAAGTTAGAGTACTCAACTATAGTGGTCAAACATAAAGGTATATAATCCTTACCCACTTCTGCTGTCTCTAGGGGTCCACTGTGGCGTGCCAGCCATGGAGGTAATCCAGATAAATCTAGAACAAAGAAGCAAAAGGCGCACTGCCAGGGAGTCAGGTGGTGAAATAATAAAATCCATTTATTTCAGAACATATCTGATAAAAAACATCACCCCAGGGGGGGGAACAAGCAACCTCCTATGCGTAAAGGACCTACCCGTCCTACCCGGCTTGTTGCCCCCCCTGGGGTGATGTTTTTTTATCAGATATGTTCTGAAATAAATGGATTTTATTATTTCACCACCTGACTCCCTGGCAGTGCGCCTTTTGCTTCTTTGTTCTACGTGTTTGGGGGTGAACAGTGAACTCTTGTGGTTGTGGTGGGTACTAGTTTGTGGCCACTGGCTGTTTTAGTGGAAACATAATTGTTCTTTGCATCTACCACCAGCCTCACTAATTTATCATAATCATTAGCCTCATACTCATGGTGCATGCTAACAAAGTATCCTACATATCAAGTAGCAGTAGGTATATAATTGGGAAGACTTGACTGATGCTAGTATGGTTTTCAGTGGCTGCTTACTAGAGCTGTAGCCTCACACAGCCCTCTGCCCCAATCAGATTCCACTGGTTGGGCAATAAATATATCCCCTCAAAGAGCTCTCCATGATATAATCATTCACTGCTTTGTGCTGCTCATAGCACTAACATATAACATGATGCAGCAGGCAAGTTAGCTACTGGCACTGTGTTGATGAAGATGATTAAAGATGATGTGGTGTACACTACTATGAAGTGATGAAGGGGGGATATGCCATAGAAAGGAAGAATAACACCTGTGGCTGCTTGGTCAGCTCAGCAGCAGTAACTTAGCATGTTGTGTCTCAGCCATACTCTCACTTCTCATGTAGTTTCTCTTTCATGAGAC
The DNA here is from genome assembly GCF_040206685.1 of Ascaphus truei. NCBI lineage: Eukaryota > Metazoa > Chordata > Amphibia > Anura > Ascaphidae > Ascaphus > Ascaphus truei. Next base: position 257,831,473 of record NC_134484.1, read on the forward strand.
CCTGCTGCTTGTGAAAGTTATATTTGCTTTATGAGCGATATTAACTTGACATTCGATTTCGCTCCAGCACCATGGAAGTGCAGCACAGAGAGAAGCTGTATCTCCCGGCACAGCTCTCACAGGCAATCACGCTGGACATTAACACTTGCAGGAGATTCTGGCATCCCATATGGGGCCTGTATGACGGTAAACAGGGGATCCTCGGATCTGAAAGTAATGCGTTTCAGCTCCGGAGACCCCTTGCTTCAATACTATGTACAAAAAATAAAAAATACAAGGCGATCTTCATTACCTTAGTGGCTAACCACTAAGACAGAATACATATATCCATCAAGATCAACCTATGATAAATTTAGACGACAGAGACTTTATCCTATATTTGTATTTACAGTATATTGATCCAGAGGAAGGCAAACAAAAAAACCCAGTGCAATATCATCTGATATCTTATTAGCAATCACATTTCTCCCTGGATAAACATCCTTCCAATGTATATCCCTGTGTAGCCAGGTCCCTTCTGTCCCGTGACCCCCCCCCCCCCCTCGTTACCTCCGCTACTGGGGGTCACTCGACAGACCCGCCGGCACTTCTGGAGGTGGGGGCCAGTGCAGGGAGCGCTTTTGGCATCTCCGAGTTCCCGGCGGCTCGCGAGCAGGGCGCCACCATCTTTGTTTAGTTCGCGCATGCGCAGTGCCACAATTCATGCGGCGGCCAGCCCGAGACATTGCGCATGCACAGTGATAACGCGCGAACGCTGGCCAATATGAAGAGGGCTCTAAGCAGGGACTACAGCTCCCATGAGCCTTAGGAGCACCCTACATGACCCCAGGGAGCCAATAGGGCTACAGCATCTCCCTGCAGAGGAGATTAGATATATTTCGCAGGCTGAGCACGTTAGGCAGTCGGCGTCAGGAGCAGCTAGGGGAAGGAGGTAGGTTGCAGGTGTCAGTGACTCCCTGCACTAGGCCAACAGCCCCTAGGTCCCAGATAGCCCTGAGTCACCAGTAGCTTTGAGTGTTTCAGGGACAGGCCCCAGGTTAGGGATCCTGCCCTTTATTATCCAGAGTCAGTTAGGGACACAGCGGACGCTGAGCGTCCATCCAGAGGTCTGGGCTCAGACCTTTGCTGTCGCTGCAGCAGCCATCCGGGTGGGATCACCCCGGACGGTAGTTCCTGTGGTCAGCTGTCATTGGATCCTTTGTGAAGCTCCTTAGCAGGCCCGGGCACTGGAGTGCTCGGCAGGTAACCATTACCAAGTGCACCAACAATACTATATTATACTCACACGGGACTAGTGGCTGCGCAGTCACACATATCTATCTCACGTGAAGGGACATATTGTGTGGGGTTACTGGACACGGGATGGGATCACACGGTGAAAGGGGGTAGCATCCTGCGAGACGCAGTAGTTAGTGTCTCCTCTAGAGAGGGACACCTGTTGATATATATGAATAAGTACGTTTGCTACAGTAAAGTTATTGGTTGTTTAACATGCTGTGTGTGTGATATATATATATTGTCCTGCGCCAAACTACTCCCCCTCCGGTGGGAGCCATCACAGGTGGAGGTGCTGCACCGAGTACGAGGTTACTCCTATTATTTATATGTGCCGTGGTGGAGGTTTAGGCCTCCTGTGAGCCTAACAGGTAAAGCACCACACCTGGTTCCCCGCACACACATACTATATGCTATTGGGTGGGGGAATACCCGTTACATTTGGAGGCGCTGCTGAGAGCTCTACCTGGGGTGCCCTATTCCATATCAAATTATCCGATTTAAACACCATCATGTCTGTGCCGTCAAAGCAAGAAGTCCATGACTGGGCCTCAGCGCGCCGCATGTCCCCAAGACGCGTGGTTTCAGTGGCGGGAGTATCAAACGACACGGACTTATACGCAGTGCGCAAGCAAGTAAGGAATTGTCCGGGACTGACCACCGCCCAGGTGGTAGACTATAAACTTGATGCTGACGGCCGGGGGACCACCTACCTCCTGGCCACCTACATATGTTCTGGACTGTTCACCATGTATTAAACCTACCCGAGCCCTCTGCAGAGGACTGTCTCATGATATATCCTGACACACAGGCTCCTGAAGAACTGTCCACCAGTACTGGGCCAACCACGACCCACCGGATGACCAGTACTCCTCACCGGGTAGGTCCCCCTAAGGTCTCCTTCACTCCGAGCGGTGTAGGAGTGGTCAGCAGCTGGACAGGGAGTCCACCCACCTTGCCTACTCCTGATAGGTGGTCAGGCAGTCCCCCAACCATGCCTAGCGTAGGAACTGGAACCAGTAGCCATCCGCTTAGTGGAGGTCTTTCCTTGAATATGACAGCCTCCCAACTAATAGAAGCCATAACCATCTCGTCTCAAGCACAGAGCTACCGGAAACTAAAAGCCTTTTTTTGGGATTCTACCGACGCCTTCAGGAGAAGAAGGGATCGAAACATGGTGGGAACATACTCTCCAAGTAATAGCGGAGTGGTCGTGCTCCGAAGCCAGCAAAAGACAGCGGTTGGTTGAGTGTCTCAGAGCCCCAGCCTCCCTACTGGTACGGACGCATCGTGAAGTGGAAGGAGAAGTTACGGCACAGGAACTGGTGGAAATGCTCACTGAGTCCTATACCCGAGAAGACGACGAGGATGAGCTGATGGCCCAGTTCAAAGCTCTTTGCCAAAAAGAAGGAGAGGATTTGTCTGCCTTCGTCCGCAAACTACAGCTGTCGCTGGGGAACCTCCTGTCCAAAAACATCATTTCAGTCACCGAAGTGGACCGGTACCGACTCAAACAGCTACTAAAGGGGTCGTTGCCTAGCCACTCCATAGCTATAATGATGCGGGCCGCCCCGATCGCTGCTGTACCACCCAGGTACATGTAATTGTTGCGTCACATCAGAGGACATGAGATGCAGCTACATTTTCATGAATCCAAAAAGACCAAGGAAACCATCAAGGGTGACACCTCTGTCCCCTCCGCCCCAAAGGGTAAGAAATCTTCCAACCAGGAGGAGGAGGTGACTCACAAACCGCCTGCTGGGAAGGGCCGTACCTCCGAGAGATCATCCTCCACGTACAAGGGTCGTCCTGAACTCCGCGAAGTCGTTTGCTATAACTGCGGGAAGAAGGGCCACTTCTCCAGCGATTGTCCGGAGAGGGAGGATCCTCCAGAGGAAAAACCTCCCGATAGAGGAAATTGGTCTGCCACGTACAAATGGCAGAGTCTGACCCAGAAACCCCTACTGGAACCAAAGATGCTCCTTCTGACTCCGGCCCCAGTGATGACGCCTTAACAAGGGAAGCTTACAGTCAAGTAGGCCCCTCGGCCATCGTGCCTGTTGTACTGGAAGGGATCTATGCATCTGCCCTACTGGACACCAGATCCCAAGTGACCATTATATACCGCAAGTTCTATGACAAGCACCTTAGACACTGCCCCCTAAGGTCGGCCGAACATATGAAGGTTAGGGGGTTAAGTAATGAAGACTACCCCATAGATGGGATTGTAAGGGTTCAACTGGAAATACTCCAACTGAACACCGGCAAGAATCACCCCATGCATGTAGCGGCAATGGTATGCCCGGAGCCCCAAGACCAGTGTAAGTATCCGATCATCTTGGCAACCAATACTGATATAGTACAAGCTGTAATCAGAGCATACCTGAAAGAGACCAACGAGTTGCCGCTGGCCAATTCGCTCCTAGATCCCGTCCTACGAGAGGAGTGCAACCGGGTATATGCCTTGAAACGTCAGAGGGATCTCTGCAATCATCAACGCGGACTGACGACCTTATTGCCAGGGGGAGTGCAACGAATGGCCGTCTGGTGCTGTTATCCCGAGCGAGATGAGAACGATCAGCTTTTCTCTCTGGAGAGTTCCCCTGAGGAAGAAGTTCAGAGAGGGTATAGGGTACTACCCGAAGTGAGGGAGTGGATGACTAAAATCCCTCTACGAACCTACGTATATGTGCAGAACATCTCCCCATTCCCGATGGAACTTGATGCCGGACAGAGTCTGGGTTGCATATATCCGGTCAGCCCTGTGGGAACAATGCCCCAGATGAATGCGGCGGCGGCAGCGAGTGAGCGGGTAGTCGATCTGGACTTCAACTTCGGCGAGTCGACATTGCCCACTGAGTGGAAAGAGCGGCTGACAACCCAGTTGAATAAACGACGGACTGTGTTCTTCACGAGTGAGATGGATGTGGGGTGCAGTCGCAGCGCTCAACATGCCATTAGACTGAGTGATGCCACTCTGTTCCCTGAACGCTCTCGTCTCATCGCCCCTAGGGAAGTGTACGATGTGAGGAACGTCTTGCAAGAAAGGGAGACTGCTAGGATTTTGACAGAGTCTCTGACCCCTTACTCCTCGCCCATAGTGGTGGTGAGGAAAAAGAACGGATCCGTACGACTGTGTGTCGACTATCGAACCCTGAACAATCGTACGATACTGAACCAGTACAACCTTCCACGCATTGAAGAGATCCTGAATGCTCTGAATGGAAGCCAATGGTTCAGCGTGCTCGATCTACGATCTGGGCACTATCAGGTACCCATGAATGCAGAGGATCAGGAGAAAACAGCCTTCGTCTGCCCCCTGGGGTTCTACCAATTTACACGTATGCCCCAAGGTATATGGGGGCCCCTGCTACCTTCCAAAGACTGATGGAGAAGACTATCAGGGACATGAACCCTCGGGAGTGTCTCGTCTACCTGGACGACATCATTGTCTTCGGAAGGACCCTGGAAGAGCGCGAAGAGAGACTGCTTAAAGTGATAGACTGTCTTGGGAAAGAAGGATTGAAATTGTCCCTCGACAAGTGTCGGTTTTGTCACACCTCGGTGACCTACGTGGGACACATCGTGTCTGCTCAAGGAATCACCACCAACACAGCCAAAGTAGAAGCGGTCGTGAACTGGCCGCGTCCGAGAATGTCGCGGAACTTCGATCCTTTCTGGGGTTCTGTGGGTTTTACCGTCGCTTCGTGGAAGGGTACTTTAGTCGAGCTAAACCCCTGAACAATCTGTTGAAGATATACCCCGAAGATACAGGAAGGAAGGCCACATCGGCCCGTCAACCGTTTGGCGATAAATGGACGCCTGAGTGTGAACAGGCCTTCCTGAAGTTGAAGAAAAGCCTGACCGAAGCGCCGGTGCTTGCGTATGCTGATCCTGAACAACCATACGTTCTGCATGTGGATGCCAGTCTCAATGGACTGGGTGCCGTCCTGCACCAGAAGCACCTCGAGGGCCTTCGGCCTGTAGCCTACATCAGCCGCAGTCTGACACCCAGTGAACAGAAATACCCCGTCCACAAGTTGGAGTTCCTGGCTCTCAAGTGGGCAATCACCGAGAAGCTCCACGATTACCTTTACGGTGTTACGTTTGAGGTAAGGACGGATAACAATCCCCTCACGTACATCAATACCTTGGCCAAGTTGGATGCAGCAGGACACCGATGGCTGGCAGCTCTGAACAATTACCGATTCTCCCTGAAGTATAAGCCGGGACCCTTGAATGTTGGGGCTGACGCCCTCTCCCGATGGCCAGGGCTAAGTGCTACTCAAGATGATAAGGAATGGGAAGAACTTCCAGGACCTGGGGTGCGAGCTATGTGTAGCACCGCCGCCATCATCAACGATCAAGTGGCCTTCTCAGAATTACGGGTTGAGGATTCCTTGGGATGCCAGTCGCAGGCTGTCCCAGCCGCCTACTGTGATCCAAAGGGGATGAACATAACTCATGACAAAGTGCTACGGTGGAAAGATCTGATAGACTACCAAATGCGAGATCCTGTCATTAGTATCATTAGGCAAGCCGTTGAAAAGAAGAATCCAGCCCTTCTGAAGCGTGCTCCCAATGACTTGATTGCCTCTCTCATGCGGGAAGTGGACAAATTCAAAATCGATAACTGTTTATTCTATCGGGTGGTGCAATATCACAACCACCCGGACAGACGACAACTAGTCCTCCCTAGGAACTTACAGTACATGGTGTTAATGTCCCTACATGATGAGCATGGACATCTTGGTGTAGAGAAGACATTTGGGTTGGTCCGAGACCACTTTTTCTGGCCAAAGATGCAAGAGGCCGTAGAACACCATTGTCGCCGTTGTTCACGGTGTATCCAACGCAAGACCCTGCCTACCAGAGCAGCGCCTATGGGCCTTCTGAAAAGTTCTGGTCCCATGGACCGTGTGTGTATGGACTTTCTGTGCATTGAGCCTAAGAGTCGAGGAATATACAACGTGCTGGTCATCACGGACCATTACACCCAGTATGCCCAGGCCTTCCCCACTAAAGACCAGAAAGCTATCACGGTGGCGAAGATATTATGGGAGAAGTACTTCGTTCATTACGGTCTTCCAAATCGCCTCCACTCAGACCAAGGTCGGGATTTTAAGAGCACTCTGATCCGAGAATTGCTCAAAATGCTGAACATTGCCAAATCACGAACTACCCCATATCACCCCGAAGGAGACGCTTTGCCAGAACGATTTAATCGGACCTTACTGGACATGCTTGGAACTCTAAAGGGAGCTCAGAAGACTGAATGGAGTCGACACGTGGAGGCCCTAGTGCATGCGTACAATTGTACCTGACATGAGTCAACTGGATTCTCCCCATACTTCCTCCTGTTCGGACGAGAGGCGAGACTGCCAGTGGATGTACGTCTTAGAGTCTCGACGGATGGGATACACAATGCTACCCATTTCAAATACATGCAAAGACTTAAAGACAGCTTGCAGCAGGCCTATCAACAGGCTGAGAAGTCTACAGCTAAGCTGAATGCTGACAATAAAAGGCGATATGATCATAAGGTCAAATATAGGGAGCTTCGTCCTGGAGACGCTGTTTTGCTTCGAAATCTGGGAGTCCCAGGAAAACACAAATTAGCCGACCGATAGAGAGACGGTGTATATGAAATAGAATCTCAGATGCCTGGCCTCCCGGTCTATCGGATCAAAGACACTGAAGGCCGGGAAAAGGTATGGCACAGTAACCATCTTCTCCCCATTCCACAATTGGGAGATGAGGAAGCAGAAATACTGGCCACACCGCTCAACGGTGAGTCCGACTCAGAGATGGGTCAAGAGACTGTAAATAACGAAACCCACTCTGAAACTCCTGAAGACCCTATGGAAGGACCCTCTCAAAGGGACTATCCCACAGAAGGGGCATCTCCCGGAGGAGCTACGGGTAAAGGGCCCCGTAGGCCAACGCCTACTAAGGTGGCACCAACAGGCCAGCCTTTGGATCCACAGGGGGAGGATGTAGCCAGGTAACCCTCTGTTTCGCGACCCCCCACCGCTGCCGGGGGTCACTCAACAGACCCGCCGGCACTTCTGGAGGGTGGGGGCCAGTGCAGGGAGCGCTTTTGGCGTCTCCGAGTTCCCGGCGGCTCCCGAGCAGGGCGCCACCATCTTTGTTTAGTTCACGCATGCGCAGTGCCACAATAAATGCGGCGGCCAGCCCGAGACATTGCGCATGCGCAGTAATAACGCGCGAACGCTGGCCAATAGGGAGAGGGCTCTAAGCAGGGACTACAGCTCCCATGAGCCTTAGGAGAGCCCCACATGACCCCAGGGAGCCAAATAGGGCTACAGCATCTCCCTGCAGAGGAGATTAGATACATTTTGTGGGCTCTGAGCACATTAGGCAGTCGGCGTCAGGAGCAAGTAGGGGAAGGAGGTAGGGTGCAGGAGTCAGTGACTCCCTGCACTAGGCCAAAAGCCCCCTAGGTCCCAGATAGCCCTGAGTCACCAGTAGCTTTGAGTGTTTCAGGGACAGGCCCCAGGTTAGGGATCCTGCCCTTTATTATCCAGAGTCAGTAAGGGACACAGCGGACGCTGCGCGTCCATCCAGAGGTCTGGGCTCAGACCTTCGCTGTCGCTGCAGTAGCCATCCGGGTGGGATCACCCCGGATGGTAGTTCCTGTGGTCAGCTGTCATTGGATCCTTTGTGAAGCTCCTTGGCAGGCCCGGGCACTGGAGTGCTCGGCAGGTAACCATTACCAAGTGCACCAACAATACTATATTATACTCACACGGGACTAGTGGCTGCGCAGTCACACATATCTATCTCACGTGAAGGGACATATTGTGTGGGGTTACTGGACACAGGATGGGATCACACGGTGAAAGGGGGTAGCGTCCTGCGAGACGCAGTAGTTAGTGTCTCCTCTAGAGAGGGACACCTGTTGATATATATGAATAAGTACGTTTGCTACAGTAAAGTTATTGGTTGTTTTACATGTTGTGTGTGTGATATATATATATATTGTCCTGCGATGAACCACTCCCCCTCCGGTGGGAGCCATCGCATTTGGAGGCTCTGCACCGAGTACGAGGTTACTCCTATTTTTTATACATGCCCCAGGCTCCCCGTGGCAGTGGTTAAGGCCTACTGTGAGCCTAACAGGTAAAGCACCACACCTGGTAACATTAGGTTCCCCGCACACACATACTATATGCTATTGGGTGGGGGAATACCCGTTACACCTGTATACCTTTCCTTTCTAAAAAAAATGTCCAACCTTTTTTTAAGCTATCTATTGTATCTGCCATTACAGTCTCCATGGGTAATGAATTCCACATTTTAACTGCCCCTACTGTAAAGAACCCTTCCATTTGTTGCTGGTGAAATCTCCTTTCCTCCAACCTTAAGGGCTGACCCCATGTCCTTTGTACTGCTGTTGGGATGAATAGTTCTTTTGAAAGCTCCTTGTACTGTCCCCGAATATATTTGTATATAGTTATCATATCCCCTCCCAGATGGCTCTTGCCTAATGTAAATAAATCTAATTTATTTATTTATCCAGGCTTTCCTCATAAATTAGATGATCCCCTTTATTAATTTGATGCCTCTTCTCTGCATTTTTTCTAGTTCCATAATGTCCTTTCTTAGGATTGTGCCCAAAACTGTTCTCCATATTCAAGGTGTGGTTATGCTAATGCTTTATAAAGGGGCATTGTAACAGGGACTTCACTGTTCGAGAGAAACTGCTTCTAAATCCAGCAGCGTGCTGGTTAATTGTACAGGTAATCAACCAGACTCCACCTGTCTGTTAGGACTGTTAGAAAAAGCTGGTTCTGAGAAACAGGAAAGAGATTCCTTATCTCACAAGGGAGCTGACAGAAGGAAAGGGAGGGCTGTGTCCTGAGAGAAAGACTCAAGGAGACCAGACCTCTAGGCCTGGTCCCTCCAGCAGACACCTACCACTGACCTGAAGGGCCACTTGTGTTAAGGTACCACTGGTGTGATAAGTGGGCAAGGGGCACCCCCCCCCCCCCAGCCTTGCAGAGGGAGACTAGGGAAGTCAGTTAGCCTTTACACAGGGATAGGTATTTATTGTTTTATGTATGTTTGTTTGCTGTATTCTTTAAAGGAACGGGCAATAAAGCCTTATTTTAATTTCACCTTATAAATGGTCTCCATTGCATATCTCTGCACACATCTCTTACAGTCATAATTATATTTACTTCCCGTCCATCAATTTCCCCATTAATTCAAGATAAAATCTTGTTTGCCTTTGCAGCTACTGCAGTACTTTGGGCACTATTGCTAAACCTGCTGTCTAAACAATAGGAGATACAGTAGCTGAGAGGAAATGCAAATCCTCTTGATTGGTGCACACCATAACTTAATTTGTCGTGTGTACTGTAGGTTATTTAAAGGTATCTTTCATTAAGTCGATTAGTGAGGAATTTAGGTGAGAAAGTGCAGCTGTGCTACATCTGTTGTAACCAAATTGTTGTAACCAAATTCTTGGTGTGGTGATAGAGATTGTTGTCTGTATCACCTATAATTTCTCAAACGAGCTAATAAGAGACACATGTAATGATATAGTGTTGTTATTAGTGTAACACAGTTTTCCCCTCCCCCCCCAATCGCAGATAGAGTGCATGTGAGGGGAATCTATATGTATTACCAGGTGTGGTGCTTTACCTGTCAGGTTCACAGGAGGACTGAACCTCCGCCAGTGAGAGCCTGGGGTGTATCCTCTGGAACGATCTTACATAAACAGCGCCTCCACCTGTGTAGGATTCTAAGGGTAGAATGACCCCTGACACAGGACCAACATATAGTAACCACATACACCGGAGTATATATAAACAGTTTACTATAGGGGCAGATAAACACAATACTACATACATAAACAATATGACAGTGTCCTTCTCTGTCACTAATAGGCACAACTACCCGTCGTCTCGCCTGGCCTTAACCCCACACCATGTACCCGGATCTCAAGAGTTCCATAATTATAGGCGTGATCAATGCCTGTGTAAACCGGTATGGTGGTGCACTTGGTGACTTGACTGTACCTGCCGGATGTGTCCACACCCGAGCACGCAGATTCTTGACTTGGAATCCCTTGCTCCAGGAGATGATCCTCAATGGTGGGTGGCTCCCACATGGAGTGATCCACCTTAAGAATGTCTCTGCCTCTGGTACTGCAGAGGATGTTTCACCTTCACAGCAATAGCCAGGATGTTTACGTTTCCTGGCTGGACCCTCACTTGTCTAGGTTCTACAGGACCCTGTCTCTATCTCAGGGGAGTCCCTGCTGCAACCACAAGCTGAGGGTGAGTAGGGCCTAGCTGAGGCCTAAGGGGAAAATGTCTAGCCTAGTGCAGGGGGGCTACTTTCCTCCCTGCACAAACACACCCTCCCCTCTGTGTCCCAGCTCCTACTAACTTCTTCCTGTGCAGAGCCCAACAATGTATCTCTCCTTCAGGGGAAGCTGTAAGCCCTATTGGCTGCTGTTGCATCACATGTCCCTGGGGCTGCTGGGAGTTGTAGTTCCCCATGGGCCTCTCTAGCATTGGGGATGCATGTGCGATCTGCACTGCGGATGTGCAAACTTCTAATGGCCGCCGCCGCTAAGTGCACATGCGTGACTGTGGTCCGTCCCTGCGCTACGGAGCACCTCTGCTGCCACTTCTCCATCACAGTAATGGCCGCCGCATCGCATCTGCGCGAGCCTATCGCCAACCGCAAGATGGCCTCCGTGCCGCTTCTGCGCATGGGCAACACTCCGCGCATGCGCAGACATGAAAAACATGGCGGCGTCCTGCAACTGAGGCCGCCGGGAGCCACGGGCGACGCGACCGCCCCCGCAGCACCCTGACATACCACAGGGGTCCCCGTTCTCCTGTGGAGTTAAGGGGGGCCAGGGGTAAGCCTGCTTCATTAGCAAAAATTGTTTACCACCACCTGACGGATACATACAGTACATAGTGGGACCTTATATTGTACTAAGTTAAAATAGCAAACTGCAATTTCTAGGAATTGTGAATGAAAAAGATGCCTGGAGGGCTGCGGAATCTGTGTATAATCACAGTGTAGAAGCAATTCCTGAGTGCAGGCAGAGATTATATGACATGCTTAGTTTTACTGAATGTTTCTTTAGCATGCATCAAATGAGCATAAATCTGATCTTGTTTCCTGAGAGATAAGGGCTACTATGATTACTTGGATATTTATATGGGCAACAGATAGCCTTTTTAGGAATTTGAAAGGGGCATTATTAGGGGTATGGGACAGAGTTCAAAAATGGTGGACTGAGTTGTGTTTAATATCCTATGCTAAACATAGTAACGGAGTAAATACAAATTTGAGTAATTGTTTGAAGGCTGTTAGGTTGCAATGTTTGCCATTATAATAATGAGTGCTGGTTGGTGTGCTGGTTTTTAGAATTCTCTACCAACATTCACTAATTAAAGCAAGGATTTAGAGTAGTCCAGGGTGTATGATGATATTGAGTGTGATCCACGAGGGAGGAGTTTGTAGTGGATAGAGAGAGTAACATTTACACGAGGCCACAGGAGGTAGAACAGAATAAGGTAAGTAGTAGGTTCATTATCATAAAGGTAGGTAATTATGTATGGAAGCTTTAGTTTGTCCAGTTAGTTTGTGCAATGAGCAGATAGCAGATATGTGCCTTTTATCGGCTGCTGCTGCTGCTGTTGCTGCCATTGTGCCACATTTGGCAGTGTTTGGGTGTGTTAAGGGATTGCAACGATATTTGGGAAATGGAGAGGAAGTTTTATTGTGTGTGCAAAGAGCTCACCATTTGCTGCCTAGTAATATCCTTGTGTAGAAGGATCCAATCTCTAGTGCACCTCTGGTCCAATTACTGTCTAACTACATACAGTATTCACTTTAAGATTCTTACTTTAAGATGCACACTCTTAACATGTTGTGCTACCCTGCCACCATATCAAATGCCATATTCCAGGTACATAGCGATTTAGAACACACTTGGCATAACACATAATGGGACTAAGCACTTCAGACATAAAAGAATAAGAAAAGGAGCCCCTGCCCCAAAGGAAAATAAAAATAGTGCGCGCGGTCCCAAAAATCTTGTAATGTCCCAAAAGTGTGAATACAATTCTCTCTGCAGCTCCTCACTCTCCCGTGATCAGCGGGGCAAACAACCGAAGCAATAGAACCATATACTGTAGCAAGGCGCAAAAGAAGAAAAAAAACACTATTAGAATAAACTTAAAAATGATTAATATTTATAATAAGCATAAGATAAAAATAATACACTTACATAAAAAAACAGGATCACAATAAATCCAACCATCTGTAGGTAGGCTTGGGGTAGGTGGTGTAATCAGGCATAAACTGACACAGTGGCAAGATGAAAAAAAAGCCTCAATGTCCAGTATAATCAGATCTCCCGGCTCAGGAAACAACACTTGCATCCAGCACTTGAAGAAACCCACAAGAAGGAACATCAACAGGTGCCCTGAGAAACTATGTTAAAATGTTTTCTGTTCCATCTTTATGATGGCTATGTGTGTATGTATATATGTGATTAGTCATGTGTTAATAGATTAGATATATGTGATTAGTCATGTGTTAATAGATTAGATATCACTTCTTATCTTTTGTTTGTCATTTTAATGTCCAGGTTATTTTCCCCTTCGTTTTAGTTAATTTAATGTTTAGATGTTCTTTAGGAACATACAGTAACCTGGTAATGTTATGTCTCATTTCCATGAGTGTATTGTCTGAGGTTGTTCATGTGTTAAATGTTTTGGCACTGATTGAATTGGCTGGGTAGCCTATAATGTTATTGGGAGAATGAGCAAATCCTATTGGCTGATCTGTCTCTACTTCCTCTACTTGAACTGGACGTCTACACTGTCAATCATACCTCCTGACAAAGCGTCGTATGACGCGAAACATGTTGAGGTGACGTCACACGCAGCAGAGAGTAAGCGTTACAGAGTTTCTCAGGGCACCTGTTGATGTTCCTTCTTGTGGGTTTCTTCAAGTGCTGGGTGCAAGTGTTGTTTCCTGAGCCGGGAGATCTGATTATACTGGACATTGAGGCTTTTTTTCATCTTGCCACTGTGTCAGTTTATGCCTGATTACCCCACCTACTCCAAGCCTACCTACAGATGGTTGGATTTATTGTGATCCTGTTTTATTATGTAAGTGTATTATTTTTATCTTATGCTTATTATAAATATTAATCATTTTAAATTTTATACTAGTAGTGTGTTTTTTCTTCTTTTGCGCCCTGCTATATGGTTCTATTGCCCCTGCCCCAAATACCTTTGAATCTAAGTGGTAATTGGGGATAACTTACTGAGTCAATTTTAGGAGATGAGAAGAAATGGGGTCAAGTGGGCAAGTGGTTGAGGGGTAAGAGGAAATCAGCAGTGACACATACTCCTCTATGACAGAGGAAAAAGAGTAAAGGAAGGCTGGAGAAGAGTTAGGAAGAGGTGTAGAATGTGAGGAGGTTACAGAGGGGATACCTTGATTAATGGAATCCACCTTTTGTCTTGAAATAGTCAGCAAATTCCTAAGGTGAAATGGAGGAAGAAAAACAGGTAACCGATGGCAGTCTGTAGAGAGTCAAAGACAAGAGTTGGTGCAAGTTAGAATTGTGAGTGTTGATAAGTGCCGAAAAGTAGGTTTATTTGGCCTGGGAGAGGGCAGAGTTGAAACCGGATAAAATAATTTTTTAGTGAACGATGACTTCGAGAGTATTAGATTTCCTCCAAAGGCATTTAGAGGAGCGAGTGCAGGAATACAGCCAGGGTCTGGGGTTGCAGCGGGAGAGATAAAGAGAGACATGTAGATTGAAAAAAGAGGATAGGACTGAGTTGTATTTAATTACCAGTTGTCAGAGTCAGTAGTGGAGCAGAGAGAAGAGAGGAAGGAGGCAAAGTGGAATCAAGAGACAGTAGATTAATAGAGTGCAAGTCTCTGCAAAAACTATGGTGAGATAGAGATGGAAAAGGGGAGTAGTGGCATAAAAAAAATGAGATGATGGTCAGAGAGAAGAAAGGTTGAAATTGAGAAATCAGAGAAGTTTTTTGTGAAAATGGTCGAGCATTCTATTACCTAATACACAAACCTATTCAGAGACTTAAACTATTATTTAATAGACAGCTAGATTTGCAATAAATAGAAAAAGACATAAGCTATTTACATGTAATCCCTCTTTTTATCTCAGGCTATAGAATCTGTCGCTGAGGTGGGGGCCTGAGTCCTATGGAGATATATATATATATATATAATATAGATATATACCTCTCCATAGGACTCAGGCCCCCACCTCAGCGACAGATTCTATAGTCTGAGGGATAGAGGGATTACATGTAAATAGCTTATGTCTTTGTATATAATAGTGTGCGATACACATGACGTGGGGCTGGAGCATCTCGACACAACACAACCATATTGCATTATAACAGGTTTTATATATGGTCATTTACCTGTTAGAGAACCTGACACTATGATCCTTAACTGCAGGATCACCTTATACACTATTACAACGTTATAATATAGTATAATGGGATCGCTGCGCAAATAGGTTATATAGTCCAGTACAATATAATCGTTGCGCGAATGGGTTATAGAGTCTAACACTGTCAGGCCTCCCAGTCCTGGGGTTTGTTTGTGGGATGGTGCTCAGAAAGTGCTGGGACCGTATGTGATGGAAGGGAGCATAAGCTGGGTATAATGAATAAAAGTAGTAGTACTAAGCCTTAAAAGGGCATAAGGTACCCTGAAGGTTGGTGTGGGTTGTCCAAGGACACCCCCCCTTCCTCATTGGGTTAGCCCCAGGTAATGTACTCACGATATTGCTTCTTCCCAGAGTCTCCCTTCCCGAGCGTGCAGCTGAAGTGGGATAAAGATTCCAAAAGCCAGGGTGTGCAGCGCACAGCAAAGATAGAGAGAGCAGGTCTTGCAATAACAGTCCTTTATTGATGGATCATATGGATGTGGGACAGCAGCAAAACTTCAACGCGTTTCGTTCAGAGAACTTTATCAAGTGGGGCTGGAGCATCTCGACACAACACAACCATATTGCATTATAACAGGTTTTATATATGGTCATTTACCTGTTAGAGAACCTGACACTATGATCCTTAACTGCAGGATCACCTTATACACTATTACAACGTTATAATATAGTATAATGGGATCGCTGCGCAAATAGGTTATATAGTACAGTACAATATAATCGTTGCGCGAATGGGTTATAGAGTCTAACACTGTCAGGCCTCCCAGTCCTGGGGGTACTGGCCTATATGTTAGGGTTGCCGGCATACCCATTGGAGCTCGTTAGATAGCGCATGTTGCAGACCTGTGGATTGCAAAGCGACTTTGGTACCAATGTGAATGCATTCAGTGCGAGATCCTCTGCTGTGCCTCTCAATCACTCATTGCCTATCACACGATCCTGCTTGGCTGGGGCTCTGTTGCACAGTGGTCTCTCTTTATCCTTTGCTCGTTACAGTCTGATCCTGATCTGCTGGCCCTCTGCTGCACGTGCTTGTTCAGCTGCCTCAGCACTCTTTCCAAACGGCTCCCCAAACCCCATCAGGGTCAGACAGGAACTGACTCAAATGTCATGGCTGTGCTCTCTTAAAGCAGCAGTTCAAGCAATATCCTACATGTGTGTTTTTTAAATAAATCAGTTCTGTACTACGAGAAAATACTTGCATTAAAAAAAAAAAGAATGTTTTAAAGACATTTTTAATGTTTCTAATGTAGGAAGCATTTCCAAAGTGACAGCCCCCTTCCCCTTCTGATAGGCTCTGGCTCTTTGAGCCCCGCCCTCTCTCTAGCAGTGAACCAATTGTATCTAGTAACTGCCCAGTCAATCATATTCTAGGAACTACATTGCCAAAATGCTGTACAAGAACTGAATTAAGTATCCCTGAGCAAGCGATCCATTACAGGAGAACGGATCGATCTGCAGCTTAGCTAATCACTTGAAAGTGTGCAGATTGTATTGATGCACATATTGACTTGGAAAAATATATATATATATTTTTAAAAACCGGCAGCTTCAACTGCAGCTTTAACAACCCCTTTCTCTCTCAGTTCCTCCTCCTTGTGAAGGAATATGTGCACAGTAAGTGAAAAAAGTGGGAGGGTCAAAATGTATTTTGTGTCTTTTATAAACAAATGTGTGATTGCCAATTAGTCTATTAATGACCATTCAAGAGAATAACCATTACCTATCATCCAGCTCCTTGCTATATGGATAAAAAAATAGCCAGTCAATTTTTGTTAAAGATAATCCATACAGACTGATCTAATAGTAGTGAAAACTTCTAAGTAGAACTTTGGTCAACTGGGAAAAATGCATTCAAAAGAACTATACTGTACATCTATATGATTCCAAGCACATTTTACTTCCCCCTCCCCAAATTATAAGAAAAGGACTGCTTAAAAAATTATTATTTAACCAATTTGATTTTATAAATTACCATTATTGATATAATAAAACGATAGACATGTATATATTCTTGAGGGGAATACCGGACTTACAGTAGTAGATCAATTTTTTTTACATATGTGTCATGTAGTAATGTAGAGACCTTACTTTGAATATTACGTTTGAAAAAGGTTTATAATCAATTAATTTTTTTTCTCTCAAAAGAAGTGTTCAAGAAGTATCAATGTCTGCTGTTCCCTTGATTCACTGCATGTGCTTTGGCTGTAATTAAAACAAGGTTTTCCTGGGTAATTTCCACTGACTTCTAACAAATGGGAATGGGACATTTGGATAGGGACATTTCCCATGACCAGGTTCCTGCTGGTGTTTGGCCGCAAAGGGACCTTTCGCTATAGCCACTTCACTCACTACTAGATGTTCTACCACTGGCCACTTTTACAATAAGGTAAGTTTTAGGGTATGGGGTTAACATTGGGGGTTCCAGCAGTTAGGGCAGGGGGTTACATTTAGGGTTTTAGCAGTTGGGGAAAAAGGCTTAGGCTAAGGCGTTTTAGAGTAAGAGGTTAAGGTTTATAGGGTAGGGGTAGTTTTTGAATTGGGGGTTAAGATTAGGGTGTTTTAGGGTAAGGGCTAATGTTAGTGATTTAACTTAGCAGAAAAGCGCGTGGCAGCTGACTGTCCCCTGTGGCAAGGTCACTTGCAGCTAAATGCTGGTGATCACTTGATCGAAGTGAAACGGCTGTGACTAGATGTCCTAGACCGGTTAAAAGTTACTTTACATGCAAATTACTTCTTTCATTGCACTACTTTGGGGAAAATTTGCTAGCGGCGGCAAACATTTCAAAGCACACACTGTGGGCTTTTAATATTGATCAATATATCTGCACTAAAGTGCTGAATAATTAATAAAAACAAAATTCCATTTGAAATCTTGGAATAATACCTTTAATACGCTCCATCTGCTATAGGCGAATTGAAATATTTTCACCGCCCATTCAATGTTTAGACAGGAGTTCAGAATGATGTTAAGAAAACGTTCTTGTCCCTGCCTAACAAATCTGGTTCTTTAGTTTGTTACTTTAAAGTTAATAAACCCAAATTTCTCTCGTCATATACAGCAACATTTTATTCCCTTTTTCCGTTTTTATACATGATGAAATAAATTAAATTATGGCAACTGTCTTTAATCATTCAGATTACTTTTTGACCGATATTCCGAGCAGCAGAAGTTAAACCACGTATGTATATAAATAATACTTCCCATTTAAAATACAAATACTGAACAGTTCCACTTTTGGCTGTATAAGAATATTGATGCTTGTAAAGAACACTTTCAAGATGTGTAACATGATTTCTAAGACAAAATAAAATATGCCTAATATCTTAACCTTTTGAGTGCCAGAGGATTCGCGTGCACCTTAAATACACCTCCAATACGTTCAATAGAGGTCATGCAACCGCGGAGGCCATTTTAGAGGAGACAAGAGAAGAGGGATCCTCCTCCGTTTTCTCACTGGTTAGATCGATAGGACCCTTGTACACATATAATTATATATATATACGTAAAGAGAACAGAGAGCGCACGCCCCATAGCATAATATTGTACATTTAATAACAAATAGGGAATGAGAGAGGGATTAAAAACACTCACAAAGTAAATGTATAAAACACTCAATTTGTGATAATAATCACCACCACGAGGAGAATCACAAATTGCGTGTTTTATAGATTTACTTTGTGAGTGTTTTTAATCCCTCTCCTATTCCCTATTTGTTATTAAATGTACAATATTATGCTATGGGGCGTGCTCTCTCTTTTCTCTTTACGTATATATATATATATAATTATATGTGTACAAGGGTCCTATCGATCTAACCAGTGAGAAAACGGAGGAGGATCCCTCTTC
Organism: Ascaphus truei; assembly: GCF_040206685.1. NCBI lineage: Eukaryota > Metazoa > Chordata > Amphibia > Anura > Ascaphidae > Ascaphus > Ascaphus truei. The sequence continues at coordinate 257,850,099 of NC_134484.1, forward strand.
TCTTGTCTCCTCTAAAATGGCCTCCGCGGTTGCATGACCTCTATTGAAAGTATTGGAGGTGTATTTAAGGTGCACGACGAATACTCTGGCACTCAAAATGTTAAGATATTAGGCATCTTTTATTTCGTCTTAGAAATCATGTTACACATCTTGAAAGTGTTCTTTACAAGCATCAATAATCTTACACCTGCCCAGTTACATAAAAATTTAAGTAGGGGTAAAGCTCCAGATTATACAGGGGGGTTGAATAATTTTAGTGTATATATCTCCGGTTTAGTGTATATATCTCAGTTTTTCTCATTTCATGGTTTATTAATTTTATTTATTAAAAGTGATATTTTATGCTATGGAATATAATCCATAGAGTGCAGAAAAAAGCATACATTTCTTTACAGAAGGTTAATTCTGATGTAGACTAAAAATAAAGATTTACTGTACTCTAACTTGCTACCTTGTACTAACATTTTATTCACATTATTACTACAGTAAGCAATTCAGCCAATATAGGGATCTTAAAGTACAGGTATACTTTACAAAGCAAAGTCTCCCAAACTCAATTTCACATCATGGGGTGCAATACTACCAGCGATCCCCAATCTGTCCCCAGAAAAGTTAATGTCCACTGTCACCAAAGCCTTTATGGTAGACTCAACCCTTCCATATCCCTTATGCGGTTCCCCAAGACAAAGGTAACAACTAGCCAGGCACAGGGATCTAATAAACATTGGTTTTATTATTCACATGGTACAACTATAGGTTAATCAAGCACCCCAGGTAGCTTTCCCCTGGGAGAGATCAGGGCAAACGGCATCAGACCCCTATCCGGCTCCTCCAGATCCTCTGCTGAACCCCTGATTGGGAAGATGGTATAGTCTCTCCGGTCCCAGCCACAACCATGGAAGGGGTGGCCTCAGTCAATCAGGCATGTCCCTTTAAACTCTCCACCAATCAGGAGCACGTGGTGGTTAAAACAGGCCAATCCGATGAGGGGGCATGGCTACTGCCGAAAACATGCCAAGGTGGCGTGTCACGGATTGGGGAGAATTTTGAATCTGGCCAATCCAAGAGGTTTGACGAGGCCCCTTATCAGCCACATCAAGCGGTTCAGGGCTCATTGGGCCCCGCTGTGTTTGGTGCCATGCTGTCGGATCAGAACAAAGTTCTGGCTACGTTCTGTCGGTTCTCCTAGTAGGCAATTGACATTCTCATTGATCCCCCAACAATGCACACACAAAACACACAAATAAAACAGGTCAAATATACATAGCTACATACCTAAGTTGAGGCTACATGCCCATACAATGGACTTCCCTCCACAGGCATACAGTGCCTGATATTTACACAGTGGTTACAGCTCTTTTTCAGAGTAAAATCAACAGGTGAAAAAATAAAGAGCACAGCGCAAGTGTGTAGAGAACGTAGCCAAATAAATTGATAAATTGATCTGTCTATCTTGAGGGTGCCCTGGATTTTTCATTTTTATGCATAATTTAGCTGGCATTTGGCTGTGCTGTACTATCTACTACATCTCTAGACAAAGCAGCCAGACTGGACAAAAAATAAAATGCATGAAATTTATTTAGGCCAGTGGCATGAATAAAAAAGTCCGCAAATCCTTGGATGCATTTCACACCAAACACAGGTGCTTTGTGAACGAGTAGAGGTACAACATAGAAAACAGCTGATAAATAGTGCACTCCACCGGAAATACTGTCTATGGTGAAAATCAGCAACAGCTGTTAAAGAAAAGGGACTCCGCTGAGAGGCATCAAAAATCAGTAATAGAAAGGGTATGGAATGAACCCATGAATTATAAAAAATCTAAGTTATACTGATATAGCTCACATACACTAAGGAGAAATAGAGAATACAATAGCAATAAATAGAACAAGAAACAATGTCTAAAAAGAAGAATGTGCACATAAATGCATATATAAAATAGAGTAAAATACTTCTCTTGCATAAATGTGTCTTGTAAATAAATGTTTAGTGACCTCACCACACATATATATTTAGATAGGCAGTGACCCAACACAATTATTACTCATATACAATATAATGAAAAAAAATCAACCCTCTCAGTGTATTATATCCTAGATGATGATAAAGCTCCAAGAATATAACTATCCACAGCATAATGACAATGGCAGAAGATAGAAACAAATAAAAAGAGAGAACAATATAAGCCCACTATAGGCCAACCCAATGCTAATGATCGTAAAATGCATAAACAGACCCCAGCAAAGTATGCGTCATAATTCACTCAAATAAGAAATAATAATAAACAAAATTACTATAACAAAATATTGGTGGCATGTTCTAAAATACAGCCCACCTAGCACCAATACATCAAACTTCCATTGCAAACATCATTCCTTTGCAACCCGCAAACAATTATGCACATTGTGTATCCTTTTGTTACTATCATTGACAGATTATGTTGAATTAAAACTAGACCCTCTCTTTTCCACTAACTTCCACTTTTAACCACTGAAAATGTTCCTTTGAAATTTTAAATTAAAATTTCCAAACATGCTACCTGCTGTCCATATACTGTAAATATTAGTTTCTTACAACCCAGAATAAATTAACTAAGGGCATGGTGTTTTTTGTATACGCCTAAAGCCATACTTCTTACAGAAACATGGCTAAGGCAAAAAACTCTTGATACATCTATCTCTATTTAAGATTACTCTATTTAATGTTTGGTTTGCGTATTGACAAACTTACATCCAAAATCTATTCGAAACTGGATCAACTTTACAGATATAAATCCTGCCTAAGCCAGAAAGAGCATTGCACAGCAGATGCTACTGTCAATTATTGACTATGGGGATATAGTATATGGTATCCACCTCATATTCACTGCAGAAAACTTTACATTCTTTACAACTCAATGTTCCGGTTTGTCTTATTATATAATGTCAACACCCACCATTGTGATATCTTTCATGTCTTACCTTCAAATACTTTGTGAACAAATTACCCAACTGAGCTGGCTTCTCATTTCTACTCTACCCAGCCAGTAAGCTACAGTATCTCCTTAAACCCACTATCAGAAACCTGCTTTGGTTCCAAGGTTCAATAAAACATCCATACCATACTGTAGTTGGTATGGAAACCCACACTTATAAGTGTGCGATAAGACTCTTTTAAATATACTTTGCCATTAGCCTCTCTCTCATTGTTGTTTACTTCTGGAAGAAGAAAAAATACGCAATTTTGGATATTTCTTTTGGAGAGTGATATGCGGATGAAAAGAACTTCTCGATGGCTTCAAATTCGCCAAAACAAATCGTCCATCTCTACTAAATAGTTCTGTAATATTGACAGTTTTTAAACATGTAATACATATAGAAAAGGTCCAACAGCATCAAGTATATTGTGAAAACTATTTATGGTTATATAACTTGATATCAAAGTTCATACTTTGCTTTATTTGCTAAATGTTATATGCAAAGACACATTCAGACTAAAATAATAATTTGACTCGACTGGTCAATGAAACACATACAGTTGCAATAATGTGACTTTAACTTGAAACTATTTGATGATATAGTGTGATACAGTAAGGCCGCGCTTATAGTGCGGGCAACGGCGACGCGACGTCGGCCGAAAACAAATACATTGCCGCTGCCGCGTGCGCTTATAGTGCACGCAATGGCGACAAGCGACGGAGCGACGGCGACAAGCGACAGAGCAACGCCAACATCGCGAAAATCTGAAGCCAGCAAAATTAGATTTTTCAAGGGCCATCGCGTCACGTGACGGCCCTTGAACAAATCAAATTGCCAGAATCCCGTGACCCCACCGCCCGGCGAAACATAACTTTCGCCGGTGGCGACGGATGACGTCACCCGCCGTGTCGCCGTCGCCAACTACGGCACTATAGGCACGGCCTAAGCCAGTACATTAGTACAGTATTGTAACTCTTTGTAACGTCTGTGATATTTTGAACCATATTGTTATAGATCATACTCTTGTACAGATCACTTCTGTGTACCCAAAACAGTGTATAATCTGTGTGCAGTGTATTTTTTTATTTTATTTATCATGGGACTTATACTACTAATGCTATTTTCAGTCATTCAGGGTTCATAAAGACATGGCAGTGCTTATACCTTATTCTCTAGTTCATTCATTCATTTTCAGATGTAAAGTATGTGGCTACATGTTCTCATAAGCAACAAATACCTAACCTGCTGTCATCACATGGCACATCTAATTTTAGCTACAGGTTCACAGCTGCACAAAGTAACAGCTCCCTGCAGTTCATGGAAATCAACTCCTTCATTGCTGCCTTCCACAAAACAAACCATCCATAGACACCAGAGTATACTCATCTCATTCTGAAACTGTTTTGATACAGTTGTATCCTCCACTCATTCTGCTCTGCATATGGTCACTGACCTTTCAATTAAGAATATTTGTTAACTTTATCTCTCCTCTTTTATATTTCTATTGAACATGCTTACTTACATTATTGAAGCTGTATTGGATTGGTGACATAAAATGACTATTCTATCAGTAATTATCCAAATAGTGTCCTTCAAACCAGCTACCTTGACTTTGTTTGAGCCTACTAACACACACATATGTACAAAATGGGGAAAAATCTGGTTACAATATCTACTGTATGATGTATGAAAAAGTTCAAATCGAAATGTAGCATATTTCTCCTTTACTTGCTTTTGAATTGAATATATATGTATACTTTTCTAATGCAACATTTTAGCCTCTCATCTTTTCAGCATCTGAATTTTGTTTAACCATTTCAGTGCCCTACAGATGTACTATACATAATTGCACCCGCTTGCACACTCCAGCAGTTGAAATAGTGGCAGGTTTATCAACTGATTCAATAAAAAGGGCGCTTCTCCATCTGGTGCATTGTATATGTCTTACTGCAACATGCCACCAGGAGTATTGTTGGGTATATCTGTAGGTTATTGGCCCAGGCATGTCAGCAACCCTATTAACATACCAGGTTTGTCATGTTTAACCTTTACAGTGCTAGGGGACCAGCAGAACTAGACTGCCACAGGACCTCCGCCACCTTCATGTCCTGTGATCGCTTTAGGAGCAATGCTTGTGGAAGATATTTGTTTGCAATGGAAAAGTCTACCCTATCAAAATGGAAGACGATCCCTGTAACAGGGACTGTTGGAGAGAAACTGCCTCTAAACCCAGATTTGTGCTGATTAATTGCACACAGGCAATCAGGACAGAAAAATATTTTTGTTCACAGCTGCATTTAAAATCAACCACCCCAGTGTAAAGTACATCTGCATTGCCCCAAAGGCGGACAGGCTTTGGCGCAGCCGAAGGGCAGCCAAAGGGTGTGAGCCGTTTGCTGCCATTCAGCTGCTGTTTGGTGATGTTAAAGCTGCTCTACTTCAATCGGAAAATCACAAGCACTTTATCCCCTGTACCCAATTTTCCAACTCTTTCCGTCCATGAAATGTCTGTGAATTGACTGTTTAACCCTGTTCTTTTAATGTAACCATGTATTTTTTATAATTCTGTGCCCAGGACATACTTGAAAACGAAAGGTAAATCTCAATGTATTACTTGCTGGTAAAATATTTTTATAAATATAAAAATCAAAAAAACAGACTTCACCTGGCTGATTAGGACTTTTAGAAAAAGCCTGGTCTGAGAAACAGGAAGGAGACTCCTTAGCTCACAAGGGAGCTGACATAAGGAAAAGGAAGGCTGTGTTCTGGAAGCAAGACAAAAGGGGACCAGACCGCTATGCCTAAACCCTCAAACAGACACCTATTCTTCCGGTGAAATATTATGGTGGTGGTTTTAATTGTCCAAAAATATAACAAAACAATGGGTGCGCTGTCCCTTTAAGTAAAACAAAACATCAAACCAAAAGCCTATCCCCGTTAGACTGAACTATTGCTTAGTTAGTTCCCCTATCTACCTGGCTGGCTAGCTAACCTAGACCAGACCAACAATGTTCAGTAACTCCAGTTGGCTCCTTACCTGGGAGCTTTATTCCCCTCGCTACAGCATACTGTAAATATGAGCAGCTTGTGTCTGTCTGTCAGCTCTCCTCTGTCTTCTCTCAGTGTCTGAGAGAGACTGATGCCCCAGAGGTATTTCCTCTTCCTCTTTTTTAGGGTAGATGAGCTTACTAATTAGGATTACCTGTGGACTGCTTAATCAGCTGGGTTAACTCCTCATATACTGGAAAGCAGGCATACTGCCACCTCCTACTAAGGCCTCGGTCCCGCTGCGCTCGTTGGCGCGGGCGGCAATGTAGCGAGTTCCCCACCAGCAGGGGAATCCTCGCGAGCTGGTCCCGGTCCCCACTGGCGGCACAGCTGACTACACGCTGTCGCGCGTCAGCCGCTGGAGACACCACAGAATGGTGTTTTCTAGCTTTGACGCGTGACGTGTGTGGCTGTGAGCCAATGGGGAGGGGAGGCTGCGGGAGGAGGAGAGGCTTCGGGGAGCGGGGAGGAGTGTGGAGTGAAAGCAGGTGAGTGCCTTTCTCTGTGTGTGTGTCTGTGTGTGTGCGTGCCTGTCTGTGTGTATATGTGTGTGCCCAAGTGCGTGAGTGCCTGCCTCTGTCTGTGTGTGTGTGTGTATGAGTGCGTGAGTGCCTGCCTGTGTGTGCGCGTGTGTGTGTGTGTGTGTGTGTATGAGTGCGTGAGTGCCTGCCTGTGTGTGTGTGTGTATGTATGTATGAGTGCCTGCGTGTGTGTGTGTTTAATACTTACCGAAGCTCCAGCTCCAGCCCGAGTCCGTGGAGGGAGGGGGGGGGAGAGTAGCGGGTCCCTCCGCTCAAGCCACGCCCCCCCTCCCTGTCAAACCGCCCACCACCCGCCCACCTCCCGCTCCGGCTCCCGCTCCCTACAGACCGCATATCGCGGTCTGTGTATCTCAGAGCACCGCCTGTCAGCAGTGCGGGTGCGCTGACTCTGGGAGCGGGGCCTTAGCCTAATGTATACAGAGTCTATGACTGTGTCACAGTGGGTAAGGGGCTTCCCCTCCCCCAGCATTGCAGAGAGGGATTGCGATGGATGTTATCCCTTACACAGAGATATGTGTTTATTGTTTTATGTATATTTTTTGTTTGCTGTATTGTTTAAAGTAAACAAAATAACAAAGCCTTATTTTAATTGCACCTTAAAAAAAGGTCTCCATTGCATACCTCTGGACACAACTCAAAAAAGCCCCTTCCACTTTCAACTAAGTCAGTCGGGCAGACAGCCATGTGATTGCTACTGAAGCAGACCTTTAAAATAATGACAGAGGAAGCTTCACAGATTGTGAGGGGGAGAGTTGTACAAGCAGTATGAGGAAAAAGATTTCAAATGAGACAGACTTGTACCCATGGGACATAGAGAAGACAGCCTTGCGAAGAGACAAGGGGCAGAGAAGTGAAGAGCCTAAAAGGAGAGGAGTACAACTTTGGTTTCACATGCACAGTTCATGGCTCAAAGTACATTCTTGCTTTGTCTTTAAATATTTCAGTATTTCTCTAATGCTTTCTTAATATACATAGCATTTCCTCAATTCCCAAAAATCACCAACAAATGTTCAAATAATAAAAAGTACACATTCATAGAGAAATATTGTTTTAATTAATCATCAAAGAAGAATTTAAGGTTACTCTCAGCTTGGGTTACATAAAAGAGGACTCATCAGAACATGTCCACGCTGCTTCACAACTTTTGGGTTTACAAGTATTAAAGTAGAAATCCAAGTAGTTAATTTTTTGAGGGGATTTAAAACATTTATTTTTTTACATGGGATTGAAGCATGGGGTCTCCAGAGCTGAGCCCCATTAATTTCCGCTTTAGGTTTCCTGTTTCACGTGATACTTACCTCCATAGGGGGTGGCGGTAGCCAGTCCGCTCAGCTAGCACAGATCACATAAGTGCCACTTTTCAAAACTCCAGCCCCCTGTGGGCCAATAGGAAGCTGGGACGTCATGCGGTACGGCTTCCTATTGAAACACGTGATGCAGGAGCTTTGAAAATCAGAGAGCACCCCCTTTGAAGGTAAATATCTCTTGAAGCAGGGGCTCTCCAGAGCTAAAATTAATGGGGTTCAGCTCTGGAGACCCCCTGCTTCAATCCGATGTTAAAAAAAATTGCAAAATCAATCACCCGCTTGGATTGCTCCTTTAAGGATAAATAATATGTTCCTTTTGGCGCTCTGGTATCTCACACGTATTGCTTAAAGGTGTATTTTGGGGGTATATAAGTCACTTGAAACTCTTCCTATCTCTCAACATATTTTCATCTGACGTACTTCAAACTTTGATAACATTTTTCATTTTAAAGTTTTAATAATTTTTTTTGAAGATCTTCTCACAAACTTTTGTAAAAGTTTTTGAAGTTCAATAAAACATGTCATTTTTGCTAAGTCCACCAAAATGTTTTGCACATTTCTAATGCTAAACTACTATATACTGTACCTGTGCAAACATATGAACATGTGCTTAAGGTAAAGCAGATTTTGCATATTTGTTGGATATCTTTCTTTCACTCTCTTCGGTCTCGTTTAAAAAGTTAGATTTTCAGCTAAACATTTAAGAATTTTACAAAGTTCTAAAAGGTTTAGGAAGGTGTGCACCTCTTACTTACTCTCTTTGTTTGAAAAATTAATTTTGCAGTGTTAAGTACTATTTTATTCAGTACGCATGTTTTCAGAGTAATTAGCAACTAGTGCACCTAACGAACTGGTCCATTAAACGTTATCACAACTTAACAACAAATTTAAACCTACAATACTAGAACAATGTATTATATCACTAGTAACTGAAACAAAACATTTTGAATCGTTTTTATATTATATACAAGCACTAATCACTTTATAAAAAGTGTTTATTTTGTATTATTCTTTTGTACTAATTTATCAGACCCTAAACAATCTGTATTTAATATAATCTCCAAAATGTATGTAGCAGGGTACCCTCCCTTGCCTCCTCCCTGACAGTGGTCCCTTCACATGGGAGGGTTTAGTGAGCTATGTCGGCCATTTTGTGGTTGGCTAAGCCATATACATGTGGACTACGTGTAAAGCAGCGGCCATCTTGAGGTTGGAGCTTCAAGATGTAGAGGTCCTGTCATTCAGGATATCCTCCGTGGACTGGAGATGGCGTGGCAGTCCTGATGGAGACGGTGAAGGGAGAGGTAGTGTCTGGGGAGCTAGTAAAGCCCCCTGGACTAGACCAGACCCATTCCCGTAGGCACCAGGTAGTTTCCCTTACAAGGTAGTGGATGTATTATAGGGCCGGCCCATAGTAATGGACTTGCCACCTTAGTATACGGATGACTCGGCAGAGCCGATGGAACCACAGCCAAAGATTCCCCAGGCCTGGTGGAATTGATTCCGCAGTACTACCGGACATAAGGCGATAAGGGGATTGTGTTGGAGGACCTGCATCATGGGACCACATTTGCAGCCTGTCTACAAATCTCCTGGTTTACCTGATTAAGCAGGAAGGTACCACCATTTGCACCAACACCACATCGGGAGGGTAGCGCTGCCCTCACATATATCTGGGTGAGACTTTTCAGACAGACATTGGGTTTCAGGTGCCCAGGGCACCCTGAGTACTTTGGGGGGACGTTTCCTGTATTCTGTGTATGCTATACTGTTGAGACTATGGGACCATAGTAAATAGGTTGTACATACTTCTGTGATTGTAGTTATTGGAGGTATACCAGGTAGGTATACCCATTCCCGTGAGGGGCTATCCCGCCAACTCAGGAATACGCACGGGTGGAGGTGCTGCACCAGCCACCCCAGACTCCCCAAGCGCGGAGGCTTAGGCCTCCTGTGAGCCTAACAGGTAGCACCATAACACCCACAACACGCATATCTCCCTTGGAGGAGGGAATGGGTGTTACATGTAATTTTACTACTAAGAATAATTTTGTTACTATCTCATAGAATTACAGACTTTTCATGATTTCATAATGACCAAATATGTGAAAGCAACTGTTGTACCAATAAATTAATGTAATTGTAACTTTATTGACTATAATGAAATACATGTGCAGCCACGCCTGGTTTGGCTACCAGTCTGCCCTCGATGGCACACAAGCCCTGGTAAGAGCAGGCAGTGCCAGTACCAATTATGGGTTTTCCCCACACAGGCAGCTTCCCTTGAGTGACAGGGGAGGACGTGGGACTATATCTGTGTTCTGCCCAATCCTGGGTTCAGACCTTGATCCTTCCCCCTACTGTACTTAAGGGAGTTTCAACCCCAAATTCACGAGTGTCCTCCCTAAGGGGAGGAGTAGTGATCACCTTTTCCCCTGGTCCTGCTAGAGGACTAGGGAAGAGCAGGTACTGCTGCGGGGGCCCTTTACCCATAGTGAAGGTCCAGGGACCATCCCAGGTTTTGGAGACCAGACAAGTGATGGTATTGGGCAGGGACTATCGTGTGTGTGCAGAAGAATTAAACCGGTTCCAGTTGAATATACCTCCTGCCTAGTGTGTGCTCTTGCTGGGGAGGAGGGATAACCGTTTGTACCATAGGAGATTGCCTCCATACATCTGGAGCCTGCGGCAGATGGAGGCACCGTGTACCATGGAGTAAATGTCAGGTATATACCCCAAAAGCCTCTCCTTCAGTCCCCACCATCATAGGCGGACCACTCAGCATTTTGTGAGCCAACAGGTAGCATGCACCATACACCTGGTAACAGGGGAATCTCCCAGAGGGTGGGGGAAACACCGTTACACATGTATAATTTCCAGTACAGTCAAGTAGCCTGTTTTACTGAGATGGTTTATTTCTAAACATTGTCTAAAGTAAAATATATTTGTTCAAAATCTTTACTTTTGGATAGAGATGAACAAACAGAAATATTTAGACATTTGAGAAATCCTCAATGTTTCAGGTTTGTTATCCGGAAATGACATTTCTTGCATTCTTTGGCCTTATGCACTGAGAAACTGAATTGAAATGGTATGAATGGTATTCAATTTATTTTCTCTTCTAGACCACACTGGTTTTTTTATATATATATAATTATCATTAACATCCGTTAATGCCCATTCTAGCAAAAACAGAACTTACCTTAGCATTATTGAAGATACATGTTGATGCATATCGTGGCATTAACTCAACGTCATGTTAACTGAGTTAACTCCTTCAGTGCTAGAGGATCCTGCCACCTCTGTGTACCGGACCATCTGGCTCTGTCAGATCCCGTGTCTACTCTTCTGATCAATCACATGATCACTTCCAGGTTCTGACCACAGAACCAAAGTGAAAGGAAGGGATCGCCCCTTCAGTGTAGTTAACGATCATTGCTCAATGGGAGCGATGATCACAAACAGCCCCTGAAAAAGGAGCAAAAGGCCATAATAAATTATCATGAGGGCCGCTAGGGTCATGCTTTTAGAATGTATGATGTACATCAATCGGGCACTGAAGGGGTTAACAGAACTCTGTTGTTCTGGGCCTAAAAATTGTAATGCAGGCATACCCCGCATTAGCGTACACAATGGGACCGGAGAATGTATGTAAAGCGAAAATGTACTTAAAGTGAAGCACTACCTTTTTCCCACTTATCGATGCATGTACTGTACTGCAATCGTAATATATGTGCCTAACCGATGTAAATAACGCATGTGTAACAGGCTCTATAGTCTCCCCGCTTGCGTACAGCTTCGGTGCAGGTAGGGAGCTGGTATTGCTTTTCAGGACGTGCTGACAGGCGCATGCGCGAGCTGCCGTTTGCTTTATGGGCGATATGTCCTTACTCGCGAGTGTACTTAAAGTGAGTGTCCTTAAACCGGAGTATGCCTGTAGTGTACATTCTGCACTACCACACAAACTCCTATTTACTTGAATAGGAGATGCTGTACAGTAGTGTCAAATTAGCACTATTGCTCCTTAATGAATTACTTCCTATGTGTATTATAGCACTGTACGGTAACTTCTGAAAAACGTTTACAGTTACTTGTGAAATCAGAGATCCTGTTGAAATCAAGATTTGTCACCCCAAATCTTATGCAAATTGCACTGTCAAAGTTAATCACAGGGGAAAATTGTCTAATCAAATTTGACTTTATCAATACATGAGCCTTCAGGGATGTTTCAACTATAAATTGAATTATTATTGTAAAGGAACTTGTCCGAAATTGAAGTATACAAGACGTGTGATGATATTGTATTACATTATCACACCTTTTCAGGAAGGTTTTAATATTCAGGTAAATTACATAATTCTGAAATATGTGAATTAAAAGTGCCTCTATGCAACTATAACTATTGCAGCATAAGAAAATAAAAACAATGTTGAAACCCCTTATTCAAATCGTTATTACTGAGCATCAAGTGAGCTTTCTTCACAAAAAAACGTCAAAGCAGTTAAGTGCTACAGTATAATACAAACCAGGATGCTGCTTGAACACTGTTAGTACTGATAGATTTATAATTTCATAATGGTAATAAAACAGATGTGTGATGGCAGTTACACTACATAATGTGTGGACAATTATTTTTTATCAGAAATTCAGAAATCCTATCTACACACGGTACTGTCTATTTTTTCCGTGTAACTTACAGAACCACTTTACAATTAGTGATAGCATGACTTCATGCCTATCCCTCATTAACTAGATTAAATCCTAAACAACTGAATAATTCCATAAAATGCAATGATGATCCCAGTGACCCTTGTCACTGAACAAGTCATAGCACCTTTCAAAAGCATTAGCAGATATTGCTAAATGGTTCTAGGTTGAGGTGTACTGATGTATAATGCATACAGGTACAGTAGCATTGATTCCTATCCCATTTGTCTTTGATAATACAGTTCTTTTACATTAACATTTTCAACATCAGAGCATAAATAAATAATTTACCATGTACCATGAAAGCACAACAAAACTGTGAATTTCAATGGGAGAGTAATATCATAAAGCAGCATTAGTTTTATTGGAGTTATGTAATTTTTATTCCGAAACTTCCATAACATCTAGAACTTCTAATATTACCTTATCATAGTTAAATAAACAGTGTTTAAATTCTAACTTTATTCTGATTTCCTTCTTACATAATAACCTTTGCATTTCATCATATCGTTCTTTTTGTACTTGTTAATTTTTGCTGTTATCTTCCTACTTCTTAGGAAACAAGAAAAATACAAAAGTACCCAAATTTACCAAGTGATTGTGCTCACTTTGCTGCCACTTACAGACGCAGTGGCCATTATTTTAGCAAATCATGCGGTGTATACCTCGGGATACCCATGTCATGGCGCGGGATTTCTTCCAACATTTTAGTGTTCTGGTTTTTAAACACCTGATAATAGGTATAGAAATAAGGTGCACTCACATGACCCCTTGTTTGGAATTGCCTCGGGTGCACGCCATGTGCCAAATGGCGGAATCCATGAAGCAATGTATTCTCCTTCCAAGCAGGAAAAAAAGGCAGCACTCCAGAGGACTAATATTGGATTTATTTAAAGTGAAATTAGATCAATGTTTCGGTCCTAACCATGGACCTTTGTCATGATGTTGTTATACCCACTACAGCTTCACATTGCATAGCCAGCAACCAACCTCACATTGATGAGACCAAACAGGTTAAAATAGCTTTCTGTGAGTAGGTTTACTGGCTATGTACGTCTTTAACCCAGGCTGTGCTGAAAAGGCTGTATAAAATGGCAGGCATACTGTAAGCTTATAGGGGTCCATGTTAAAATGGAAACAAATTAAAGAGTAACACTGTGTGCTCATTTGTATTTCATTACCCAGAATCCTTGGCTGCAATAGAAGCATTGTATGCTAACTAATAAGGGTTGAAAACCTGTCTGAGATATGCGAATGTACCCACAAGTGGTATTTTTATTTGCTGTACACTGTACAGTTGAGGGTTTTTGTCACTTTTACCCACTATAACTTTTTTTAATGTCTGCTTATAATAATCAACAAACATACTGTATTCCTATATATTATCTTACTGGGACAAAGATACAGTTAAACACAGCACTCCAGAGCTTTATTCTATGTGTACAAGCCGTGCTGTCTTTTTACACATTGGACCTTGAGGGATCTCCACTTGAAAGGCCTTTCACACCTCCACTCAAAAGGATTTTCACACCTAACTTGGCCTGCTCTGATGTGGAATAGTGTCATAAAACCAACCACCTCCACAGCCTGACCTCAACCAAATTAACTATTTACCTTGGTCTGATACAGTATTATTTGACCTCTAATTTCCTTTGTTCACTCTCCACTCATTATGCTGCAGTTCCTATTGAACCCTCCCATGCCTACATCCTTCAATCCCTTTGGCATTTAAAAACAAAACTCACCAGGGACGCCATGGTGGGCAAGCATACAAAAAAAAACCTTTCTAACAATGCTTAGCTACATGTGCCAGAGTGGAGACAGATAGAAGTGGTTTCCAAACAATATATGATACGGAGAAACAGAATTAAGGGATTATTCTCTGCCTGATTCCTATCCCCAGAGATTCCACACTGAATGAGCAGAATGCTACCTCAAGCCTCCCAGTCTGTCCAGTCGGAAATATCTTGTGCAATGTGAAATTTGTTAGGAACAGACAGCTAATATAGCTGACCTTACTTAATCATCACTTTAACGGTGAAGGGGTTAACCAGACTCACTAATAAAGGTTCAGCCCACTTGGTTACCCCTATCCATGTGTTGGGGTCCTAGAGTGTCAAGTCTTGGACCCAGATGTCCTAAATGCATTACTGTGACTGTGTGCAAATTATGTGACATTAAAGATTTCTGTGTGTTTTGCCTTTCCTGGGATGCTGGGACCAGGAGATTTCTAGGCTGTAATTTTCAGGGTGGGTTTGTCGGGGAAAGTCTTTATAGAATGTGGCTATGTATCGAGGTTCCAGAGTTATGGGATACCCCAGGAATTGGATCCGGGAATCGAGTGAGATTCTCGGATACAGCCAAGCACATTAGTCCGGTCAAACCCTGACACTGAAAGCGCTATTACGTCTCACCGCCAGGATTCCTGCTGCGGCATCTTCCAGATAAGGTAAACAGGCATAAAGGGGTTAATGTATACCTGCCATCATACAGAGGGTCCCTAGAATAATGAGAGGTCCCTAGTATAAGGAGAGGTACCCTGGTACATGCCCAGGTACCCTGGACCTGGTATAGGGGTTCAGGGGGGACTCCAGCTTTGTGATAAAGCTGAGAGTGTTTGCTTGTGTTTAAAAGTTTTTAACAGTCATTTCTAAAGTGTGCTAAGAAGGAGGCTAGTGAGTGTAAGACATATATACACTCACTCCATCCCTGACACCAGAACAGGACTTAGATATTTTACCACCCTTAAGACAGGACACAGTACATTTTATTAAAGAATTATATTTAATAGGTATTGTGGGATTTCCAAGTCATGGATTCCGGGCAGACCAGATGGCTACCAAGCTTGGTGCCTACGGGTCTATGCGGAGTCAGGACTTGAAAGCCTCAGGAATGCCAAGGTGTTAGAACAGGAGGGGAAGTGCAGTTCTGCTTGAGTACCCACATCTTGGGCTAACACAGGGCTATCTGGCCACTATTTGCCAGAACCCAGACTCTTTGGTTCCTGGACAGCGGGTGGGCTAAGTATGCAAAGAGGCAGAGGTGCCAGGTTGTGGTCGCAGCTGGCATTGCATGCCGATATCAGTTCCAGGACTTTCGCGAGTACCTGCCGATCAAGGAAAAGGGCTCCTACAGAGGTCATTTTTGTGAATTTCATTTAGAGGATAGATTTATTCGTTAGCCTCGTTCCCAGTAAGTATGTTAACCCTGTAAATTGTGTTACATTGTGTGTATGTCTTTTCCTGAAATAAATTACAATTTATTTTACCTCCTTGCTTTGCTCAAGCAGTGGGAAATATCTCCATGGTTGGGTCCCATTCGGAAGAATGAGGGAAAGTAAATCTACATTTGTACGACCCCCACTTTCCTTAGTTCGACTGTACTATTAGAGAATTGAAAAAGAGGAATCAGAGGCTTTAAAGGAGGTGGCAGCGGTCTCACATGTTAGTAGATGAGCCTAAAATAAATGACTATATTGAGAAATATCAATCCACAATCATTCGTAAGAAATCAGAGTTTCTGTCCCAAGAGATGGCGTAGCCAAAAATTGACCATCAGTGTGGAAAGGCTTTGCATGCCAGAGTAACATGTAGCCTATTCTCAGTCACATTTTGATGAGTTTGCTCTCTTCTTCTCTGACAAGGTATCCTAATTCTGGTCAGGGATTCAGGGTTCCAGGCATTTTAATACAGGTTATCTGGCTAAATGTACTAATTTTGACCATCTGGATATGGAAGACATTGTGCAAATTATCCAGGGGTTGCACCCCACTACCTGCGATTTAGATCCAAGCCCAACACACCTTCCTAGAGGCTGTGTTGATGGAATCATACTAGTATTTCCACAAATATTCCAATGCTCTTTGCAGTCTGGGATTTCCCCAGAAATGCTGAAGGAAGCCTTCATTAGAACCTGGCCATGGTTTATTTCAGACCCATATCAAACCTTCTTTTCCTAGGGAAGTTTAAAGAGAAATTGGTTGTAAGCCAACTGGAAACCAGTCTTTCAACCCGTGGCACCAAAGATTATCGCTGTGGAGGGGGGGTGGGAGGGGGTCTGATTTGGAAGCATGCACCCCTTGCAGCAATGTTTGTGGGAGCACTACTGTATATCTAGAGCTGCTGATTTTTGCTTTATCAGCAGTTGTTCCATAAACAGTGAGTCATGTATATTTTTTTGTGTGTATTTGGTTTATTTTATAGCTTAGATTTTTTTCCTTTTTTTGTGTAACTTTTAGCTTTAAATGTGTGAAGCACTTTGACTCTCATTGAGAAAAAAGTGCTATTAAAATAAAGTATTATTATTTATGGTAAATTAAAGATTTTTAAACAAATTTGCTGACCCCAGCACTTTCTCATCAGAAAGTTTTTTAAAACTTGTCAAATATTTGCAAATATTAATGACTTTACAAAGTTTTTGCGAGTGGCAAAAGTCCAATATTTACCTGTTTCGCATACTTGTGCAAAAGGTTTGCCAATCTCTGCTAAAGAGATTGAGAAAAGCAATACTGTCAAACAAACCCATACACACAGTTTGAAATAAAAAATATAAAACTAAAAATTCCATAGAATTTTCTCCCATAACCCTAAGAATACCTTTTCGTTGCAGTCACTGTGTTTTATGTTTTATAGAACAGTCATAAACCAAACTGCTTCTTAGCAGTGTCTGTAAGAAATCCTATGTGCTGCTTACTGCACACTATATTGTAATTAAGAAACGCTTTGATCCCATTGGGAGAAAAGCGCTATATAAAATAAAGTTATTATTATTAATATTATTATTCAAGCTTTAATGTGCACTAAATCCTACTCCAGTTTAGTATATAATTTAAACACATTTAATCCTTAGTATTACTCACATCATTAATTGATTAAGTAGTAGAGCTTAAAAGTTATTTCCATGCCAATAAAGTTTCAGTAAACCTTTTGAGAACAGTACAGTAAGTAGCCATGAGTTACAGTGAAAGAAGAACCATTTCTAAATCTTCCCTTATTCCATATATTTAATAAATGAGCAAGTTAGGCACGAGGAAAGGTCGAAGGAATTATGGCGGTCATGGCTCGCACTCTTTTTCTAGAAAAGGTTTGTTAAAAATCACAAAACAATAGTTTATTTTAATAAATTATCACGGATGATGCTGTATATTAGTTAGTAAAACAATGGTGGGGTTAAATATGAACATTTTATGTGATGAGCATAAAGTAATTGTTAAGATGTCTTTTTTGGGGCAGGGGTGGGAAGATTATGGTCAGGCTATGGGTCAGGTGCATTCAGAGCTTGCTTATTTGGTGGGCAGACATTGGGGTTTTCTCCATTTTAGTACAGTAAATGTCTTATTTTGGAGTCTGGCTAGGAATAATGCCAAGACAGGTATAACCTCACATTATTGGAACATAAAGATGTGACAGACATTATTGCACCCATCAATCCAATGCGTTGCGTTAATGCTGGTGCATTACTTAACAAAAGTGTTATTAAAAAAAGTGATAATGTGTTTTTTATAACATGAATATTATTAATGTTCTGTTTACATAAAATTTTATTTAATGAAAAGAAAATACCAATTAATGGCAATTGAGTGATTTTCTTTGATAAATCTGGTGCTATTTTTGCAACCCATTTACCTCCAATGCTTTGAAATGTCCCGGTCACGTGACGCGGGACATTTCAATGCAGAGGGATACCGGCACCCCATAATGGGGCCTGTATCTTGGGAAGCAGGGGGTCCCCGGACATAAAACCAACGCGGTTAAGCTCTGGAGACCCCCTGCACATCTACACTATGAAAGAAATGTATATTAAAAAATATTTAAGAAAAATCAATACACGCACCCCTCCGCCCAAACACACACAGTAATGAGCAAAATAACTATTATCCAGATATGGATAATAGATTATTTGCCCATTATTAAACACACCATTAGCATGCAACAATAAAATTGCATACACATATAATAAAAACATTCTAATGGCCCCTAATCCCTTAATCACCTTAGCGGTTAATAACCACTATAGTAATTAAGGGGTTAACCCACCCTGCCCTGCTACCCACCTGGGAGGCCTAAGCACCCACCCCAGACTGACTAAACCCATCCTGTACCCATTGAGTAGTATAGAGCTACATCATACCCATATAATAATAATATGGGCATGATAAGCCTCTATAGCACTCAATGGGCACCCTAATCACACTACATTAATGCACCAGCCACACAATAATAAAACATTAAAAAAACTCCAAAAAAACACACTTCACTAAATAAAAACAGTTGCCAGCTAATTCAATGAGTACAAGCAATAACAACATCACCAATGAATTAATTAAACCATTAGCCAATCAAAACAATTCATTCCTAAAACAACTCGGAATTATTTCAAACAGTAACCAATCAAACCAATTAATTACTAAACCAACTCGAAATTAATAGTAACAATAACTAATGAAACCAATTAATTAATACAAAATTAAAGAATAATTGAAACATTAAACTACAAAAGAAATAAAATAAAAACATATCAGAAACAACCTTTAAACGCATTAGCCAACACAATACATCC
Organism: Ascaphus truei; assembly: GCF_040206685.1. NCBI lineage: Eukaryota > Metazoa > Chordata > Amphibia > Anura > Ascaphidae > Ascaphus > Ascaphus truei. The sequence goes on from NC_134484.1 coordinate 257,869,218, forward strand.
TTCATTAAAAAAGAAAAACAATCGCCAACATTTTATTTCAATCAAGCAAAAACATATCAAACAATTACATCAACATAATAAACTAACATTGCAAAAAAAATCAGCAATACAAAGCCAGAAATGCCCCCCAAATATTGTCATAATAATAGTCAGTCCGGGGTGGGTGCTTAGGCCTCCCGGGTGGGTAGCGGGGGTGGGTGAAGGGGGTATTAGCCCTAAGGATGGGTGTCTAGACCTTGCGGGTGGGTAGCGGTTGGGTTAACCCCTTCATTACCTTAGCGGTATTAACTGCTAAGGTAATGAAGGGGTTAATTCCCCCCCGCAACCCCCTGCAAGGCTTAGACAGCTACTAAGGGCCAAAAAAAACCTTCACCCACCCCCGATAACCACAATAAGCCTGGCATAGGTGGTAAACCCCTCCATTGTCTTAGCGGTTAGCCGCTAAGGTAATGAAGTTGCTGTAAATGCATTTTTCCTGCATCGGATGCATGCCGGGGGGCTCTGGTACTGGTGTTAATGGGTATCAGCTGCGCAAACCCCCGGCATCAATCCTATGCTGGAAAAGGGCCAAATGTTTTCTACGTCCCCACTTATCGCCACTCATCGACGCATCTTCCCACCAATCTGCCCAAATTTTGAGGCGTATTGATTTGGGGATACGATTGCCTTTTTATGGCTGCGATAGGCGAATCGCGGCTACTAGATCGCGTGAGTATATGATCATTCCGAAAATGATCGATAAGTGGCTTATTGCCGCTCAATAGGCGATTTTATTTTGGTCATAAGATTTTGCGGCGATACAGGCCGTTTTCACCCACTTATCGAGGCTTATTGAATATGAGTAGCCATTTTGGCCGATAAGTGGTCGATAAGTGCCTTATCGACGCTTACTGAATAGGCCCCTTAATCCATTCAACTTCCTTTCTCAAACCAATCTATAATGCATTTTCTCTGGCAAAACATTTCAACAAAATTGTCAAAGGCCCAGCATTTTTTTAAATATTTTTTACATTTAATATTAATATTATTTCTATTAGTATTGGTTTAAACATTGCTATTAGGGATGTTTGCAAATTATTGTGAATTATGAGTCGACATTCGACTTCACACACTTATATGACAGTTATTCGCACATGTATATTCGCAACCTGGTTTAAAAAAAGGACATTGGCCTATCTTTATTCAAATGTATGCAATACCAGCATCCGCCACTATTCAGACAGTTAGAGTTAGAGTTCCAGGTGTTATTTACAATATATCCCCTCAAACATATCTTCAAACAACACTGAGAACAAAACAGTTGTGCTATATCAGGGCCGGCTGGGAGTTTGATGAGGACCAGTACACTGGGTGAAAGGTGGGACCTTACCTTGTCCAGAGCCGGCATTTATTCATGCTATGTTGCATTGTCAGGCAACGCAGTGCTATGTGGCATTAAGTTGTCATGGTGATGCAGTGTCATGTGACATCGAGTTGTCATGGTAATGCATCATCACATGACAGCAGGAGGAGTTTCTGGCTCTTACAGAGGCCCCATGCTCTCCCCTGGCAATCAGTTTAAATGCTGTAGGGAAAAGCATGGGGTCTCTGTGAGCATGGGGTGAGGGGCAATTGCACCGATAACACCACCACCAAGCCGACCCTGTCCATCAGCTGGTTTATCTCACACTGCTAGAGCTGCTGTCCTGGTTGTGTGGATTCTAATCCTCTTGGGTCAGACACCAGTAAACCATTCCAGTCACTGGGTGCATTAGGCTTGTCAACTCAATATAGTTCTTATGGAAAGCCTTTTAGGAAGTGGGGGATGTAATTCATTTAAATATACTTTGTATAGCCATTAGAATATCTCCCAAGGTACTGTACCTCAGGTGTGCTCCTATTTTAGCACTGGCTAATTTATTTGGACGGAGGTTTTTGGGGATATATATAACTGGAGATACTGATAAATTAAACTCCCCCTCCCCCATTCCCCTCCCCTACTCATTGCAAAAAATACATCTGGACTGTACAGTATTTTAATTAGGTTGCTTAAGAATGGTATACATCAGTTAGACATTTACTATGTTAGAATAAAGATTCCCTGTTCTACAAAGATTCACTAATAAAACCATCTATGTTTATGAAAACATGTATTTGCTTCCTACTTTGTAAAGTAATCTCTAGGGAAAGCAAGTCATGACTTGATTGTTAAGCAAACAGAGCATGTACTGTAAGGCAGTACATTAGTGCAGTATATTATTATTGTTTCTCTTTTAAAGGTTGCATTTGCTGAGAGAACGAGTATTGTGACAGAATGACATATGTCTTTAGCTTAAAACACAATACAGATCCAATTCCTCCCGTTAACATGTGAAATAGAGCTGTATCTCCCAGCACATGAAAGGAGGTTATGTAAAATGTAAAAATAACCCAATACTTTAGTCTAATTCCCAAGTGTGTCTAACTGTTGACTTGAGACTGCAGTCTGGTTTTATCAATTATATTCTAGCACCAGCCAAATAGTCTATTTTTTTTAATAACACAATCCGTTTTCTATCTAATTTTAATTAGGATTCTCTTTTTGATGGATTCCAAGAAATATTTAATATAAGACAAAACATGTAGCTATAATCTTTTCTTATACCAATTTATCTCTGGATTTGCAATTGCTTTTTAATGTTGCAAATTTTGTCAAATTCTTGCAGATTACCTCCTTTTTAATAATAACTCAATATTGCAACTACGATATAAAATAATCTCATGCTTTATTAAGTAACTGCCATAGCTGGAGCAAAAATAGCCACTAATTTTAACTGAGAAATTTGGTCTGTTACAAGTTTCAATTCGCTATTAATATTTGTCCTAATGTAATATGTCTTTACTATAGTTGGTATATTTTCAATAGACGTCCAGTACTTGTAGCGTGGGTGCTTCAACAAGAATATTGAAAGTCTGCCTTTTGGTCAAGAATTACTTTGTTTTGTTTTCATTTCTGAGGAAATGTAATCAATGTGTAAATAAATTCATATTAGGGGATGAAAGGAAGGATTTTATTTATGAATGCAAACAGAGCTGAAACAGAAAAGTCAGGACTGTTGTCCTAGGCCCAATGGAGAAAGGGCCAACCTACTGTTTCTAGAGATTAGCGAATGTGTCAAAATTCAACCCGTGGATTATAAGCAGAGTTTTAGACAATATTTGAATCATGGACAAATATTAAAATACGAAGCTACATACCTCCAGCAGCCATCATTTGATTTGCACAAAAAAGCCCTGAAATATAAGCGTGTAAATACTTTTAGTTAGTGTCCCCTTAAACACACTTTCAAAGAACACATGGAGAGACAGCTGTGCACAAAAAAGCTATACAAATTATATTTAAATGACTCAGTTTAGCATATATCACAGGTTGTTTGAAGGTGTGTTTGAAAAATATATATAGTACATGGGACACTAACTAAAACCAGTATCTCTCTTTCTCTATTTGTGAATGCAAATAAACACTATCTTCAAGGTAAAGTCGAATGCCCAGGAATAATTTGAACAAGTCTATCTATCCCTTCACTCCACTCAAGAACTCTCTGAGGCCTAGGCAACAGCTGGAGTGCAGACCTGGGCAAACCTCACAGTGGGCCTGAATGCCAACTGTGACAGGGTAAATAAAAGCCACCAGCTATATGCCTGGCAGACATATGTTTAGTCTCCAATGCAGCAGTGATGAGGTTAACTTCAGCTGGGAAGCTCATAACAATTAGTTGGATCCCAGCTGCCTAATCAAGGTGTGTTAAAAACCGCAGGATGTACACACATGCAGTCTAGCTGGTCAGGAGACAGAAGTGAGTTACTGAAGAGATTACTGATATAAGGTCTGTTTGCAAAGTACATGGTTTATGAACTGTTGTGTCCTGCATGCTGAAGAGAAACTGCTTTGTTTGCCATGCTAAAGAGAAACTGCTTTGTTTGCCACGCTGAAGATAAGCTATTTTGTTTTGTCTGCTGAAGTGAAGCTATTTTGTTTTGTGTGCTGTATGTTTTTAAGGCTAAATAAATAAGCCATGTCAAGAGACCCTTCGTGTGTAGTTGCATGTACCCTGCAACATACGGTGTCAGAAGTGCCGGGATTTTGAAAGGCTCCTGCAGTAAAAGGGCCACACACACAAACAAGAATGAGAAAAATTGAAGAAATTTTGAAAGAGTTTCTGTGCGAGCAGACCAGACAGCAGGGAGAGTTAATGCAGGAGCAGGCCCAACTACTATTGCAGCAGCAAACACAGCTCCTAACCCAGCAGCAGACAGCACAGGATGAGCAGATGGCCAAGCTGCTGACCCAATTCCAGGGGTCTGTCAGTCCAGAACTTGCAAACAAACCCCCGGTCCTCCTGAGGAAAATGGCTCCGAACGAGGATCCAGAGGCTTTTTTACTGACATTTGAAAAGGTTGCCAAAGCTCAGGGCTGGGCTGCAGATCGCTGGGCAACTGCTTTGGCCCCGCTCCTCATAGGAGAAGCCCAGGCCTCATATCAGGGCCTCCCTGCAGATTAGGCAGTGGACTACCGACAAGTGAAAGCCGCCATACTGGATCACTTAGGTCTGACCACAGAGACTTACAAGCAGCAGTTCCAGAACATGAAGTACACCGCTAAGATGAGACCCCGGATCCTCACTCAGCGGTTATTGGACTTGTGTACACGCTGGATAAACCCGAGGAGTGCACTAAGGAGGCAATTCTTGAGCAGGTGGTTTTGGAACAATTTCTACAAATAATACCCCCTTCCGCACGCTCATGGGTAAAACGCCACACTGCTGAAACCCTAGCTTTGGCGGTCCGACTCGTGGAGAACTTCCTTTGGGCTGAACAGCAGGCGAGTGTCCTGGACCCGACTCCACCAGCACTTGGGGACGCCCAAAGAGAGAGGTCGGATCAACGGTGAACCTACGGCCCGTCCACGCGCAACCACCAAGTCCAACGGAAGGAGCAGTCGTTCCAACAAGGACGGAGTCCAAATGCTGGTCCCCGCCAAGACCCTCATCTCCTTCCTGATGTCGGCTCCTCGCAAAATGAGAGGAACTTCCGAGGACGTCGCCCACAAGACCCACCAGATGCCTGGTATCCAGTATCCGGTCCAGCGGAGCGCTATCCACGGCCCCCTCCTGCGAGGGAACCCTCTCCATGTTCCGCCTGCGAAGAACAAGGCCACCGGCAGGTGGACTGTCCACTGATGGATTGTTCATTCAGCAGGACCGTCGCCTCGGCCTTCACTGGAGAAAATTATAAGCCCTGGCTACTTCCAGCCCAGGTTGGGGGAAAAAACGTCCAGGCCCTTGTAGATTCAGGCTCTAGGAAAACTCTGGTCTTCCAGGAACTGTTACCGCCAACATGTGTTCTTTTGACTCCCCATGGAGTATAGAATGTATACACGGTGATGTTAAACGGTATCCGATGGCCTAAATCCGGCTACAGGTAAAAGGTCAGGAGGCCTACCTCGAAGTAGGAGTCGCTCTTTGGCTCCCTGCCCCCGTCATGCTTGGCCGGGGCTGGCCTTTCTTTTCGGACCTAATGGCTCCAGTCTCTCACAAGGAGCCTTATTCTATGGCTCAGGAGAACCCTGGAAAACTGTTCCCCTTCTCGGCAGAACTTTTTCCCAGTAGACACCGGGTTCAAAAGACTCGGAAGCAAAGACGCTCTGACAAACAGGATTGGTTGCAGAAATCTGGGTCTCAAGGTGACCATTCTAGTAGTCAGAGGTCACAAGTGATGGCTGGGGATGGCCAGAGGGAGGGGGATATGTGCCCTGGAGATTTACCAGACCTATACCTCCCTGATTTTTGCCAGAGGCAAAGGGAAGACCCAGTCCTTGCTAGACAGTATGATAAGGTGGTAAAATTTGATGAGCAGATTTTGAATGCACAGGGGGTGATAGTATTCCCCCATTTTGAATTATCAAATGATATCCTGTATAGGGTGAATAGGCAGACACAAACAGGGGAGGTCACCAGACAGATATTGTTTCCCAAGGTGTTTGTTAAAACTGTGTTCACTCTAGCCCATACTGTCCCTTGGGGTGGTCACCTGGGCAGGAATAAAACATTGGACCGTATTTTGTCCCGATTCTATTGGCCAGGGATGCATAGTGATATTGCTAAGTTATGTGCGGCATATCCGGAGTGCCAGCTAACTAGTCCGAAGGGACAAAAACCAGCCCCTTTGGTTCCTCTACCCTTGGTGTCAGTTCCCTTTGAGAGGATTGGGGTAGACTTAGTAGGACCTCTAGAACCTTCTGCGAAAGGACACAGGTTTATTCTTGTAATAGTTGACTATGCAACAAGATATCCTGAGGCGTTCCCCTTTAGAACAGCAACGGCGAAGCAAGTAGCCAACAAGTTGTTGGAGCTGTTCTCACGGGTTGGACTTCCCCAGGTTATGTTGACAGACCAAGGTACAAATTGTCACGGTGACTTATGACAGGCTGCAATTTACACCAAATAACTGGGTTGAACTGGTACGAGACTTAGATATGATAAAATATAATTTATTCCTTGATAAAGGTGAACACACGAGATATACAAATAACAGGCAAAATATGGACACTTACTTAAAGGTTAGGACAAGAAAGCCATCAGGATACAGGATGGGCCATTTTTTCCATAATTCAGTTGACATCACAGCAATACATGCAGATCATGAATGAAGACATTTGAGTAAGGGTTGACTCTGACTTATATACCATTTTAACCCTTCTCTTACACTCAAGGCGCCGAGCTGTCTAGCAAAAAATCCCTTTGAAGCTCTTTGAAGCAGATTTTTGACTTCTATTGTTAGTGTGAAGTATCACACTTAACAACCACTCAGTTCCTTGGTTCCTGGTCCCAGCATAAACAATTAGGCAGATAGCCTTTGATCACCGGGCTATGTTAATTCCTGCAGGATGCCCTTCCTGCCTATTAACATAACAGATGGAGTCTGCAGTTTCCAGAACAGACCCAAACCACATATACATTTTAATACATACACATATTAAAATACCCGGTTCTGGTAGGTCCAGCGGGTCCAAACTTTCCAGACCTTAATGCCGGAACTGGAACACCATATGGTCCGAGTTTCAGCCCGCTAGGACCTTGGGAACCGGAGTTACACAAATATCACATAAACCGTTTCATATTTTATTATAAAAATCTCCGCTAAAAAGAAATCTCAGCGTTTCACTAACTCCGCCGCCGTGGGTTTCAATGGAGCAACTCCGCTGTTGTAGTCAATGGAGTTTCCTGCCACAGACTTTCAATGGGGAACCGCCGCCATTGAAGTCTATGAGAAAATCCACAAATCTTTACATTCGTCCACACTCCGTCTGGTTGGTCTGAGGGGGCTGGGAAGGGGCATGCATTGAAGCCGGAACCTTGGCTACATGCCACCCAAATCCCATCCCTCTGGGCATTCCAGAACCGGAGCTATGGACTTACACTTTTCAACATTTTACACTTAGTCATTTTTCCGCCATGCGGCTTTTCCCCCATTGGAATCAATGGCAAAGGTCCCGAACTTTCAAGGGGGTCCATACTCCGTCGGGTTGGTCCAAGAGGGTCAAGGAGGGTTCTGCAGCCATGCCAGAGCAGTGCCTACAGGTTCCCCAAACCCTGGCCCTCTGGACCCTCCGGAACCGAAGATATTGACTCATGATTTTCAGCTTTTCACACTTAGTCGAAATCCTGAGCTTTTTCTGCCGCCGCCATTGGAACCTATGGCGCGACCCGCTCTCTTGGCGTGACCCTTCTGGGGGGTCCAGGATTCGGGGACCCGGTGGTGGTCGAGGTGGGGGGAGGCCTAGGAACTAGGGGCAAAACAATTTTATTTCTAGGTGCTCTAGAACTGTAGATTCGCACGCCACTTATCATTGAACTTGACTAAAGTGATTTAACTCTTTTAAAGGACATTGTATCCGCTTTGCGGTTTTGCGGTTTTGCGGTTTTGCGGTTTGGACGGCAGCCAACTCGTTCCTGGAAAGCGCCGTCGAGGAATCTCCATTGAAGTCAATGAGCCCATTGACTTACAATGGGAAACTGCCGCTCCTCCTCTCGGACGCCATCTACTGGTCTTCACGGGAAACAGGTCCAAAACAGCAAGATCCACCTTTGAAATGCATTGAGCTCTAATGGCGGCCTATGGGACTCTGCAAAATGGTGCCTGAAAAGGCGGGAAAATTACACAAAGGGCTATAATCACTAAAGAAATATTAACCCTTGCCCTCCCAGATGGAACCCAGCATGTAGGTGATGCAAACACTGGCATAACACGATACATTTACACAGGGGAATAAACATTTGGATATTGAAGCAAGGCAAAACACATTACTGGACCTCAGTCCAGTTAACCCCTTGCTTCCCTGATGAGAGTAGAGGGTGGCCAAATGGGGGTGTAACCCCTTTAATCCCGAGCCAAATACTCTCTCTTGTCACACAAATTTTATGGCTAAACTGATGCAGGATGTCTTAAAATTACTAGAGGTCAAGTCTGTTTGGACATCGGTCTACCATCCACAGACTGACGGATTGGTGGAAAGATTTAACCGAACTCTAAAAGGGATGCTGTGGAAATTTGTAGATTCAGAGAAGAGAGCCTGGGATGGACTTCTCCCTTTTCTGCTGTTTGCAGTGCGGGAAGTTCCCCAGGCCTCCACGGGATTCTCTCCATTTGAACTGCAGTATGGCCGCCAATCATTATATTTTATATATATATAGTTTATATTACCAATATTTATACATTTCCTTGTATTGTAATATTTAGTGAAGTGCTTACCTCTAACGTATATAATAAATACAAAGTACACCCACCTGAAACTGTAAATAATTCCATCTAAATTATCTGCATTACAGTTATGTTGGGAATATTACCAGTTCTAATATCTGCTGTCAGTCTATTTAAAAGGTACTGACTTAAAGTGTGCCCTTCCATGTCTGATTTTCACAATCCAAATGTATTGAACAGTACTAATCCTTACCAGTTATCAGGGGTAACCGTAAATTTACACAACATACAGTATAAAGCATAAGGCTTTGGTCCCGCTGCGTCCGGCGGCGCGCGTGGCCGCGTGCACGCTACTTACCATCTGATGGTATCCTCCCGAGCAGGTCCCAGTCCCTCCTCCCTGCACAGCTCACTAAACGCTGTGACACATCAGCCGCCAGGAGATGCAAGAGAATTGTAATCCCAAGCGGCGACGCGTCACGTGGTGTGACTGTGAGCCAATGAGGAGAGGAGGAGGGGAGGGCTTTGGAGAGGAGGAGGGGAGGGCTTTGGAGAGGAGGAGGGGAGGGCTTTGGAGAGGAGGAGGGGAGGGCTTTGGAGAGGAGGAGAGGATGGCTTCAGAGAGGAGGAGGGGAGGGCTTTGGGAAGCGGGGAAAGCAGCTGCAGCACCAGCACCAAGGGAGCCCCCCTGCTCCATCCCACAGACTCTCTCCTCTGTGTCTGCAGATGCTCGAGGGGGAGGGAACCCCTGGCAATGAGGAGAGGGGGCTTCGGGGAGCTGGGAAAGCAGCTGCAGCACCAAGGGAGCCCCCTGCTCCCTCCCACAGTCTCTCTCCTCTGTGTGAGCCGAGACACACTCCGGCACAGTGTGATGGCCCCGCCCCCCTGCTCCCTGCTCCCTCCCACAGACTCTCTCCTCATAGCAGATGCATGAGGGGGAGGGAACCCCGGAAACGAGGAGAGGAGGCTTCGGGGAGCAGGCAAAGCAGCTGCAGCTGCAGCACCAAGGGAGCCCCCCTGCTCCCTCCCACAGGCTCTCTCCTCAGAGATGCTTCGAGGAGCGTGTAGGCGGGGGAGGGAACCCCCTGACACACAGTGATGGCCCCGCCCCCTATGTCATTGCCGCGCCCACCCGACCCATTTTGGCTTACCCCCTGCTCCAGCTTCCGCTCCCTACAGACCGCAGATAGCGGTCAAGTGCCTCTCCACGCGCCGCCTGTCTGCAGTGCGGGCGCGTGGTCTGAGGCAGCGGGGCCTTAGCCTTATGTTCATCACCCTTAAAGCTAGTAGAATATCTAAGAATATTATTTGAAAATAACTGCTAATGGAAATGGAATCAGTGACGAACACATTCAATAGTAAATATATGACTTCCTAAGTTTGGCATGGCATAAAAATGCAAGAGTAGGCTATTTTTTAAGTAGCATTCAACAATCTACAGACATTTGTAGGACCTTAAATGGGCTCTGTCCCCAGCTGCAGCTATATTCACAAGGGAAAACACAATACCCCAGAGAGAAGGTGAGATTTCTGGGGTGCAAACCCTACTCGTGATTGAAAGAGGGGACCTTCTTATATCTCAACTGGTCAGTTATAGTTAATGTAAGTGAATTTACACATTAATTCCTAGAGGACAGTTACAAAAAAAAAAAAGAGAACTAAAATCACACCATAGTAATAACAAGCCTCAGAAGTTAAGAAATCATGTGTGTAATTACACTAATGTATGACATAGAGTGAATTTGCAATGGTATAATTCAGCATAATTCATTATATGAATAGCATGGATGAAAATGTGATACATTTGTGTTTGAATACAGAAAAGTAACTACAGATTATTTGCTAGGCTGATTTTTCATGAAATGCAATTTGCCCATTGATGTGTTTAAAGGTACGTTGGCATTTCTTCTTCAATATTTGAATGACAATTCCTGTTATGAGGTCACTTTTCTTTGAGCCAAATCTATGCAAAGAAAAAATAATGAACAGTTGTTGATAATAAGGTTGTACAAAATTAATTTCTGCTGAGCACTAGAGATGGGCAGACTGGCCCTTCCATGATTTTCCCTGGCTTTTCATTCAAAATCTGATCTATGCGTTAAAATCCAATTTTGGATTGTACCAACTATAATCTGCGTGCATTATTTAATGTCTGTTCATAAATCTTGGTTTCTTCTTTTTTAAGTAATCCAACATCAGATTTAATGTAAATCCACCATAGCATTAAAAAAAATGGATTAATCCGCCACCATAAATCCAAAACCCTTGATTTACTGATAGATGGAACAGTAATTTATTTAACACGGGCTGAACATACATATTTTAATGAACAACAAGACAAGCGCTGTGCATATTGTTATTATTTATTTATGAAGCGCAAACATATTCTGCAATGCTATAAAATGGAGTACAGAGTTATGTATATTACAAAAACATTTATAATAAAGTTGGCACTCAAGTGGTCTTGTGAAAAAGTATAAATAGATTTATTGGTAGTTGGTCAACGTTTCGGTAAGCTTGCAGGCCTTTCTCAAGATACACAAAAAGTGGAAATTGCGCTATGAATACCCTACCAGGTTAACATAAAGTAAAAAAAAGACGCCAAAAGTGCTGCAAATGCAGCTCAAATGTAAAGTGACAAGGTGTTGCAAACATAAATAAACTGATACCAAATGTTCAAAATGCATAAGAAATTAAGAAAAACATAAAAATTTGTACAAAAAACAAATTAAAAAAAATGATTATGAAGACAATTAATTAAACACTATCAGATCACAATAAAACAAGTGATAGACAGCACTCAAGAGAGATAAATAATGTGCGTGCAGGGTGCAATGGGACCTAGGGGACCCTAATTCCCCTAAATCATATATAAAATGCAAAGGTGTCCCAGCACTCACTGTCTATAAAGAAAAGCTCTACTACAAGAGTATGTCTGAAATATGCAATAAGTTTTAATGAGAACACAAGGAAAAAATGACTTGGAGTTGCACATCAGATTGGAAACAGAGTTTTATGGAAGGGGAGTGGGAAAGGGAGACAAGGTGACAACACACTACAAAAACAAGGGGGGAAAACACACTAAAAGGAGGAGGGTATGTAAGGGGGCTATCAGATCACATATGTATGTCAATATCAATTAATCTGTTGGCACTATTATGTTACCTCATAGTCCAACAGAAAATAAAACCAAAAATATAACACACATAAGAACTGACTTGTATAGATTATTGTGTCATATACAGTAGTTGATACTAAATGTATATTTCATTGTCATAAGTGTGTTATACAGTACGTGCTCAGGATCAAGGTATGTCAACAAAATCACAACAATCAATAGAGACGTTTAACGATATCTGATCCTTAATTGGGACTGGGACTGCAAAATTCAAAATAATCAGGTATCGCAATATAGGTAAATTGGATACAATTTGCTGTGGGTGTGCAAACCTAGCTTAAAGTTACTTATCCCTATAATAGAGATATGGACAGCATCTGGGGTGAGTATAAAGGTTAAATGACATGTACAGTACTATGGAAAAGGTTGTAGACCTTGATGACTTCTATCATGTATTAAACCCTGTACAGTAGGTATAGAAACTGTGCCGTAAGTCACATATCCCTGCATGTGATCACCAGCTGGGATACAGACGCATCATGTTTCTATCCTGGCCGCAAACTTGCTCAGAGTGGATTGTAGGGCTAAGAGACATGATCTATCCTCATCATTATGCCATCAAGCAATGGTCATGTTTAGAGTGTATAAAGAATGTGGACTTAAAGGCTGTAATATTTGGTTTGAATGGTATTAGCATAGTTATCCCTATGTATCTCTCCTATACTTGGTGCAAAAGTCAACACAATAGGAGAATCCAGCTGTCTGTCATGCTATATTACATAATCATTGACCGGCTTCTGCTGTTCATGTAGATGCTCAAGCAAATTTAAGGTGGAATTCAGCATGTAGGCACCTCAATTTTTAGGTGGTGACGAGGCAGGTAGTTTTGCTCCTGCAACTTAGACAGAACATTGCGGGCTGTGTACGATCGGTTAAAGTGAGCATATTTTTTTCTGGTTACGGACAAAATGCTCTGCCCAGTTCAACACTGAGCTAGGAAATAACTGACTAGTAAATTAAGTGTAAAAGGGGACGATAGACAGCACTCTGATAGTGTTAAATTTATGCAATTGCAGGGTGCACGGAACAAAAGGGGACCCTTATTCCCCTGTATAGTACTAACAAATCTAAATGCCCATTTGTGATACTGGTTTCTGCAAACACATTTGATTTATTTCTGGTTCGTTTTATTATTAAATGTTTATTCTGCATTACAACTGTTTTCATCATTTAGCTATTAGACATTGAGTGCTGGTACTTACGTAGATTTGTTAGTAAATTAAGTATGTGTGCAAAACAAGGAATGTGTGTCATGTTGCCTTGTTTCAGTGCTGCAACCAAGTTTGAACCGTTATCACCCTCCACAAACCCAACCTCAAGGCTGTGGGAGTCAGCCACCACTCTATGACCTTCTGTATTTTTGCTAACACATCATAAGCTGTGTGTGCCTTTTTTTTTAAAACTCTGGATACATAAAGTGGCATGTCTATGGAACGTCTTGCTGCTGAAGACGTTGACTGTCTTTTTGTCTGACAATAGTAAAGCACCCCAATGGGCAGAAACAGTCAGGTAGTAACCCACTACTCCACATCAGTAGTGAGGTGTACAATACCCAACTTCTCTCCGACTGTGCAAGAGCCTCAACCACTGATCTAACAACTTTGCTGTACAGTTTAGGATGCGTCTTGCTAGAGAAATAGGATCTGCTTTGGATGGTCCAACGTGGCTCGGAACTTTGAAAAAGCTGCCTGAACCCCTCAAATTCAACAAATTTGAATGGCAACAAGTCTATAGCACGCATTTTAGCTAAATCGCCATTCAGCTCCAGAGCTCTTTCATGGGTGCAATGGGATTCTTTTCCTTTTTGAAACTCTTCCTGAACTTTGGGCTGCTGATGTTGCATTGAGGTTCTGCATAGTTCAGGCTGCTTGTACTAGTATTTGAAGCAGTAGCATTTCCACTAACATCATGTCTGCTTTGAAAACTGCTGCCGTGCAGGAGAGCACGTTTAGCACCCACACCATAATCATCATTATTTCTATTATTCATCATCATCCCTATTACCCCAAGATCATCAAAATCCCCATCATTATCAAATACATTACCACCATGAGACAATAGTGATTATATTGGGTGTGTGTGTGTGTGTTACAGAGTCTACAGAGGCTAAGTCTAAAAGTACAGGGAAACAACCTCAGGCGAGGAGAAACCTGCTTGTGCAGCCAACACAAAACAGACAAACAATTTCTTCAAAGTGCAGGTCTCCTCAAAGATAGAGATACAAAGTAGAGCTTTACTCACAAGTTCATAATGAAATTCTCCTTTAATGTGACAGCCAAGAACAGTGGAAAGACAATGTTTCAGGTCCCATCACCTGATGAAAGGTCCATATGGGACCTGCAATGTTGTCTTTCCACTGTTCTTGGCTGTCACATTATAGGAGAATTTCATTATGAACTTGTGAGTAGAGCTCTACTTTGTATCTCTATCTTTGAGGAGACCTGCACTTTGAAAAAAATGTTTGTCTACAGAGGGTAACCTATTGTTTCCATCTCCTCCTGTGATATTACACGGTGTTGTCTGTTTGCTGCCACCACCCTGTGTCTTATTCTGGCTATCTAAGGTTGCCTGCCACTTAGGTGGTGGCTGGTCATATAATCTCTTAAACCAGAGGTGCCAAGTAGGGTACCTGGCCTACCCCTTTTCACAACAGTTCTACATAAGCAACATGTAGCTGTAACCAGTTCCTTTGAGAGTTGAAAATAACACCACGCATAGCTCTTGTATGGCCAACAGGAGACATAACTGGTGTTTCTGGACAAACTTGTGAATGTAGTCGTAATCATCAATGTTGTGGTTGGGGTGTGGGTGGTGATGGTGTTGGCCCTTTGTAACAGAGGGTGTTGTTGATGCTGATGAGGAGGAAGGAAAACTCAATGAGGTTGATAATGATGATGATGTTTGCTTCTGTTGATTAAATAATGAATATACATGGTTGTTGCTATTATTATTACTACTTGCAGTTTTCACTTTACTTGTGATTAAATCTATATTGTCACAATCTTTAAGAACAATGACAATATCATCACTTTTATCTGAAACATTATCATACTCATCATTGCCCCAGCCACTGCCAGCACCAGTGCAACCACTAGCACTTCTTAAATCGCCGTCTTTAACAGCATCAGCTACATCCTCATCAGTTTCCTCATTCATAACAAGTGATATTTGAACTGATGAATCATCATCAAATCCGCTCACCTGCTCCTCCAAGTCATCAAGCCCCTTTGATTGTGACTCCCCATCTTCAATATCTGACTGTTTTAACAGCTCTTCATAGTCTAGTAATAGCAATTTCAGAGCTTGGTCGGCATTAGTGATTTTATTTTACTGTGAAAAGAAAGATGTCCTTTTTGCAAATAACAATAATGTTAGACTTGGCAGCAGTAACATGCACAGCAGAAAATGGCTCTGGTGTCAGTGTTGGTGGTAGGCCTGGCTTTTCCCTAGAACTGACAGTTTTGTTAACATTCTCAATATTACACTTCCACACATTATCATTTTTTTGTTTCAGAATTACTACTTGCTAGGGCAATAGCCTGTTGACTTGAACGTCCAGTTCCCTTTTAATATCTCTTCATTGTCCACTAGAGAGAGGGGGGACAAGGGACATGAGCCTTCTGCAGTGAAACTGTGATTCAGTGACAGTGTCAATATTGTCCTTCCACTTATCCTTGCTGTGGAAGAAAGCACAACCTCAGCGCTACCACAAATGTGCCACAAATGGGCCATTCAAATGTGAATAAATACAATAATAATAATATCAAATCAACACATATAAAAATGTGAATACGTGAATGAATGTTAATTTGATCAGTGATCACCTCTTAAATTCGAAAATTCTGCAGCTAGGAGGTGACAAGGATTATCCAGATCCTATGTTGGTCCTAAAGAAACAATTGTCCTCCTCGGTGCTGTTCTCATACAATCGGTACTCTGTGTTTTGTATAAAAAACAAGAGAAAAGAAAACAATGTATAGTAGTAGACTTTGCACTTAATCAATATTATCCTTGGGTAAATACCCAAGAAAATAATGGTAGACAGATACCATATATCTCAGACCACAATTCTTTACAAACACCAAACAGGAGAAAAGAACATAGGGTATATGGTTTCAGAGGAAATCACCTTGAGTGTGAATAGTAGATAATTTCTCCTATTATGTACTGCACTAAGTACAAACACTTGATAGGGACTGAATAGAACACTCACACTACACTGATAATCTTTAACGTAGTCACCAGTTGATGGTGAGTGGATACAGATAATAGGAAATTATTCGAGTAGTGATGGGAGAGACAAAAAAAGGGAAACATAGTACAGATCCACAAAAAAAATCTAAAATTTAATAAAACATATAAAACGGACACCAGGAGTGCCACTTACAATGTAATTCATAAACCTAAATTCTGTCAGTCTACCATTATTTTCTTGTACAATTGATGGAGTATTTACCCAAGGACAATATTGATTAAGTGCACAGTTTACTACTATACACTGTTTTCTTTTCTCTTGTTTTTTTAAACAAAACACTGAGCACCGATTGTGAAAGAACAGTGCAGAGGAGGTTAATTTTTTCTTTATCCCTGCTATGAGTACTAGTAGTAGGCGCACCATCAGCACCACCTTTAACTGATTTAACTTTATCCGATTCCTAACCACCACAACGATCTCGACCAAAACTATGTCATCTCTTCTTACCCCTCCACGTCTACTATCCAAATGTTTACTCAAACCACTAACACTAGATGCACTGCAGAGATTGAATGAGAGAAATTAGATGGGTATACGTTTACCCTCCTTGAAAATAATTGACAGTATTCTTAATATGATGATTATTAAATATTAATATACTGCTATATAAAAGTTAATATACTAGACACAGAAACATGAACAGGAGCCCAGAGCCCAAGGGCCTACACGACACTAACACGGTTTCCTCACTATTAGTTCTACTTAACTCCAGTCAGTCACAGGTTAGTCAATGCTGGGTTAATGGTTCAGCTACACGTTTTATTAAGTAAACAATGTATAAATGTTTAAGCTATAATACATATTACAGCAAAAGCCTAACTAACCCACAGCTAAACCCTACTACACAATGGTTTCAGCTTGAGACAGCACCACTATTTATACCCCTTCTTGGCTCCTCCAGCCCCTATTATAATTCAATTTATCTGATTCAGTTCCAATTCTATATTCAGGTTCGAATTACTAATCCAGATTTTCATTGATAGAAAATAAAAGGTGGATTTAACTTTTTGATCCACGGAATGTCGGATTCAAATTAAAATAAATGTTTTCCCATGGTATACAGACAATAACAGAACAAACAATGAACAAGAATGTCCTTGGCGCACTATCTGGTAAACAACCTGACAGTAATGAAGTCCAAATGTCCTTGATGATAGGGATAATAAATCCGAAATTCAATCACACTTGAGGTCCTTGGAGGTAGTTGAATCAAATCTGTGATAATATAGAAAACAGAACAACCATTGCGCAGTACTTCTGGTCAACCATCAACTCCCCCACCGTTGCCAGCTACTTACTTAAAAATAGATTAAAAAGGGCCTCAAAAGGTATCTTTCACTTCTTTCCCCGTTGCCTGATCTCAGCTTGGTTGCCAGGCGAAATGCCTCCTCCGCTCAGATATAAGCCTCTCACCAGCACAATACCGGAAAGTAAGGAGATATGGCCAATGGTATGATACCGTAACAATTTAATACAATAAAATTACAAGACTATACAACAGTGCACTCACATGTCCATAGTCCCTATGTGTATGATACAACGTGCCGTCCGCTTGCGTGGCAGGATACCGGGATGCTGCAGATGGAGGTGAGATTTGGCTGCAGGTGAGATGTGCCTGCAGCTTGGTTTTCCAAGAGCTCCCACTCAAAAACAAGAGTGGGAGCTCTTGGAAAACCAAGCTGCAGGCACACCGATTACTACCTAAAAGGCAAAGAGTGCCTTGATTACCTTATTATGGCTGTAGCACTCATTGCCTCCTATACTCCATTACCCCTGAAGAAGTGACGTCAGCAGTCACGAAACGCGCGTAGGGTGGAGTTTGTGTAGCAGTGGTATGACGTTCACGCATGCGGGGAGGAGAAGTGGTGCTTGGGCAGTGACGTCATCTGAGGGAGACGAGGCGCTCCGAGTCGCGGCCACGAAACGGGGATACAAGCCAAATCTCACCTCCATCTGCAGCATCTGCAGAAGCCAAACACCCAATAAGGACACTATCTATATTATTGGTGATTTCAACTCCAAAGTGGGAACTATGGCAGAACCCGAAATCGTTGGAAGTTTCGGTTTAGGAGTGTGGAATGAGGCAGGAGACCGACTGGTTCAATTCTGTCAAGAACATAGGCTAACGATCACCAACACTTGGTTCGGACAACCCAAACAGTGGCTGCACACCTGGACATCACCAAGTGGAAAACACAGAAACTAAATCGACTACATTCATTGTCAAAAGAAGTGGCAGAGCTTGGTCTTGGCTGTGAAGACATACCCTGGTGCTTATTGCGGATCAGATCACCAACTGCTGGTAGCCACAGTCAAACTCAGATTCTGCAACACCAAACAAACATCAGCCACAAGGAAATTCGACACAGACAAGATCAGACCCAGCTATGCAGTCAAAGTAAAGAACAGATTTGACCTCCTCGCTACAGAAGAAAGGCACCCAGATGAGATGTGGGAAGAAGTGAAAGCATCCGTTATTGAAACAGCCTTAGAACATGTCCCGTACAAGAAACCATCGAAATCAGCCCAGTGGATTTCCGATTCGACCATCAGAATCGCAGAAGAGAGAAGGAAGACCAAAGCTACTGGGAACAGACAAGATTTCAGAAGGCTGAATGCAGAATTCTAAAGAGAGACAAAACAAAACAATTCTAAAGAGAGACAAAACAAAACAGAGTCTAAAGAAAAGACAAAGAGAACTACTGGAATGAACAGTGCCAGAAGAAGAAGGAAGCAATCAGGAAATGTCATATGCAAGAACTCTACACCCACGTGAAGGTCAACATTCAAGGCTCGGGAGGCAACAGTTCGTGGGAGCAATGGCCAGGAATTGCATGAACAGAAAGTAATACGCGATCGGTGGAAAAAATACACAGAAAAGTTGTATGAAAGTGAACATCAGAACCATGCGGTGGAGGAGAATGAGACACTGGAGCTGGAGCCAGATATTCTGGAGGAAGAAGTTGTATGGGCAATGAAGCAATTAGCCAACCGAAAAGCCCCAGGAATCGACGGCATACCAGCAGAATTGATCAAGCCCATACCAGCGGCAGCATTAACAGTGTTATGTCAACACATATGGAGCACGTGTGAGTGGCCAAAAGAATGGAACAGAGCAGTATTCATCCCAATTTCGAAGAAGGGTGACACGAAGGATTGCTCGAGTTACCGCACCATAACCTTGATACCACACGCAAGTAAAATCCTTCTGAAGATTATCCAACTCTCACTCTCTCAGACACACTCTCATTCACTCTCTCAGACACATTCTCTCTCTCACTCCCTCAGACACACACTCACTCAGAAACACTCTCTCTCACTCACTCTCTCAGATGCACTCTCTCCCACACTCTCAGACACACACTCTCCCACACTCTCAGACACACTCTCCCACACTCTCAGACACACACTCTCTCAGACACACACTCTTCCAGACACACACTCTCCCAGATTCTCACACACTCTCAGACACACACTCTCCCAGACTCTCACTGATACACACACACACACACACACACACACACACACACACACACACACACACACACACACACACACACACACACACACACACACACACACACACACACACACACACACACACACACACACACACACACATACACACACACACACACACACTGTCACAGATACACACACAGTCACTGATACACACACACACACAGAGTCGCTGATACACACACAGTCACTGAAACACACACACAGTCACTGATACACACACACACAGTGGAGAGCAGTGAAGAGCAGAGGCAGCGACGGATGTGAGTGACTGGAGGGGGGGAGGGGGGAAAGGCAGGAGATCTGTGCAGGCGGCTACCCGGCTCCCCCTGCACACAGTCACTGATACACACACACACACACAGTCACTGACACACATAAACACAGTCACTGATATACACACACACAGATACACACACACAGATACACACACAGATACACACACACACAGATACACACACAGATACACACACACACAGATACACACACACACACAGATACACACACACAGATACACACACACAGATACACACACACACAGATACACACACACAGATATACACACAGATACACACACACAGATACACAAACACAGATACACACACACACAGATACACACACAGTGGAGAGCAGTGGAGAGCAGAGGCAGCGACGGATGTGAGTGACTGGGGGGGAGGAAAGGCAGGAGATCCATGCAGACGGCTCCCCGCCTCCCCCTGCACACCCTGCCAGGACAGGCAAATGTACAACTCCCCCCCAGCACCCCCGCTACCTTCTCCTATCACACGGGGCAGAAGGGGACGGGACACCGCGCAGCCACCAGCAGACCGAGGAGCCAGGAGTGGGAAGGCAGACACACACACTCACTTTGTGCTCTGCACAAAGCGGAAGCCCCGCCTCTGGCTTCCTCTGACCTGCAGCCAATCCCCTGCAGCCCGGCCGGCATTAAGGAGGGATGGTGGGGAGGGGTAATCGGAGGGATGGTGGGGAGGGGTAATCGGAGGGATGGTGGTGTGGGATAATCGTGGCACCCCTCTAGGCAAGCCATGGCGCACCAGGGCGCCGCGGCACACAGATTGGGAACCACTGGGTTAAATGTTAAGTGGTAACATTTCTATGAGTATAGAAACCTTTAAAAAACTATTTTGAGGTTCTTCTGCATTGTTTAGTTAATACTTAATAACACATTTGATGATAATAATAATAATAATAATAATAATAATAATAATAATAATAATAATAATAATAATAATAATAAACTAGAATGAAACTAGGAAAAAAGACTAACAAAATAACACAAAATAAAAAAAATCTGAAAAAAAAAATCTGAGTGAAAATTAAATGATGATTGAGCATAACCTTCAGCCCAATATATAAAGTATGGTGTGGTGGCATCCTCTAATGAAAGGAACGGTGATGTTACACCCCTTGTTTGGTAACTGGGTGTGATAATGTGATCTCATGTTGGGGCCCACAATTCTCTGTTGTCAGTCTCTGTTGTCAGTCTCTGTTTTCAGTATGTATCATAGTCTCCCATTTGACAAAAAAAATGAAAAAAATCAGAAATAGAGCAACCCCCCTGCGCCCCTACCATGTTAGTTAAAGCAAGAAATATCTCACTATACCTTTCCAGAGGGTGGGGGAAACCTGTTAAATAATTTAACGTCCATGCTGTGTCAAATACGTACAGTAGCAACTTAATTCTACGCTAACAATATACACTGACTTTGAAGGTTTTACATTACTGTAGGTTCGTCTTGATATTTGTTTAGCACAAAGCATTTACATCTCTGTCAAGCACATTCTGCTTCTGTGGGCCAACATTTTTACTAAAATCCTTTAACGCTTTCAAAACCTCAAGTGCGCACTTGAGGATAGAACCTATGAGGTTTAAAAAAAACTCTGTACACTATAGTTTCATCTATGTAGGACTCTAATGTTGCCTGCTAAAAGGTATCACAACCTACATCAGATCTGCTTTTCTCCAGGACCAATATGGCTGCCAGAACTTTGAACTGTGTCTTGGAATACAGTTATATATTTATTTTTGTAATTATTGCTTTCATTTGACATTTTTCCTGTATTCTTTTGAAAGATTCAAGAGTTCTGTGAGTTGCAGGTCCAAAAATAATATATTTTTTACATATTGCGCTTCATAGCTTATTATCGCATGTGCTATATGGGAAAATTACCATTTTTATTTTATTCTGTGTTTTATACTGTATAACAAAAGGCACATACTTCACACCTAGATTGTATGTTTTATTAAACATTTTAATATGTTACGTCAGTACAGGTATTTTAATGAATAGATACAATACAACAATAGGAGAAAAAAAAAGATTTCTTGGCGAAGATACATGGATTGCATATTTTTATTTAGTATGTTTAGCGAATAAAGTACATGCAGATTTTATAATAATACAAAGAAGGGGTAAATTATAGGTGTTTTACTCCTAAATAAAAAAAATTGAATATGTCCTAATACACAGTTCAAAAAATGACAAAAAAAATATGAATTTCCCATTATTACAATATTTTAGTTGTTTTAAATACTGTATATGTTATATAGTAAGCTTTTCAAGTTAGTTATGGACTCATTTGGAGACATTATTTCTAATATAGTGATATAGTACTGTATATCGCATGTGTTTGATTCAGTTTCAGAAACAACTTCTAAAAATGTGAAGGGTTTTGATATTGCATTAAAAAATGTAGGACATACACTGGCGACACACTTTATTCGAGCTCGGCTAGTCCCACGAATTCGGGTATACCCGGGTGTATTGAGGTTTGTGACTGTTTTCTGCCCGAGTGCAATGAGGTATTTTCCAGGCAGGGATTGAAGCATTTTATTCCCGCTGGCTGCAATACTGCAGAGTATATATATATATACTGCATTACAATTCATGAATTTATGCCATCTGGTAGACACGCGAAGCATTGCAGCCTATTAAATCCTAATCATTATAATTTAACAGATCAGCCGCCCGTCAGCCAGGCATGAACCCAGGCTGGGAAGGCAAACGCAACGGGGCTTGTCAGAGGTGAGGAGCGGCGCATTCCAGGTATCTGCCAGGTACATACTGGGTATTTGCTCGAATAAAGTGTGTCGGTGCAGTATACAGTGGTGTTAAATGTTTTCTTACTCCCTGAGGTCTTTGATATTGCATTAGTGTGCAATTTACAGAAATTGGATTTCATTTCATTATCATCCAATTTAGGCCATCCTAAAATGAAAGCTATATTACATTTGTTCATCTATATCACTATGAAATACTGCAACATGTACAACAATGTGGCCTCTGGGCATATTTGCACATATAGCAATTCCAGAGAAAGATTGGTATTATCAATCATATCTTGGCTGACTGCTATAATGTAATTGAATATTTTATCCTATGCAACAAAACAAATATTAGGTTAATCTAGTCAGATATTCAGGTTTATAAATAAAGCTTCTGCACTCCTACATGATTGCTGTACTCTTTTTATAGACTAAACCCAATGAACTGTAGGACAAATATAATTGTGTAAAAATATTTAAGAGGGTAATCTAACATTTAGCTCACAATAAATTCCGTCACACTATGATAGATTGGATCGTTTGACTATCATAATGTAGTTCCTTACAGTTAAGGTCTGGTTAATGCATATCCACAAAGCTAATTATATGCAACAACAATCGCCGTTGTTTAACTCGTTAGAATAGACTTAACGACATGTTAAGTTAGCACTAGGGCACTCTCTCTGACCACGTTCCAAATAAAACCAATATAATCATAAAACACTTATATTACCGTGATGGATGACCCCCCCCCGTATACCGCAATAGTGGTATGCGCCTTAGGAGTCCAATGTCTGCAGCTCAGAAACCCATTTGGGGAACCTTTCCTTGTTCCCCGAATGGAATGGTGGAGGCAAAAAACAAGGGAGAGCGCAAATCAATTAAAGTAGAAATATGCAAAGTAAAATCAGAAAGGCAGACTGGTTAGTGATGTAGCCAGACTTACCTCACACCTCAATTATGCACAAGGGTAAAAACGAACATCAGTCAATGCACTCATTTTGGTGTATTCTACATAGGGATGGGTTAGTGCAAATTGGATATAAAATTATTGTACAACATAAATACTCACACGGGGCCTTGTGTGAGTGCAGGCTTCTCAAAGGTTTCTTTTCTCTTTCCCCTCTGGATTGTGGAGTCTCTGCTTATCTTCTCCTGGAGTTTCTTCTTGCCAGGAATCTTTGAATACTCTCCCCCAATAACAGTGAGATATAGAAAAGGTGGAAGTAAACCACTTGGAATTTATTAAAACACACACAATAGTACTGTATACACTTACATCTCACTGCTTCTGCGTCCGGGCAGCAGACAGTGGAACGCACAGCTGGAACGCATCCACACTCTTCCACTACGGTGGCCTCCGGGGGTAAAATGTCTTTGCGAATTAGAGGTGTGAGGTAAGTCTGGCTACATCGCTAACCAGTCTGCCTTTCTGATTTTACTTTGCATATTTCTACTTTTATTGATTCGCGCTCCCCTTGATTTTTGCTTCTACCATTAAGCGTGTACTACCTGGGTGAGAGAGAGAAAGGTCCAACTATACTAGAGTTCATATATTAATTAAAAAATAAAAATAGATATGGAAAAGGTATTTCATTCAGCCTCTTTCACATTTTATAGTCACTATTATGGTCTGTGAAACCCTCATTATATCACTACTACAAATAAAAGAGAGAGAGAGAGAGAGAGAGAGAGAGAGAGAGAGAGAGAGAGAGAGAGAGAGAGAGAGAGAGAGAGAGAGAGAGAGAGAGAGAGAGAGAGGATTGACAGAGAGAGAAAGAGAGAGAAAAAGAGAGAGAGAGAGAGAGAGAGAGAGAGAGAGAGAGAGAGAGAGAGAGAGAGAGAGAGGATTGAGAGAGAGAGGATTGAAAGAGAGAGAGGATTGAGAGAGAGGATTGAGAGAGAACGAGGGGAGAGAAATGGGGGAGAGAGACGAATGGGGGAGAGTGAGAAAGGAGGGGAAAGGGAAAGAAGGATGGGGAGACACATAAGGAGGTGGGAGGGAGAGATGGGGAAGAGAGAGCAGGAGGAGGGAGAATAAAAGTAACAGCTGTGTCTTATTTATCATTGATGAGCAATGGATCCTCCTCTAGTGTTTGTCATATCTATAGAAGTTGAATAAATATATATATCTAGTGTGCATTAGATGTGTCACAAAGCATAAAACTGTGCTGACATTATGTTTGTAAGCCGTTTAATAGACGTCTTGACATATATCAGAGGCATTGTGGCTGGTAATCTAAAACCAGACATTGCAGATGGATCTGCTTGTTACAAATCACTAAAAGTTTTGTATTGAATTTTATGATCCTGGTGATTCGGTAAAGATATAAAGCAAAATCATAATCAAAATCAATCAATCTAATAAAAGTGGTGAATTTGTAAACTTTCACAACTTGATATCATGTTGCAAAGCCAGTGAATATTTTTCTTAAAACATCTGAACATTTTCTCCTGAGCTGACTTTTCTAGATGGTGCTGCATTAACCATGAAAGCATTAATTCTGAGAAAAAAAATAAAATACAATTCCCTTTTTGTCATTTTTAGTGATATTTTTAAAAGGTGTCATAATAAAGAGCAGCTTCCCACTAGGAGATTATGGTTCTTACTAAGCAGTGTTCTGCCATAAAAAAACCTAACATGACTAGAATGGGCTGTACGGCATCTTTCAGTACTGAAAGGTTTCAGAAATATGGCCTTTTATTTATATTTAAGGGGACCATATGCACCGGTCTGACCGGGACAGTACCATTGATCCATTGATCACTTGTCTCAGTGTCCCAAACGGGTGAGTAAAACGTCTAATTTGTAACGGTTTAGAAATTGTCGCACTAAACCTCTTGGAGAGGCAATTTCAAAACTGGAACATATGGGACAGGTTAGTCCTCAGCTGTGGCCCTGCTTCCTGTGTAGCTCCTCTGCCGTCAGCATCGGACATTGGGCTATCCCCCAGAAGGCTGCCCAACTTCCGCCTATGGGAGCAGTGCGGGACCTGAGGCCTTCCCAGCCCCCCCCCCCCCCCACCCTCCCCTCACCCAAGCATATCTGTTATGTTACTCTTCTAGCATCTTTAATTTCCTTTTACTTGATTTCTCCCACCTATAAAAACATTTAGCCATATTACATATTGCTTTGCAAAAAATGTAACTCGCAAAATGTTTTGCATGTTAATAAGATTGCCTTCGTCACATGACCATTATGTATTTGGCACCAATACCTAATTAAATATGTGTAAGTGTAAAAAAAAAGTTTATGAGTTACTTGGATTTAAGATTTACCACAAAACGGATATGCAAATCATTGTTTAAAAATGTATTGTTTAAAACCAGAGACAGAACATAAAACACAGACAAAGCTCAGTTTTAGCACATCCAGTGAAACTCATACACGGTACAGTGCCTAAATATATATGTATAAATATCTATTAAGTAAAATGGTCTTTTAGTTTGACATTTTTGGCCAAAATTGTTGTAAGCCCCTGAGCCAACTTCACGGCAGACCACAATTCAGGGTTCCCTAACGCTAATATAAATTCTTAGTAACCTGTGTAATAACAGGAAGAATGATTTATAGTAAATCTGTCAATATTAGTTGCAAAGTTCTAAGTCTGATTGAAGCCTTTATTAACCTGTACATTACCAGGAAAAGCACTCTGTATTAGAGTTGTCACAACCATCCTGCAAGCAAACAAGTTCCCCTGTGTGGAAGATGCTATGGAGTGAGCCCTTAACCATTTAAATGTGGGAGGGGGTGAGCTTCAATTAAGTAGGAGGTTGCCACCCTCCAAACAGCCAAGACTAGCTGAAACACAATTGTAAAATATACTGGACACCTAACAAGTTCCTATTGAACCCCCAAAATAACCACAACATATATATAAGCATATGAGTGTCACAGAGGAGTGCTACTGAGCACTCAAAAATGTCAAAATAAAAGACCATTTTACTTAATAGATATTTATACATATATATTTAGGCACTGTACCGTGTATGAGTTTCACTGGATGTGCTAAAACTGAGCTTTGTCTGTGTTTTATGTTCTGTCTCTGGTTTTAAATATATATTGCCATGCTCAGTAGCACTCCTCTGTGACACTCATATGCTTATATATATGTTGTGGTTATTTTGGGGGTTCAATAGGAGCTTGTTAGGTGTCCAGTATATTTAAAAATGTAATGGCAACATTTTAACATTTTCTTTGCTTCCCACAGCTAAATTGCCTTGGCAGTGAATGTGTTAAATTATTTCTCGTCTTTCGCTATTCTTAAGAATATCATAAGCAATGATTTATAGCATCTGTGGATCAATAGAGCAGCATATTGCAGCCATGGCTTCAGAAAATGTATGTTGCACATTTTTGATTCTTATATTGTAGTGTGATTATCACCTTGTCCCTATAGGTGCATAATTAAGTTTAGGTCTTAAATTAAGAACAGAAGTTAGTCCAGCACTAAAATTGATGCTGATATATGATTGTATTTATCATGTGTGCCCCAAGATGGAATAATGATTCCTAATAAATTAGAAATAGGAATGCCCCATTTTCACATTATTCTTTCATATCTTTGCATACTATATACAGTAGTTTCAAATTATAATATTTACTCTATTTACTAGTGTTCTCAGTACAGTCCATATTATTTTTCAGGAACTAGTCCTTGCCTTATAGGGATTACAATTTAATTTTTGGTGATTAGAACGCATAGATAAAATTTCCTCTCCAACGTCAAAGAGCTGAAATGGATTTCAACCATGTTCACCCATTTCAAAGACAGTAACATTACCATCGAACTTCTTCTCCCTGTGTCTGCATGTATTATATAATTTTGAACTTAACCCTATACAGTAACTCCAAAGTGTACCTCTTTCCAAAGTTTCAGGCTACACCCGTAGTCTGAAAGCTAGTATTCTGGTTCCTCAAATGTCCTTTCACATGATAGATAGATCGATAGATAGATAGATAGATAGATAGATAGATAGATAGATAGATAGATAGATCTGTATTTAATAATTATAACTCCTAAGATTGATCTGTATGACTGCACACATCTACCTCCCTCACCCACACAGCCCACGGCAAACCACGAATAGACCCTAGCATTGCCTGCAGCAAAACATTTGACAAGGAAAAGGCACACCCCTGCTGTTTAGTCTACACACTCTTGGCTCACTACAGCTCCATGCAGCATTACCTACCTCTGGCATAAAGAACCTGGTATGTACCTCAACTTTGTTCTTTCTCATGGCCTCATGGAAATATTACTGCCTCTATACACTGCTAGTTGCTGTTAGTTCTTGGGGATTTCAACTTCAATTGGCTTGACCCTAAAAAACAAAAAATCCAGATACAAATCAAATCGCTTAACCTATCGCAACTCATTTCCCAACCCACACGGGCAAACCAGAAATCGCACAACCATTCCTTGCTTGACTGGATTCTCTCCTCAAATCCCAGCAGAATCCAACCCTCTGACAACCTTCCTGACATTTTCAGTGACCATGCAATAGTGTATTGTGTAAGGAGAATTAAACTGCCCCAATCAAGCCCTAAAGTTCTCCTCACTAGAACATTTAGAAACTTCAACCCACAACAGTTTCTGGCTGACCTTACAAACTGCCCTTGGCACAGAATCAACTTAATTCCCGACCCTGATTCTGTGCTCGACTTTTTCCAATCCGAGTTCTTAAAACTCTGTGATACCCATGCTCCACTACGCAGAATAAGGGTATGGGGTGCCCACCTTCCATGGGTTACACCTGACCTTATAGCACTCTACCAGTTCAGGGATGCCTTGTGGAAAAGCTACAAAGTAACTGGCACTACCAAGGATCTCAATCACTACAGATGCCTGCGGAACAGGTGCACAAGGCAAACAAGGGATGCAAAAGCACAATATTACTCTGACAATCTCCACCAGAATACATCAAACCCAGCTAACTTCTGGAAGGTTATCAACAATATATTCCAGCCTTCTAACCATCAACATCCAAGTAATATCACTAAGGGTGATATTACTCTGACAAACCCCACTGACATTGCAAATGCATTCAATGATTATTTTGTTGGGTGTGCTACTAAATTATTAGCGAAACGCAACCCAAGCCACAAACCTGAATCTCATCCTTGGAGTACCCATATTGCCCCACCCCCTCCCAGCACTGGCCACAATTTTCAATTTGGCCCAGTATCCGAAGGGGAGATTACACAAGCGCTCCTCAAATTAAAACTAAGCAGACAATGTGGATCTGACTTACTACAATCTAGGTTCCTAAGACTTGATGCCCCAACAATTGCCAAACCAATTGCTTCCATAGTCAACTATATCCTGTCTGCAGGCCATATCTCTAAGATCTGGAAAACTGCCACAGTTGTCCCAATCTTCAACTGTGGGGATAAAAACACTGTCTCAAACTGCAGGCCAATCTCCCTTCTCCCAATCCTATCCAAAGTCATGGAAAAATGTGTCAACTCCCAGTTAAGCAATTACTATATCAAGACAAATTTCATAATTCCAATCTGGCTTTTGCCCCAAACACTCCACCGTAACTACCCTGCTAAAAGTTTGCAATGAAATCCAGTGTGGAATGGAACGGGGTCAACTCACTGGTGCAATATTCCTAGATTTTGCAAAGGCTTTTGATACTGTTGATCATGTTATCCTGCTTAACAAACTCCAGAGCTCTGGAATAGGGAAGCATGCTTAAAACTGGTTTCAGTCCTACCTATCAAGTAGATCCCAACATGTGTCCATCTTGGGCTCTAACTCCAACCCCCTGAATATCACCTGTGGCGTCCCGCAAGGCTCTGTTCTGGGGCCCCTACTCTTCTCAGTGTTCATCAATGATCTTTCCACAGCTTGTAAGGAAGCTTCAATACACATGTATGCAGATGACACAATCCTATATGCACACAGCCATAGCCTCTCCGACCTTCAACACATACTTCAGTCTGACTTTTTGAGACTCGAAAACTGGATTTCCCAAAACAAACTGTTTTTAAACACTGACAAGACTGTAACAATGGTTTTTGGGACCAAGACTACATTTTTAAAGCTTCCAGAGACTGAGCTCCAGATCAGAACCAACGCTAACGCCACCCTAACTCCTGTTACTAGTTGTAAATACCTGGGCATATGGTTTGACTCCCACTTAACATTCGGAATGCACATTGATACCATGACATCCAAAACCTATGCCAAACTAGGTGTACTTTAAAGGAACAAATCCTCCCTAAGCCTGCTGGTCAGAAAGCGTATCGCACAGCAGATGCTACTGCCAATTATAGACTATGGAGACATAGTATATGGCTCGGCACCACAAACCCACCTTAGCAAACTTGACACCCTCTACAATTCAATTTGTCGTTTTGTTCTCCAATGCAATTACAACACACATCACTTCAAAATGCTCAAAGAACTAGATTGGTCATCATTCGAGTCTAGGCGCAAATTTCACCTTTCCTGTCATGCCTTCAAATACTTTCTGGGCAAGCTACCCATCTATCTGAACGAGCTCCTCACCCCTACCACATGCAGCACTTATCATCTGAGATCAGACTCCCAAGGCTCAACAAAGTATCCGGCCACTCCTCCTTCTCTTACCGTGCACCCCAAAACTGGAACAACTAACCGGAGACTCTCACATCCACCACCAGTTTAAGTTCTTTCAAAACTAAGGCTGTCTCACATTTTAATCTGGTCTCTAACTGTTACATAATTCTATAATATACATCTTCTCTAACTGTGCATGCAATGTATTGTATATAATGTATACCCTGTTCATTTATGTAACTATTTATTTGTAACCATGTATTATTTGTCATCTTAACTCTATGCCCAGGACATACTTGAAAATGAGAGGTAACTCTCAATGTATTACTTCCTGGAAAAACATTTTATAAATAAATAAATAAATAAATAAATACTTTGTAAATGTGAGTTATTGGCGTTACAAAATGCAAGGTTTTCTCCTTGTTCACTTGCAGGGTATTAGTGTTTGAAATAAATTCCCTTCCCCTTGCTGACATCCTTGAGTTCCCTATTTCATCTTGAAATTGCTATTGTAAGTAAATTTAGCATGACCACTGCATTAGGGATACGCAACAATTTAGAAGAGTGATAAATTAAGAGCTACGTTTATTTCACCTCTTATGTAAGCAGAAATACAAAATGTTTTGAGTAAAATCACCACCCTTCATTAGGTATATACAGATACACAATCACCATGAAGCTTTATACATACTATAAGCCACACCCACATTTAAATGCCCCAAATTGGGCTTAATCTCATTAGCATATAACATTGGACTAATTAAAGGTCTCAACTAACATTTATACCAACCTATAGTTTATACAGCTGCTACATATATCCACATAATCATAATAACAAAGTCAAAGCTAGAGCGACATAGTTAGGATAAAGATATACATAACATAACATATACATAACAATAAAAAAAAACTTTTAAATCCAAAGAAAAATCCTCTTATATTCTATTTTTTTTTAGAAAATAAAGAAAACTAACTTTGATAAAGAAAATGTCATTATATCATTGCAGCATCTCTTTAAAATCCCTATAGTAATGAATAAGTTATACATTCTAAATTATCTAAGTTTAATTATGTAATATCCTTAGATCTATATACAGACCTCTAGAGGAATACATTTAAATCCATATATTTATAACATCAAACTTATTCTAAAGCATTTCAATAGATTCATATTATGCAAAATACTGGAATCACCTTTACTTTCAAGCTTCTAAATATCAGGAGTATTATTTTAACAGAAGAAAGACACAACATAGCCTTATACATCCTGCATTATGGTTCACAGATCTCTTTGGCAGTCAACCAAGAATATTTTAAAGATCATATGCTCATTTAACCCTTTAGGACTACCTGTATCCAATTTATCAATCCAAAACATTTCTCTTTGTAGAAGGTATTGTGTTCTATTGAAATGGAAACAAAAAACAGCGCACAATGCAAATAGTGAAGTAGGTAATACAAGTGTATATTGAATAAAAATATATATATATACTGCGTACATCAAGTAAGATTATATAAGCATTGAGTGTGTAATCACACTGGTTACCACTCAATGACTCTGGTGTGGAAGTGGTGTTGTATCTCCTCTCAGCGGGCACTCTCAGCAGCAGCTGTACTCCAGGACTCTGCTAGGAACTCCTTCTCATGCTGACGTCATCTCCATAGGGAATAACCCTTCAAGCCAGCTGAGCTCCGTTCCTGATGGTAGCCCCCAAAGGTACCCCATGGGGTTTGGTAGTATCCGGAGTGGCTGTTGGGGCTCCTTAATCGAAACCGCCACACATAGAGGGGAGTCTGTTAGCTGCAGGCTTCACCACGGCAGGACACGCTACTGCTTCGTTACGGGACGCCGCGTGATGACGTCACTGTGTCCGCGACCCTTGGATCCGTCGGCAAGAGTGTAAAAAGTCTTTCACAGGCCAAAAGTTCCACACAGTGATGCAGATGATAAAAACAATGCTATAAAGCGCATAGATCATAGATATAGTTCTTCCAACGCGTTTCGTAGTAATAACTACTTCTTCAGGGATTATTATTACTACGAAACGCGTTCGCGGACACAGTGACGTCATCACGCGGCGTCCCGTAACGAAGCTGTAGCGTGTCCTGCCATGGTGAAGCCTGCAGCTAACAGACTCCCGTCTATGTGTGGCGGTTTCGATTAAGGAGCCCCAACAGCCACTCCGGATACTACCAAACCCCTAGGGGTACCTTTGGGGGCTACCATCAGGAACGGAGCTTTGCTGGCTTGAAGGGTTATTCCCTATGGAGATGACGTCAGCATGAGAAGGAGTTCCTAGCAGAGTCCTGGAATACAGCTGCTGCTGAGAGTGCCTGCTGAGAGGAGATACAACACCACTTCCACACCAGAGTCATTGAGTGGTAACCAGTTTGATTACACACTCAATGCTTATATAATCTTACTTGATGTACGCAGTACATATATATTTTTATTCAATATACACTTGTATTACCTACTTCACTATTTGCGTTGTGCGCTGTTTTTTGTTTCCATTTCTGTAGTGTGTTAGGGGGTAATGAGCCACCCCCTATTATTATAGAGCAGACGCCATATTCACTGATTACACAGTTATGTAATATATTTTATTTGATTCTCACTGTGGTTTTTTTTTTTTTTTTTTGTGGCCTTGATATTGGGCTTCATAATTAAAAGGGTATAGGCACTGCACTTTATTACTTATTTATCTAGAGGTTAAGTAGTTGCGCACGGTTTATTTCTGTCTATTGTGTTCTATTACCTACTCTATTGGGTATCTGTATTTGTTCTATCACTTGCCACTGTAACACTGATACACTATATTTGTGTGAATAAAAATGTCTTCCCGCGGGTGAATCTTTTTAAATATTTAGTGGGTCATAATTTCTATTGCTACATTTATGTTAATTTAATCTGTTTTATAGGTCTTCCAGTTTGTCCTACATACCCCTTACCATATGGGCATTTCAACAAGTATATCACTGATTTGGTGTCACATGTGTAAAACCATTTAAATCCTTTTGATGGATGCATAATATAATTTCCCATAATAATTCGACTACAGTTATTACAACTGCAACAGGGAAAAGTACCATATGCCAGGGTAGATAAATATTGTGCATTATCCTTAATTCTCATACAATCTATTCTAATTAGAATATTTCCAATATTCCTACCTCTTTAATATGAACCATCAGTCTCATTCTATGTAGATTCACAAATTTTTGGACTCCTTCTAATATTGGCCAATATTTAGGTATTTAAGTGTACTTTTCCTAATCTGGGCCGAATAAGTATCGAACGTAGAGACAAATGGAATTCTATTTTTTTCATGATATTTCTTTATATGGTTTAAGATCTTCACTCTGGGAACTTGTTTAATTGGTTCCTTTTGTTGTAACAGATATTTTAAACAATACTGTAGCCTCTATTTTTAAATCTTTTAATTATATCATCTGCTCTGACATAAAAAAAAAAATAATTAGACAAAATCCGTCTTAATCTTAGTAGTTGGCTCCGAGAAGACCCTTTTTGTGCCAGCAGATTGAAACTAGGAGAAAGTAGCAGATTATTTAGATCCATAGGTTGTGAAAAAAAGATCTGTTTCTAGTATGTTACCATTTTCCTTTATTAATACATCTAAGAAGTTGATAGCATCTTCATTGTATTCAATTGTAAATGTTATTGTTTCATGTAAGATATTTACAGTTTGCATCATTCCAAACAAACATTCCTTAGTTATTATCCACATTAGGAAGATGCAATCCACATATCTATACTACCTTACTATGTTATGTTTAAATCTAGAATGATTAAGAAACAGATTATTTTCAATAGCATGCATACACATTTTTGCAAGAGTGAGTGTCATATAGCCCCACACTGCAGTTCCTTGAAATTGTAGAAAATTAACTACGGTCAAATCTAAAATAATTTTTCTCCAGTACAGAATTCAGGAGTTCAATAAGAAAAAATACAAAAGGAAATCTCCAACTCCTTTTTGAATAATGCCTCCCTGACATAATGAATTTCCTCCCCATGGGGAATAGAGGTATAGCATCTCCTACTAACTGCAATAGACACTCCTTTGACCACTTCTGCTAAGTCTTGAACATGCTTTTCCCTCTCTCTGATCATGACCTCCTAACCTTTAGCCTCACTCTACCCTCTGCACCCTCCACAACACCTATTTCCACACACACACACATACAGAAACCTACATGCTCCAGACCCTCTCCAATTCTCAACATATTTACAACCTCTTCACTCTCTCATCTATAGCGTTCCTGCCCAGACTTAGCAACCTCTCTATCCAAAGTACACTTTAATCAGCCTTAGACAAGGTGGCTCCAGCAACCCTCATGTCTCCTCTTCTTCTTCACTGGCGCACTAAGTCCTGCCCTAAATCACCTTTTTTAAACTCTCTAATCTCTGGCACATTCCCATTTTCCTTGAAACATGCACTCATTACGTACAGTCCAGAATATGTAGAGTAATGGGTGTTCTAATAGTGCAAGGAATATATTCACTATTTATCCATCACAAATATCATGGCACAATGACTTGAATACTCCTTGATAAAGCACATTTTGTGCAAAATGCGTAGGAGGGTCCACACCTCCTGTTATGTTATGCTGGTTAGGCAATACATTTTTCACTTTTTTATACCATCTGTCTCCCATTATTTTGGGCAGTGCGCTGCTCTATGCATTTTTTTTGCATTTTGTTCATTACGTACAGTCTAAAGAAACCCTCTCTTGAACCAACCCTCCCCTTCCTCTAACTACCACCCTATATCTCTTCTGACACTATTGAAAAGTTTTTGTCTGTTTTACAATTTGTAGATAGCAACAGAGGAAGAAATGCAGTTGTGCTGGCTGAGACAGCTATAATAAAACAAGAGTAGGACTATTCAGGTAGTGTTCCATAAATGGGTGATAGAACTGAGTATAGTATAACAACGCATTACAATAATCTTTAGTTTGAATGCATACATGTATTCTAGTGTACAGTAAGTAATATATCTTTCCCCAATAGGTTCTAAACAGGAATAGCCAGTCAGCTCAATCCCAGGAAGACAGGGCCAGCCAAAAAAAACTAATGTTATATGATTGTTGTGAGGTGGGGGGGGGAGGGGTATGTTGTGGTGGATGTTGTATGGTGGAGTTTATTTTTGTGTATTTATCTTGGTGGGTTGTGGGGACTGTTATTTTTTAATATTAAAAATATTCAATAATTTTATAATCTGTCTATTTTCTGTAATAATGTTTTTTGGGACATGCAAATGTATGAATTGTTTACTTTAATTTTCACTATGAAAGAATGAGTGTTGTTAAGTTACATGAGTATTTGTACTGGTGGTTACTAAAAACACCTTAAAGAGGCAATCCAGGCAATTAAAAAAAAAAATATATATATATATATATTCACTGGATGTGCTAAAACTGAGCTTTGTCTGTGTTTTATGTTCTGTCTTTGGTTTTAAACACTTATTCCACCAGGTTCTTTTTTTCTTTTTGTGCTTTGTAGGAATACAATAAGTAGCCATATTCAGTGTTTCAGTCTTTACAAATTCATACTTGAATGAATGCAGCTCACCACATCAGTACTGTAGTTTTTCCACTAATAGTTATATTGGCTTCCTTTGTGGGATGGAGGGCACAATATTCTCCCAGCTTCTCATGTTTGCACTTTTTTGATCTGTGCCATTACTGAAAAGTGCTACATCCTGGCTGTATTGGTTTTTACATTTAACGCAGCAGTGCCATACAGTATTAGCATTGTTGCTTTTACCAATCATTTTAGCTACTGTGCAGTTGTTTAAGTGACCTTTCCCTGTTAGAATAAAATAACATCAGAAACTTGTTTTCCATTATTAGTAGTACAGCCCCCCCCCCCCACTCACTTTTCTATCGCAGCTTTAGCATAATACAAAAAAAACCATGGCTTGGGGTTTAAGCAAACATTATACTGACCTCTGTCTTTTCCCACCAGGCACTGCAGTTGCATTAAGCATAATGCATGAGAACACCCCCTTCCCTTTCCCTGAGCATCCCTGCCTGGTGTTACCAGCAGGATGTGACTTGTCTTCTGCCTCTTTAATAATTGTGTAACAAAAGGTTGTAATATATTCTTGCAATACACGGAATACATGCATTGTACAACACCATTGTGATGCCATCATTATTCCGCAGGTGGATTGGGAGATTAGTAACATGTTTCAATAAAATTTAGAGTACTGACGCATTTCTATCAGGTTTTTATTTCTTAATGAAAGTGCAAATCTGAATAAGCCATTCACAACCTAGAATCAGTAGTCAATACTAGTCAGCTGTTCCTGAAGTCGTACCTATTGTTGTTCAGAGAACTGTACCCATGGGAGATCC
Source organism: Ascaphus truei (assembly GCF_040206685.1). NCBI lineage: Eukaryota > Metazoa > Chordata > Amphibia > Anura > Ascaphidae > Ascaphus > Ascaphus truei. The sequence goes on from NC_134484.1 coordinate 257,905,889, forward strand.
TTAAAAAAATAAACTTGATAATGGTGTATTACACGAAAATGGAAAAAAAAGACAAAATATTTTGACTATTACAACTCACTCTATAATAATTTTCTTTCAATTGAATTATTGCTATTATATCCCTGTTGCCATCCCATTTTTTTTCAATAACTAAACACACTTTTTTTTATATGGTTGATGTAGTGGTTGCAAGTTTCAACACTTAGATACAGTATTAATTCCACTAATTGTTTATCCCCTTCATTAGTTCATCTTTTTTTTAATCAGGCTTCACATACTTGTGCAGATGAGGCATGCTTGACCAATTTGATGGGGTTCAAATCAGGAGATCTATAAGTACAGAAACAAATACAGTACAGTTATTACCAAGAATAAAACAGACACAACAGCACAGTACTTTAGTATAATAGTCTACTAGTGCACAATACAGTTACTTACTCTGCAGGTGTTCTGATCCAGTTTATTAGACTGTCCTTAATGAATGTCACAGATGCACTGTGTTTTGGTCATTGACTTGGAAGACAACAACCGGTAACCTGATTTGAAGTATTCAGAAATGTATGGCGCTGCCGTCTAAGCAATAATAACTTTCTAGAAGTAGGCTTTATACATGATACCTGGAGATACTATAACAATGTCACACTGTTTTAGTTGATGGGAAAAGGGAAAGGATCACTTTAAGATACACTTTCTGTTCACAACAATGAAACCAAAGTGGTCTTACCTTTAAATATAACTACAAATAGGTCATGGTCCAAGTCCACACATGAATATTGAATAGATGCTTAGGTAGAGGTTTCAGGGATAAACTATTTTTCTGAATGCCGCAGGAAAAAATCTTTCCAGGGCAAGAGATGTTTAATCAGAAAATAGGATATTCTCAAACTTTTCTCCAATCTCAATCAATTCACGTGCTTGGTCAAGACTTTAAAACTTGTTAACATCTCTTATGGGATACACTCTGCAATAATAATAAAAAAACAAAAGTGGTTAGAATGGGAATTTGGCACATGTACCCTGTATATCACTTTGCAGTTCCAGAAATAAACTGTACAGTACAGCACATTACGGTAACTCACACGTCCAAAGGTCAAGACCAAACTGCATCTCATTAGTCTGATGTTGGATTCAGACAGTGGAATATCAGGCTTATCAGGCACAATATTCCTAACCTCTGCAGCAGATCATTACATTTTCCATGCTGATCTCATTTACCAGCTGTACACTACATACAGGATGAAAAGCAAATGAGGAACAACTGTATACAGTAGGTACTTACTAGGTGTTCACCCTGTGGACTATGTATCTTTGTTTTCCCTTGAGCATGACACCTAACTCAGTATAGTGTCACCTGGATGCCCCCTTTGTTTCTTGGGCCACAATTGAGCACGGCTGCACTGTTGTCTGGTAGCCGCTGCATCAAAAACAGTAAGTCTGGACACATTTCTAGTTGCTATTCAGAATGCAGTATATAATACAGATTCGTAATGCAGATTTTATACCATTGTAAGTGTGTTACAGCAGTAAAGCTACAGGTGTAGTTCATCTTTTGACACCTTGCCACAATAGACACCCAATCACCATCTCAGCCCTATCTAGCATTAAAACCGTGTATTGTACTTAATGTATGAATATTGCCCCAGCCAATGATAAGTGACTTACTTTTCACACCTTAACAGAATAGACGTACAGTAAGCTGTACTGTATACAGTATAACATTGTCACGGTAGCTAGTGATAGGTTATAATATACACAAAATATCTGGGTTGAATATAACATGACTTAGATATAATAAATATAGTTTATTCCTTTAAGAAGGAGAACACACAAGGTGATACAAACAACAGACAAGAAATAGCACTTACTTAGGGGTTGGACAATGAAGCAATCAGGTACAGGACTGGCAATTCATTCTGCAATACAGATTCAAATGAAGACATCACGAAAGACACTGGTTATAGGGCTTACACTCATTTATATGGAGTTTCAACCCCATACCCTAACCTTGGGCACCTGAAAGTCTACCAGACTTGAATCTGGTCAGGAAACCATTTTGTCTGTAAGTGTGAATTATGGCACTTACAGACCACTCAGGCTTTACGTTTCACTGCCCTATTGTACACAATCAGAGCGGTCAAGTCTTTGATCAGGGGGACTGTTGTAGACAAAGGGTCGCCCTCCTGAACATTAACATAAAGCAGAGCCAGTAACTTTCCCGGCTTTTATACCAGCCTTGCAAAACAGTACATTCTTTAATATCTACACATATTAAAATAATCCGTTCTGTGGGTCTGAGCGGGCTGAAATTTGCCAGGTCCTCATGCCGGAGGACCCTTGCCATAGTGGCAAAATATCAGCCTTCCACGACCCGCCAGAACCGGAGATACAAAAAACAAGTTAAAATCCCCTATTAACTTTAATGCAGGATTCTCCGCTATAAGCTAAAAGAAATCACTGCATTTCACTCTTCCATTAAAATCAATGGGCTCCGCCGCTATAGGCTTTCAATGGAGCAACTCCGCCATTGAAGTCAATGGGGAAATCACAATTTTCACATTTGCCCATACTCCGTCTGGTTGATCGGAGAGGGCTGGAAATGGCCATGCAGTCATGTCAGAGCAGTGACTACATGCGACCAAAATCCCAGCCCTCTGGTACTCATAAAACCGGAGATATAGGTTTTAACTTTACACACTTTCGGACTTAGCCGTTTCAAAGCCACGCGGCTTTCCTCCATTAGAATCAAAATGGCCGGCGCCTCCATAGGAAATGTATAGGCCGGCGCCGCCATAGGATTCAATGGGACCTCCGCTACAATTAGAGTCAGTGGCGCCACCCTCGTGGCGAGCGCGACCCTTTACGGGGTTCTTAATTCTCGGACCCGGTGGTGGTCGAGTGTGGGGGTTCCTAGGGTCTAGGGGCAAAATGAATTTTATTCCTGGGTGCCCTAGAACCTAAGTTTCCCACGCCAATTGTATTTGAACTTGACCTAGTGTGCAAAAGCTCTTTTTTGGATATTGTATCCGCTTCTGCGGTCTGCGGTTTGAATGGCTGCCAACCCGTTCCTGGAGGTCGGCGTCGAGGAATCCCCATTGAACTGAATGGTTCCATTGCCTTACAATGGGGGACCTCCGCTCTCCTCTCGGGCGCCACCTGCAGGTCTTCTATGAGAACGGGCCCAAATCGCTGGAATCTCCATAGGGGTTACATGGGCTGTAATGGCGACCTATGGAGAGACTGCAAAATGGAGCCTGCAAAGGCAGGAAAAGGGACAAAGGGCCGTAAACACAAAATTAACGTTAACCCTTTCCCTCCCGCATAGATCCCAGTGTATGTGTTGGTGCAGACACTGGAATGGGAACAATACATATTCACAGGGAGATACACAGTTGGTGCTGAAGCAGGGGAATAACTACAGTACTGGACATCATTCCAGTTAACCCCTCGTCCCCCAGGTGAGAGCAGGGGGTGGCCAAATGGGTTTAACCCCTATAATACCGGGCCAAACCCCCTCTCCCATGACAAATATCATAGAGAAATTAGTTTGTCAGACAAAGAGATAGAAAAGTTGATCTAGATCCAAACCCTTCTGCTGCATCGCTGTTCTTAATCTTTTGCTTCAATGATGGATTCATTAATCTTCTATAAGCAAAGAACTAAGATGGTGTAGGATACTTGCCGATAATACAAGATGACCCGTGACCCCTTAAAACATTCCTGCAAAGACTAAAGTGGAAAAATAAAACCCGGCAGAAGTTTCCAAAACTCCAAAGGGCAAAATTCGAAGACCAATATGGAAGAAGAAGCAACAAGAACAATAGCCTTTGAGGTTCCCTGCAACTTCAAGCACCAACACCACCCAGCTCACCCCACTTCTGAACCATTGCACCCAACTTCAGACCCAGACCCAGGGTATTGCAGTTGATGTGGTCTACTTAGATTTTGCAAAGGCTTTTGAAATGGTTCCACACAAGAGGTTGGTGTACAAAATAAAGCAAATTGCACCTGGATTGAAAACTGTTTGAAGGATAGACAACAGAGGGTTGTCATAAGTTGAACTTTTTCAGGTTGGGCTAAGGTCATGAGTGGAGTACCTCAGGGATTGGTACTGGGACCCCTGCTTTTTAACTAGTTTATTAATGACCTTGAGGTTGATATCGAGAGCAAAATCTCCATCTTTGCTGATGATACTAAACTGTGTAAGGTAGTAGAATCAGAGCAGGATGTAATTCTCTCCAGATGGACTTGGAGAGACTGGAAACTTGGGCAGGTAAATGGCTGATGAGATTTAATACAGATAAATGAAAGGTTATGCATTTGGGAAGCAAGAATAAACAGGCAACTTACAAATTAAATGGAGATAAATTGGGGGAATCCTTGAGGGAGAAGGATTTAGGAGTGCTTGTATACAGCAGGCTTAGCAATAGTGCCCAAAGTCATGCCATAACTGCAAAGGTAAACAAGATCTTATCTTGCATTAAACGGGCAATGGATGGAAGGGAAGTAAACATAAGTATGCCCCTTACCAAAGTATTAGTAAGACTACACCTTAAATATGGAGTACAATTTGGGGCGCCACTCCTTAGAAAATACATTATGGAACTAGAGAGAGTGCAGAGAAGAGCCACCAAATTAATAAACGGGATGGACAATCTAACTTATGAGGAGAGGCTAGCTAAATTAGATTTATTTACATTAGAAAAGAGGCGTCTAAGAGGGGATATGATAACTATATACAAATATATTCGGGGACAGTACAGGGAGCTTTCAAAAGAACTATTCATCCCACGGGCAGTACAAAGGACTCAGGGGCATCCCTTTACATTGGAGGAAAGGAGATTTCACCAGCAACAAAGGAAAGGGTTCTTTACAGTAGGGGCAGTTAAAATGTGGAATTCATTACCCATGGAGACTGTGATGGCAGATACAATGGATTTGTTAATTGAACTCCTCTCCAAACCCAACTCACCCTATCTCAGACCTATCACATCCCACCAAGGACAAGCTCCAGTCTAAGTTTAACTGGTTTAGGGATAGAATGGAAAAAGTCGTGTTTATTTTTTTAATTAAAATTGTGATTCCAGTATTCCTTGCGTACTGGTGGTTAGACCTGCCACAGTGCACAGGTACTTAAGCAGGAGCAGATACTGGGCTTAATGGACAAACAAATTTACCTTAAGTTAGAGAGGATGGACCATATGACGAGGGGCATGGATGGTCTCTATTTGCTTGTGGATAGAATACTGCAACAGAGACCAATGACATCTGGTGAATGCCTCTTCTCCCCCCATGTGCCTCAAATACCCAGATGGTGGAATGTCTATACAGTTGAACCCATACATACCTCCTGCTCATTCAGTCATGATGATATTGTGCCTATGACCCTCCACTCCACGCTAGTGAGACTGACCTGCAAGAAAGTGTTATCCCGGAGCCGTTACCTCATCCTGTTTCTCAAAGCACCTGAACAATGAAATGCATAATTACACCTGTATCCCAGTCAGTAGTTATCCAGCAAATGATATCCCTCTTTCCATAATACCCACTGCAAGCTTGGAAAGATATGCTACACACTGCAGGAGACAGCCACATCAATTTCCCCATTAATCTTCCAATACAGTATCATGTGCCTTTTCAATTTTATGCCAAGTGGGTCAGAAATGGGAACTTTGATTTCTCCCTTGGTAATCATGTTATACCTAAGAATTTGAGAAGAGCTATTTTAGATGCACGTGGGAAGCAGTTTAAATACAGTACTGCAGAATTCAACACCATGAAAGACACAATTAATGGACCATTATGGCATCTGAGGACTGTGGCCTGGAGTAATCAGTGTCTGAAAGGGATGAAAACATGCATTTTTTTAAATAAATACAGTTTATGGTTTAAATATGTCAGGGGTGCAACTAAGTAGTGTTCAAGTTTTACTTGTGCTTGTTTTTGATGAAGCCAATGTTATAAGCCTTCTTTTTTTCCTTGTTTAGCACATTCTGAGCATTTCTCAACGCTCAACGTGCAATGTATTACTGTAGCAACAGCCTCGCAATACTGTGCAATGAAAATAGGTTCAAGACACACTAGCACCACATATCATTACTTTGAAAGTACTATGGAAGCCAAAAAACACAGTATGGCAGACGTGGTCACAGGCCGTGACATATAAAGAAATATTGTGAAATTGACGGGAACAAGTCTTGTTACATCTGTACATTATATTTTCCGCTAATGTAGTTTTTTTCTCATGTGCATTTGCTACATAAAGTATCTGCTATCCAGCTTTATTTAACAAAGTTATTACATTAAACAAGCATGAGCTATCAATAAATGTGTTGATCTGTCCCTTATTTTCCTATTAATCAGTATACAAGCCTTCCAATAGCAATATTAAGTTGGCCACTTCAGCATCATTATGGGTTCATAAGGCCGCGCTTATAGTATTATAGTATGCGCAACTGCGACGTGACGAATGACATCACCCGTTGCTGTCGCCGCTAGCGAAAGTTGTATTTTGCTTTCCGGCGATGTCGCAGGCAACCAGGTCTTTGATTGGTTCAGAGGCTGTCACATGTGGCGACAAAAATCAAATTAGACCAGCTTCAAGAATTTGCGCTGCCAGCGTCGCTCCCGACGCGGTGTGCTTACTATAAGGGCACGCGACGGCGGTAATACATTTGTTTTGCCATAACGTCGCGTCGTCGGCACTATAAGCACAGCCTAAGAGAGGTAAAAGCTAAACATATGACTCAATAGAGGAGACGTTTTGCTTTACTTGAATACAAATTATCAGCATTTTCAAAAATGCTTTTGTTTATGGGAGGGGCAGATTTGGTAGTTTTTCAGAATCATTCAAAAGGAATTGTTCACAAATACTTATCCCAGAATGATTTGTTGATATAAAATGTGGGTGTTTTACCATAATATCCCCAATGATAATTATAATTTAGATTAAATAATTTGGTAGTATTGAGGATTAAAAGTCGAAAATTGATTGGAAAATGTTGTATATACAGTAATATGCTGTACATGTTTCAATGAAAAAAAAAAAATACAAGCAATAGTAATGTTGACAATATATATATAGTTTCTTGTCTTGCCCATATAAATTCAGTGTATATGTACCCATAAAGATCATTTTTTAGAACCATTAAAAACGTATTTAACACAGATCAAGAGCCATATAACTTCAGACACAAATGGAACAAATTTCCAGCATACAGTACAGCAGGGTGCGCAAACGTCCTGTGCTGTGAACCTCTGCCTGCTCTCCTCCTCGGTCGCGCCCCCTTACCTCCAATGAAGTGTCAAGTGATGCTGCAGGGTCATGTGACGTTATGTCACATGGCCCGCGGCGTCATTTGATGTCACGTCTCCATGGTAACGGGCGTAATTTGACGCTGTGTTGCCATGGAGACACGTGGACTGGAGCCGGTAAGTAAATTTACAGAGGCCTTGTGCTGTCAGCGCCGGGCCTCTCTAACCGCCGCACCCCCTCAATAAAGTCTTGTGCCCCCCAGTTTGCACTATGCATATGTTCAATTTTATTACTTTAGAAGTACAATACAGTAGTTACTGCTAATATGGAAAATGCCCATAAGGTTTTTAGTTAATGCTCATGGACAACTTCCGTCCTGTCAATTATTCTCCATGACAGCAAGGGAAGGGGAAATGGGAATAATGATTAGTGTACGTAAATGCTATCCATAGGAAATAATAAACTGGCCATTACAGGCTCCATTAGCTCCAACAAACAGTAAGCTCCAGATACTGTAAAACTAATGTCCCTTGCAGCCAGATGAATACATTTAGCAAATCTGTAACTCTATGTGTAAAACAAAATGCAAGTTTATGGATCATTTATATAAGTATATTAATTTATTGAGCTTTATTGTTATTATTTACAGTTTTCAAGAGATCTCTATTGTCCTGATAACATATTCATCCAATTTGTGGTCCATATCAAACAAAAAATTTGTTTAGATGCAGTGTTTTTCTTCTATATATGCAAAAATTGTACGGTTTAATATATAAAAATATGTCTTTTGTTCAATGAGAACTAAAAAATATCTGAATGAGAAAATGTCTCTGTGATTAGTGCTATAAACATACAGTAAACCACACTGAGCTGTCAGTGGCGTTCTACAGTAGCAAGATTTGTAAAAACATTTTAAAATGTTTGTGGAACTGGAGAATAATGCTTGTCAGAAACAGAAGTTTCTAAAACTAGCAACCTTTAACCTATTGTTCCCCCAAACTAAAGGAGCATTTAATTAAAAGTATGTGAATGTTGCAATATATTTGTTATTTGTTCATATTTAGTTTCTTTACCTGTTAGAATTAAGTTCCTAAAAAAAAATCAAGCAGCATTCAGCAGTTTTGTTGTTTTCACACATGGACTATATTTGAACTATTTAGTTCATTAATCACCAGTTACATGACTTTATCTGGAGCCGGCGGTTTGGATTATCCAACGGTGACGCAGGAGGTCTGACCTTTGTGTTGGCATCCTGTCACGGGGAAGGGACCCACACTCTCGCGAGATCTATTTCCAGGAGGAGACTAGGTGCGCGCGCACCCACCTTGTGTTCGTAGCAAGAGTGTGCAGGACTTTCCAGCATCATCCCTCCACAGAGGCTCCATCGTGGTGACTACAAATGATTTTATATCCATGTCTTTATTTCATCTGCACATTGTAAGTGTCCGTGATTCATCTACACGACATTTTTAATATTAAATTACTATTTTACGCTATGGGAGCCGCGCTGTTCTCTTTTTGTATTATATATATATATATATATATATATATATATATATATATATATATATATATACATACAGTTAGGTCTGGAAATAATTGGACACTGATGCAAGTTTGGTTATTTCGGCTGTGTATAAAAATAAATTCAAGTTACAGTTACAGTTAAATTATTAATATGGGCTTAAAGTGCAGTCTATCAGCTTTAATTTGAGAGTATTCACATCCAAATTGGAGGAAGGGTTTAGGAATTATATCTCTTTAATATGTAGCCCCCTCTTTTTCAAGGGACCAAAAGTAATTGGACAATTTACTCAAAAGCTGTTTCATGGGCAGGTGTGGGCTATTCCTTCATTATTTCATCATCAATTAAGCAGGTAAAAGGTCTGGAGTTGATTCCAGGTGTGGCATTCACATTTGAAAGCTGTTGCTGTGAACCCACAACATGCGGGCAAAGGAGCTCTCAATGCAAGTGAAACAGGGCATCCTTAGGCTGCAAAAATAAGAAAATCCATCAGAGAGATAGCAGGAACATTAGGAGTGGCCAAATCAACAGTTTGGTACATTCTGACAAAAAAAGAACGCACTGGTGAGCTCTACAACACAAAAAGGCCTGGACGTCCACGGAAGACAACAGTGGTGGATGATCGTACAGTACCGGCAGCTTTTATTTGAACAAATGCCGGCGGCATGCCGGGATCTACTCCGGCTGGCGCCAGTCTAGACTGCTCGCCGCCACGTTTCCTCCACGCACCCCCCCTCCACTTCGGGCGCATTTTAGCCCCCCTTCCCGACCCCAAACCCGGCTCCTGCTCTGCCCCTCTGCTTCCCCGCACCCCCGCTTACCTCACTTTAAACTCCAGGGGTGTCGGGGAAGCTGGGGAAGCCGGGGAAGCCGGGCGTGCACGTGACTGTGACGTCACAGTGCGCCGCAACAAGCCGCGTCACCACGCATCCTGCCGTGCGGGAAGTGTTCAAATAAAAGCTGCCGGTACTGTAGTCTCCTTTCCATGGTAAAGAAAAACCCCTTCACAACATCCAGCCAAATGTATACACTCTCCAGGATGTATACATATCATTATCCAAGTCTACCATAAAGAGAAGACTTCACGAGTGCAAATACAGAGGGTTCACCACAAGGTGCAAACCATTCATAAGCCTCGAGAATAGAAAGGCCAGAATAGACTTTGCCAAACAATATCTAAAAAAGCCAGCCCAGTTCTGGAACAGCATTCTTTGGACAGATGAAACTAAGATCAACCTGTACCAGAATGATGGGAAGAAAAAAGTATGGAGAAGGCTTGGAACGGCACATGATACAAAGCATACCACATCATCTGTAAAACACAGTGGAGGCAGTGTGATGGCATGGGCATACATGGCTTACAATGGCACTGGGTCACTAGTGTTTTTTTATGATGTGACAGAAGACAGAAGCAGCCGGATGAATTTGGAAGTGTATAGGGATATATTGTCTGCTCAGATTCAGCCAAATACAGCGAAGTTGTTGGACGGCGCTTCACTTTACAGATGAACAATGACTCAAAACTTACTGCGAAAGAAACCCAGGAGTTTTTTAAGGCAAAGAAGTGGAATATTCTGCAATGGCCAAGTCAATCACCTGATCGCAACCTGATTGAACATGCATTTCACTTGCTGAAGCCAAAACTTAAGGCAGAAAGACCCACAAACAAACAACAACTGAAGACAGCTGCAGTAAAGACCTGGCAAGGCATCACAAAGGAGGAAACCCAGCATTTGGGGCTGTTCATGCGTTCCAGACTTCAAGCAGTCATTACCTGCAAAGGATTCTCGACAAAGTATTAAAAATTAACATTTTATTTATGATTGTGTTAATTTGTCCAATTACATTTGAGCCCCTGAAATAAGGGGACTGTGTATGAAAATGGTTGCAATTCCTAAACGTTTCATATGATATTTTTGTTCAACCCCTTAAATTAAAGCTGAAAGTCTGCACTTCTATTGCATCTCGGTTGTTTCATTTAAAATCCATTGTGGTGGCTGTAAAAGGGTCTTATCCCTGTTAACAGGCTTGCTTCTAATCCAGCAGTGTGCTGGTTAAATTGCACAGCAGCAATCAGCCAGGCTCCACCTGGCTGTTTTGAACTATAGAAAAACCCTGTTCCCAGACACAGGAGGAGGATTCCTTAGTCCACAACTGGGCTGACCTAGGAAACAGACAGAGCAGAGGTTCCTGAGTCTCACAGGTGAGACTGACAGAGGGATCACAGATGTCTGGAGCTCAAAAGACTTCTACACCTGAATGCTGATATAGCCAGAGGAAAAGGCAGCAACCCAGGAAAGAGAGAAGCCTTCCCCTACAACTACGAGACAGATAAGACTTTTCTTATAAGACTGATTATCTATGTCTATCTATATATATATAGACAGTGTTGCAGACCTGTCTAAGACATGCAAATGAACATACAGTAATATTTACAGTTGCTTTATGCTTTACTGTGGAGGGTTTTTGTCACTTTTTTTACCCACCATAACCTTAATGACAGTGGTGATTACCTAGTCTAGTCTCAAAACTGCTTTGCCATTAAGACCAGCCTCACACTGATGATACCCATCAAGGTTGAAACATGTATGTGAGTAGGTCTAATGGCTTTGCATCTCATCCCAGCCTCTGTTTAAAAGCTGTGTTTAAAACAGGATGCATTGGCTTGAGGATTGGCTTGTGTAATACGAGCTTGAAACAAAAGGTGGCACTGAGTGCTCATTTGCATGTCATTTCCCAGAATCCCTTGCTGCAGTGGAAGCGCTGTATGCTGGGTGACAATGGGGAAAGACAGGGTTGCAGACCTGTCTAAGACATGCAAATGAACATACAGTAATATTTACAGTTGCTTTATGCTTTACTGTGGAGGGTTTTTGTCACTTTTTTTACCCACCATAACCTTAATGACAGTGTATATATATATATATATATACAGTGGTCGACAAATCACCAAAAAATCTACTCGCCGAACAAAAAAATCTACTCGCCACCTAGTACAACACGTGTGTTGCTTGGGCCAATAGGAGTTCGCCACGATGTTAAATCCACTCGCCCGGGGCATGCAAATGTATAGGTTTATCGAACACTGTATATATATATATAAATGTCTCTATGATTTGGGCTGGTGAATCGCTGGACTACAAGTGTAAATGTACTCCAACGTGGAGCAGATTTTGTTTGTGGGTTTTCACATGTTTGCTGTGTTTAAAGCAACAGGCGCAATAAAGCCTTATTTTAATTTCACCTTAAAACAGTCTCCATTGCGTACCTCTGCACATGTCCTCTTACAGTGGCATACAGAGCCAAAATAATGAAAATTATGTCTGTGTCCAATTATTTCCAGACCTAACTGTATATATATGTATATATATATATATATATATATATATATATATATATATATATATATGTATATATATGTGTGTGTGAAGAAAATGGGCATAATCAGCGCATTAATAAAGGCAGTGTGCTCAGCTGGTTACCCCTATTTCGTATTGGGGATGAAGGGATTAATTTTTCATGCACTGTACATGTCTTATTTCTCCCTCTGTCCCTTGTTGTCCCCATTTAGCAGGATGAGGTTTTTTTTCTCCTGTCATTAAAATGCACACAAGAACCAAATGTTTTGACACCTATGAGCTGGGTCAAAGGTAGCATGCTGGGCCCACGCCTGTAAGTCTCTCTGGAAGTTGCATATCAAAAGACCCAGAGTCCGGTGGGTGTGAATTGGCCAGATGGATGCTATATAGGAAATCCTTTTGACCATTTGTGCTAGCTCACATCCTGAGTTCCCCTTTACAGCCTGAGAGGGGCCAGGTAAAGAGGGGAGTGCACCTATGCTAAGTAGCCAAGGTAGCATTGTCGCACATGCTCTGTGTGAACAGGAAATCCCTAGTGCCCACTCTGCAAACTGTGGGCAAGTAGGGGTTTGGGGAATGAGTATTTTCCCACGAGTGGAATTGGGTGGGTATGTTGGCAAAAAGCTTCCAAACCCTATATACATCCCACACAGGCTATCACCATTGTCTTTCGTTTTTCATTCTACCATGTGAGCGGATTTCCAACACACTTCTAATAGCGGAGAAGAGCAGCAGCACATTACTGGAACCCAAAGAGTCTTATTACATCGGAACCAGGGACAAAACTCTGCGTTAGGACACTGTGATTGCTGGGGGTTATCTGATTAACCCCAACGGACCAGAAAAGACTTTGCACATTCACAGAAGGATTGGGCTGGCAATTTATGCCCTTGCAAAAGGACTACATTTTAAAAGACAATCTTCTGGTGCTTTGCACCTTTCTGGACATTATTCCCTGTTCCTATACCAGTAAGTGTAATTATTAAGTGTATTCTGCAGTTGTCGTGTGTTTGCCTATCAAGGGAATAAATCTCAGTTTATTTTGCTCAACTTGTTCTGCTCAATTGGGATCCACAAAATATAAATTTGTTAATAAGTGCGTCCATCGTGACAATATATATATATATATATATTTATTGGCTGTGTAACATCAAAAGAGTCACATCTGAAGTGTCATATCGAAAGTATCTACAAGGCCAAAGGGGAACTGGTTACATCCTCCCACTGGTGAAAAAAAGACCAACGACCCCGCTTGGGAACAGCGTAATACATAACCATAACATATGTATGTGACGATCAGGGGTAATCTGGCCTGTAATAAAGGGGTTATACCCAGCTAGTTACCCCTAATTCGTGTGGGAAGAGAAAGGGTTAATGTATCATGTACTATGTATGTGTATTCCATAGTACTTTTATTCCCTGTGAATTCAATTCCCAAGTCTAGTTAAGCAGGGAAATTAGGTCAAGTGTTTTGTGATCTTTGGGTAAACGTGAGAGCAAAGAAAAAGCAGGCACCATTTCTCAGGAAAAAGAAAAAAAATGTAAATAAGTCAAGGAGAGCGTTTGCCCTAAAAACAATTATTTAATGGAACCAGCAAACAACTACAGCTGCATTACGGAGTACAAGGGACCCCCACCAATGCGTTTCGAGTGTGAGCTCTTTATCAAGGTGACTAGTTGATGTACTTACGAGTCAGCTTAAATACCCTTAGAAAACGTGCTGTCGTCCATTCGCAGTTCACGCATACGTAGTGACGTCAGCACGTTTTGTACAAACTAACACAACTTTATTAACAGTGAAATAGTGGAATATTAAAAACACTATATCCACATAGAAAAAGACATAGGAGCACTAGATATCATCTTCAGTACTAGAGAAACATACAAAAACAAATGTGAAATTAAAAAGAAACCTCATAAATCTATGAAAATCTCTAATAAAAGAAAAATAATTATCTAACAAGTGGGTAAACAAATTTCAATGTTTATGAGTGTATACTTAAATCTCTTTAATGTTAATAATCATTTAAAATATCCAATTGAAAAGAAAAAGATGTATAATTAGCTGTATACTAAGGAGATGAAAACTAAATCTATTAATTAAGTATAGATATTAATATATGTATGTATGTATATGATAATAAATAATTAATCACATTGTTAATAGATATTGAAAAAAAATCCCTTTAACTAAGCAATAAATTCAACTAAAATTGAAAAATACATAATCAGAGATGTTTAAGTGTAGACAACACTTGTGAATACAGAAGTGTATTATAATAATGGGGAGTTCAAAATAGAAAAGAACTTTGAGATAATACATATAGGTCATGATCATAAACAGTCCCTCCAGTTGTATAACAAAAGTTCTAAATAATACTTTTGATCATCTTTCCAAAAATATATAGGGAGTTGAAACATCAGTTTAAGTTCTAAACATTGGTTCTAAACATTACATTTAAACATTAATATGCTGATTGTCAATTAGCGTAAATACGGTGCCAGATCCCAATCAGAGTTGAGGCCATCAGGTATTCTAGTTTTAAGGGTGAAAATCCAATACAATTCTTGTTTGTCTAAGGTTTCCATCCTGTTGCCCCCTCTAACTGGAACCAGCACCTGCTCTATACCCATACAGTATATGAAAACGTATCAATGCTTCCCAAATGTCTTAAATGCATTTCATGCAAACATATGCTTCCAGGTTCTACCTTCACTTCGTTTGCCACTGGGTGTGAGTTTTCGGTCACATCATTTATTAATTGTAATACCACATTCGCAGTTTATATTTTGAACTGCGGATGTGGTAAACAATATGTAGGACGCACTTCACGTGCTCTAAAAGTCCGTATTAGAGAACATATGAGACTAATAAGAAATGGTGACCTAACTCACCCAGTGGCACAACACTTTACTAATTGTAGATTGGGAAGCATTGATACGTTTTCATATATGGGTATAGAGCAGGTGCCGGTTCCAGTCAGAGGGGGCAACAGGATGGAAACCTTAGACAAACGAGAATTGTATTGGATTTTCACCTTTAAAACTAGAATACCTGATGGCCTCAACTCTGATTGGGATCTGGCACCGTATTTACGCTAATTGACAATCAGCATATTGATGTTTAAATGTAATGTTTAGAACCAATGTTTAGAACTTAAACTGATGTTTCAACTCCCTATATATTTTTGGAAAGATGATCAAAAGTATTATTTAGAACTTTTGTTATACAACTGGAGGGACTGTTTATGATCATGACCTATATGTATTATCTCAAAGTTCTTTTCTATTTTGAACTCCCCATTATTATAATACACTTCTGTATTCACAAGTGTTGTCTACACTTAAACATCTCTGATTATGTATTTTTCAATTTTAGTTGAATTTATTGCTTAGTTAAAGGGATTTTCTTTCAATTTCTATTAACAATGTGATTAATTATTTATTATCATATACATACATACATATATTAATATCTATACTTAATTAATAGATTTAGTTTTCATCTCCTTAGTATACAGCTAATTATACATCTTTTTCTTTTCAAGTGGATATTTTAAATGATTATTAACATTAAAGAGATTTAGGTATACACTCATAAACATTGAAATTTGTTTACCCACTTGTTAGATAATTCTTTTTCTTTTATTATAGATTTTCATAGATTTATGAGGTTTCTTTTTAATTTCACATTTGTTTTTGTATGTTTCTCTAGTACTGAAGATGATATCTAGTGCTCCTATGTCTTTTTCTATGTGGATATAGTGTTTTTAATATTTCACTGTTTTTTTTTAAATAAAGTTGTGTTAGTTTGTACAAAACGTGCTGATGTTACTACGTATGCGTCACTCCGGAGGAGTTTCAGGAAGTGAACGGCGAATGGACGACAGCACGTTTTCTAAGGGTATTTAAGCTGACTGGTGAGTACATCAACTAGTCACCTTGATAAAGAGCTCATGCTCGAAACGCGTTGGTGGGGGTCCCTTGTACCCCGTAATGCAGCTGTATTTGTTTGCTGGCTCCATTAAATAATTGTTTTTAGGGCAAACGCTCTCCTTGACATACTGTATTTACATTTTTTTGCTTTTTCCTGAGAAACGGTGCCTGCTTTTTCTTTGCTCTCACGTTTATCCCCATCAGAAAAATCGGATGCACACCCCCAATTGGAAGAAGAAGATTCCTGGATAACATCTACTCCCAAAAGTGAGTTATTTTCACCACTGGCACATACTCCACACTGATATTCTATGTTGGGACACTTTCATTAATAGTGTGGCCCCTTACTGCAGTGTTTGTGGGGGTCTTATCCCACTAGTCAGATTGCAATGGAGAAGTGATTCATGCTGGACTGTTTTCCATTTATTGATTATCGGGGGTTATCGTCTCAGGAACATCATATGATATATTGAACATTACAGTTTTTTTTTTGCAAGTATATTTTGAGGTTTTTCTTAGAGCACCACACATTTTCATTCTTCTATGATCTATTGGTAAGCACTGTGATGTAATTTGGGAGTCAGCCCAAAAGTGTAAAGTGTTCATTGGAGAAAGTGACTGTATGTACTAATTTCTTAGATAGCAGACTGGTAATGGGATTTGCATGTGAATTACATTTGTATGGCGGGGTCTCTGATTTAATCAGGTGAGATTCCTGCAGATAAATGTGCATTGAGGACAAGCTGTAGAGCCATAAGGAGTGGGGATGCGCCAGATAACATTAAGTATCTGCCATCAACCCCTCCTATGGGTTAGACAATGCCCAGCCATTCAGCCCTAGACTTGGTGTCGCCAGGGGGCGGGGGGCACTCCTGCTTCCTCCAGAGTTCCTTGCCTGTTTGTCATAGGACTTGAAACCCTATAAAGAGGCAGGGTGCCCCAACCCCAGTTGTAGAGTGTTCGCCGTTCGTAGCTGGTGGTTCGTGACTCTAATCCAGCAAGGGAGAATTGCTAGCCAGTGTTATTCTTGGATACTTCACCGTAAGTGTTATTTTTAAGTGTCATTTGTGTTACAGTGTTGTGTTTGCCCGAAAGGGAATACATCTTCAGTTTATTTTATAATTTTGTCCTGTTCAATCAGTGCCCAGTATATTCGGCGTGAATTAGATCTGGTCTACCGTGACAATATACAAAAATTATATGATTAAAAAATGCAGTCATATGTGTAACTTATTACATAATCAATGACTTTATACAAGATTGTACAGTGCCGTGAACATGGTGACAGACTGTATTTTATCTCAAGACCACTGCTGAGCCTCATAGTGGGGTGCCCCAATTTGATCATAGGCCATCCAATTGGCCACTGTTTGGCTCCTCCAGAACAATGCTTCTGTTATTCCCTCTGGGGAGAAAGGTACAGTCCTGAGAGTACGAATGTCTCTGAAAAGTCTCTTTGGGGCATGAAGCATGGACTTCAGGGATCCAGTGGTTGGCTCATTGGAGCCACCCTAGAAGGCATAGTTTGTCTGGGCCCTTTACCCGTGGCTCCTCCAGGGGGTGCTCCGGGACTTTGAGGTCCCCTTTCAGAGGATTCCTCCATAGGATCCTCTACGGTCTCATTTATGGTTTCTTCACCCTTTGATGGTCATTAATGATCTTTTGGCTATCATTTACGTGCTCCGGCTCACCATCCAGGGGTGTAGCCGGTATTTCTGGTTCATCGTCTCCTACTTGTGAAATGGGAAGAAGATGGTTATTGTGCCAGACCTTTACCCGGCCATCCGTGTCTTTTTTCCGGTAGACCTGGAGGCCCGGCACCTTTGATTCGACCTCATGACACTGTCACGCCAGCGGTCAGTGAGTTTATACTTCCCGGGAATCCCTAGATTGGGGAGAAGCACGGAATCTCCAGGACGGATTTCCCGGTGTCTGACCTTGTGGGTAAAAGGCATCTTGTTATTGGCGTTGAGTTTATCCGTGGACTTCTCGGCTTGCTGGTAGACCTGTTGCAGGTTTTCCTGAAGCCTTTGCATGTATTTGAAGTGTGTTGTGTTGTGTATCCCGCCTGTTGATACTCGTAAACGTACATCTACGGGCAGCCTGGCTTCTCGCCCAAACATACTGCACCGACACACTTTATTCGAGCAAATACCCAGTATGTACCTGGCAGATACCTGGAATGCGCCGCTCCTCACCTCTGACAAGCCCCGTTGCGTTTGCCTTCCCAGCCTGGGTTCATGCCTGGCTGACGGGCGGCTGATCTGTTAAATGATAATGATTAGGATTTAATAGGCTGCAATGCTTCGCGTGTCTACCAGATGGCATAAATTCATGAATTGTAATGCAGTATATATATATATATACTGTGCAGTATTGCAGCCAGCGGGAATAAAATGCTTCAATCCCTGCCTGGAAAATACCTCAATGCACTCGGGCAGAAAACAGTCACAAACCTCAATACACCCGGGTATACCCGAATTCGTGGGACTAGCCGAGCTCGAATAAAGTGTGTCACCAGTGTAAGGAAGTATGGAGAGAATCCCGTGGATTCATGTCAGGTACAGTTATACGCATGTACCAGGGTCTCCACATGTAGGCTCCACTCTGTCTTCTGAGCGCCTTTAAACGTGTCAAGCATGTCGAGCAATGTCCTGTTGAATCGCTCTGGCAAAGCGCCACCCTCTGGATGTTACGGAGTGGTCCGAGACTTGGTGATGTCCAGGATTTTGAGTAGCTCTCGGATTAGTTTGCTTTCAAAATCCCGGCCTTGATCGGAATGGAGGCGGTTGGGTAGGCCATAATGCACGAAGTACCTTTCCCATAGAATCTTCGCCACCGTGATGGTCTTCTGGTCTTTGGTTGGGAAGGCATGTGCGTATCTCGTGTAATGGTCCATGATGACCAGCACATTACAGATACCTCGGGCATCAGGCTCGATGCACAGGAAATCCATGCACACCAAGTCAATGGGACCCAAGCTCTTCAGGTGAGCTATTGGGGCAGCTCGAGTAGGCAGCGTCTTGCATTGAATACACCTGGAACATCGCCGACAGTATCATTCTACCGCCTCACACATTTTTGGCCAGAAGAAACGGTCTCTGACGAGTCCAAAAGTCTTTTCCACTCTGAGGTGTCCATGTTCATCGTTCAAGGCTTTCAGGACCATATGTTGTAGATTCCTGGGGAGAAACAGTTGTCATATATCCAGGTGATTATGGAATTATATCCAAGTGATTATGGTATTGCACCACCCGGTAGAGTAGCTCATTGTTGATCTCAAACTTATCAGATTCTCGCATGAGAATGGCGACCATGTCGCTAGGAGCATGTTTCAGAATTGCAGGCTTGTTTTTTCTGGACAGTTTTGATGGATGATGCCAGCTATAGGGTTCCGAATCTGATGTTGGACCATATCCAGCTACGCTATGATTTTATCGTGTGTGATGTTCATCCCTTCTGGATCACAATAAGCGACAGGAATGGCTTTGGAGTGATATCCTAAGGAGTTCACTACCCGTTCTTCTGAGAAGGCCACTCTATCTTCTATGACAGCGGCCATGCTGCACATGGCTCTCATCCCTGGTCCAGGGATCTCCTCCCAGCCTTCATCGTCAGGAGTGGGGCTCAGCCCTGGACTTCGGGATAGGTCATCTGCTCCGATATTCAGAGGACCTGGTTTATACTTCAGTGTAAACTGGTAGTTTGATAACGCTGCCAGCCATCGGTGGCCAGTAGCATCTAATTTGGTGGATGTTAGTATATAGGTGAGAGGATTGTTATCTGTCCTCACTTCAAAAGATACGCCGTACAAGTAATCATGGATTTTGTCCATGATGGCCCATTGAAGGCGAGGAATTCCAACTTGTGTACCGGATAATTCT
This sequence comes from Ascaphus truei, assembly GCF_040206685.1. NCBI lineage: Eukaryota > Metazoa > Chordata > Amphibia > Anura > Ascaphidae > Ascaphus > Ascaphus truei. The sequence continues at coordinate 257,925,845 of NC_134484.1, forward strand.
GCTCGCTTGGAGTCAAACTGCGGCTGATGTAGGCTACTGGTCGAAGAACCTCCGGGTGCTTCTGATGCAAGACTGCACCTAAACCATTAAGACTTGCATCTACATGGAGGACGTAGGGTTGTTTCGGATCAGCGTAAGCAAGCACCGGTGCCTTGCTTAGGCTCCTCTGCAGGCTCACGAAGGCCCGCTTGGATTCAGTCATCCATTTATCATCAAACGGCTGTCTAGCCGAGGTTGCCTTTCACCCGGTGTCTTCGGGGTATATCTTGAGGAGATTATTTAGAGGCTTGGCCTTACTGGAGTACCCCTCCACAAAGCGACGATAGTAGCCACAGAAACCAAGGAAAGAGCGTAGCTCCATGACGTTCTCAGGTCGCGGCCAATTCACCACAGCTTTGACTTTGAACGGATCAGTAGCGATTCCATCGGCAGACACAATATGTCCCACATAGGTCACTGAGGTACGGCAGAACCAGCACTTGTTGAGTGACAGTTTCAGGCCCTCTCGCCCCAAACAGTCCAGCACTTTTTGCAGCCATTCTTCACGTTCTTCCGGGGTTTTACCTAAGACAATAATATCGTCCAGGTACACCAAGCATTCCCAAGGATTCATGTCGCCAATGGTTTTCTCCATTAGGCGTTGGAATGTTGCTGGAACTCAGCAGATGCCTTGGGGCATGCGTGTAAACTGGTAGAATCCTAGTGGGCAGAAAAAGGCAGTCTTCTCCTGGTCTTCTTTACTCATCGGCACCTGGTAGTACATCGATCGCAAATACAGAACACTAAACCATTTGCTCCTGGTTGGTGCGTTGAGAATCTCTTCGATGCGAGGAAGAGTGTACTGATCGGTACAGTATGGTTGTTCAGTGACCGGTAATCGACACCCAATCTTACCGATCCATTCTTCTTTCTCACCACCACAATGGGCGAGGAGTAGGGACTCCGAGATTCGGTCACAATTCTGCCATCTCCATCTCATGGAGAACACAGCCTGGCGTTCTCCCAATTTGGCCGTTAACCTGTGTGGCGGTGAAAGGGTTAACCAGGCCAATAATAAAGGTATTATGCCCGGCTGGTTAACCCTAAACCTTGTTAGGACTGAAGGGGTTAAATTGTATGGTCACCATAATGCCATGTTTTCCCCCACACTATCTTTATTGTCCCTGTTTTGCAGCTCAGACGCTAGCTGCATTGTTAAGAATGAATGGGAGAATGTGCAAACTGTATTCGTGACACAAGGGGGAGCTTTTAGCGCTGTGCCAAGCGCTAATTGCATAGTGTGCCTGCGATTAAGTGGCTGCATTGAAGATGGGTATCATTTTCTAGACCACAGACATTGAAACCGCAAAGTCAATAGAATAAGTGGTCTGCAGTCTAGCTGAAGTACCTGAGAGCTACAATGTATCCAGCCGTCTCGTTGTCCACTTAAGGTGAATTGGTGGCACAAATCTGCAGTTACCGATCAAAGCCAGCACGGATACATTGTATGCCGGCTTGTAACCCAGACAGATTATAGGTCAAACCGCAACCCACGTCACAGAGCCCGTTCAATTAAGTGGATAACTTGCGCTAGGAAAGAGCTAGCACTCTAATTTTTGGAGTCCAGCTAGTTACAAATGTACTATGAACATATGTATTGATTTTATATTTGTTGCACATACAGAATCTATATATAAAAATGAACTGTATTTCAATGGTGTTTTAAATATAAAGGCAGGAACCCTTTCCTGTCAGTCCGGCAATGAATCCATTAACATGTCCATATGTTATGGATGAAGGAGCTGAGGGATTTTTCATCTCCGTACTTCAAAGGGCACCATGCTAAATTGATTCCCCAGTGTCTAGAGAAGTCCGGAGTTGAAAAGCCTCAGAGACCGTAGGTGTTAGGGTGGCTGGGATATGGCTAAGTATCAGATACCGGTGCGATGTAGGGGGCCTTCACACTTGGTAGCCAAACCCCAGACTTACTGTCACCAGATAAGAGGTTGGGCCCGGTATGCTAAGCAGCTTAGGTGTCAGGTTGGCACATGCTCTTAGCATACCCGGGAGCAACTTCTGCCCATTCTAGGAACTGCTCCTAGAAACAAATTAATGGCTGCCTGGTTTGGGACCGTACCCGGTACTCCAAAAGAGGAATGAGTGCAACTACGTTGTACAGGTAGATGCTGAGGCAGAGAGGAATAAGACCTATTACATAAATATGCAGAGTATATAAGCAGCATGTGGCACTGAGTGTGGCACCGGTGCTGGCCATTTGTAGCCAACCGATAGGGGATCCGGCTAGCAGTGCTCTGCCAGACCCCTTAGCAGGGGGGTACTGTAGAGCAGGTTGAATAAGTGTCTCAGCTGAGTTCCAGACAGAGAGCAGAAGCCAGAGCTATGCTAGAACATTATAGGGTTCTGTTCACGGATAATCCAGGCAGGACGCATATCACAGATCACCCAGTGCTCACAGGTGATCTGCGCCCTCTGCATAAGCATGCCTATTGGGTATCAGCAAAGATTAAGGGCAGTATAGAGAGGGAGGTAGAGAGATGCTGGCCCTAGGGGTAAATGTACAGTCCCAGAGCCTTTGGGCTTGTCCAGAAGTCCTGGAACCTAAGAAGAATGGGATCATCCGGTTATGTGTGGACTACAAATAGCTCAATGCAGGGACGGTGTTGGATGCTTATCCCATGACCCGCATGGACGAGTTGCTGGATGAACTCACGAGGACAAAGTATCTGACTACTATAGATCTCAGTAAAGGTTACTGGCATATCCCTTGACCCAGGAGGCTAGGGAGAAGTTGGCATTCATTACCCCGAGTGGCCTCTATGAATTCTTAGTGATGCCATTCGGGATGAAGAATGCCCCGGCTACCTTCCAATCGGTTTCTGGAGGGTATGCAGGGGTTAACACAGGCATACCTGGATGACATTGCTTTGTTTAGCAACTTGTGTGACTCACATTTAGTGCATGTAGCTGCGGTGCTATCCAGAATCAGGGAAGCTGGACTCACATTGAAACCCACCAAGTGCTTAGTAGGGATGGCAGAAGTACTGTACCTAGGGCATAGAGTGGGTGGCAGGCACCTCAAACCAGAACCAGTCAAGTTGAAAACAATACTGAATTGGCCCGTTCCCAAGACCAAGAAGCAGGTTATAGCTTTTCTAGGCACCTATTGGTTTCACAGACTCAAGGATCCCAATAATGCGCACATTATTTATCCGTGATCTATTTTCCAGATCATCCATTTTTTCCTCTAGGGACTGATACTTTCTTTTTAAAGACTGCATTTCTAGTTGCAGTGCTGCAGAGTTTTACTCCAGGTCACTCATTTTATTTTCAGACTCCATATTCTAGTGCTCTGGGAGGTGAGATCCCCTTTAAGATCCTCAATGGCGCTCGGCAGCTTTTCAAAGCACAGTTGGCATGATTTCACTCCCCATAGCTCTGGCCGCCTCACCATGCTCTCTCTGCTACCTGTGTCACTCACTCTCCTGTGGGTCACAGACAGCCTGCTGATTCTCTGCATGCTGCTCCATGAGGTCAGCAGCCATCTTGGATTTTTCCATTTTCTTCTCTGCCTTCTCAGGATGTTGCTGCTGCTTTGGAGGCATCTTGGATTTTTTTTGAGAGAGATATTTTTCCATCCAGCTCACTTGAGACCCTTTTCCTCTCTCCTTGCCTGTCACTTTCTTTTTCAGGTTAGTGCTGTTTTGGGTGGTTACTAGCTGGGCTTCTGCAGAGCTCAGCACTCTGCTTTCACTTTGCCTAGCACCAAAACAGAACCCCCTGTTGCAGGGTACATGTAACTACATGTGGGGTTCTTGCAAAGGCTTATTTATTGAGCCTTAAAAATATGGCACACAAAAACAAAACAGCTTCTTTTCAGCATACAAAACAGAAAATAAGTCCTGAGCGAGACTTGGCCCTTTTCCCAACAAGGGCTGTTTTGATTCCAGCGTAACAGTACAGCAAACAGTTCATCAAAAAAGTATTTTGAAGACGGACCTTATTGCAGTAATTCTCCTTCAGCATTTCAGTACAGGCTGCATGGCCCTCACGATGAAGCAGCTGGGATCAGACTGATTAACAAGACCTCCTAGCTGAATGTTAACCCTGTCACTGCTGCACTGCAGACCTAAACATAGGTCTGCCAGACGTTTATTCACCCTGTCACACCCCCTCTATTTTTTTTTGGGGGGGGGAGTGTTAACCTTGCTTTAAAATGCTAAGGAGTCTCTCCTCTAGCTTTGCTTACTCCTGTGGTGCTTTGTATTTCTTTTTTGTGTGTAATTATTGCCTTTTTGACTGCGATCTGGCGGAGCCTCCACAGAGCTCTGTCTTCAGCTGCTACTCGGTCTGGTGCCATACCGGAAGTCTGTCCTATAGTTCTTAGAACATCTTGGACACAAGTATGGATATTGTTTATACAGTATGTGATAGTTTATATATTCTTTATTGAGTCTTATACTTATTTGCACAGATTTTCTTGTTTTCTTTTGTGTTTTAATATATATATATATATATATATATATAGTATAAGAGAGCAGATGGCACGCAAATACAGATGTAGGTAGGTAAGATAAGTAAGATATAATACAAGGCTCCTTACCAGGCAGACCATAGGATCCAGAGAATCCAGGGAACATACAGCAAGGAAGAGGCAGCACACTTAGTAATGATAAAAAAATGTATTCAACAGCAGGCACAATCACCAATGTTTCGGTCCTAGGGACAGGACCTTTATCAAGGGGAGTGTATATATATATTCCCTATTTTACTATGAATATAATGTGTATTGTCTCTCTTATCGTTCTATTTTCTTATTGTTCTGTATACCAGTAATGCCCACATTGTCTTTCCATAGCAGGTACTATAAAAGCAATCTGCCTCCGGTTTCATTTTGTATGTATTCTTTGCCACGAGCTTTATAGCTGCATACACTACTTATAGTACTCAGCTGGTGGGAGATTAGATAATGACTCTCTTTTGAGATTGCTATTAGAGAAAAGGGGGAAATTAAATGTTCATCTTCCCCGTGGAGACAATGAACAGCACTTCATTTCTTTCAACTATTGGCCGCCAGGAAAGTGGGAGTCCCAAGGTAGTCTTTGGGCACAGATAATGTAGTTGACGAAGTCTCCCAAGTGACCATTCATTAATATCCTAATTTAGATTGATTTGCAAGCGTGATCTGTGGGATTCGGACTAAAGAAATTCTTTCTAAAAGTGTACAGGTTTATTTTTGAATTTCAAGATATCCACATCAAAAGCAGATGTTTTATACGACTACTTATGAACACTTCTGAATATAAAGATATCTATAAAACTGAAAATATGGGTGTGTATTTTTTTTTATAAATATACATTTAATTAGGTTAATATAATAAATCATCATTGAAAATCATTATTAGCACTAAAAGCTGATATAACATTTCTGACAATGCTACAGTTTTACAAAGTCAATTTAATTTAAAAATCACTCCTTTTCATGTTCACTACACATTGTACACAGATTGTAAAATAATTACGAACCAATTATAAATTCATTCTATTAGCATCTTCAATTTATAGTATATGAAAAAAAATGTCAGAGAGGAGGAGTGGCTCAGTGAGTAAAGACACTGACTGGCACTGAGTTTGAAGCAGGGGAACCTGGTTCAATTCCCAGTGTCAGCTCCTTCTGACCTTGTACAAGTCACTTTATCTTCCTGTGCCTCAGACACCAAACACATAGCTGGTAAGCTCTCATGGGGCAGGGACCTGTGCCTGCAAAATATCTCTGGAAAGCGCTATGTAAAACTAGCAGCGCATACAAGAGCATGCTATTATTACTATTATTATTATTATTGTTATTATATTAATAATGGTCACATCTTTCACTACATTAATAGGTTGCCATTGGCTAGAAAACATATTTTTGAAAGACTATAAACATATCATCAAAAAAATGTTATTCTTAAAGGTGCAAATCCCTCAATGTATATATATATATATATATATATATATATATATATATACATCACCAAAATCTGTATAATAGTTGTTGCCAAAATATGAGTTGCAGGGGCCTCCTATGATGGAAAAAGTCAGGGGTCCCCTTCCACAGACTCCCACTCCAACGTGTTTTGACAACGAGTCTTCTTCGGGAAGAAGTATTTTGGCAACAACTATTATACAGATTTTGGTCATTCCCCCCCCCCTCTCCTTCACCCTCCCCCCCCTTTCCCCCCCTCTCCCTTCTCCAAGTTCGGAGTTGGGACCACTCAATTCAGTCCATTTATCATTCAATTTTAATTATATGGGTATTAGGTTTGACAGTGTACACATATATTATTTATTATATTTCAATATATACACTATTTATTACATATATATAAACCTTAGTCATATTTATCCAGCACTTGGAGTTAGCTCCATCACCACATGCACTGCACATAATGGTAATAGCACATCTCTATTTTTTGCTAATTAGTACAATATAATATTAGCTTATAGATTTACACTTACACACTTATTCATAAGCACTCAATACTACACCTTGTTTATTCACATCAGTAGTTTGTCCCCTCCTGATACCTTGCTTTGTCCGTGGCTTACAGACTCCAAATATTCTATATGTTGTGCTTATTTGCTAGACATATGTTAATATGGGAATTAGCCTCCCTAGAGGGTTTTAATATTTGGTTATTACAGTATCTTTACCGTGTTTTTAATTGTTTTAATTGTTGAAATTGTACATGTATGTTCCACAACATGACATGGCTCTGATGAATTACACTGGAAAAATTGTCTATTATATACGAATGTAAAGGGAGGTTCTTTCTTTGATCTGATTGGTTAATTGACTGTTAGTGAACTTTATATATGCACAGTTTGTATTATATTATATACATTTTGTGTATGTTTATCTTTTACTATGGTTTTTTGACTATCTCATTAATTAATTATTTGTTTATTTATTGTTATGTTATTGATAGGTATACTCCCCTTATATTCACCAGTTGCGGTTTTATTTATGTATTTATTTGCTGTATTACACCTCTATCCTTTACCTTCTATACTCCTCCAACTCTAAGGTTTTAATATGTATTCCGAGCATTGTTAACTACATTCATTGGCACCAAGCACCTTTTCAGCTGAGAAGGGGACGTTCCAAGCTATTTAGATAATTGGGTAGTGTATTTAAATACCGGACCTTCCCCTTCTCCATACTTCCCTTTGAAAAAGTTACCCGTGAGTGACGAAACGTGTCAGGGAGCGTCATCACGTCAGACGCATTGACACTGACGTCATCACCGCGCGCTGGAACAGACTGATCCGCGCGACTGCTGCAGAGGCTTGAATTACAAGGAGCCATCTTTCCAGGACTCTAACACGGTTACATAGAAGATTACCTGACCTGGACACTTGTTGGGACATTGATCCTACTACTGCAAGACCGGGATTGCCCCAAGATGCTGCAGAAACGAACCGGATGGTGGTGATTATATCACACAATGCTTGATTTTATTGCATTTTTGTAAGCGCATTTCTTAACCCCTTCCTCCCCTTCACCTCATTAAATTTACTATTTTACGCTATGGGTGTGCGCTCTCTCTCCCCTTTTTTCTATTAGATTCCCTGTGGACGTGGTTTGTCCATTTTGAGAGCAGCAGGAGACCCTTCATACCAGAACCCACATCTTCATTGGACATTCTGAGGACTGGTTTTCACACTCTTTTTTCCCTTTTTTGAATATGTATATTTGTTATATTTATATATTTAATTTTTAATTTTTATGGTTACAGGTTCTATTATTATCTGTGCTAGAATTATTTAGTATTTTCACTATTATTAGTGTATATAGTGTAGATCCTTATTATTAATCACAGCCGGTTTATTATATATTATATATATTATATTATATTTACCTATTTAACCATAAGCAGAGGCGCTGCTTTTTTCCCCTGTTTGTTATATATATATATATATAGATATATGTATGTATTTTTTACAGATGATACAAAACATTCATCGCACCCCATGGATATAATATATAGGGGCCTATGCACTAAGCACCGATAAGCCACTTATCGAGGCCTTTTCGCCAAAAGGCCTACTGCTATTCAGTAAGCCCGATAAGTCACCGATAAAGCCCTTTTCATCAATTTTTTTTCCGAGGGAAAAAAAAATCGCCAAACGTGCGGTGAGAAGCCACTTATTGGTATGTTTTTAAATTAGTGCCATTCTATTAGCCCCGATTAACGTATAGAGGCTTTCCTCTCAAAATCAAGTTGGCAGGAAGGTGTGAGAAGATTCGACAAGCGGCAAGAGGGGACTTAGGAAAAAAAATGCATTTTCCTGCATCGGATTGATGCTGGGAGTCTCCAGAGCTTATACCAATTAATATCACCACCGGAGGCCACCGGCATGAATCCCATGCAATAAAAATGCATTTACAGGCAACTTCATTACCTTAGCGTCTAACCTCTAAGGCAATGAAGGGGTTAAGGAACAACTGCAGCTTTGTTGGGGTCAGAGTGGGTGAGTGACACGGGTACTTGGCTCTTCACTCACCCCTTCTGCCCCAATAAACATTACAATATGTACTAACCACCAATACACAACCCACCCCCTGTGCCCCCACATAAAAGCATTTTTTATTTTTTTATACACAGGATTGATACTAGAGGCTGGCGGGGGTCCCTGGGTGGTCCCCGCGAGTGTCTGTGGGCCTCTAGGTGGTCCCTGCGGGTTTCTGGGGGCCTCCAGGTGGTCCCTGCATATATCTGGGGGCCCTTGGGTGGTCCTGCAGGTGTCTGGGGGCTCTTGGGTGGTCCCCATTGGTGTCTGGGGGCCCTTGGGTGGTCCCTGAGGGTGTCTGGGTGCCCTCGGGTGGTCCACACAAGTGTCTGTGGGCCCTCGGGTGGTTCCCGTGGGTGTCCGGGTGTCTTCATATTGTCCCCGTGGGTGTCCAGGCATCCTCAGGTCGTCCCCGTGGGTGTCCAGGGGTCCTCAGGTGGTCCCCGTGGTTGTCCAGGGGCCCACGGTTGGTCCCGTGGTTCCCCACTAGCCTGCAGTACCAATCCTGTGTCCAATATTTTTTTTCCAATACATTTAAATAAATAAATGTTCATCTCCAAGGGAGGTAAGTCACATCCTTAAAACCACATGGCTATATCACATGTTATTACAGCCAATGGGATTGAAGACAAACCCACTGATTGCTGTACCATGTGATAGGTTACATTAGTTCAAAAGGATATGACATCAACCCTTAAAGTGACGTCACATCCTTTTGAACTAATTTAACCTATCACATGGTACAGCAACCAATGGGATTGTCTTCAATCCCATTGGCTCTAATACCATGTTATATAGTCATGTGGTTTTAAGGATTTGACATACCTCCCTTGGAGATGATGTCACAATCTTAAAAACAAAAGAGGCGGGCAAATGATACAGCATACAATCATATTGGAGCTGACCTGAAAATATGACATCACAGGCCCTACATAAGGCCTGGACACCTCATTTAACAGGAAGAAGATGACGATACAACATCTGTTGGGACTTACCATGGGGTTGGATTGATAGATGAAGACAGAAGATAGAACATTAAAGATAAGAAAGAAATAATGACAGATGAAGACAGAAGATGGTGATAGAAGATAAAAGAAAGAAGAATTTTGTTACCTGTTCTGGATCTTCTAGGTGGATGGCATTGGATTGACTTTGATGACGTCGCCGTACAAGAGATTCCTGAAATGCTGGGATTCAGAGGGTCAACGCTTCTAAAGGTAAGAAAAATATTGAATGTATGTCATTTTATTTTTACAGGTTTTATTATTGCATTTTTTTATTTTTATGTTTTTCATTGACCATTGACTGATAATGTACTAATCTGTACCCGTTTAGGTACAAATAAATACAGTGACAGCAAATGCATTTTTTGGCAAATGCTTTTTTTCTATTGATTGTTGTTTTTTTCTGTTTAATGTTTGGCTTAAATTGTTTGTAATTTGGATGGCTTCTTTTTATTTCATTTTTCGATTGTTTTGCATTTTTAATTGATTATTTCTTTTGTTGGCTACTGGTTTTAATTGATGTGTTGGCTAGTTTTTTTATTAATTAATTGATTTGTTAGCTAGTGGTTTCAATTCATTGATGGTTTTGTTGGTTAATGCTTTTATTAATTTAATTGCTTGGTTGGCTAGTGCTTTTAATTAACTGGCTGGATAGTGCTTTTATTTATTTAATTGGGGTTGTAGGTGCTTGTGTATATCTTTTATTATTGTGTATTTTTTTCAATGCTTTTTTTATTAGGTTGACCATTGACTGCTATAGGGGCTTATTATGCCATACTATATGGGTGTGATGTACCACAATGCCAATAAATGGGTGCAGGGTGGGTATAGTGGTCCCTAGGTGGGTGGTTAGGCCTCCCGGGGGGTAGTGGGGAAGGGTGGGTTAACCCCTTAATTACTATAGCGGTTATTAACCGCTAAGATGATTAAGGGGTTAGGGGCCATTAGATTGTAGTTTTTCATTTATTCTTGCTTGAATCGGAGGACATGGACCTGCAGTATGTTGACGAGGATGCCCTTCATGATGGCAGTGGTAAGTAGAAAGGTGTATTTACTTTATTTATGCTGGCTAATGTTTTATTTAATAATGGGAAAATTAGCTATTATCCATATCTGGATACATTTGCTTAAAGAAGCATGGAGACCACCCAGGGACCACCGGGGACCCCAGGACACCCGTTAGGACCACCGAGGACCTCCTGACACCCGCGGCCTCTGGTATCAATCATGTGGGATAGAGGAGGTGGGTATTACTGTAGTGTTTGTTGTTTTTAATGTTTATTGTGGGTTGCAGCTGTTTAAATATACATTTTATTACTAGTGTAGATGAGCAGTGGGTCTCCAGAGCAGAACCGCGTTGATGTGAGATCCGGGGACACCCTGCTTCCTGAGATACAGATCCCGTTATGGGGTGCCGGTATCTCCTATGCATTTAAATGTCCCGTGTCACATGACAGTGGGAATAAAATAATCATATTGTTAACATTGAAGATCCTTAAAAAATAAATGTATATCACTGGAAATCATGAATAGGAAGTATCTGTAGATATCACAGAGTATACATTTAAACCTGTTTTAACATTGAAAACATATTTTTCACCAAATTATAGTTCATCTCAAAATGCATGTAAGTAATTAATTCAGATTTTTTTTAAAACTATGTGTCTATTGGGATGGGAGTGGGGTATGATCTAGTAAGATTAAACTTTATTCTAAACAATTAAGTAATGGTTACAATGATAGCCATGTGTAATCTTTGGTTGAAGACACACACAAAGCCTTGAAGCCATATGGCTGGAAGGGCTACATGACTACAGACCTAATGACCTGTAACAAGGCAAACAATAATTAGGATAAAAGGAAAATCCATTATACTGTATGTCAGATATGACTTTAGAAGTGGAAATTATGGGGTAAGTGAAGAGAAGGCTGTGTGAGGGGGAAATGAGATTGGAGGAAATATTTTAGTGTCCCTATATGGGAGCAGCTGGTAACTCCCCCACCTGCTCTCACAATTATGCATTAAAGGTTGTGTAGGATGGGTTAAGGTAGGAAGTAATAGTGTAAAGCTTTCATGGAACATGGAACCTATTGCAAGCACAATATATTCTTTGTATAATATGCATTTCTGGATTGATGTTAATGTTTCAATGTTTAAAATAATAATAAAAAAATAATAATGGGTGTTTGACAAAATGCCTTTTACCTTTTTTGTCACAGCTTTGGAGCTTGACAAACGAATGAACTGAAGATCAGCTAAGTGGGGAAAGAAGGAGGCTCTCTCCCACTTCCACTTGGTCGATTGGTAGAAGTACTGCCACTGCCTGTGCTAGGTGACAGTGTGTGGTGCTGTCCTCTCAAGGAGGAAGAGGCGATACTATAGCATATGCTTTTGGCAGAGATTGGTGCTGTCCTCTCCTGGAGGTAGAGGCACCACTGATACTCAATGTTGAAGGCTAGGGCATGGTGGTGTCCTTTCATGGAATGTTGGTTATGAAATTTGGATTGACCCACTGAAAAGGTACAGCTGTTATCTGTTTTAGAATTTTAAGCACCACATTTACTGCATATGGTGCTGGCAAGATCCTCTTAATCTATCTATTAGATTATGAATAAAATATTGTGGTTCTTTTCACCGACAATTTTGCATTGGTGTTTTGTTTGTACAGTAGGAGTGAAACACGAGAGGGTATGTGGGGTGGAATGGCCATAAAGCTAATAGGCATTTGAGGAATCCGCCTGTCAAGGACATACTTGAAAACGAGAGGTAACTCTCAATGTATTACTTAAGTAATAATCCCCGAAGAACAGGGCATTACTGGCCAATAATCCCCTGGCTGGAAGAGTTGAAGGCCCGAGGCGAAGCCGAGGGACTTTAACCCAGCCAGGGCATTATTGGCCAGTAATGCCCTGTTCTGAGGGGATTATTACTATTATAGGCTAAATGTAGGCTTTTTCATAAATTAAAGACACTTTTGTATAGTTATATAAAAAATGTTATTAAAAAATAATGGTAAATACATTAAAGCACCTCTATAAACACTTACGCTGCAGCTATCTATATCCACACACTACCGTCCCCTCTGTGTACACACACACACACACACACATACACACACTACAGCTCAACACACACCACAGCAGGTCTACACACACAAACTGCTGCTACACGCAAACTCTGCTGCTGCTGCTACACACATAAAACACAACAGCACACCACACACAACCGCTGCTACTGACACACTGACACACACACACACACTGCAGCTCTACACGCACACATACACACACACACACACACACACACACCAGCTCCACACATACACAGCAACTCTACACACAATACAGCAGGTCTACACAAAACAAACTGCTGCTACATACAAACTCTGCTGCTACACACACATACAACACAACAGCACACCACACACACACAAACACTGCTGCTGCTGACACACTGACACAAACAAACACTGCTGCTGCTACACTGACACACTGACACAAACACACAAACACTGCTGCTGCTACTGACACACTAACACAACCACACACAAACACTGCTGCTGCTGCCACACTGACATACACACTGCTGCTGACACACTGACACAAACAAACACTGCTGCTGCTACACTGACACACTGACACAAACACACAAACACTGCTGCTGCTACTGACACACTAACACAACCACACACAAACACTGCTGCTGCTGCCACACTGACATACACACTACTGCTGACACACTGACACATACAAACACACAAACATTGCTGCTGCTGCTGCTGCTGCTGCTGCTGCTGCTGCTGCTGCTGCTGACTCACTGACACAAACACTGCTACTGACACTAACACACAAACACTGCTGCTGCTGCTGACACACTGACACACACTGACACTGTTGCTGCTGCTGACACACACACTGCTGCAGACACACTGACTGACAAACACACACACAGAAACTGTAGCCACAAACAAATTGCAGAGGGCCACTTACTTGTTTTGCAGCTACAGTACACACTCTCTTATCTCCCTCCTCACTGAATCTGTCAGCTCTGTTTGGGAGGGAGGGGAGGAGTCACTGCCTGCTGCTTCCCAAGGACCAATCCCTTGCCCTTTCTCAGAGCTGTTCCTACCTATGGACCAATCCCCTACCCTGTCTCTGACAAAAGAAAAGCGGATTGGCTGAAAATAAACACATTGAAATCAACACATTTCAAGCTGTAAAAATTTTAACCAATCAGAGAGCAGGGATTTCAGTAATGCCCGGAATTTTGCAGCTTTAGCCTATAATTCCTGGTAAAACATTTTATAAATAAATAAAAATATAATAAAGGCAGTAGCATTATACAGTTTCTTATCACACTTTGGAAAGGTAAGATCATTCCGATATTATTTTTGGTTAATCCTACTTGAAGTGTTCATCAAATGGACTCAATAGGAGAAAATTATCAAGGACAGAAAAGATGCTGATAATTGAAATGCTTGGCATTTTGATATATCAAACAAGATGTATACATGCAGACCATCATTTTTGGTCTGCATCTGAGCACTGTATGACACTGTACTGCAGGTTTCTGATTTCCATATACTGTAAATGATACAAAATAGAGTTATGTGGTTTATGCACATTTTACTCTTCTCTTTCTGAGTATATATTTCAATAAAGGAGCAAAAAGAGAGGGATTGGGGAGTGATCAACTAAACCATACTAATTGTGATGTGAAAAATATAATCCATTTTAATCGATAATTATAAATGAAAGTAGGTGCAACTGTGAACTGAAGTGAATCAGAAAAAGGGTGAGGAGTACAAATGACTGTACTCCAAAGAAAATTCACTTAAATGCACACTACCTATATTTAAAATGTAACTTTTAATACTATATACTTAAAACATATATTACCAAAGAAAATGTGTAATAGCTAATAAAAATAAATTAAATAAAGTAACTCATGCACCAAGAAACCTCTCATGTGTAAATACTCCAATATACAATTGACGAAACAACAAAGAGTGGGGAGTGATCACAGGACCATACTAATTGAATGAAGTATTTATATTCATAAGTGAGGTAATCAGCAGGTGGGTGCAAACTGTGAACTGAAAGTGAATCAGAAAAGGGGAAGGGGAAACACAAAATGAATGTGCCCCCAAAAGAATTCACTTAAATGCACACCACCCAAGTGTAAAAATTAACTTTTAATAAATCCTTAAAACATATATTACCAAAGTAACGTGTGATGTGAATTAAAATTGTATTAAATCATAGCTATTAAGCAATCGTGTCGTAAGTTATTCATACTATCCCAGTACCAGTTGATAGGATGGGATGTTAAAGACAGGGAATGCTATGAATAGGGTGTTAACCCCTCTGGGGCAACGATGAGACCAATTGTAGAGTTGTATATAAATATATTCAGGTGGGTGGCCACAGGATTTAATATCCTATTAATGCTAAATATAGCTCCCTTGCACATTGACATAGAGATTTAGTCTGAACAATAGCGCTGGCATGTGATAGTATAATAGCTGTATTATAGATCTTCCAAACACAGCAGTGCTGGTTTGAATACACAGCAATTGGTTAAAGACACCTCACATAAGGTGCAAGGATAGCAGGCTCACTGACCATAAATGATTAATAAATGGTTAACTCATATGGTCTTCACATGCGCGCAATGTTGTCAGTCTCCTACTTGGAGCTGTTTTTAATGTAGTGTTTGCAGTATCCTGGGTGTAACTGTGAAGACCATATGAGTTAACCATTTATTAATCATTTATGGTCAGTGAGCCTGCTATCCTTGCACCTTATGTGAGGTGTCTTTAACCAATTGCTGTGTATTCAAACCAGCACTGCTGTGTTTGGAAGATCTATAATACAGCTATTATACTATCACATGCCAGCGCTATTGTTCAGACTAAATCTCTATGTCAATGTGCAAGGGAGCTATATTTAGCATTAATAGGATATTAAATCCTGTGGCCACCCACCTGAATATATTTATATACAACTCTACAATTGGTCTCATCGTTGCCCCAGAGGGGTTAACACCCTATTCATAGCATTCCCTGTCTTTAACATCCCATCCTATCAACTGGTACTGGGATAGTATGAATAACTTACGACACGATTGCTTAATAGCTATGATTTAATACAATTTTAATTCACATCACACGTTACTTTGGTAATATATGTTTTAAGGATTTATTAAAAGTTAATTTTTACACTTGGGTGGTGTGCATTTAAGTGAATTCTTTTGGGGGCACATTCATTTTGTGTTTCCCCTTCCCCTTTTCTAATATACAATTGAAACTGAAGTGTTAGAGGCTACAAAAGGTGCCCACAGCCAGGGTGAGCAAATAAGCCCACCACTTTACTAACTAGCCCGGTTTACTAGTAAATATAGTAAGCAGCAGGGATGGAATATAACTTAGAATAGTGGTAGATCCAGATGTTAGGTGCCAATATGCACAAAGAACCATTACCAAACTGCAACACTATTATTATATGTAGGGCTAAGCTAGAGAGATGGCTGACAGACACTGTATTAAAAAAGCCCCATAACGGGGGCTGACGACATCATCACGCGCCCAACGCGCGTTTCCTTCCTATTATGGAGCTTTGTCAGGGACAAATTTTGCATTAGGGGGGGAGCGTATGTTATTTATACCTTGTGGTCGTCATAGAAACGTTACAAGCGCTCCACTACTGCGCATGCGCAATGAAGCGCAAGCGCGACTGCTAGAGCACATCTAAACATCCCTTTATCGCAATTGGATATAGTACTATATTGACCCCGCTTAATTATAATAGTAATGGAACATCCTACCTACACTTCGATCCACACAGACAGAAACGGAGCAGAGATTGTGGAGCTGCTGCGCATGCATGAGGTGATATACTTCCCACACGATAACATCCCACTGCGCATGCGCATACTCAACTCAAATTGCCACCACGCATGCGTGAGCTGATAGACTTCAACAACTAGCATCAATGTTATTGTACTGCGCATGCTTAAAGTGATGGCAAGAAAGGAGAGAGAAATTCTTGCCTAAAACACCAACGTGCATGTGTGGACAGAGGTATATTTCAATGACTAGGATAAAGCGTTTACCTGACCCACAATGAGCATGTGTGAGCAAAGATGTTCATTACTGCCTAATATTTGAGCATCCTGAAGGCAAAAGAGCAGGTCAATAAGAAAGGAGATAATAAAACCCAAGCGTTTAAGGTCAGGTGTGTATGGCAGTCAGCCCTAAGTTTAAGAAAACCGCAAAGATGTCAAAAATCATAGTGAAAAAGTAAATAAAAAATATAACAAATATATAAACCACACATTCTAAATAATCTCAGTGAATATCACAGTGGATAGTGTGTGTATATGTATAACACGTATAAATAAATCCAATACCAAAAGAAGAATGGGTTTACAATTTGGTAATACAGTCACTAGTTTAAATAAAGTAAATATCATTAATGTCAGTATATTACAATACCATGGTGAGATAACCTGACATAGTGGCAGAAAATATCTCTATAATGTTTATCAGAGACAGTTGGTGTAATCATTAATATCTGGATGAAATACACAATAAGATAAATGCAGGGTGACAATCACGACATATGAACAGCAAAGACTCACCCTGGCTGTGTGCACCTTTTGTAGCTTCTAACACTTCAGTTTCAATTGTATATTGGAGTATTTACACATGAGGTTTTCTTGGTGCATGAGTTAATTTATTTAATTTATTTTTATTAGCTATTACACATTTTCTTCGGTAATATATGTTTTAAGTATATAGTATTAAAAGTTACATTTTAAATATAGGTAGTGTGCATTTAAGTGAATTTTCTTTGGAGTACAGTCATTTGTACGCCTCACCCTTTTTCTTATATTTCAATAAAGGCATATGTAACAGGGGAGTAATCCCTGTTCAAGTAATGTGCCTTTAATCTGGCAGTGTGGTGGTTAACTGCTGGTAGTCAATTAATAAACACCACCTGCCTGATTGCTTACAAAAGCCTGTCTGTTGAGACAGGAAGTGATTCCTTAGAATGAGAGCTGACCTTTGGAGATACAGAGGAGTGTTCTTTAGACTCCCAGGAGAGACTGACCAAGAGAACACACATCTCTGGAGCTGACCGGTCTTGAGCTCTGCCCAGCAGAGCTGATTGCAAGACACCAAATAAGACTTCTAAACCTGGATGCTGATATTTTCTGCGCACGCATGGGTGCGGTTCAGGAGAGCAGAGAAGCTTACTCTACAGCAAGAAACAGATAAGACTTTCATAATTAAGAGACTGCTTATATCTGCTTATTTCATGCTATATGTTTTGGGGCTGCGAGACATGCTTGACTTATGGAGTTGTGAATTAATTGCATGGTATTTTCACTAGAGATACTCCCAAGTGAATAGAAGCTTTGTTCCCCCCCTGTGTTTGGAGGATTTCCTGATGAAAAGGAAAAGGCACAATAAAGCCTATTATAATTTCACCTTATAAAGTCTCCAATTGTGTACCACTGTGAACGTCCGTGTACATATGGTGTCCGAGGTGGGACACAAGAAGAGGTGTCTTTGTAGTTAAAAAGGACCGGAGATTTTTATGTGAAATTTTTTTTATGCTTTTTGCCTACAAGCAACTTAGAAAAAAAAAACCTCATGCAGCAGAGATCAGAGTTAAAGGGACACACCACTGAAACCACACTGCACTGAAACTTACAAAACCACAGATGGACTCTTTGCCCCAATCCCTAGAGGAGAAAGACTGCTGAAGTAGCTAAACCTTATTTTGCCTATCACAAAGTGTAATATGGTCATTGAAATAGGGGTTTTGCCTTCCAGCCATAGTCAGGGTTCAAGAAGTGAGTCAGCCCTTAAAAAGGGATAGGTGTTTGTTGTTTTCAAAAGTTTCGCTGAAGCAGTGAATACAGATGGTGACCCACGATTGGTACTGATTTTGCAAATAAAGGTTGCCACACCGCATAGGGCTACCAGCTGTGAATGGAGTATATGCAGAAAGTGTGAAAATTGATACAAGACTGTGCTGAAGCAGGGGAATTTTTAGCAAACAAATGCTGAGTGTTGAGTCACCCTGCCGGGAATGAAAGAATGTTTTTTTTCTGAAAGTAAAAAAGTCTGCCTATATATATCTTGGGAGCAAAAACAGACACCCAAAGTGTGAAGTGTGAATGCCATAATACCCAAAGATGAGACTGAAAATTACTGAACTCAGGCAGAAAACCAAATTCTGTTGCTGAAGCGGAGAGATTGCACCTAGCAAGTAAATGGTGTAGAGCAAATATACTTTTTTTACTTAGCAACTGCACATCTTGTATACCTGATAAGAGAAAATGCATGCACAGTACTGCTGATATTGGGAGAAAAAAAAATTCCCAAGAAAGAAAGTCTACAGAGATGCCTGTGAGAGCTACGACCTCTACAAGCAAAATATGCCCATCTGTAGGACTACCACAATTGGGGGTTCTAGCAAATACAGTGGCAACAGCTGCAATAGTGCCTCCTGAGGTCAGGAAGAAAATTACACCTGATAGCCTAAAAATGGAGGACAAGATGCAGCGTTCCTGTAATGAACCCTACCCCACGGAAGAGTGGCCCTTCCAGTCCAATAAAGAGGAAGACATCTCTTACGGGGAACCCGAACCGAGTCACACCCACAAAACACCCCAAGAATGGTGGGGGTGCCTGAACTCGGCACGAACAGAAAAGACCGCTCCCTTTGACGAATATGATCAGCAGGAGACAGAGCGGGAGCAGCAGATCACCCAATATTTCTGTCAGCTAAAGCAACTGCAAGAAAAGCCTGGCGTATATAATGAAGCCGCTAAAATTTCAAATGAAGATGGAGACCCCAATATCCCTGAAGGGACGGTGTCATCCAAATCAAAAAGGCGGAAAAAGAAAAAGAAAAGCAGTTCTTCACTTACCGTGGAAGGAACAGACACGTCCGCAGATCCTGTGGAGGAAAAGGGGGACCGAGTTTCCCTGCAGCCTAGAGAAAATGGAGAATTCGTCCCGCGGTTAACCGAATATCCAGAGGGCCCAAGGCAGAAGTCGTGTACCCCAAAGAAGTGTCTGTCCGGTGCCAACAGTGAGGAATCCTCAACCAGTCATCCCAGGGAAGCGGAGCCAGAACCAGTGAGTGACGATCCCTTGACCAGCCCTGAAGACGCCCTGAAAATTGCCAGGCATGACTGTGATCTGCTCTGTGAAGAATTGGGAAGGGAGAGAAAAAATAATGCTGAGCTACAGAAGATTGTGCTCGCAATTTACTCTGCGGCCAAGACCGAATTGGAGGATCTCAAGACTGAGCTAGATACTGCAAAGGCTACTATTTCCACCGTGGATGAAAAGCAGAGCCAATCGGATAAAATGGTGGCTACGCTAAAGCTGAAGTATGAGAAGGCACTGAAGCAGATGACAGTCTTCCAGCAAGAGGTTCACACTCTTCGTATAGAGCTTGATGCCTCACATCATGAGACCAACAGCTGCCGCACAGACCTGGAAGTTTCCAGAAAGGAACTACACAGTCTCACTGAGGAGCTGGACATTGCTAAAGAAACTATTGGTAATCTTGATACAGATCTCAAAGTCTCTCAGAAGGAGCTTCAGACCCTCAACCTAGAGAAGGAAGTCTCACGCCAGTAGAGTGTCATTCTCAAAGCAGATGTGCGTAAATGGAAGGAGCACTGCAAAGAGAAAACTTAAAACTGAAAGAAGAAAAATTTCAGTTGATAGAAGAAGTCAAGGAAAAGTTTGAAGCATAGCACCTACTGCAGAACCAACTGCAAGGTCTGCGTACACACCTCCAGTATGTTGAGGAGAAGCAGCAAACGCTGCAGGAAGAAAAGCTGCAGGCTGCTAAAGAAATTCAAGTGCTGCAGGAACGTCTGATGACCCAGTATGTCCCCGCAAAGCAGCATGAGAAACTGAAGGCTACCCTGAGCATCACCAAAGCAACGCTAAAAGCCAAGCTTAGAACCCAGGTGACGCGGCACAAAAGGGAGCACAAGAAGGTCCAGAAACTGAAACAAGTAACTGCGGCCCAAGCAAAGAAGTTCATAGTGCTCCACAATGCAATAAAAAGTGGAGGCAGGCTCAGAGAAAGCAAAGCATGCAGATAAATTCCCTGAGAAGAGACTTGCAAGACGTACTCAAAAAACAGGGATCTCTCGCGGATAAGATTACAGTCCTACAAGGACATGTATTGACCCTGACTAAGCGTCAGTATCCCACAGCCTCAAAAACCCATGAAGACAAGGGTACAGTGAGAGCTGGGAATACCGCTCATCTGAAAGACAAGGTTGCAAAATTTGAACCACCTAAACAAGCACTAGCAAAACATATAGCCACCCAGCAGGCAACAAAAGAAGGTACACGTGCTGAATTAAAACCAGAAGAATCCTTAGCTGATGAAGCTCAAAAGATGGGACATTCTCTGGAAGTGGGTGTGGAATTGCAACTTAATCTAAAAGGGGCTGAACTAGCAACCCCATTGAGTGGGAAAAGGGCGTTTTTTAAATGCTCTGCAACTGCTGCCATACAGTATGCCTACAATAAGACGAGCACCCGACGCGAGGGAAATCTCATGACCGCGCACGTAGAAAAAAGACTATACTTGGAGAAAGTCCTCCTCGAGCGACTGAGGGGTGCTGATCTCAAACACCTTCAGGAGGAGACACAAATAAACTGGAGAAAGGGCTCCAATCCCAACAGGACTGAGGGTTCTCTTCCTCCATCCACTCTCATTCAAGTCACTGAGATATCTAGAATGAGAGTGGAAGGATGGGCTTTGGCCGTGGCAAGCCCGAGCTTCCCACAAATCGCTGTTCAAGTAATGT
Source organism: Ascaphus truei (assembly GCF_040206685.1). Taxonomy (NCBI): domain Eukaryota; kingdom Metazoa; phylum Chordata; class Amphibia; order Anura; family Ascaphidae; genus Ascaphus; species Ascaphus truei. The sequence continues at coordinate 257,947,262 of NC_134484.1, forward strand.
GCCTTTAATCTGGCAGTGTGGTGGTTAACTGCTGGTAGTCAATTAATAAACACCACCTGCCTGATTGCTTACAAAAGCCTGTCTGTTGAGACAGGAAGTGACTCCTTAGCTCTGAATGAGAGCTGACCTTTGGAGATACAGAGGAGTGTTCTTTAGACTCCCAGGAGAGACTGACCAAGAGAACACACATCTCTGGAGCTGACCGGTCTTGAGCTCTGCCCAGCATAGCTGATTGCAAGACACCAAATAAGACTTCTAAACCTGGATGCTGATATTTTCTGTGCACGCACGGGTGCGGTTCCAGGAGAGCAGAGAAGCTTACTCTACAACAAGAAACAGATAAGACTTTCATAATTAAGAGACTGCTTATATCTGCTTATTTCATGCTATATGTTTTGGGGCTGCGAGACATGCTTGACTTATGGAGTTGTGAATTAATTGCATGGTATTTTCACTAGAGATACTCCCAAGTGAATAGAAGCTTTGTTCCCCCCCTGTGTTTGGATAATTTCCTGATGAAAAGGAAAAGGCACAAAAAAGCCTATTATAATTTCACCTTATAAAGTCTCCAATTGTGTACCTCTGTGAACATCCGTCTACAGCATATTATCTCAAATAAAAGTTAACCAGCTTATTTGACTAAGTATTTCATAGTCATTTTAGTAATTTATAGTATTAGCACAGAAACTTTCTATTTTGATCAATTTACTGCTGTAATTCCTACAGTAGTTCAATACAATACGCATGCACTATATGCACTATAAGCACCCCCCCATAAATAAACAAATCGGTATTTATTATTCAGCACTATGGTCCGCAGAGGTACCTTCTTCCATTGAGTGATATTTTGTGTGTAGAGAATGATAATACCTTTGCGCAAATCTGCAGAATTGCAAATTCTGTACATTTTCAGCTGCTGAAAAATGTGCAATGATCTTTGCTAGAAATCACCAACTGCAAATACTGTGTCTCAAATAGGTGCACATTTATCAATTTCTGGTATGGATTATCATACCCGTTCTGGCATTAACTTCCACTGGAGTCTAGGGGGCCGATTCAATGATCTCCGTTAAATCAGGGCATCCACAAAGCTAATGATTTGCAAAACAACGTCCTTTAGCCAAAGTAGCATAATAACAATATCTGGACAAACGATGGTGAAGCGGCGCCAATCCTATTGAGCAAAATACTATAAAATGCAATAAAATACTTATAGTTCCGCAGCCAGAGTCCCAGGAGGTTATTCAAACTCCTCACATGAAACATTATGAAAGAAAGTCCTCCAGCGCGTGGTCTTATTGCCTCTTTCTCCGTGATATGTAAAAGAAAGACAGAGAACACACCACAAACAAGTGGTATAATACACGTCGACAGTACTAATAATGTCTGTAGAGAAGTGGGATTAGAGAATTTAGCACTTGCCTGTGCTTTTGTTCCCGTAGCGTATATTCCTCTATATCCTTCCTGCTGTCACCTTAAAGGATGAAAATGGAGAGAGGCATAGCATAATACTGTTTATTGAGAAAGTTAAAAATATAGGTAAAATAGCACTCACAAACAGTTCAGTGAAGAAGCCAAGCCTGGCGAAACGCGTTTGATGTGGATGCCTTTTTGACCACTTGGAGCCACCATACCTCTAGGGATTGCAGACAGCCCAATCAGCTTCGAGACGCGGACAGAGAGACGCGGACAGAGAGGAACAGACTAGACTGTGCACAAGCCTGGAAAAGCCTCCAGTTCCCGTGGGACTTGGCTGACAACTAAGGGCTGCAAAACTGGTGACTGCTGGTATATCCATGTACAGAGATACTGCTCCAGGACACTACCAGCTGCTGAACCAATCACACTCTGTGTGGTGAGTGGTACGCAAAATAACCTACAGATGCAGCGGCCATTATTCGAACATTTACCTGGGTACATCTTGCGTTACGCATGTGGTGGACCCGAGATGGTCAGTTGCAGACACAATGGCCCGCCGGATAAACATAGTGTGAGTCCTACCGGGGTCTGCCTGCCTGTAATAGATGCACAGTTAGAGATAGGCTGAAATCAACTTTGTCAAGCTCGGAGACCCCCTGCTCACACACACTTTGAATAAAAATAAAATGTAAGCAGCTTCATTACCTAAGCAGCTACCCGCTAAGGTAATAATTTTGTATTTGGGTGGGTGGGGGGGATGTTTGATACCAGTGTGAGGGAGCAGGGGGTCTCGTGAGTTGAACGTTTATTTCAGCCTCAGGGACCCCCTACTTCCCGAGATACAGGCCCCGATATGGGGTGCCGGTATACCTCTGCTTTGCTTACATCCAACGGTCACGTGACCCACAGGATTTTAACATGGAGATACCGGCACCCCATAATGAGGCCTGTATCTCAAGAAGGAGGGGATCCCCAAAGCTGAAATCAACTTTGTTCAACTCAGGAGATCCCCTGCTTCATTACCGTAATGTTAGAATTGTAATAAAACGATCGCCTATGAGAGGCGTGTAGTTAGAGTGACTGATTCAGCCTATCTCTTACTGTGCATCTATTACAGAAAGGCAGACCCCGGTAGGACTAACACAGCAGGGAACCCTGCTGTGTTAATCCGATGTGCCATTAGTCTGCCGTGGCAAATCTAGTGAGCATCACGGGCATATGTCAAAATTCAATTTCGAGATTTGTTCGAATAACAGCCGCTGCATCTGTATATGTGACATGCTAAGATGTACAGTATGACCTCATAATATTTGCATAGACTATAGGCCATGTCTTGCACATTACAGTCATGATCAAATAGTTATAAAGTAATCCTTTAGCTATTTTTTACTATGTACAGTGGCGAGAATTTTTTTGTAAACCCAAGTGATAATTACAGAAATTCCGTAGTTTTTCCATCATAACCTTCTTGACTCATAACCAGTTTTTCTTAAATATTCAATAGTGTATATAATAACCAATTCCATGTTTTTTTTAAACAAAATGATCTATGAATTAGACAAACAATGAGTAATTAAGAGTCAGGGTATGTGCAAAAGTAAGTGAAACCCTGGTTTTATCAGCTAAATGTAATGGGATAATAAGATTCAGGGTTTAAAACAATTTTAAACAATCTTTAGGCCTGAGTTTGGGAGGCCCCACCCTATATAAACATCAGAAACTTTGTGAGTTTGGCCTTCACCCTACAGGTGTGTGTAAACACGTCATGCCACGATCAAAAGAAATCTCTGAGGACCACAGAAAAGCTGTTATAGATGCTCATCAGTCTAGAAAGGGTTACAAAGGATTTGGGGCTCCACCAATTCACAATCAGACAGATTGTATAGAAATGGAGAATATTCAAGACCATAGTCACTATTCCCAGGAGCAGTCATTCTACTGTACCAAAATCTCTCCAAGAACAAACTGGCAAATCATCCAGGAAGCCACAAAGAACCCCAGAGTAACATTCAACAATCTTCAGGCCACTCTTACCTTGGCTAATGTGAGTTTCCATGACTCAACTATCACAATAAGACTGAAGAAGAATGGTGTTCATGGAATGATAGCCAGGAGAAAAACACTGCGCTCTAAAAAGAACATTGCTGTCCATCTGAAGTTCGCCAAAGAACACATATATGACCCACAAGACTTTTTGAACAATATTGTGTGGACAGATGAGTCAAAGGTAGAATTGTTGGCCTCTATGAGAAACGTTATGTTTTTCAAAAAAACACTGCATTCGAACAGAAGAACCTCATCCCAACCGTCAAGCAAGGTGGTGGGAGTGTGATTGTTTGGGGCGGCTTTACTGCCTAAAGACCTGGACGGCTTCTGCATTGTATAGAAGGTTCTAGAGGAGAATGTCAGGCCATCCGTCCGTGAGCTGAAGCAAAAATGGATCATGCAGCAAGACAATGATCCTTAACATGCAGGCAAAGCTACAAAAGAATGGCTGAAGAAGAAGAAAGTCTGTGTTATAGACTGGCCTAGTTAAAGTCTGGACCTAAACCCAACAAAATTTTGTGGCATGACCTGAAGTGAGCTGTCCGTGCAAGGAAGCCCTCAAATGTCACTGAGTTAAACCAGTTCTGTAAGGAAGAATCCTCAAGGGGTGCCACCAGGTACTGAATCTAAAAGTTCACATACTTTTTCACACATGGATATTGAGTGTTGAATCGTTTGTGGCTAAATAAATGTTGAGAAAGTATTATGTTTTTGTGTAATTCGTTTGATCAGGTTATTAAGATCAATAACATTTTAGGTGGGAAATATGTGAAAATCATAATAGGTTCACAAACTTTTTCTCGCCACTGTAACTGTTCTCAAATCACTATGGCCACATTAATAAACAGTAAAAGGGACCGGCAGTATGTAAAATACATAATAGAACACCATATTGTTCTTCTTATTAATGTTATCTAAACATGTAAATACATGGATGTTTATGCACACAAAGTACTGTATATCAATATGGGGTTATATGTACCCATAGTGAGCCTGCCCCTTACTATGCCAAGAAGAGGAAGAGAGGATTTCTCAATTTATATTATCATTTTTGTCATAAATTACATGTTACTTTTTTTCACAGTTCTTGTACTCACACAGTGTTGTAACTGTGGGTGAATACACGTTTTGTTAACTGTTTCTGCCTCATGGTACTTATTGTTATAAAATGTTGTATGGCTTGGGTTAGCCTTGTATTCCAGGGAACATTAACCCCTTATGTTCTTGAATTTAACACACTAGTTCATAATCAATCTCTGTTGTTGGGTCCCCACAGTTCAAAGACCAACATTTGGCATTTTGCAATTTGCATAAAAACTACAGAAAAATACTTTTGTGATCTTGACTGCTACCTTATAATGGGTGTTTCTCTAGTCTTTTATGAGCTTGTGTCTATGGATTAGCTATGTACTCCCTCTTAGCACCTCAGCAATCTACAGTATATGTTTGTTATATGCAGCTGGTCCTTTGCACTGTGTGCAGGATTTGTTGCGCATATTTGGCAACATTATTCTTTTTATTTTGTCCATTGTTAGTATAGTAATGATACAGACAATGTCAGTCCAACAGAAAAACTTAAGAAGCTTATTTTCTTGAATTCAGCAAACCCAAAGAAAAACAAAACGCTTCTTTTCCACAAGATAAAAGTAGGTAAAACAGTTACTTTTAGAGCAGGGTTGCGCAGATTATCTGGGGGTTGGGTTGTTACAGAGGCCCTGTGCTCTTCCCCAAGGCATTTAAATTAAATGCCATGGAGTGCATGCGAGGCCTCTGTAACCTCCCTTACCTGGTCTCTGGCGGCTTCCAGCATCACCATAGTAATGTGGTATCAAATGACGCTGCAGGGTCACATGATGTCAGAAGACGCTGGAAACGAGGTAAGGGGAGTGTGAGAGCAGGGGGGAGAACAGACATGGGGGTGCAGACTGAAAAGTTAATTCACCCCTGTTTTAGAGTTATTGAATCTCTTTGAGTAAGTCAATTACACTCACAATGAGGAATTTCTGCTTTTACATGGTAACTATTGTTCTACGGAATATGTTGGCACGTACAAATGATGAATGATTATAAGAACAATCTCCTTGTTTTAGTTTTTGGCGTATCTTGTTGGGGTAGGCCCCCCAAAAAAGGACACAATTTACCTCATTACTGCAAAAGTTAAATACCATATTTCCTCGATTCTAAGACACACCCTTGATTTAATAAAACATTTTGGGGGTAAAAAAAACACTAAATTAAATGTGCACCACACCACACACACCACACTACAGTACAACGTTATGCTCAGCACTATGGGAGCTGCGCTAGGCTTGTCAGCAACGTCATTCATTCTTTCATTAGATCTTGTAATACGTTGTCTTCCGCCAAAAAAATTTTAAACATTGATTCTAAGACGCATCCCAATTTCAGACACATGAAAATGGGAAAAAGGTGCATCCTAGAAGCGAGGAAGTATGTTATTACAAACCAATATTTATCTGCTGCATAATCTACAATAAATGACGCTTTGGTTCATACCCATAATTCCTAATAAATAAGGTTTTACCTTAGACCAAAATCCAAAACAAACATTTGGAGAGATTTTTTTTACCAAAATGAGTAAATAAGGCAAATGTACAATAAATGAGGCTGGAGTTTCTAAGTTAGGAAGGGAACAATATGGGTTAAATTCCCACATTGTGAGCAAAATAAATAACATTTTCAATCAAGTACCCAATCAAATTAATCAGTGCTCATTTTCATTCTTCAATTAACAAATTGAAACAATTATGCATAGTACTAATACTGACCAACAATACTCATTTAGCATTGACTATTTAAAAGCTTTTCCATACCGTCTGTTTATACAGTATGTATAATTCATTATAATATTCTAATATTTATAAAACTAACAAAACTCTAAAAAGAATTGCTAATGTTTTAAGCAGCATTTCTAATTACAATTTCAATATTGTCACATTTTCTTATGATGAATTATGTGTATTTATCATCATTTTACATACATTGTGTGGTGGTTACAGTAAATTATTCAGAATATTATTTACAGATAATTAGCAAGTAGCAAGAATTGATGTCTTTGGTGTCATGGCACAGAAGGCTTATCGCCGCAAGAGGTCCCATTCCTGAAGCATGGAACCCCCGCAGTGCAATCATGGCAGACACTGTCCCAAGCGCCTACATACATTTACTTTAGGTTTTGTAGACCATGGTTGTTTGTTAAAAAGCCTTCACAGAAGATTATCTTTCTCTCTTTGTTCATGCAAAAACTTGTTTTAGAAAAAACAAAACTGTAATTATTTTTAATTTCTACTGTAAATAACATCTGCGTGTCACTATAGATTCTTATTCAAAACTGAATCTCTTTTTGCCTGTGGCATTTACCACATATGGACAGCATAATTAAATGCATCACTTGGAAATGGTATAGACTAAGCTTGCAGAGAAGGTAAATATGGTATACTCTGCTCAGTGGAAATGACTGTCCTACTTTGAAAGTCTTCCTGATGTGAGCTGACGAAACAGATTCATGCTTCACTTTTTTATTTCAGATGTAGAGTTATATTTGGAAGAATCTTAACACTCCGAGGAATTGGAAGCAACTGTAAATAAAAAAAGCTAAATATAAGATTTGCTTTAGACGTACAGTATGTAACAAGTTTTAGATGCCATCAACTGATGACACTTTTTAATACATGCACAAGCTTAACTTTTTTACACCAATGTATTCGGTTAGGTTTTATAATGTCTGTTGTGTTTAGGTCCTGTGCTAGTTGCTATAAGAGATCCATATAGCGATGGAAGTATGGCTATTAATTATATTAGTGATGTGAGATACAGTAGCAGGAATTTATAATCGAGGAGAAAAACAGGCAGTGATTATCGTTCAGGTAGAACTGCATCTCTGTTTTCACAAGCCTTGTAATAGATTGTTTTTCATCAGGTTCAAACATACAGTATGCTCCCAAAGTTCTCTGATGTAAAGTCCAACAGAACACAGTTCATTCCATTATTACGTCTCAAATGTATGTGCTGTCCAAATCTTGGCTTCCTTTGTATAAAACTGCAGAGCCTATGCATTTTCTGGTTTATTTTCTCAATGACATCTGTTCAATATGGTGGGTTAATAGCTAATTAAAAATTCAGTTAATTATATGCACTTAAATTAATGTTAATCCAATGCAAACATTGTGTTACCCCACTTCACACCATACTGTATAAAAAATATTATAGATGTCAACCTTCAAGGGAAAAACTTACTGGGAATTTTGGATTCCGAACCAAAACATGGCTTTTTAATAAAAAAAGTGCTTAATTTTTACAGTGAGACTTCACTGAAGTCTAGGAGACTATTTATGCTAAAAATCATTGAGACTAACTTCAAATTAGTGATACTCACAGACTTTTATTGAGAATTGACATATTTTTATTATTTATATACTGGAAGTACATGTAATTTCAGATATCATTTTCTGAAGAAAAGCAATCCCTTTTCCTCAATTTGAAATCTAGACAGTTTTTTTTTCAAATAGACCCTTAAAAACACCTACTAATAGCAAAAAATATATATGGAGTTATATATAAATGTAAAGTTCTTCCCTTTCTCATAAAACAATATATTATTAAATACCATAATTTAAAAAAAGTACTCTTGGCAGTTAAAGTTTATCTGAACATTTTTATGGATAATGTATCAATTTTGGAGTAGAATTTATGTAAAAGAGTGTTATTGTTATATTCTTCTCATCTTCTCATTAATGTATCAAGCTATTTAATGTGTTCCAGTTTATTATTTGGGAGGTGTCAAAAGAAGGTGATACAGAGTTAAATGATGCACATACTGATGGGACGGCCGTTATTCGAACATTTAACGCAGTGTGTAGATCGGAATAACCATTCGATGGCACGCAATTTATTTGAATCATGCCGACTTAAACACGCGGCTTGTTTATTGTTTTGTCCGGGTCAGAAAAGGGCATTTTAGCATTGTCTGCAATACCGTCGAGAAACTCAAGTGGGCGATCGCGAGTTGTTGTCATAAAAATCCAATAGAAATTCAATGTCTGTATTACAGAATACACAAAGCAGCGTGTGTACTGTACTGTGCAGTATCTGTAGTATACAGTACACAGAGCAGCGTGTGTACTGTATCTGTATTATAAACAGAGCAGTGTGAAACGCATAGGCGTTTCACAGTATCACATTTCTGCGCATTAAACATTATAACCTTTTGAAAATATTTATTTGAACTGATAATCCATCATACAGTGCTCTCGCCCCCGCACACACACAAGGCTCAAGGTTTTCAACTTCTTATCTACAGTACACCTCTCCCACACCATTCATTTGTTATGGATGGCTTTCTGGCTTGAATCTTCCCGAGCGTGGCCTTATAGTACATTCCTGCGCATGCGTATACTGTATGACTTCAACAACAGATGAAAGATTCACTACCTGTGTGGTATCAGATGGAGGTGATGTTATCTCCTCTGGTGTTATTTCAGATCTGTTTTCTTGAAGCCCCACACTTCTCTGTCTCTTAATCTGTCCCTGGCCTCTGCAGGTTTTTCCCCTTTTTGTGCAATGTTTTTGTGTTTGCTCTGTTTTTGTGCTTTTTATTGAAAAAATTTTTTTATTGCTGTTAGGTTCTTCTCTTTAAGTAGAAGGCCTACTAGAGTGTTTATCCGTATCACTTTCAGAGGTATCCCACTCTGTAGTGGATTCTTTTTGTTGACCTCTGAAATGTCTCCTTTGTTCGTTGCTTGTAAACATTCCCTTCTTTGTAATTCATGGTGTGTCTACTGAATTTATTTTGTTTTTTAATTTTAATTTCTTGTGTATACCGAGCCAGATCGTGTTGCTGAGTTGTCTTGTTTTAGGGGAAGCAGGTAGTAGTGAGGATTATCAGGCTATTGTCTATTTCTTGAAGACTCAACTTTTGTTAGGGGCACCTTTTTCACAAGCTATTTCCTCTGTGTCATTGACATCACCCAATACTCTCTCTATCCTGACACAGACTGATGAGGCTTCCAGTACCCAGGCCAAGCTGTTGCTTGAACAGGTGTGTGAGGAACAGATACAGCTGCAAGTGTTGCGTGCACATGCAGGTCATGCTGTTGTTGAGGTTGCCAGAGCAGGGCCCAGTTCTAGCCATGGTATATCATGAAGGGTTTGTAATTGGTGTCCATGGACTGGTTTTCAGCTGCACAACCTGAGTCGGCTATACAGAACACATCTACTCCTGTTCTGGCTGCTCTAACTTGGGCAAAGCATGCCTCATAAGGTGAGGATGTGGGATCAGGAGGTTGAATCGCATATAGGAGGAGTGGGAAGGGAGTACTTCAATCAGTCAGGAGGTCATGAATGCTGCTAGCCTGTCTGGTCGAGGGAGTGTGCCTGGGGAACTTGGAGATGCTGAGAGTGACATTGGTGGTACAGTAGTAATGGTGTCTCTTCCAATGAGCTTAGCTGGGAGCATCCTGGAGAAGGTGAGGCGGAGGGATGCACATGTGCCTCCAGTCAATGTCATGGTGGAAGTCCCCAGGCTTGCCCTCCTGGCATTCCAAACTCCTACCCTATCTAACTAGTCTATACTGGAACTACTGTATACTGTGACTACTGTTAAATACTTTGTAACCAGATGTCTGATGCTGCTCTCTCTGGAAAGAAAAAAATTGAGCAGTTAGGTGCATACTGTATTATGGCATTGTGTACTGTATAGCTACTCCATATTGGACTACAGTATGCAGTTAGTACTGTCAAACTAGTCTATACTTGAACTACTGTATACTCTGACTACCAGGAAAGAAAAAATCTGTGCCATACTTAACTGTATCATACTGTACTTACAATACTACAGTACAGTACTATACCATACTACCTTCCTGATGCTTGCCCATTACGCGCGATCACAATGGGCAACACAGTCGCAATATAGTCAATATATTTATTGCATCGTTCCACGGTGAGTATATCGTTCCAAAAACTCAGTATGCCTTGCGCCAACTCATCCTTTTTGGAGGGTTTCACGACTTTTCAGATATGGTCCTTCAGCTCATGCCAGACCATTTCGATTGGATTGAAGTCTGGCGATCTGTCATTGGAGGGGGACAAAAAGGACAATTAGTTTAAGAGATATAGTACACAGTAAAAACAGTGGGAAAAAATGAGACACGGTTACCGCACTTACTCCGCTGGCGTCTTTACCCAGTTGATACTGCGCTCAAGGGTATGCGCTGTTGACGCGGTGTGCTCCGGATCGTTGTCCTGGTAGAAACGGTGACCATCCGGGAACTCACATGTGATGTATTCCACAATCTCAGCCACAATTTATTCATGCTTTTATACAAAGCTTTATTCATGATTCCTATAACAAGAAAAGAAAAGTGCTCAAAAAACTGCACACTAGTACAGAACAGTGCGTAAGGCAAATGCGTGTGACATACATTTTACTGTACCTTCAAAGATGACGATGCATCCTGGTCCACACCTAGAGATGGCACCCCACACATGCATCTTCATTGGGTGTTGTGGATGCGGCTTCATAGATATGCGACCTTTTTTGTGGAATGCAAAGGTGGCAAATCTCTCCAGCGAAACAGTAGACTCGTCAGTGAAGATGCAATCCTGGAAAGTTTCTCCACTGTCGATCCATGTTTGGGCCTGGACCACTCTCTTGATTTTGTTAACGTCCCTTATCATAGGGTACGCTCTGTAATGACAAGGAATAAATCATTTTAGAGGTACAGTACAGTTTCTTAAACAACACTTTTACCTCCTGTACTGTCCAGTACTAACCTCACACGTCCATATTTCCATCCAATTCTGCGTCTCATCTTCTTTATGCTGGTCTCGGATACAGTGAGATTGTGATTTTTCTGCAGACTGTATTTGACCCTTAATGCACTATTCTCATCATTCTCTTCACTTATTTTGTCGACCAGAAGAGTTGTCTCCTTACAATGAACAGAAAAACAACAATCCGGTAAGTTACAGTGCAGTAGCCACAAGCACAGCACATCATTTGCAGTAAAAATAGTATACAATGAGATAGATCTACACAATATATAGTTCTATTAATATGCAGCAATATACACAATAGATATACTGTAGTTATATAAATATACCGAAATAACTATAAAATTAGATAGATCTACACAATATATAGTTCTATTAATATGCAGCAATATACACAATAGATATACTGTAGTTATATAAATATACCAAAATAACTATAAAATTAGATAGATCTACACAATATATAGTTCTATTAATATGCAGCAATATAAACAATAATAGATATAGTGTATTATATAGTTATATAAATATATTTACGCGTTAGTTACCGTTGGTGTCCTCGTGCATTGTCTGGTTTTTCCGGTGGTTGATGGCACAACGAGGCCAGAAGGAGCTAACCAGCGTTGGATATCTGCAATTTGTTGTCCGCTCGTGTACATCTCCTTAATTATCATGCTGAGGCCCTTTCAAATCTTTTTAACAGGCATTGCTGCGAGTAGAAAGAAATACAAACACAAGAATGTATATTCGATGTTTAGTCGATGTGTATTCAATGTGCAGTGAATCCACAAAATGGATGGTGTATTTATACGTTAATGACTCACATTGGAGTACGCCCACTTTCAACACCTGTACCTCGTCGCCATGCATAAAAGGTTACACATTTTGCATAGCCCACCACTCGATGATCTTTATCTGAACTTGCCCTTGTCCAGATACTGCATTGTGCCATCTGCTTCCATGGATCAACCCCGATTCTACGGACGCAGGAAGCCACTCGCCTCTGCCGTGCCTGTCATGCAGGAAAAGCGAAAGGCGGTGGCAGCCGTTTCCAAGCCAAGGCCAAAGCAACAGGCTAAGGCTAATAAAGAAAACCTTCTGCTGACCCCAAAGGCTAAGGGTTTTAAAACACGTAAGCCTTATTATGTCAAGAAGAAATTCGGTGATGTACACACATTGCAAAACAAATGGCAGCCAACCCATCGAACCCGCAGGCCACTTCCTCGTTTATGCTTCGACGACTCTTCTGCCCGCTCTCACGGAAATCTACAGCCCATCTTCTCCACTACTCGTCCATGACGCTGTCGCCGCTCTCCCGGAAACCCACAGGCCATTTTCACCACTGCTCTTATACGACGCTGCTGCTGGTGCCCCTGAAATCCACGGGTCACTTTCTCCATTACGCTTAGACGACTCTGCCGCTTCTCTCCCGGAAATCCACAGGTCACTTTCTCCATCCCTCTTTGACGACGCTGCCGCTTCTCCTCTCCCGGAAATCCACAGGTCACCTCCTCCATCCTTCTTCGACAACGCTGCCGCTTCTCTCCATGGAACCCCCTTATCATCCTCTGATGCACCCATCCACCCAGATGTCCACAGCACCCCATGCACAAGAACCAGCTCGTTAGACCGCATGCTGAATGGGTTAAGTGTGGATATCCCCAGGAACTCTACTATGCTGGTAAAGATAGATCTGCTTCTGGAGACCATGCTAAATATGGATCAATGGATGCAGAAGATGGATCAACGGATGGAGAAGATAGAGACTGACATAGCGGGGATACATAATTTGCTCGGTGTTCATGCCCCTGTATCCCCGGCGCTGGAACAGGAGGGTGGCATGGATGTTATGAATGGGACCTTCGACCACCTTCCAACACCAAGTGCACCCCCTCCACCAGAAGAATTTGTGTACATGTATGCCCTTGAGGAGGAGGATAACATGACAACCCCATCAAGACCACGCCAGGAGACAACATGGCGACCAAGACAGGAGGAAAGCTTCCTCCCAGACAACCTACCCTCGCCCGCCACCACAAGTACACCCGCTCACAGAAGAACACCCGCTCCCAGAACCCAACCGACATACGCTTGCATCGATACGGTGCCCGATATCATCCTGCACGAGCTGCCACCGGCACTCAGGGAGAAGTATAGGGTGATGAGTGCTGGTTTACCCCAGAAGTATGGCATGTTAATTTTTAAGCACCACGTGTCCTACTTGGTGTACTGCGGGTGGGTCTACAAAGTGAACTACGAAGGAAATCACGAAAAAAGGGCGCTTCCTGAAAATTTAAGGACTATTGTGGAGGAATTGCGGCGCTATTTTTCAATAACAGATCCTTTAATGAAAATCGTTCGAGACTCCATTAATGGCATTTTGCGCCATACAAGGCATCGGCCCTTGAAGGACAATCTGGTGGGTATCGAATTTGCGTGACTATTCAACTGTTGTTTATTTTTTGTAAATATTTCTGTAAATGTTTTGACTTGCTGTACTTTAATAAAGGAAAAGTTGCGTGTTTTAACTTGTATTAATAAAGAAATGTTTTTACTTACTGTACACAAGACCTGCACAATTCTAGTCCCCGAGGGCCGCAAACAGGCCTGGTTTTCAAGATTCTCCTGAAAACCGGATCTTTTTGCGGCCCTCGAGGACTGGACTGTTTTGTACACCATCCTGACTGACTGTTCTGTACACCATCCTACTGTAAATGTTTTGACTTGCTGTACTTTAATAAAGGAGAAACCATACTAACATAATACATGTAGAATAAATGCATACTTTTTATTTTTTCGGGTTTAATGACAGTATATATAAAAAAGTATTGTATACGGTCTGAAAACATCAGCATACTGTTTCAGGTATTCTATCCTACTGAATAACAACGGCCACTAAACTGTAGACTCCGGTACTTGTTTTTTTTTACGTAGATTCAGCAATGTGCAGGCATTGTAATACAAAGCGATATTACCCATCGAAATCCCTCCATTTGCCATTTTCCGCATGAGATGACAAAGTTTTCTTTTCTGAGGAACAAAAAAAAAGTAAAAGTTTTACTGTAATGGTCGGTCAGTCCCCTAAAGAAGTTCCCACTGTCAGTCCCACCAATAATTTTCTCGGAGGGCGTCTCCTGTTCACATGAGCATGCGCCTACCGTCGATGTGATGATACGCATACAGTGTGCATTTCAAGAAGGTTCCAATGCGCATGCGCCTAGCTTTTCACCAATTGTGCAGTATCTACTGTAGAAGCCGCTCAGCCAATGATATTGCTTACAGGAGAATCGCTTGACTTTTGAATCGCACTGATATTTTCAAAATAAAAAAACCAGAATAAAATACGGCACCATTACTCACCATAGACTTTCCCAATCAGCTGGCGCCGAGCCACTGCCAGTCCCGTATTCTTGATCATACATGTCGTTGACAGGTGACAGCAGGACTACTACACCTATAGTCAGCTGATGAGGCTGGAAATCGTTTAGGTACATGAAAGCTTGCTCAAACCTGTACGCGAAATCTGGCTCAGGCTGCAGGTGTCCGGGCGGGGACAGACAGCAGGGGTTGCAGGTCACCAGTTTTTCACTGACGGTCGGACCGTTATTGGAAGCTGTCGCTGTCGCATTGCTTGCCAGGGACTGACGTTTCTTAGTTGGTTTTAACACGACCTTTCGCCTTTTGCCGTCTTCATGATCATATATACAGGAAAAACCCGGTGATACACACCAATACCCTCCAATAAAATCGGCATCAATACGAAAAAAAACATGGATTGCTACATAACTTTTTCCTTATTGCACGCTTTCACACTTGAGCATCTGGCGAAAATTTGTAAAAGTCATAGTTTTTGATATAATACTGATAAATTTGAACAACTGTTGCCATCTTATCATCTGTTGCATTAATCGCGGCCCATATTAAATAAGCGTACGTTCTGTCGGGTTTTTGGAACATGGACTGCAGTTGTGCACTCATGGCGGGACTCTCAGGAGAATAACCAGACCAGAAACTGTGCTTGTCTTTTTTTAATATGAAAAGCCTAAATTGATACATTATTGTAACTTCTTCCTTCAGTCCCAAGGCCAATTTACAATGGACCACTGTGGTATTTTTTTTAAACACCTGCAAGTCGACACATTACTGAAGCGCATGCCCATTACAATTCATGAATATCTGCCATCTGGCGGATATGCGAAGAATTGCAACCAATTAAATCCGAACCATTATCAATAAACACATTAACCGCGCATCAACCGCGGGTGTGAATGCAACATGAATGCGGTATAAATGCGGTCAGAATGCGGAGTGAAGTACTTGAAGTCACAAATATGGATCATCGGTGGGCATGTGAGGATGACCAACCAAGAGCAATTCTGCTGTTTGAAATTGATATGTTCAGAATCACTATTGCGCATCAGTGATCCTTTCCCTTTAGTTGCACCTCCTGAACTACGTGGTTATGGAGATTCTTTGTCCTCTCTATTCTCAGTCTTAAAGCAATTGACTCAGTCCCAATTACAGTAGATTCCTCAATCCTCAGGCCTTCTTTGCCTTATTTTCACTCCTTGACATTGTCCTTATTTATCGCAGTCTGTCACTATACAGTCCAAATCGATCGTCTGTGTGGCTGCAGGTGAATGTCCTGATGGTAAGAGGGTTTTTAGCGCGAGCTCTCACATCCGTGGAACAGCTCGGAGCAACATCCAAGGGGGAGCGGTCTGGAGTTCTCTGGAGTCCTCTGATGACGTCACGTGGGCGACTCTACATGTTTCACTAGGCTGTTCCACGGATGTGAGAGCTCGTGCTAAAGACCCTCTAACCATCAGGACATTCACCTGCAGCCCCACAGATGATCGATTCGGACAGTGTGGAGCTGAGACAGAGAGGTCGGTGACAGAGGAAGCGGGGAGTAACCATACCTGATGACATCAACATTTTATGTGTCTGTATTCTTATGACACTGTGTAAGTGTTCATTTTATTGTTTCTATAAATATATTTTTATACTGGATTACGCTATGGATGCTTTTTCCATCTTTACCCTGATTGGTGAAATTCCATGAGTGACATCGCACACCACCATACCTGATTGAAGTTTCTGCGTCACACACCAGAGTCAAGCTCACTGCCACTGATCTCTGAAACGCCTAATTTTGATTGACACCACGTGAGTCTCCATTCGACCTAGTTTTTAATACACTTCACCATTTTATACTTTATTTGCACTATGTTCTATTTATCTCTCATTTCATATTGAATCTGTGCTCCCCTATACTTTGAGGAAATCAACGTTTGAAGTGGATTCGACAGACCGTCCATTTAAAGGGTTTAGCGCTGCAATCCTTATTTAATATTTTCACTTTTAAGTCACTATATGATTACATATTATTGCACTTTATTTAAAGTTTTTATGATATATTCACTTATAGAAGGCACCATCATATGCCCTTTATCACTGCGCCGACCATTTGCACTTTGTTGCATTTTGTTTCTTCATGTCACTATACAGAACAGACTGTACATATTACCGCACTCCTCCAATTAGAAATATGCTGCTGGTAAAAGGATTGGTCTTACATACAGTATATTGAACACAAAAGAACAGATCCTGCTCTTCTACCAATTTGGGCTCAAATATACTAGTGACATTTAGAACCTAAGTCTGTGTGACAAAGGAGTCATTTGGTTGCATCTTTTAATCAAAACATGATTCAAGCCTGTCAACCTTGCCAAGGTAGAATCTATTTAGCAGGTACCTACACCGAGTATATGTAATTTCTTATTGTCCCTTGGATTAAACTTTGTGTGAGTGCCATGAAGGGGTTACATAAATTAAGCATGTGATTTAGTGCAATTAATAGATAGTCAAAGCCAATATCAGAGTTCCCTTATTATAAAGGTGAACTGTGGGTGCACAAATACCCTAGTGAGAAATATTAAAACTTACACATACTGTATCTCTTCTTTCTGTAAGCCATAGACACTCACTGCTCTTCAGTGGAGGATGATGTGTAGACTATAGACTATACAGAACAGGGAATTATTTTGTCAGTAAATACACAGATACGTATTAGCTAATCATACTGGTCGCATCTTGGCCTTTTTTACAGTTTAGGGTTGTATTGGGATGCACCATCATCCATTTTTCATAATGGTGTAGCATGTTCCCAAACCCCTTACTATCTGAGTAAGTTATCAACTTCTCCAACAAACAAATTCTCATGCTATTTGTTTCTGATACTTCCTACATGGTCTGCTTCCTCTGACATCCTATAAACTGCTAATTTTGCTTTTCTGCTGTGTTGCTATTACTGAGCCTACCCTCCACAGTTTTTTTTTCTTATTTTCTGTTATTTAAATGTTTAATAATACAAAAAAATACAAAAACAAAAAAGTTTGTTTAACATTTTAAAATCATAGTTTTAAAAATGAGAGTTTTATTCATGTTTCTAAATGTTAGTTACATTACATTGCTTGTGTTTCATTAATTATGGTTAGCACAGGTACTGTATAGTTTCATTTACTTTCATCTGGGTCTCGTGGTTTGCATCTGATCTCCCCGATGTATTTTTGGCTGCTCGCAGCTGACTTGCAAGTATGCTGTGGCAGGAAAAATTGAGTTTTAGCACCGGTTGCAATACCCCACAGAAATGATTGATAGCGCTAGTGTGTCTTTAATTGTAAATGCAATGTAATGTATCTCTTATTCCTGTTAATTTCATACGATATTCCATATATTTAACTATAACCCGCCACTTATTTCCCTAAAAACTTCAGATGATTTAAAAAAAATTAGATTACAGTAAATGATTTTGTGAAAGTACAATAATTCAAATTTATTCGACCTTCTTCCAAATGTACAATCTTCTTCGATTGGCATCTTTTTCAGGTTGGCTCGCTCTTGGACACTTTCACCTGTAAATGAGAATGTTAAATATTAATAATCGAGAAGAAATACAGTAATGTAGAGGAGGAATTACATTGTGAGGAACGCATGTGTTTCTATGAGTGTACATCTGAGTTGCCTCAAAGGCGGACAGCCTGATGGGGCTCCCCAAGAACTGCTCCCCTCTGCACAGGACCAGTGTGCTAAGGGTTAACATGTGCTTGTACTTTGTGGAACGTCAACCCCACCCACTGGAATGTTAATGAGCCAAGAGGTCTCTATATAAAGGCTGATTTATGTTGGAGGCACTATCCATAGCTGTCAAAGATGAAGAAATAAAGAACAGCATATAAGCTGAACTGCTGTTCCATGCACGTGGAGCCATTCTTCTCTATATCTGGTTTATAATAAGGGTTAGTACCTTTAGGACTGCAAGATCAGGAGTTATTCTGTGTTTTCCTAATAGGACTGAACTTCGAGACTTTTTGCCTCCGTAATATAACACTTTATACATGTTTTTTTTCTTGACACATTGTAATTGTTAGCACCACGATATTTTCCATTTTTTTGCATATATTATAATAAACTGTTATATTTTCAACTTTTTAAAATATTTTACAGTATGTTTTATATTGTATTCCTTTGCAAATACAATGCACAGTAACTCATTGTAATACAGTGGTTATTACTTTTTTTTAAATATTGTAATCATAGTGGACATATATAGACATATAAATTATTTGCACACTTTTATATTAGGGTTGTTTCACTGAATAAAGATGTGGCAACCAAAAACAGCATTGTAAATGCAAAGCACTGTGACTCATTGTAATACAGGGGTTTCTACTTCTTTTATATTTTAATTGAAGTGGGCACATAGATATATACTATATACATTACTATACTTTATTCTACTGTGTGTGGGTGTTTCACTGAACTTAAAACATTGCAACCGTAAAACATTGCATATGCAAAGTGATTAGTTACATTTTGAAAATATATGCAAGAGTTGGGACACCTCCTTTGATATACAGACGAGACTTCTTGCCTGCGGTATCAACTGGGTGAAGACGCCAGCGGAGTAAGTACGGTAACCGTGTCTCTTTTTTTTACACTGTTTACTGTGTACTGTATGTCAAAGGAGGTGTCCCAACTCTTGCATATATTTTTCAAATGTATTAAATGGAAAATGAAAACAAGCAGTAGGAATATATTCGCATACACGTGACTTATACCAAGTAGGTCAAAAGAAGGAGTCCAATGAAATAATTCTAAGGTAAAACAGTCTTTTAAAGTGTCAGCATGTAAACGTTAGTCTCTATCCTTTTTTGACAACCCAGAAAATCCAGATCTTTCCAGGTATCCTCGTAGGGATATCTTTAGAGAGAGAGAAATGGACAAAGCCTTGCTCTCTTTTTATATAGTCCTCTACCTTGTGTCCTCTGAGGTTAAAACTGCTTTTCATTCACTCAATCCCTGTTAGAAGGTCAAATCGAGATGTCCAGTGCTCTTGTTCCCTGCGATTGCTGGAGTCCTATTTTTGTGTGGGATCAGCCGTATATTTGAAAATACTGTAGCGGCTCAGTGAGTAAAGATACTGAGTTAGGAAGCAGGGGAACTTGCCCAATTCCTTATGTCGGCTCCTTGTGACCTTGGGCAAGTCGCTTTATCTCCTTGTGCCTCAGGCACCAAAAACATAGATTGTAAGTTCTGCGGGGCAGGGACTGTGTCTGCAAAAATGTCTCTGTAAATTGCTACATAAAAGTAGAAGCGCTATACAAGAACAAACAATTATTATAATAGAAAAAGGATTACTTTGTATTTTGATGGTTCTCTCACTCTTTCACTCTTTCGCTCTCTCACTCTCTCGCTCATGTCTGTGTAAAGTGCAACTAACCAAGTACCAAAAAAATGAGTCATGGTGTCAAGTTATAAATAATGATTATTTAGAATAGAAAAAAAATGGAGTATGTGCTTTGAACCTCCCCCACACCCATGCATTACTGAGAGATGGAAAAGTAACCAGTTTGCCTTTGCTTTATATATTACTGACTCACTCTGCTCCAATCCGTTCATGTTCTGCATGAGTTCTGTACTGTACATACAGTATTAAAGACCCTTGCCTATGAATTGGCTTGCTCTGTCGGTGTCCTGCACCCCTGACATGTCCTGCTCCCCTGTCCTATTCCTGCCTGCCTGTGACCCTGACTAAGATTCCTGCCGCCTGCCCTGGACCTCTCAGCTTGTGACCGCGATGATTATTGCCTGCCCTTGCTGTTCCAGCCATCAAGGTCCTATCTGCTCCTGGAGTCTCCCTCTTGACACGTTACTAATGAACTTGAAGGAGTACTTGGAATTAGAAATGAAAAGTATGGAAGTGGTGCTCAGTGGGCAGTTCTCTGATCAGTTTCATGTTGAGAAGTGACAACTCCAGAAGTTTTGACAGTATCAGCAAGTCATTTGTACTAAAGGAGACTGATCCGCCAATGTCATTGAACCAAATGACGTTTTAAGCGCAGAATCGCTTCTATGTAGAATGGTAAATGACTCCCCTGCCAACTGCCCCAGACTAAAAAAGGATGTGCATTTGAAAAAATTGCGTAATAATAGTGGGATTTTATGTTGGCAGCCCAGACAGAGCAGCAGCTGGCACTGGTGGCAGTGGGGATAGTGGACCTGGGTTCTCCCTAGAACTCACACATTCATTAATAGTCTATAATATCCTCCTCCACATTGCCAACATGGATGTTAGGGTGTGGCACTCCTTTCCTGGCATAGAAAGGCAATTTGGGTGCTGATATATATATTGCGACATTTGCAAGTTTTGGTTTGGCCAACACGTTGATGATGGCGATGACAATGGTGGACTCATGAGTCAGCTTGATGATATGTGTTGTGCTAGTGGCGGATGGTGGGGGGATGTGCAACAACACACAACAAGCCACTGATTGCGTGCAGTGACACTCACAGATTCAGAAGTAACTGGCAAGTCATTCTGTAAATAATTAATAATGCAGCTGCAAAGTAGCTACGTTTAGTTGATTTCTGAGTTGATTTCAGCCTCTCTAACATGTAGTGTTAATTAATTATTGTTGTTGTTACTTAATTACTGAACTTATTCAGAGTCAGACAGTCACTCAATGCAAATAGACTAATAGTGGCAGTGGAGTGGACAATGCAATGATTCACACAGATAACTCTCAAAGGCCTGGATTCATCAAATTTTTATAACCTAATAATGTGAATTTATATCCAAAAAACGTGAGTTCTTTTTATGTTGCAATACATCAATGTTGTATTGCCAACAATATGCACCTTATTTTGGATGTGATAATATAGATTCTAAAAAAAAACATAGAGAATATTGTAAATAAACATTATCAATTTTGAGAAAATACATAGAGAATATAGCAAGTTTAAGTAAAAAAATAGTATTCATGAAATGTTGATATTTTTAGAAATGCTATTAATACTTGTATTAGCACCACTATTTATTACCTACTCCAGGTGCTAAACAGACCTGCATGCCTCTAACAGGCAATCACGCTGCTTTTATTTTAATTTAAGAACACAGTATTGAATCACGGGGGTCTCCTAGTTTTAATACAGATTGGGATCTTAAACATTTTATCACCAATATACCAATATATTTGCTTTCTTGTTTGCCTACTCGGAAGGTTTTAAAGGGGCAACAAATATTGAAGCATCATTCCCCTTATTTCCCTTGTATTATTCCATCTTTATGATAAATATACTTTCATATTTTATGTAAATAATCTCTCTATTCCTGATTCATCCTTCGATAATTATGCCATGTTATTAGTTCATTATGGATTCACAATGTAACACCTAGAGGTTTACATTGCTATATCCATCATACTCATAAGGACATCCAATAGCCCCAAAATTTATACAAATTCCTAATTATTTCTACCAAATTCACTTACTTATTTACGAGATAGATAGATGGCAATTTTTAATATAACATATCTTCATGTACATACTATTATTGTTGTATTCATTTGTCAAGAATTCGATATAGTTATACTCATAGACTATACAGAAATTGACTATTCTATACTGTAGATACAGATACATTTAAAACAATGGGCCTCATGCAGAGAGCATCGTTATTGCAAAACTCGCCATTTTTTGTTCAATTTCCCTCAGAAAACGGCATAAAATGGCGAGTTGCGAAAAACGCGCCTTTTTTTTATTTCTATGTTTAAAACTCGCCTCGCGGCTGGCGAGAACCTCAATCGCGCCATTTTTAAAACTCTCCGAATGCAGAGAGGTGCGAACGGCAAGTAGCGGCTGTTCGCGCCAAAAAAAGGCGCGATTCTCGCATTTTTGCCGCGCCACGAAAATATGGCAAGATGGCGCTCGCCGCCTATAGTAAAGGGGAAAAAAAAGGCGCGAATTTGTTTTTACACGTTTCTGAAGCGCGCATCTCGCCAATTTAAACTCGCCAGACGCATCCATGTTAAACATAGCAGAATTCGCACTTTTCTGCATATGGAGAATAAAACTCTCCAAAAAAGCTACTTTTTATGAAATTCGCCATTTTTAAAATTCTATGCTCTCTGCATGAGGCCCAATATCTATTATATTTTTCTATAACTACAGTACTCTCCCCTTGAGATAGGCTTCATCAAGGCACAACATAATGTATCCAAATGCATATTATATCCACATATATTTAATGTATATCAAGAGTTTTTGTCATATTGAATAGCATTGATATTTAATCAATATTTTTCAATCAATAAGGTTATTTATGGGCAATTGTTTTTACCCTATGCATGTTTTTGTGCAATTATATAATTTGGTTGTGCTTCCATACACACAATTTATCTACATTTTTAATGTTGTGAACATCCATGCAATGTTGACCTCCGTCCGGAGGAGCCAATGTGTGTGGACTTTGGGGGCTATGCACTAAGCTCCGAGCTTTCGCGCGGGCCTGAAAAAAAATTAGCACGTCCGATAAAAAATTAAGCCAGTGGCGCGATTCACTAAGGCCCGCAGCCCATTTTTTATCGGACGTGCCCAAAACTGGCTTATCGTGCGTGCAATGTATTTCCCCCCTGCTATCGCACTTAAAGTTCCCGTACGCTAGCTGATTGAAAAAAAAGCCGCTTGTAACATTTGCATGGAGATTTGCCATCTCCATGCTAGGCTGTTACAGGCGATCGTACAATAAATAAATACTTTTTAATTATAGTGTAGATGTGCAGGGGGTCTCCGGAGCTGACCCGTGTTGGTTTCAGGTCTGAGGACCCCCTACTTCAGGAGATACAGGCCCCGTTATGGGTTGCCGGTATCCCCTGCAGAATTTTAATGTCCCGGTCACGTGACGCGGACGCTTGAAAGTGCAGGGGGTACCGGCACCCCATAATGGGGCCTGTATCTCCTAAAGTAGGGGGTCCTCAGACCTGAAACCAACACGGGTCAGCTCCGGAGACCCCCTGCACATCTACACTATAATTAAAATGTATATTTATGTAACCCTGCTTCCCCCCTTCCCCCAGACTCTACGGTGGTGTCTAGGGTGCATGAGGACGGATTAAATGCGGTGTGGTGCGTACCTGTGAGGAACAGGAGGGCCTGAGCTTCCCGCGATGTTGTGGGGGAGCCAGGACCGGGCGTCTGGGGTGGTAGCCTCCATGATCTCTTAGTGGTGCAGCGCCTCCATCTTCTATACTCCCAGGAATATGGGACAGGACCGGTATAGAAGAACCCCTTGGGTCCCAGGGTAGTACTTTCCAAGTCACACACAGTCTTTACGGATGATGAATAGTCTCTTTTATTAACAGAGCAACAATATCCAACGATAGTGGCTTCCAACAACCGCAACACAATAGCCAGGACGGGTTATACGCCTCTCGCCTTCACCCAGATAATTCCTCCTCTCCTTCCCTCCAAGTCACTTTTGTGGCATTTGTGGCTTGGTATTGCTGTTGGTTTTTTTAATGTCAGTTTTTTAGGTGGATGTCATTGTTTTTTTTTTCATGCTTAATGTAATAAAATGTTTGCGATTGGTGTTCGTTTGTAGTTAATGTTGTATTATGTTGGCTAATGCGTTTTATGGTTCTTTCAGAGATTGTTTGAATGTATTTCTTTGTCTTTTAATGTTACATTTATTAATGTTGTTGTAATTAATTGGTTTGATTGGTTAGTGTTACTATTCATTTTGAGTTGGTTTAGGAATTAATTGGTTTCATTGGTTAATGGTTTAATTAATTAATTGTTGATGTTGTTACTGCTTGTATTGATTGGATTAGCTGTCTACTGTTGTTATTGACTTTATTTAGGTATGCTAATGCAGTGTTTAATAATGGGCAAATAATCTATTATCCATATCTGGATAATAGTTATTTTGCACACTATTGCACATTATTGTACTGTATGTGTTAGGCCGGTGTTTTTAGTTAGAAATATTGTTTAGTATTTTTGTTGGCACAACATTGGTACCGCAGGCCCGCGGGTACCCCGGGACGGCCGCGGGGTCAGCCGGGGAGACCCGCGCGACCCCCGGCCTCCCTCGGGGACCCCTGCGGGGTCAGCCGGGGACACCCGCCGGCCTGTTGTATTGGTTTTGCGCCTGCAAAAAGGTAAACAAAGAATTTTTTCTAAGTCCAGCTTTTTTTATCACCTGCCTTTAGCTGGTGAGCTTTATTCAGCGCAACTTTAACATACGATCAGTTTGCGTTGCTTAGTGAATCCCGCAGAAGGGCAGGATTCAGCGCAAACAGCTGATCGTACGATAAAAGTTGGACTTAGAAAAAATTTCAAGGAAAAGCCCGTTTTAGAGCGCAAAGTGCCTGTTAGCGCGGCTTAGTGCATAGCGCTCGGCGGAACTTCACGTTCTAAAAGCATTTTGCGCTCTTAAAACGACTTATCACTGCTTAGTGCATAGCCCCCTAACACTCTGTCACTCATTGAACTGCTCTTCGGTTCTGTGAACGACCTGCCGCTGCACGCACAGCATCACTGCCGGTGTGGATTTATACTAAAGGAGTCGACATGCTGGTGGGATACTCACTCTTTGATAAAGCGCTGATGAGTGGGAAACTTGTTATATTTATTTTGCCCATCACCTCCTCATATTTCACGAGTTCAATAAACCCGTCTTCATCATTCAATTTTTGACTTAGCCCTATTACTTCCGCAGTGCACCACCTGTTCCACATGAATGGACTCTTTAAGTACAGATAAAGCAGCATTAATATTTTTTTTCAAATCTCAAACGATGTTTTCTAAATCGGGACTAATAATGGTAATTTCCGTTTTTAAATTTAAGTTCTACTGTAGGTCAACATTTTTATAATAGAAATTGATGTTGAATCCAAAACTAGGCATAGCCCTATCACTATATTTCCCTGCAACAGTAGTCACAAAACAGAAAAGCAATTCTGTACTACTGTACAAGTGAAATTTCTGAAACCAAAGAGTACACATGGGTAAAACCTTGGGTAATTTGAACATTGGCTTGTGAACACATTGCAAAAATGCTTATGTATAATATTATATTTGCAAATGTTGCCAATTTTTTCAAATAAAAAAACAAAATGGTATGACTTTTTTTTAACCCTGCAATTTAAAAAAATAGACTGTAGCTTTTATGCAAACATTTAAAGAATTCACAGATTTCTTAAACATCATAGGAATTTTATGAATGCAACTGTGATTGGATCCCAATCTCTACTATAGAGGCATAGGTCATATTCATTAAATGCAGTATTGCAAATGCAAAATTGTCATGTATTCATTCAAAATAATGTGTTCAGAAAAGTCTCATTTGCATGGACTTTTCACCCGATTTGTACTTTTCATCTAAAAGGCGAAACTTTTTGCCTCCCCAAGGTAAGCGAATTTGGGTATTTCCTGAGAAGGAGAGAATGTGAAAGAGAAAAAACTATTTAGGAAAAGGTTTGTTTTTATACTCCAAAATAGATTAACCTATATTTCATGTTGCGAAATGAATGATAACTGAGATGGTAAAATATCTGAGAGAAAGTGATACATGGAAAGTATGCAAATAAAAAAATTGTAAACATGATTCAAATGCCATAATCACATTTCTCAAAGTACCATTTCTGCAGTTTAATAAATATGTGTTGAAAAGGTCAGTTCATGAGAAATTGGTATAAAAAAAGGATGATTACTCTGTCCTAGAGTGGAGATCAAATAAAAGTGAAAAAGAAAACAAATAACATTGTACCTCTGGCATTATTTTACTGCTTCCATAATTGTATGTACATGCAAATTAAGAGGCAGTCCCGGGGGGGGGGGGTTGGCGGGTTTTTTTTTTATATAAAGGAAAAAAGAAAGCACATAGAGGTTGAAGAATTATGTAATGTAAGATAAAAATAGCAAATAGCAACTTACATCTAAAATAACTGTAATCCAGTAAGATCTTTAAATCGTGAAGTCCATGCTGCCCAGTTCGTGGTTTAAAGGGAGACAACGCCAAGCTCGAGACTGTCTACCCCGCATGCTGGGATCGAATGGTGTCTCCGTCTTGTTCTGCAGCTTCGGGGTATGCGCAGTATAGCAGAGTCCGTGTGCTGTAATATGCACGTCTCCCGAACTCCCAGTCTCTCTCTCAAAACAACTGGCAATTGGACAAGGGGCTATTCTGCATGGAACTCTCACAATGCTCTACCACAACATGTTTTACAGACCAATTTGCTTTGTCAGGCGGTAGTTGCAAGCACCCACATAAGCTTTAATATACTCTCTCAGGTGTATTAGATCTAATCAAATGTTTGCATGTCATTTAGTATACAAACCTCAAATACAACACTGAATTGTAATTTCAATGATCTCTAAAGAAGTCAATCGAATATTAATGATGGCAGAGTGTAAATGTACCACCATTATAGTACAAATCATATGCAAATTCATCTGATGTAGGTGCTACATAAGAGCATATAAAAACAGTATCAAATGATACAATAATAGATAAAACATAGTTCCAATGACAAACAATATAACATATCACAACAAATGGGAAAAAAAGAAGAGAAAATGGACCAATAGAAGGTGGAGATGGGAGGAAGAAGAGGGGAAGAAATGAGGAGGGTTTGGGAGGGGAAGGAAAAGACAAGAGGGAAGAAATAATAATACAAAGTGAACCAGGGAATAGTACAGACCCTGAATATATGCATATGTAAATGCATATATAGACTACATATAGACTAATGAATACCAGTTTCATAATCATAACAATTATGTGTATACATATGTATAACATATCCTATACACTCAAAACAGACGACCAAGCCAGTATGAAAGCAAACCCAATGTTCAAGAGGTATGAATGAACATTACCCCCCTATTTGAGAAAGGGGGGAAGTTCTATATAGGCAATTATTTGACTGCTTCCATAATTTTATATGCATGCAAATTAAAGAGCCAGTCCTGGGGGGGGGGGTGGATTTTTGGGTGAATTCATTTTTTTTATATATAGGGTTGAAGCAGGGGATCTTCAAAGCTAAACTCCATTAATTTCAGCTCCTATGAACCCCCTGATGTTGCTTCAGATACTTACCTACAAATTAGATGCTGGTAGAAGCTCTCCATGGCAAGCAGGGATCTCATTATGGCCGCTGTTTAGATATTTCCTGGCCTGTGGGCCAATAAGAATCCACAACATCATCGTGCGACATCCTATTGGCTCGTGATGTGGGAGAGAAGAGGAAGGAGAGAGAAGAGGAAGGGGAGAGAAGAGGAAGGGGAGAGAATAGCAAGGGGAGAGAAGAGCAAGTGGAGAAAAGAGGAAGGGGGAAAAGAGGAAGGGGGAAAAGAGGAAGGGGAGAGAAGAGGAATGGGAGAGTAGAGGAGCAGAAGGAGACAGAGAGAGGGAGGAAGGAGAGAGAGGGGGAGGAGAAGGAGGGGGAAAGGAGGAGGGGAAGAAGGAGGTGGGAAGGAGAGGAGGGGGAAGGAGAAGGAGGGGGAAGGAGAAAGTGGGGGGGAAGGAGAAAGATGGAAAGGATAAAGAGGGGTAGAAGTAAGGAGAGATGGGGTGAAAGACAGAGGAGTGAGAGAGAGGGGACAGGGATATTAGAAGAGAGGAGAGAATCTGAGTGTGCTCCACTGCCTAACGGCTGCACTGGTTGATTGAGGGGTCCTGTTAAGAGCTATATCTTACACAACAAGTTGCTAATTATTTTGTATTTTCTCCCTATGCACCTAAGTATTACAGTAAAATTAATATATAAGAATTAAGAGTGAGCAATAGGTTATTTACAGTTTTTGATGGTCCTATTAAGAGCCCTGTGGAGGGGGCCTGCCGAGCTGCCTGCTGGAAGGCATGTTAGGGTTAGGTGCATGTTAGGGGAACCTCCCTTCTTTCAGTCTACCGAATGCTGCCTGGACAGGCACCTCCACAGACAACTTCCAGCAGGCCACCTCTGCGATCAGGCACATTAGCTGTACCGGCAGGGGATCTGGGCCCCTTTACTCACCAGGCCCGGGACAGGTGTCCCAGCTGTCGCCCCGTCAGCATCCCTGTGTATCAATACAAAAGTGGAGCAATTCTGACACAAAATAACAGATGTATCAAAGAAGAAAGTCCAATTGAAATCAAAAAGGATTTTTTATTTGACACAAATGGGACAGATTTTGTTACCCTAGAATTGCACCACTTTTGATTTGATACATAGACCCTATGGAGATTCATTTGAAATGAAGAAGATTAGAGATGCGACAAAACCGGTTGTGTCAAATTAGAACCTTTCATTCCACAACCAAATACAAAACCAAAACCCAGCAATTATTTCGAACCAAAACCAGAACACAAGGCCAAGTGCCCATCTATAGGTCTTGACCTATTTGAATTAAAAATAAAAACAGTTATATTATGTTATTTTCCTAATTGTTGTTATGATTTAATATTTATAATAAACTTTGTTTTGCTTTATTTTGCTATTTTAATATTTTATTGCTTGTTACTGTATGAGTTCATTCCATAATTTGTTTAAAAAAAAAAATAACAAACAAACTCAAGTTTTGGCAAAACTCCAACCCCAATCAAAACACTAAATTATTTTACACGTAAAAACAAAACAGAAGTGAAAATGCCAACGCTTATTAAAAAAAGATATTTGTTTCTGACATAAATTCTTAAAGGAGCATTCCATATTCTGATCAAAGCGTATTCTTGGCGAGATTCCCATTGTGATGTCATTGTTTGTAGATATTTAAAAAATATATACTGTACTGTATTCTCGTTTTAAAAGTGTAGTTCCGCCTTAGGCGTTGTTTCCACCTTTCCCATCTTAGGGGCTTATTCTAGTAGCTTCGATAAAATCAGTGCCAAATCGAATGATTTGGCATGACCCTACCTTACGGTCTGACATTTGTGTTATCACGTTATTCAGAAAGAATTATCGCAAGTCAGTAACCGTGAAGTAGAAAAATGCCAATACTGCTTGGGATAGCCTTTTCCTAAGTTCTACCACTGCGATCTGCCAGCTGTCTGTAAGAACTGCAGAGAGAGAGAGCTGCATCTCCCTACATAGCTCTTACATGCAATTGCACTGTTTAATTTAAATTGTAATAACACACTATTGAAGCAGGAGCTCTCCGGATCAGAACCACATTAATTTGTGCCTTGAGGACCTCCTGCTTCCCTAGTTACAAGCCTCAGTATGGGCTGCCAGTATCCCCGCAATGTTTAAATCTCCCACGTCACGTGACGCGAGAGGTAAGTGTCTCTGAAATCAATACATTTAAACAATGCAGGAAGATACTGGCACCTCATACCGAGGCCTGTAACTTGGGAAGCAGGGGATCGCAGTGGCTCATATTAATGCGGTTCAGTTCTTGAGACGCCTACTACAATACTCTGTTATTATTAAATAAAATAAAAACAGCTTTGTTAAGTTAGCGAATAGCCACTAAAATAATGAAGGGGTTAAGCCAGATTACTTGGTTTCTTGTGGGTAGAGGAGGTGGGTGAAGGTGGTAGTTGCCCCAGGGTGGGTGGTTAGGCCAACCGGTAAGGTTGTGGGAGGAGTTAAACCCTTCACTAACATATGGTAATGAAGAAGTTAACCCCTCCTGCTACCCACCCGAGAGGCCTAACCACCCTCTTCACCTACCCCCTTTACCCTCAAGAAACATTAAAATACAACAACCCCACTTCCCACCCCCCTACCAGCACCACTCTCCCCCCCCCTCCCCAACACATACAGTGCAATAATGGTCAAAATTCCTACTATCCAAATCTGGATGATAGCGCATTTGCCCATTAAAAATAAAACAATACCCAGCCAGCATAAAGTAAATTAAAGCTCTACTTACCCTTGCAAGGATGAAGGCCATCCTCATCTTCCTCCATGTCCACCTCGTCCTCCTTGGGCAGCAACATTAAATAAAAAAAACTAACTACTGGTCATTAACCCCTTAATCAACTTAGTGGTTATTAACCGCTATGGTAATTAAGGGGTTAACCCCCCCTCCCACGCTACCTACCCTGGAGGCCTAACCGCCCTCCCTGGAGTAACTACCCCCACCCTAACCCCTCTACCCCTATCACCACACATACAAATGGGCAAAGGGACTAGTAGCCAAAAATAGCTAATAGCACATTTGCCCATTTGTTTGTTAAACAAAAGAAATACATAATAATATAACATTGGCATAATAGTACAATGCATTACACTTGCCAATAAACCGATTGATTGGGACTGTGGTAAACCATGCCCAGAACATGAATTAGTGACTTAAAAAAAAAAAAAACAATTCAAAAAAATACAATACATAACAATTTAATAAGAAGAAGCATTTGCCAAAAAACGCATTGCTTGTCAATGTGCTTATCTATACCCACATAGATAAGGACATTGGCAGTCAATGGGCAACCTAAAAAAAATACACAATCAAATAAAGTCAATCAATGTGTCTCTTACCTGTGCCGTATTCCGGCAACCTCTCTCTACCCTCGACGCAATGCTCAACTGCCTGATGGGAAGAAGTCTATGATCATCTGTTGATTGAAGACGAGTCTCTGGTGAGTTGTTTCTTTCTTTTCTTCTTTCTTCTCTTCTTTATAATCCAAAGAGCCCAGGAGATATTACTCCGACGTCTTCTTGGGCTTAAATAAGATGGGACATTTGAGTGTCAAATAGTGGTACACCAACCAATCGGATTGGCGTTGTACCATGTGACAGCTTCCATTTTTTAAGGATGGTACATCATCAAAAAGGGAGGGAAGTCAGCCAATCAAGAAGCATATGCTTCCCTTCCATTAAGATGTCACTTCAGGAAAAAAAATTGAAGCCATCACATGGTACACCAACCAATCGAATTGGTAGATATACCCGGAGTAACCGCTAAGGTAATGAAGGGGTTAACTCCCCCCGCAACCCTCCCGGTAGATATAAACACCATGGACCAAATATCACTTTCACCGCCCCCTTTACTCCCAATATACCGGGCACCAGAGCTGGTATTAATGGTTGTCAGCTCCGGAGACTCTTGTTTTCAATCCGATGTAGTAAAAATATTTTTTTTTCTTATAAGTCACATAGCAGATCCCTTCTCGCTACCCTTGAGGTGGCAAGATTAGAAACTGCGAGTTGTTTGTGAGTTGCAGCCGCAATGGGATTCTTGGAACTACTACAATTACTTGTTTGTCTGTGGGGGAGCGCTACAGGTAGAAGCACTTCTTGAATGAGTTTGGCAAGTTATCGGAGCTTTCTGAATAGCTACACTTGCAAACTAGTTTGAGAAGGGCCAAAAATGCTTGCCGGGTTAGGCCGTGTACATAGTACTGGCGCGCGCACATGTGGCTTCACGTACACAAGTACTGGCAGCGATCTGTGTCTTGCATGGTTGCGCGATGATGGGCATGGTGAGGGTGTGCCGGGATGCGGGTCTGTGATGTTACATGAGCGATTCGCCCTCGTTGGCTGAAACATGCACGTTCAAAATTCAACCAGTTTGTCGCGCGAAGTGCCGGTCATCCTGTCGCGCTTGTGCACGCACGATCTATGCACAAGCACATTGGCATCCATTTGTTTGTATTCGGCGGTCTTATATACTATGGACGCAGCCTTACTTATCAAAGCTACTAGAACAGGCCCCTAAGTATGAAGCAGCACTTTTGGAAGTAAACATATTGGAAATCAGGGGTTTAGAGCTAAAATTAATGAGGTTCAGCTCTGAAGACCACTGAAGGTGCTGCCAGTTCCTTATGCAGGTTTAAAGCTCCAGCATGAAGCAGGCTTATACAGTAGAAAGTGACGACGGATGACGTTGCGACTTCCTTTTGGCTCCCATGCCACTGGGAGATTTAAACATCCATATACTTTACCCAGCCGGGCATGCTACCGGCAGCACCTACGTACTGTAGGTAAATATCTCTGGAATTAGGAGGCTAGAGCTTTTAATTAAGGTGATTCAGATCCGGAGACCCTCTGCTTCATATCTAGATGGGAAAGAGGGAAAAAAACGTTTTAGGTGGAATCACACATTTAAAACCATTATATTATTTTTAAATATTAACAAACCACGACATCACAATGGAAATCTCACCAAGAATACCCCTTGATCAGAATTAAATCATCAAAGTCCTATTGAAGTTTGTATCAAAAATAAATGTCAGTTTTTATACCATTATATAAAAAGTAACTTTGCTTATTTACCTTGCTTAGATACAGCATATGGACAAGGAATAGTTACAAAAAATCTTATAAAACATAACTCACAAAAACTATCTGCTCAAATGATGGAATACAGTACCATATGAGCTATAATATATTTACCATATAAAATACGACATGGTTAAAATGCATGTGCAGGGGCCTAAGAATAATTGGCCAATGAGTAAAATGATAGTGCATTTATAAAACAAAAAACGAATAAATTAATATTCATGATACATAACACAGTATTTCTGTAAATCACATAAATGAATCATGATTCACACACAAGTCAATGCCTAGGATAGCAAATTGGCCTAAATATCAACTTAGGGACATTTGTACTAAGCTGTGCTGTGCCATAAGCCACGGTCTTGCAATGAACGGCAATTTACAGCCCGTTAATTTGAATATAATTGGGGTTTAGGGGTTTATTTAGTGTAAGGACCTCCATGCAGGGACTGTATAATTCTATACAGGCTTGGGGTAGACAGCTATACTGATTACACCACCTGACTTCCCAGGGCCTATAAAAAGGCACCTATTAGCCAGTGCTTCACAACAAGCTTGCTACCTTGGAGGCATGTTCTCTGTTTCACTGCTGCTTGGAAGTGCCAAAACTTGCTGCTGGCTCTTACGAAATACTTGTATCTATTCTAGCTTGTCCTATTACTCAGATTCTTGCTGCCTGCTATGACCTTTAATCAACTACTCTTCTGTTTATCGCCTGCCCTGACCTTGGATTGTCTGACTATCCCATCTGCTAGCTCCTTCCTGAACTCTCTGCCATCATTGAACCACAGGTCCAGTCTTCTGGAATCAGTTACCAATGGGCATCCCTATTGAGCTGGTATTACTGACTCTTCCTGTAGATTCTCTTTCAAACCTTGACATTTAGTAACTGCTATATTTTTGATACTGTACTGTACTTATCAATCCACTGCTCGGCGAAGGCCTCACTAATGATTTTCTAGGAACTGCATTTTTTAGGAACTGCAGTTGCAATGTTTTCCAGATAAGGTAAGCACAGACAATTTTAATAAGTCTGAAAGATTCCTGACGAAGCTCCGACGAAACGTGTTGAATCAGCATCTAGCATGTAGAGGACTGGAATCGGAGCCCTAGCAGCCGAGTGATCTTAGCCCTGCAGCTTCCGCCCAAAGCCGAGACATCACAGGAAATGACGGATGCGGAAGAGAGCAGGCAGAAACCGACAGGACAATACCACGGGTCTCAGACACTTGCTTGTCCAATGCACATTATTATGTGTAGTTTTAGCGCTGCCAAATGTTATGCAATACTATCAAGCAGCTCATCTAAGTCAGTTGATTCACTGGCATACTCACAAAATATGAAAAAATGGGTGGAGATAGAGTCAGACATGCTCTTAAATTCAAATATAGATATGATATTAGGCTATCAAAGAAGGATGGACCCAAACTGATAGTGCCACTGGAGTCAATATCACACTCTCTAAAAATGTGGCACTCATTGAAAATTAAGTATAGGCAGACCAATTTAAAATCTCAGATGACTCCATTATTTGAGAATCCTAGCTTTTCCCCTGGTATGGAAACTGCAACTTTTAAAGAATGGAGCAAAACAGGAATAACGAGGGTCAAAGACCTATTGGCAAACAAAAAAATCAAGAGCTTTGAGACATTAATGAGAGAGATTGAGCTACACGTACAGTGGCGGCAGAACTTATTCTAAAGCGGCCGCCACCGCGGTGTGGGGAAATGTGCGTGCAGACGGCGGCTCGTTTGGGGTTGTACCTGGCGCGTGCCGTGCATCAGTGTGGCGCCGGTCACACGTGCCAGGGTTCCTCGGCATCCCCGAAGGCCTGTAGAGGAAGCAGGGGTAAGGGGGAAGCTGCGCAAAGCTGCGCAAAGCAGGAGCTGCCAGGGGGGAGTAGGTAGGGATTCGGGGAAGGGGAGATGAAGCATTTTAATTTTGCACGCGGGGAGGGGAAGATGCTGCTCGCTTGCGGCTTAGTTTTGGCGCCAGCCGGGCACCAGCCGAAAAAAGCCCCGGCTATTACGGGCAAATGTAAGACTAAGCTCGGCCGGTACAGTATCTGCTTTTTTTTTTTTTTAGATATCTCCAATTGAGAGACCATATAAGAAGTAAAGTAAAGGTAAAGTATATGGACTTTACAATATTTGAGGACATGTGTACACATGTGTTCACAATGGAAGACAACAAAGGCCTGATCTCAACAGTGATTAGTCTATTAGCAGATGTTAAATCCGATTTAGATAAAACCCAAATTTATGCGAAAATGGGAAGAGGCCTTAGAAGAAGAAATAAATCAAGAAAGGTGGAACGATATATTTAAAGGGATTGCAAAGAGCTCCGCATGCATTCTAATGAAAGAAAACGCATATAAAATGCTCCATCAATTGTACTCAAAAGTGCTGCATAGTGAGTTGTAAACAGCTCTGTCGGCCATCTTGGATTTGGAGTGTTGTGCCCTCTCTTTGATATGCAGCACTTTTGAGATCCAGGCAATTAAGGTTTGGCAGGCTTTAGCTTCTTTTAATTGATTTTGGTAATTAGGTGTTAATTAGATTAATTGCACCTGGGTTTAGGGGTATTTATATTTTGTGTGCTTATTCCTTCACTGCATTGCCCTGAGGAAGGTCCATTGTTGGGACCGAAGTGTTGGATTTTTGTGCTTTCCTAACTAGGCCCAGACCTTGCCCCTTAGGCCCTGAGCCACTTGAGTATAGTGTTGCAGGGAAGGCCAAGATAGGGACTCTTCCCCTGTAGTAATAGTACTGTGTTGTTGGATGGACGGCCACACGGCAAGCTCCGACTTGTGCCCAGGTCGCAGTATTCTGGGACATTGTGTGAGATACTCTGGCTGGAGCTCTCACCACAAGGGGGATCTGGACCCTGAGGCGAGTGGGGAATTACTGTCGGAGGCCCTGTCTGCTGGGGCTTTCTTCCGCTCAAGTCTTCAGCTGCACCTGGTTTCTGGAGTACCCAGGCAGGTACCCAATGTGCACCAACATACCAAGGGGGTAGTGCTACCTCACATTTGGGTGGGATTTCTGGGACGGACAGCAGGGGTTATTAGTGCCACGGCACCCTCAGTACTTGGGGGGGCACCACTCAGTGTTTGGGGTCACTGCATTATACTGTTGGTACCTGATATTGTGTGTTATCTGTGTTTAGTGTTGTGTACAGAAAAGATTAGTTATATACATTGTGTGGTGTATTGCTTATGACTGTTGTATTGGTTAATGTGAGGGGTTATCCTGCCAACGCTGGGATCCCTCATAGGTGGAGGCACTGCATGCAAGGAGACAGAGCACCCCAGGCTCCCAGAAGAAGAGGCTTAGGCCTCCTGTGAGCATACAGGTACAGCAGCACGCATAGTTGCCCGCGTAGTTCCCTTAGGCATAGGGAGAGAGGGCTACAGAGGGCATATTTTGTTTTTAAACTTGTCAATGAGAGCTACAGCACAGGCCATCCTGTTGAGTTAGAGCAGGGGAGCAACCGAATGTTTAAATGAGTGAGCGGGGAGGACAAGCTGCCACAGGCAGTGAGGATCTGTAAGGAGCCTGGGCAGTCAAGGAGAGGGAACGGTGGGTGAGGCACCATGTAGTTAAAAAAATTTTTATACAAACATACACTGTACAATATAGTAATAATCCACACATAAAAGAACATTACTTGGCACTAATGCCAGTAGCTGGGTTAAATATTGCCTGCTTCACATTTGCCTTTCAGCCCCTCTAGTCAGGAAATTATTGTCCAGTAATATTTGCAATAATGTACATAATTAGGTAGACAATAAAGGGAAAAGTGAGACAAGTGCATGAACAAGGTAATCAAACTAGTGAACAAAGGGAGACCTTGCCAGATAAAGCTAAATCAGCCAATCTCCCTTCTATTGCGGCAACCATTTTGGTAGTTTTTCCCACCGATTTTGCATTTTGGACTTAAAGGTGGTACAGTACTAGAATTGCCAATATTTGCACGTGTAAAGATACGTGTGTGCTCCTTTCTTTACCTTGGGGGGGGAAATAATTCCACTGATAAGCTTCTTGGTTATTTATTGTGAAATATTTGCGAGTCTGACACATTTTTGCCACACTGCACAGATTATTATTACATGGTTTGTTAACGCGAGAATGGCTTTTAGCATACGGTGAGATGCAAAGGAGCTCTTTTTGCCTTCATCGTAGGTACTAAGGCCCTTAATCTGTAAACTGTGATTAGCGTCGATCTGGCACTATCTCAGGAGACTTCAATTGGGTTTTCCATGTGATATAATGACATCAGCACTTTTCACACTTTACAGAATAGAGGCTTTAAGGGGTTTACTCTATATGTCCTGAAGGCTGTTTTGGGCTAAAATTCCCCTTCAACTAGGAATTTCAACCAAAAAGGTCACTATTGGCTTGCTTCGGCATATATAGGATTAACCCCCCAATCTCGAGTTGTGGTAGAAAAGTCACCTCCTATAACACTCAATGATACTGTAGCAGTACAATTTTCTATTAAAATCAAAAAAAGATATGGGAAGTCAGAGAATTGAGTTAAATAAAGCACAGTAAAACAGAAACTGATTTAGGTATTGTAATAGTGAAAATTTCAGCAGCACTTTGCAAAGATTGCAGGGGAAAAGTTGAATGACCGTTTAGAAGGGTTTTACAATACAGTAGTCACGAGAAAATGGTACAAACATTATATCAATGTATGTCTTACAAAAATACTGCAGAAGCAATTATCTGATAACCAATTGTCTGCAATGTAACTAAAAAGGCATGATGTCTATAATTAGTTTGCCTGATTCACATTTACCAGTTAATGATTTTCACATCCCTGTTCACCTCTACACAATTACCGATGGTTCCTTTTTATTATGAAACTTTCATACATTGGCTGCTCAAGAAATGTGTATTTTGTATCTTAAAATATTTTGTACAAGATCCTTCCTTTTTAACACAATCTATTCCCAATTAGGTTTAGGGCACGAAGCCTGTTTAGTTTGTGTCCTGATGACACATGCAAAGATAAATTAAAACAGTGGTGAATAAAATGTTTAGGGGTATAAACTTCAGTTTTTCAATTGTACTGTAACTTTAATACATGAAGCTGCTGAAATATGAAATAAACATATCAATAAGCTTACAAGTTCTTAGTCAGTTATAACAAACTTATAGGCATAACTCTCATAACCCACATGCAGAAGCATAAGTGAGCTAACTCTTCTTACTAGCTTTATTTGGTATAATTTGAATTGGGTTACACCACACATAATTCACAGTCCAGAAAAAAAGCACAGTCCTGTAACTGTTGATTACAAATTGTAGAACAGCACTTCTTTCACTCATATAACCAGAAATACAATAATAATTCACAGATAAGTGTGACAGATTGAAAACAAATATCCATTTAGTGACCATTCATCAATACCTATTTTTTTTTAACTGATAAAAAACAATGTTGAACTTCCAAACTGTTGTGAAGTATTTAGGAGATACACAACTGCACTGATAAAACTCTCTATAAACATTAAAGTTTCACCTAGGACTCTCACAAAGACAAAGGAAACTGAAAAGAGTTCTGCAAGTCTTTAAAGTTAAATAGTGCGAAATCAAGGTTAAAAATCGGAATCGTTTTGTGTTCTACAAAAATAATTATAACTGTCAGAAATGTCTCTATATATTTATCTGTATTCCACCTGCCTCCTTACAAAAACAGACCACATTAATTTACTACCCCCTCACTCCCTACGCAATCTCAGCAGCTTCAGGGTAATCAAGAAGGCAGCTATTTCATGCAGTCAGTTTGATTAGGAATTTTCAAGACCCTGTGAACATCGCATTGGGGCACTTCTAGGATGAAAAAAAAGTGAAGTTAACTGCTACAGTCACCTGAACTTACTGCAGGTTTTACAAATAGTTGATACAATATTTATGTTCAATGCTTATTTGTCCTGTTTCACCACCCAGCCATTTTTTGCATGCACTAAATTGAGACACTTTAGCCTTATTCTATGTGTAGTTGCACTGTTCTGACGCCGCCACCTGGAATTCCTCATTGAAATAATCGCACTTTGTAGATATACAATATAGGCCCTTGGCATTCATTGGCTATGGGCCATACTAACCAGTGTTCTCAATATGACATCTTTCAGTTCCAGAAGACTCTTTATGGCCTGTTTATTTAAACACCGGAAGATATCAAATGGCATTACACAGATGAGTAAATATGGCCTTAATTGTTGTTGACACAATCAATATAGAGTGATCATAGTCTGAATTTGTATTTTTTTTTAACAAGAAGCCCTTCAAGAACTTAGGGGTGTGAAGGCAACATCATTAACAGTCACAATTAACAGGTGTTGCTCCAGATGACTAAAAAAGAGCAATCGTCGTCCCACTTCATAAAAGTGGAAGCATGAAAGAGCAGGTAACTGGAGGCCAGTGAGCCTAATGTCAGTAGTGGGAAAATGAATGAAAACATTGCTGAAAGATAGAATTGTTAGCTATCATAAGTCCAACAATTTACAGGATCAAATGCAGCATGGATTTATGGGGGTGGGATCATGTCAATTTACTGTAATTTAGGTTTTGACTGAATGGAAATGGATGGAGCAGTAGATGCAATGTAGCTAGATATTATTAAGGCATTTAATACTGCCCATACTGACATAGAAGACTGACACTCCAAGGAGTGAGTGATAAACAAAATTATTAATGATTTAGGTAGATTAGAGGCTTTTGGAAACTGCAATTTAATGCCAAAAAGGGCAAACTAATGCACTTGGGTCACAAAAATACACAGGATTAATGGCAATACAATACCAGCTGCTATATAGGAAAGTAACCTGGTATTCATTACTTCAGCAGTCTTAAAACTAGGCAAGCAATGTAACAAATGCATTGAATCAAGCCAGCATTATGTTAGGTTGTATAGGGAGAGGGATTAACAGCAGAAGGATTGGTAGTGATGCCAATTTGTAGATCATCGGTGAGACCTCGCCTAGAGTACTGGGCTCAATTCTGGAGACCACATCTCTGGGAGGATTTAAATAAATTTGAGATTGTAAAAAAGGACTTCTAAAATGGTGCATGATCTGCAGCATAAGATTTTCAAGGAAAGTCTAAATGACCCCAAAACCAGCATCTTAGACGATAGAAGGTAGATGGGGGGATATGACTGAAAATTTTAAAAATATAAAGGGTTTCAACAAAATTCTGTACAGAAGGAAGGCATATTTCAGAGAGAGAGAGAGACGTGCTAGATCAAGAGGTCATGCTATGAAGCTGGAGGGTGGCAGGCTAAAGGGAACGGTGAAGAAGTACTTTTTCATTGAAAGGGTGTAGGTTCCTTGATTTGTCTCCAAACATATGTGGTAGAGGTCCATGCAGTAAAAAAATCCAAACATGGTTTGAATAGGCGTACTGGTTTGGTGAAGGATCAGTATACATGGAACACCATCTCACAGTTTACAAGAAATGTGTTGAGTCTCTGTTGGTGAGAGCTGAGAGAGGATCAAGAAAAGTCTGGCCTTTGTTTCCAGGCTTTCGTAACTGGAAGGGACACTGACAGATGTCCAATTGAAACAGACTTCAGCATTGCAGAAGCGGTGAGATTGTGACTCACCATACCTCTGTGAGTTCCTAGTTCTACCTGTTTTTATACCTTAAAGAATTACCTTACCGTAAGCGTTGAATCTGGAGGACTTCCTATTTTTTTTATAAAGTTTATATGTTTTTATATTCTGTCTGCAATATTATTCCATTTCCTTTCTCTTGAGATCACCAACCCACATCAGAGCATCTTTGTCACTGATTGTGATATGCACATTTAATACCATTCACATGTGAGTAGAACCAATGGAGGTTCTGCAGCACTATTGCCATTTTCCAACCATGCAATACTACACTATTTGTGTTCTCTCTGGCACCCCCTACAGAGGTAAGTATCTCAGGAAGTAAGGGGTCCCCGGAGCTGCAATTAATGCATTTCAGCTCAGGAGACACCCTGCTTCAATCCTATTTTTTTTTTAAAGGAAAGCAGAATTGCTGCTTTAAATCTGTACTGTTGTTTAACCAGCAATATGTAATTTAATTACATGTCATGCACAATTATTTTAATTTCATTTATGATATTGTAGAAATAATAGTCCAGACAATGGTGCACTTACGGTACTTGAAAGATCTGCCATAGGTGCTCAGCAAGAGTCCTGTGTAACAACACAAACCGACGGCAATCCAAGGAATAAAAAGCAGTGGCACTCCGGTGGTCTTTACAAAAACTATACATTTATTGTGCAGGGATCTATAGAAATAATATACATTTTGCAAAGTTTAAATCCTTCTTTTGTTAGGATACTTATTTTGGTGATTGTTGCTTGAACCTTCAACTTTATGACGGTTATTAAGAGCACATTTAGAACTGAGCGTTGGTTTGTAGTAGAGTGGGAAATTGGGGGTTAATTTCAAAAGATTATGGGCCTCATGTAGAGAGCAGCGAATTTAAAAATTGGAGAGTTTAATAAAAAGTAGCTTTTTTGGAGAGTTTTATTCTCCATATGCAGAAATGTGCGAATTCTGCAATGTTTGGCATTAATGCGTGTGGCGAGTTAGAATTGGAGAGATGCGCGCTGCAGAAATGTGTTAAAAAAAAATCGCGCATTTTTTTTCCCTTTCCTATAGGCGGCGAGCTCCATGTAATTGCCAACTTTTCTTGGCGAGGCAAATAGTAGCAAATCTCGCCATTTTCTTGGCGCGAACAGCCGCTAGATGCCGTTCGCAGCTCTCTGCATTAGGATATTTTTAAAACTGGCGAGATGTAGGTTCTCGCCAGCCGCGCGGCGAGATTTTGAAAACGAAAAAAAAAAATGGCGCGTTTTCCGTTACTCGCCATTTTCGGCAGTTTTCTGCGCGACTTTCCCCCCAAAATGGCGAGTTTTGAAATAGCGCTGCTCTCTGCATGAGGCCCTTAGTCCTCAATCTTACCATTGACTGTCATTTTTGGGTATGATTCATTTTTATGCCACACGCTTGGAAAATAATAATAACATAGTTCCACTGTCGGTATAAAAATAAATGAACAATTCATTAGGATAAGGGTAACAACCATTTATCCCCAATGTTGAAGAATAATGCAAGACTTATAGTGTTGTGATGTTAACATGATTTAAAAGTCTCTATCTGAGTAATGTTCATATATCAAACCCACGTTTTGACATCCATCAATACAGAATATTGTGTAATGGGCCAATCAGCAATTTTTTGAAGTGCATACAGTATGAGGTGAGAAAATGTCTAAGCAGAAAATAATTAAAGCGATCTTTGATATGTACAGTATACTGTATGTCCCATGAAATGTTGTGAAAAATCCCTCTTGCCTACATAAGACCATTTGGTCGCAATGTATGCAATCACCTGAGGTGCAAGCCTACCATACATTTTGCATTGTACCAAACTGGTATATATATATATATGTAGCCCCTTTTTCCTATAACGAAGGGAATTACACAGGCAACTACGCGTGCTGATGTACCTGTTGCTCACAGGAGGCCTAGGGCTAAGGCCCGCTGCACGCTCCCGCACGGCCGCCTTGCTTGCCGGCAGCATGTGCAAGTCACTGCACTGCGATCTGTGGTCTGCAAAAGTTTTTCGGCACGGGGGGTCATGGCCAAAGTGGGTTGGGTGGGTGCAGCCTAAGGCTTTTGGAAGGTCTGGGAGGTTGTGGGTCTGGGAGGAGAGGCAGATAGATCGGGTGCACAACACAACACACACAACACATATACACACATACATACACACACTTCCCCCCCTACCTTTTGGAGGTGGGGGAAGCTCAGCCCCCGGTGCTGATAGGCTCACCAGCGCACCATATGATGCGTCACTGCTCGGGATCACAATCCTCTTGCATCCCCTGGTGGCTGATGTGTCACAGCACGTAGTGAGCCTTGCAGTGAGGAGGGACTGGGGCCGGCTTGGGAGGAAGTCATGGCTGGTTAGTGACACCCACGTGGCTGACCGCAGCGGGTCCTCAGCCTAAGCCTCCGCCTCTGGGAGCCTGGGGTGAGCTATTTCACTTTGCGTACAGTACCTCCACTTATGAGGGATCCCAGCATTGGTGGGATAACCCCTCACAGGAACCAATAAACACTATATAACTGAGTATAATATAACTGCCTTACTGAACACAATGTAACCTTAAGGCCCACACAGTACAATACACCAATACAATAACAGGAGTGGTTCCCCCAATGTACTGAGGGTGCCCCGGGCACCTAGAACCAAAGTATCCAAACAAGCAACCCACCCCAAAGTGTGAGGTAGCGCTATTCGCCCCCCCTCCCATGATGTGTAGGTGCACGGTGGTACCTTCCTGGTCAACGTCCCAGACCAGGTAATACTTGGGCAATGGCGTCAGATCAGGTCCACGCAGCAGGGCCTCCAACATAAATTCCCTCATGCCTTACAGATTGTGATCATGTGCGGTCTCGTCCGACGGCCGCAAGACGCCGCGTGGATGTCCGTCCAATGGCGCAGTGGTGCTGGCGATGGGTCTCTAAGAGGGAGAGTCCCTAGCTAGGGCCTTCCCTACAATACTCCTCTAAGTAGGGATTGGGCCTAGCTGGGGCTATAGGGCAAGTTCATAGCTCACTTGCTCTCTGGACATGTCTGTCCTCCTTGCTTGCTCCCTCCGGACGGAAGCGCGGACTTTCAGCGTGTGGAGGATATCCTATTTCTCCTGTTGTCCGAGCCCTAT
This sequence comes from Ascaphus truei, assembly GCF_040206685.1. Classification (NCBI taxonomy): domain Eukaryota; kingdom Metazoa; phylum Chordata; class Amphibia; order Anura; family Ascaphidae; genus Ascaphus; species Ascaphus truei. Next base: position 257,990,815 of record NC_134484.1, read on the forward strand.
TGGCTCGGACAGCACCATAATGTATTCCTCCCCCAGGGGAATCCTGGGACTTGTATTCCTATGATGCATCTGCTGAACAATCCTAAAATGGCAACCGCCTCACACTGCGCATGTGCTCCTTGCTGCATTTCGCATGTATGATTACCCAAGATGGCTGCCCCCATACTCCCAATCGTGCGGAGCTCCGGAGCTCGGTCAGATAGTGGAGCCATTCCACTCTCACCTGAGGTGAGGAGGGAGGGACTCCGCTACACACATTCACATACACACACACACACACACACACACACACACACACATATATATATATATATATATATATATATATATATATATATTTATAAATAAAATGAAAAACAAAAAGTCAATATCGTTCTGTGGCTAAAGAAATGCTTTTATTTGTGCGAGCTTTCGAAATACACTGATCTATTCTTTGGGCGATGTTACAATTGATTAAGCCAAGAAATTTACTTTCAAACAGGACAGCTAGGAATGTTATCTCTGTGTGTGAAGCCTAACCCTCCCCCTATGCAGTATGCGATTTATGACAAGGTGTAAAATGGTCCTTGAATGTTTGTGATGTTAGTGTAAGCATGTGTTTGTGTGTGTGTGTACGTATGTGTGTGTGTGTGTGTGTATATATGTGTGAATGTGCATGTTTGTATGTGTGTAAATCTTAATTTATAAAGCACCCACAGTGTATACAGCGCTTTACAAAAGGTGTATGTAGAGGCGGATTGTATAACAATGGTGTGGGAAGGTGTAGAAATGTAAGAGGGTGTTGCATTTCTGTGCATGTGTGTGGGTCACTATTGGTATAAAGGGATAGAATTACATTGTGCATTTGTATGTGTAAGAGGCAGGTGTGTGTGCATTCATACAGCAAAGTATTCATAGACATGGGCTATATATCTATATCATGAATAAAACGGAAATAGTCGTGTTAGTCCTGTTGCAATAGTGCAGAATAAATTAGATTTTCAGTATTAGGTGATAACTTTTTTATTTGGACTAACAATTTATGTCATAGGACAAGCTTTCGAGAGTTCTCTTCTCTTCCTCAGGTCGGCAATACTGATTAACACAGGAATCTATGGCTAAAACCGTGCAAGGGAGAGCAGGAAGAAAAAAACAAACAAAAGAGATGTACTGTAGATAAGGTGGGATGATAAAGTGTTTGAAGCCATGGAAGGATGACAAGGAACAGCATGGGGGGGGGGGGGGTGTTGTGTGAGGGAGGAGAAGGTGTGGATAAGAAGAGAGGCAGGCAGGGTGATTACAAACAATTCTGACAGTGTGTGAGAAACCCCATATCCGCATTAAGGGGATCATGCACTAAGCTCCGATAAGTCGTTTTTAGAACGCAAAGTGCTCTTAGAACGTGATGTTGCGCTGAACACAATTCACTAAGCCACGCACACAGGCACTTCGCATTTTAAAAGTGACTTTTTTCTGGAAATGTTTCTAAGTCCAACTTTGCGCGTTCGTTACCCTGTTTGCGTGAAATTCTGCCCTTAAGCGTGCTGCACTAAGCTACGCAACCTTAGCGTACGCGAAAGTTGCGCTCAAGAAAACCCGTAAACTAAAGGTAGCCGCAAAAAAAGCTGGACTTAGAAAAATTTCTTGCTTTACATTTTTGCATGCGCAAAACCCATACAACAGGCTGGCGAGTGTCCCTGGCTGACCCCACGGGGGTTCCCGAGGGAGGCCGGGGGTCGCGCGGGTGTCCCCGGCTCACCAAGCAGGGTTCCCCGTGGGAGTGCTGGGGTCCCCGCGGGGTGGTCCGGGGGTACCCGCAGCCATCCCGGGGTCCCGAGGTTGTCCCGGGGTACCCACGGGCCTGCGGTACCCATGTTGTGTCTCCAAAAATAATAAACAATATTTATAACTAAATACTCCCTCCTAACACATACAATACAGTAATGGGCAAAATTACTATTATCCACATATGGATAATAATGCATTTGCCCATTTTAAATACATATAAATTACAATAAATACAGTAAATACATATAACACTTATCTTTTCCAGGCCCCACAATGAAGGCAGTCTTCATCCTCATCTTCATCCTGCCCATGTCCCTCTGGTGCTGCAAAACATACTGTACACAAGAAGAAAAATAGCCCCTAACCCCTTAATCACCTTAACGGTCATTAACCGCTACAGTCATTAAGGGGTTAACTGCTACAGTCATTAGGGGGTTAACGCACTCTCACCCACTAACCCAGGTGGTAGGCCTACAGTAAATACCCTCCCCCACTACCCATCCCGTGAGGCCTAACCATCCTCACCCACTAACTCAGGCGGGAGGCCTACCCACATACCCTTGGGGCCAATACCCCCTTCCCCCACCCCCAGTACCCACAAGAAAAACAATACACAGCCCCACAATAAACATCATTATATTTATTCTATACATAACCCACCCCCTGTGCCCCCCCATAAATACATGATTTAATTATTTTACATACAGGGTTAATACCCCAGGCCCACGGGAGTCCCAGGTGGGCCTGACGGGTCACCTCACAGATCTACAGTAGCCCAGCACCTGGTTTCAAACAGGGTCTGGGGGCCTATGGGTGGTCCCTGCCAGGTGCCTTGGTCCACCAGGTGGTCTCCGCGGGTCACCTTGGGCCACAATGGGGTCTCCACGGGTAGGCCCCCGGCTGTCTGGGGGGGCCCAGGTCAGACCCACGGGTGTCTGAGGGGCCTTGGGTGGTTTGCACTGGGTCTCGGGGCCCATGGTGGTCCCTATGGGTCCGCGGTGCCCCCATGTGGGGTCACCGGTTCTTCCCCACAGGTATCCCCCGTGGACACCTCCAGCCTGCTACACGTGGAAAGCCTGAGAAGACCTCCAGTGGTCTCCAGAGGTCTCCCACAGACCAAAAGGAACCAACCCTGTATGTAAAAAAAATAAACCTGACCTATACATTAAATACATTAACCCCCCCCCCCCCCCAATACATACAGTACAATAATGTGCAAAATAACTACTGTATTATCCAGATATGGATAATAGATTATTTGGCCATTATGAAACACATAAAACATGCATAAATCAAAACATGAATTCTTAATCATAAAATCACCACATTGCATATTACAATTAATCCACACAACACAGGAGAGGAAACACACCGCTCACTTAGTCAATAATAACAATTTTATATAATTCACATGTGTCATAGTTTAGAGACAAATGGGTGCTACCTATGTACTAGAAGTTAATAGTATTAACAATTGAATGAGAGTGTGACAAAGTCACAAAGTCACCCACAGAAAGTACATTTGTGGTGCACTCCACAATAATATTTATATTTATATTTTATTCAGTGATGATATAATGTGAGAAAACCATAAGTGATAAAAGTGACAAAAATAAAAATACAATTAAAAATCGCACGTGGTGCTAGCTGATTAGTCACAATATTAGTTGATCAATAGACTTCAAAGCTGTTAACAATGCAAACATCTGATGATAGTGAAGTCTAACCAGAAAGTCTAGTAAATCTGGAACGCTGAAGCCAGTATATAGGTCAAATTACACAATTCATTTGACAACCAATCTAGTAGCCATGTGTGTCTTAATCTCAGAAGGCAATCAACAGACCACAGCACACCAGGAAATACATAGGAGTGAATAAATGGGAAGTCCCTGGTGCTAACCTAGCATATGAACGCCGTTACAAGTAACAGCCCAGCTCTAACATCGCTGGCAAATTGTACTCGGGAAAACCTATTTCTAGTGACAGAATTGACACATGTAGTGCATGTAGCACTCAAGTTGCAACACATTCACTCAAAATTGTAGCTATATAATACTTAGCTACAGTGCTGTCAGTCTCAGCCCTCCAGGAACGGCACCACGGCTACACGAGCCTCAACAGTGACTGAATCAGGCGCACCACGTGACGTGACATCACCGCGTCACTGTGCCCACGCCCTATGCGTTTCTCTCCAGGTGGAGCTTCGTCAGGGGCAAGTGGATAACAGATCAACCCCCAAGCTGCGTTATATACCTTCAGGAGTGAATAATTACTTTAACACAGCTGGTGGAGAGGATTCAAACACTCAAGATGATTGCGCAATAATGTGAAAAGCGCTAATGAGGGCTAAGTCGATCCCTACAGTCATGTTGAAAACCTCTCTGTAGGTTGGTCACATTCAAGTTGACTCTCAAGATAAAATCACTAAAAACAGATTTATTAAGATATTTATTGAATGGAAACTTTTTTATATTTAATGAAATATATAAATGTATATATATATATACATTGCTCTGCACATTTTACAGTCACATGCTGATACTGAACACATCCTGACCAGAATATGGCCGACTGTTATGGAGAGAAAAGGCAAACAGAACTATGTCTCTGATTATCAGTGTAGAATGAATAATTCTCAAATTATATAACAGGATCAGTCCTCATATTACATAAGGGAGAAAGCAATTGGTAGGGAAAGATGTTATCATCATAGTTGGCAAACTGGCACAGTTACTGAATTACAGAAATGGATTAAAATATTCAAATGAAGGAAGTAAAAGTAAATCCCTCATTTAAACCCTGTGAGTACAAGGTTTTTAAGCGATATATCCATTCTGCTTCTCGTCGTAGAAGTTTAATGAGGGATTTACTTTTACTTCCTTCATTTGAATACTTTAATCCATTTCTGTAATTCAGTAACTGTGCCAGTTTGCCAACAATGATGATAACATCTTTCCCTACCAATTGCTTTCTCCCTTATGTAATATGAGGACTGATCCTGTTATATAATTTGAGAATTATTCATTCTACACTGATAATCTGTTTGCCTTTTCTCTCCATAACAGTCGGCCATATTCTGGTCAGGATGTATTCAGTATCAGCATGTGACTGTAAAATGTGCAGAGCAATGTATATATATATATACATTTATATATTTCATTAAATATAAAAAAGTTTCCATTCAATAAATATCTTAATAAATCTGTTTTTAGTGATTTTATCTTGAGAGTCAACTTGAATGTGACCAACCTACAGAGAGGTTTTCAACATGACTGTAGGGATCGACTTAGCCCTCATTAGCGCTTTTCACATTATTGCGCAATCATCTTGAGTGTTTGAATCCTCTCCGCCAGCTGTGTTAAAGTAATTATTCACTCCTGAAGGTATATAACGCAGCTTGGGGGTTGATCCGTTATCCACTTGCCCCTGAGGAAGCTCAACCTGGAGAGAAATGCGTAGGGCGTGGGCACAGTGACGCGGTGACGTCACGTCACGTGGTGCGCCTGATTCAGTCACTGCTGAGGCTCGTGTAGCCGTGGTGCCGTTCCTGGAGGGCTGAGACTGGCAGCACTGTAGCTAAGTACTATATAGCTACAATTTTGAGTGAATGTGTTGCAACTTTAGTGCTACATGAACTACATGTGCCAATTGTGTCACTAGAAATAGGTTTTCCCGAGTACAATTTGCCAGCGATGTTAGAGCTGGGCTGTACTTGTAACGGCGTTCATATGCTAGGTTAGCAACAGGGACTTCCCATTTATTCACTCCTATGTATTTGCTGGTGTGCTGTGGTCTGTTGATTGCCTTCTGAGATTAAGACACACATGGCTACTAGATTGGTTGTCAGATGAATTGTGCAATTTGACCTATATACTGGCTTCAGCGTTCCAGATTTACTAGACTTTCTGGTTAGACTTCACTATCATCAGATGTTTGCATTGTTTACAGCTTTGAAGTCTATTGATCAACTAATATTGTGACTAATCAGCTAGCACCACGTGGGATTTTTAATTGTATTTTTATTTTTGTCACTTTTATCACTTATGGTTTTCTCACATTATATCATCACTGAATAAAATATAAATATAAATATTATTGTGGAGTGCACCACAAATGTACTTTCTGTGGATGACTTTGTGACTTTGTCACACTTTCATTCAATTGTTATTACAATTAATCCAGCAGCACTTGTAAAAATAAACCAACAAACCAGCAGCTACACAAATGTATATGAAATGTCACACAATTGCATTGAGTGTGTACATGATGCAATTAATCTGTGCATCATGTAACACTATGCAAAATATATGTAAAAATAAAATACACTATGAACAATGTCCCCTAACCACCAATGCCATCATTAAAATCAAATAGAAACTAAGCAACATAAATACATTTACCATCAATCAATTAATCAATTTCCTAAACCAATTATAATACAATACAAATCAATTATACAATTCCCTATTCAAATCCTAAAGCCAAACCATTGCCAAAATAATTCTTATTGAAAGTAACCACCATCATTCCAATCTAACTACCAGAAATAAGACATTAAAAAAAACCTGTAACTAAATACAAATTACATTATTCACACCATTGTATAAATAAAGCTGCTAAATACATTAGACATACATGAAAAGAACATAAACATTAGCAAAACAATCAATTATTATCCCTGTATGTCTTTCCATATAGATAGATAGACATAACATACAGGGGCAATAATGGAGCATAAAAAACAATGCATTTACATCTAAAAATCACATAGAATACACCCATTCAGTGTCCGTGAATGTATGTATATCCATAGGGACATAGGGCCTCATGCAATAAGCCCTGATAAGGCGTTTTCGGCATTTTTTTGCCATTTTTTGCCCTCCCGATTCAGTAAGCGCCGATAAGTGGGAATTATCGGGAACTTTTCTTCCCGATAAAAAATTATCGGCAAGCCACTTATCGGCACTTTTTGAACCCGGCTGAATTCAGGTAGCCCCGATCAGCTCTTCGGTGCTGATCGGCACTCCAGATTGGAGAGTTTATCGGGAATCCAGCCCGCCAACTAAAGTTGGAAACTTGGTGGAGGAGAAGCATCGGCAAGGGCGACACTTAGAAAAAATCAGCCCTTTTTCCTGCCTGTGACTGATGCTGGGGGTCTCCGGAGCTGATACCAGCACCGGAGCCCCGCGGCATGCATCCAAGGCAGGAAAAAGGCATGTAAAGCCCACTTCATTATCTTAGCGGCTAACCGCTAAGGCTATGAATGGGTTACCCCACTGTGCCAGCTTTATTGTGGGTAGCGGGGGTGGGTGAAGGGGGTATTTGGCCCTGGGTGTGAGTTTAGGGCTTGCGGGGGGGTTGCGGATGCACTTAACCCCTTCACGACCGTAGCAGTTAATACCGCTACGGTCATGAAGGGGTTAAGCCCTCCCGCTACCCACCCGCAAGCCCAAAACAACCACCGTTGGGGCTAATACCCCCTTCACCCACCCCCACTACCCACAATAAAAAATAATCACACACACCAGTCTCACAATAAATAAATAAATCTAAATAAATAAATATCTATATATAAATAAATATATATATATATATATATATATATATATATATATATAACCCCAACAACCCCTAACATACACATATATGCACATCAATGATACTATAGGCCGGCGGGGGCCCTCGGGTGTTACCCGCAGGCCTGCAGTACCAACCATGTGCCCCCCCAAATTAATGTCTAAACACATACATACTTATAAAGAAATAACCCCCCCCCCTTAACACATACAGTATAGTAATGGCCACAATTACTATTATCCACAAAGGGATAATAGTGAATGTGCCCATTTTAAATACATAAACAGCAATAAATACATTAAATACATATAGTACTCACCACCCATGTCCGGCTGCCACGATGAAGGCCATCCTCATCTTCATCCTGCCCATGCCCCCTCCGCTGCTGCAAAACAGACACAAGAATGAAAACATCCAAAGTAATGTCCCCTAACCCCTTAATCACCATAGCGGTTATTAACCGCTACAGTCATTAAGGGGTTAACCCACCCTCGCCCACCACTCGGGACGCCTACATACCCTCCCACACTAACCCCCCCACCCCTTGAGGCCTAACCACCCTCACCCACTACCCACAAGGGAGGCCCGCAAGGGATTTATTTTGTGGGCAAGACAAGGATGTTGCTGGCGATGGAGACTTCTTATTGATGAGGTCAGTAGTACTTTATTTATTTGAATATGCTAGTTAATGTTTTTAATAATGGGCAAATAATCTATTATCCCTATCTGGATAATAGTTATTTTGCACATTATTGTACTGTAGGTGTTGGGGGGGGTGTATGTATTGAATGTATAGGCCAGGTTTATTTGTTTTGCATTCAGGGTTTGTTCCGTGGTCCTGCATGGGACCTCTGGAGACCACCTGCGGGTCTCCTCGAGTATCTCATGGGTATCAGGCTGGTGGTTCCACGGGTGACACATGCGGGGATGAAGCGGTGGCCTCACATCTGTGGGGGCACCATGGACCCGTAGTCTGCGGGGATGAAGCGGTGGCCTCACATCTGTGGGGGCACCGCCGACCCCTAGGTGCGGGGATGAAGATGTGTGGTCCCATTTCTGTGGGGGCACCGTGGACCCATTATGAGCACTCGTGAGTTCCCCAGACCCCCGTGGGAACCACCCGAGGCCCTGCAGACACCTGTGGGTCTGACCCGGGGCTCCCAGACATCCTTGGGCCTACCGTGAGGACCCAATTGTGGCCCACGGTGACCCAAGGAGATCACCTAGGGGCCATGGTGCTGCAGGGACCCACCAGCAGGCCTCCAGAACCTGTTTGAAAAGGAATGCTGGTATCCTGTAGGTCTGTCAGGTGCCCCGCCAGCCCACCGGGGACTCGCATGGGGCTGCGTTATGAACCCTGTATGTAAAAGGATAAATCTTGTATTTATGGGGGGGCACAGGGGGTGGGTAATGTATTTAATAAATATAATGATGTTTATTATGTGTCACTGTATTGTTTTTATTATGGGTACTGGGGGTGGGGGGGGTCCCCAACGGTATGTGGGTAGGCCTCCCTTGTGGGTAGTGGGTGAGGGTGGTTAGGCCTCACGGGGTGGGGGGTTAGTGTGGGAGGGTATGTAGGCATCCCGAGTGGTGGGTGAGGGTGGGTTTACCCCTTAATGACTGTAGCGGTTAATAACCGCTATGGTGATTAAGGGGTTAGGGGACATTACTTTGGATGTTTTCATTCTTGTGTCTTTTTTGCAGCAGCGGAGGGGGCATGGGCAGGATGAAGATGAGGATGGCCTTCATCGTGGCAGCCAGACATGGGTGGTGAGTACTATATGTATTTAATGTATTTATTGCTGTTTATGTATTTCAAATACACAGGGGGTGTACGTTGTTTATTGCTATGTTTATTGGGGGCAAATGTCCCCAATAAACATGCTATTCTGCCTTAACCCCTTCATTGCCTTAGCGGCTATACGCTATGGTAACGAAGCAGCATTTCTGTATTTTTAATAATATTGTGCGGAAGCAGGGGGTCCCCTGAGCTGAACCGCATTGATTTGTGGCTCAGAGACCCCCTGCTTCCAGAATTACAGGCCCCGGTTTGGGGCACCGGTGCCAGTGTCTCCGCCATATTTATAGTGGACACGGCGTGAATGGGGTGCAATAAAGATGGCTGCGACACTGCCACCCGATGACACATACTGGGGCCTGTAACTCGGGAGGCAGGGGGTCACAGTACACTATTATTAAAAATACATTGATGCTGCTTCGTTACCGTAGCACATAGCCGCAAAGTTAAGGAACGATTGTTTATTTATATATGTGTTTTATTTATACTGTAGATGTGCAGAGGGTCTCCAGAGCTGAACCGCTTTGGTTTTAGGTCCGGGGACCCCTTGCTTCCCGAGATACAGGCCCCTTTAGGGGGTGCCGGTATCCCGCTGCTTTGTTTACATTCCGCGGTCACGTGATCGGGACCTTCAAATGCAGAGGGATACCGGCACCTCATAAAGGGGCCTGTATCTCGGGAAGCAGGGGGGCCCCGGACCTGAAACCAATGCGGTTCATCTCCGGAGACGACCTGCACATCTACACTATGAATAAAAATGGTTTAAAAATACTTTTTATTTTGCCGATGTTTTCGCTGAGAGAGCGGCTTGTCTCTCTCTGCTGCAAACATCTATCGTCAGAAAAGGCCTATCGGAAGGCTTATCGGGATCCAGGCTGTATCGGCACAGGCTCATCGGCAGTTTTGCTTTCGCAGTGATTCGGCAGGGATCGACATGGATTCGGCCCTTACTGAATACTGCGAGGGCAAATCACCAAAAAAATCACCAAAAAAACTTGCCGAAGAGATTTTATCGGGGCTTACTGCATGAGGCCCATAGATACATTCAGGGGCATTAAATGGGAATGAAAAAATAAAAGACATGAATAAAAAATCAAACAAACCTGTAAAAGTAAAAATAATAAACTTTTCTTTTGTTTACTTACCATTACATGCCCACTCACCGAAATCCAGGTGACCCGGAAGCACTGGAATCAATCCAAAGATAACCATAAAATAATAAACCCTTACAATCAACAACGGTGTCTTCTTTCTTCTATTTGTAATCCTTTACGTCAGTCTTATTTTCCTCTTTGGGGTCTTCTCCGTCTTCTTCCATCTTCTTACGCAACGCCCTTCTTTTCTTCTTAGGAGGGGAGGTGTTCCCTCCTCGGCGTCTGGCTTCAAAATGAGATGACATAGGCTTTTATAGGTCGATGATGTCACATTTTGGTCAAATGCTTCCCACGGCCCTAATAGGGCCGTGAAAAACATGTGATTTGGAAAAAAAATAATAATAATTATGACGTCATTTAAAGGCAATGACGCCAGCCAATCAGAATGGCTGAACTTCAATTTCCTTTAAGATGACGTCATCAAAACAAAGATGGCCGGCGACACATGGTACGGTAGCCAATCAGAGCGTGGGAACGAAATCCCAACTCTGATTGGCTCAAGTAGACCATGTGACAGAGGCTTTGCTTCAGCCAATCAGAGTTGGGGTGGAGTTCCAACGCTCTGTTTGGCTACCGTACCATGTGTCGCCGCCCATCTTTGTTTTGATGACGTCATCTTAAAGGCAATTGAAGGCCTCCGATGCCCCATACCGGGGCCTGTAACTCGGGAAGCAGGGGATCTCTGAGGCAGAAATCAATGCGGTTCAGCTCAGGGGACCCCCTGCTCCCGCACACTATTATTAAAATGTACATGAATGCAGCTTCATTACCATAGCAGATAGCCGCTACGGTAAGGAATTATTGTTTATTGTTATGTGTGTTTTGACAGTAGTGTAGATTTTTTGGGGGTCTCCAGAGCTGAAATGCATTGGTTTCAGCCTCGGTGACCCCCTACTTCAGGAGATACAGGCCCCTTTATGGTGTGCTGGTATCCCCTGCAGAATGTAAGTGCAGCTAAGCTTGAAAGTGCAGGGGATACCGGCACCCCATAATGGGGCCTGTATCTCCTGAAGTAGGGGGCCCCTGGACATGAAACCAATGCGATTCATCTCCGGAGACCCCCTGCTCATGTACACTATTATTAAAATGTATTTATTTAGTGTACGATCGCCTGTAACTGCCTTGCATGGAGATACAGAAGTTTAACAACGCTAGCAGGGAGAAAAAAGCAACACGTACGCTGTGGCTGTTTTGAGCATGTACGTTAAATAATTGCCTCAAGGCCTTAGTGAATCGCGTCTCCGGTCTCACTTTTTAACGGACGTGCTTTTTTCTTTCATTCCGACGCAATAGCATTGAGCTTAGTGCATAGCCCCCTAAGTCCTTTTGTTTTAGTGTCAAAGAGCCTTATCATTCTGAGTTCAAATGTATTTCGTTCTTGTGTGCATTTAAACATTCCATTGAGGATTTTGATTTTTAAATCATTTAAGGAATGACCTAGTTGTGAGAAATGATGTCCCACTGGTGAGCAGTATCTTTCTTCTTCATGGTGTTGTATAGAGTGCCTGTGCATATTCATTCTGCCTTGAAGTTTTTGGCTGGTTTCCACAATGTAGCATCCTTGGTCACATTTGTTGCATTGAATCATATACATCACATTCCTGGATTTGCAGCAGTATGATCCTTTAACATTGAATGTTCCATTGTTCTGACTGGCTGTGGGATCTTGGCATATATGTTTGCAGAGTTTGCAATGTGCTTGTTGCACAGTTTTGTGCCATTATCAGTGTCTGTGAAGTTGACTAATTTCTGTTTGAGGATTGGTGGTTGCCGGAACGTAAGAATGGGAGGTTTGGGAGAGATTTATTTTAATGTCACGTCCTCTGCCAGCATGGGTTGCAGATCTTTGATTATTTTTCGTATATCCTCTAGGGTAGGGGTGCATGTGGCCACTTGTGGTATGCGTGTGGTAGGTTCTTTCTGTCTGTATTGTAGCAGGTGTTCACGTGGGGAGTTTAGTGCAGATGTAATTTTTTGGCAATAGTCTTTGGTTTGTATCCCTTCTGTGAACGATTCGGTCAGGGTTGTGAGATGCCGGTTTCTGTCTTCAGTCAGTGCCATCTTAATGCATGGGAACACTGGGCAGTTGCCCGGGAGACCCACGAGCATAGGGGCCCCATGCTAATCTATGCACAGACCAGAATTTAACACTAATTTTCCGATCACCCGCCTCAACATTCAAATCTCCCACTAACTCGGTAGAAGATATATATATATATATATATATATATATATATATATATATATATATATATATATATATATATATACATTAGAAAAGAAAAAAGAGAAAGAGTGCACGCCCCATAGCATAATACAGTACATTTATTGGGAAAGGGGAAGGGGGGGTAGAAAATCCACTCACAAGGGTAGGTTTAAATCAAGCAATGTGTGAAATATATCACCGCCAACTCTGGTCACTCAGCCTCCAGACCCTGCAGTCCAAATCTCACTTGAAGCTGCTGGTAGATGTTCTCTGGTGCATGAGTAGAAAGGCTCCTTAAAATCAATGTTTTAGGAAAATCTCAAATCTCTGCTGGCCGCAATGTGTATCAGCGCTCGATATGGCCCGTCATGCGCTTGCGTGATGACGCAGTTCCGTTCCATTACGCGTTTCGTCATGTGCTGTGACTTTCTCAAAGGGTTGCTAGTGAATCCTGCCCTCACCAAGGATTTATAGCAGCCGATTGCTAGGTAGCTAGATCGTGTCCTTCAATAGGTTCAGAGTTCAAATGGATAAGCCTATCATAGCAGGCTATTGTCTTAGATGAACGAGCATGCTGTCACAATGTGAAGGCATAATATAAACAGAAACTATATTGGGTTAGAATATATAAAGGGAGGAGAATAGGAATAACCAAGGGACAAACATTCCTAAAGTCAAATAATTCATCACATGATAGTAAATCAAAACACAAAGAATTAATGAAGCTACAAAAATAGATTAAATTAAATAAATAATAAATTAAATATTGTTAATAAAATACATATGTATTGAGATGTTATCTACCTAATAAGGGGGACATTTAGATAGGCAATAACCCATATATATTATATCCCATAGGGAAAGATAATATAGAATTGGACATATTAATATAGAAAAGACCAAAAATTGGAAAAAATGATTATAAATGTAAACGTCCTAATAGCAAAAAATGCTGAAACCAATAAATAAAATAAACAAAATAAAATGTAATGTGACTCAGTCACTATAGATTGACATACATAATAATAACAAGATTCAGATTATAATCATAAATACAACAAAGGAATATATAATGTGAATAGAAAATATATAAATCTAAATAAAATACTGAAATGATTGTGAATTTTGTCAAACACCAAATGGTTGATTAGAATCCCTGGAAGTCAAACCTCATATATATAGATGGATAGTAATAATATAGGATATAGGTGATATAGATGGTATAACCTTACACGGAAATGGGAGTAAGCGACCTTATGTTTAATAAACATTTTGTACTGATGCATATAAACATTTTGTCCTGAGAGAACATAAAGATATAAAGACATACATTGTATTAAATCATTTTAAGAGAGGAGCAATGGAATACAGAGTATAACAATATAACCAAGATCCTAAATGGTGGGAGCAGAGGAGGATCAGAGCTACACCAATGTACTTGCATCTAAACATTCATTTAATCCACCAGGGGCAAGAGTGCCCAACTGGTGGATCCAGAACGTTTCCTGGCGGCACAAAATTGTAAAACGATCACCCCCCAGAGCACAAGGAGAAATGGACTCTAGACCCATAATTGTCATGGATCCAGGATCTTGATTATGTGCTGTTTTAGAGTGACGGGGAACACTATGTGTATTAGTCCCCTTTATCACATTTCTCCTGTGCTCTAGGACGCGAACGTGCAATGGACGTGTAGTGCGGCCAACATATTGTTGGCCACAGCCGTATTGGATCAAGTAAATGACAAAGGAACTAAGTCAACTGATATGTGTATTGATATAATAGACCCTGTCCTTGTTATGGGAATTGAATTGCGTTTGAAGTAACAGATGTTTGCAAGTGATGCAACGGCTTTGTCCACATCTGTGGTTACCCTTAGGACCCACATCTATGGACGAAGCGGCTGGACCAATGGATTTTAATTTGGAAGTAGCCAAAATGCTTTTAATGTTTCTAGTTTTTCTATATACAATGGATGCTATCTCCGGCAAAATGGTTTTCAGATGGGGATCGCATCTGAAGATGCTCCAATGAGTATTTAAAATGTGATTAATATTTTTATAAGCCTGATTGTAGGTAGTGTTGAACCTCACAGAAGAGGAATCTATATTATTACTTTCAATTGGAGCATCATAACTCATACGCGAAGCCCTCTAAGCCTTTGATTTGTTAAGCATTACTGTTCTATCCATAGCTTTAACTTTGCCGAGAGAGTCTGTTAACAATTTTTTATCACAACCCTTGTACATGAATTTTTTGCTAAGTGTATCTGATTGTGAGAGAAAATCATTCTCTCTGGTGCAGTTTCTTTTGAGTCGGTGAAACTGCCCCAGAGGAATATTATTGACCCACTGTTGGTGATGATTACTTGTTGCGTGAACAAAGTTGTTTACTGACACAGATTTAAAATGAGTCACAGTAGTAATGTTGGACTCTAAGTCCACACTCAGTACTAGGTCCAGAAAGACCACAGATGTGGCATCAATATTGAATGTGAATTTTAATCCCAAAGGGTTGTTATCGAAGGAACTTAAAATGTTGTGTAAATCAGTTTTGTCCCCATCCCAAATAATAATAATGTCATCGATGAAACAGCCATAGTACACGAGGCCCGCCCCAAGATCGTCATTATGCCACACAAATCTCTCCTCCCAAAATCCCATGAAGAGATTTGCATAGCTGGGGGCGAACCTCGTACCCATGGCCGGTCCACAGATCTGTAAATAATATACACCCTCATTTCCTATTATACATCTTTCCTATTTAAGGATTTTCACTCAAGGACTGGTTTTTATATCAATTTTTCTTTTTGCTTGTATTTTATGTTATCACATGTTTTTGGAGTGTTGTCTTAAATAGTTTTTCACGAAATAGGAGCACATAATATATGTTATATATATATTTATTTTAAATTGTAGTATACACATCTATAATTTTTAGTGATTTTGCCTATTTAGAAATATTCATTTAAATTATCATTAATAATATTTTTACACTATTTCAACACTTCTTATTTGGCGCTACTTCACTCCCTTTTCTTTTTCATATATATATATATATATATATATATATATATATATGGAAACACAAAAAAGAAAACCTCTAAAGTAGCACTCAGACAAATGTTTGCAAAGAATAAAAGGGGTACTTTAATTAAATTAGAAAAAAATAACAGACATACAAACAACTAACTGGAGAGCCTGCCTGACTAATGAATAAAAAGAAAACCAATGGACAGGGAAAAGCAAAAAAGCATAAAATACAACACATAATAATAGACCCAAAAAAATGAAGATATGATGCCCTTAAGAAACTAGCTTACTGTGGGAACAAAAGTTCCCACAATAAAGCAATATAGACCGGCCGGTCACCACATGTATGAGAGACTAAAGAACATCACAGGTCTACATATATAAGCATAAACAAAATTTACACAAAAAATAACCTAAGTGTTATGCTGATAGCAGTAAAAAATGTCACTAGCAAAGTGTAAACCTATTGCAGCTCAGGTGATGCTAGGGCAAAGGAGACATGTAAGTATGTATATTTAGTGACCCAAATACATATATTAAAGCAGATGGGAAACAAAAACAGGGAGGGATAAAATAACCCAAGATACTCAGCTCCTTGATGTAAAGATACTGCATACAAAGATCAGCACAGCACAGTCCACTGAAAAAGTCCAAGGATATAGGACTTGATTAGTTGTCCAAAATAGGGCAAAGGCAGGCAGGGTCAACAGCAGCAAAAATTAAAATTAGCCCACTAACGCGTTTCGGCAACTAAGCCTTCCTCACGAGTGGTACTAAGGCTATGTGGCAGGGGCATTTAAATAGTAAGCAGACAATTACAAAATTCGCGCCAAAAAACCACATATAACACATGAAATCAATTACATTACTTAATACATGCTCTTAATTAGTATCGGCGGTGTTCCGGCAGCTGTGTGGAAAGGTGTATTAGTGCTGGGGTAATCCCAGTATCCACTTCCTGAAGCGAGGTGTCCACTCAAACTCTCGCGAGAGTTGTGCACCAAGCTCCACACATGCGCACTGTAGTATAGCTGTTGCGCCCGCCATCTTTGTTATGGTTATAAGCTTTTGCCATTAGTGACGTCATTATCACGAGTGAACGGTCTCACGAGACTTGTCCCTTGCATCCCGCACATGCGCAGTATATCTTGCTCTATTGCGGCGGCCATTTTTGAAAGGGTAAGATTGCCCTCAAAAGAGTTCTGATCTTCATTTGAACAATAGCGCAGGGGCAAGTCCTCGCACATGGGCAACATGTATTGAAGTGCCCAGACACCTCATTCAGAGTGTCACAGCAAAAGAATTAGACCACTTTAGATAGCAGTGGAAGCGTCCTTTGTATCTTCATAACACCTTTAATTCACAGTGCAGCAGTCACCTATTAAAGCATTTGTTTGGTGCGTCTTTGGTAGAAATTTCATCCTTAAAAATATCCTCTTTAATTTGTTGGGATCCCGATCTTGGTGTTGGTGGATACCCATACACATGGGGGGAATATTATAGCAGCTGGACAATAGGGTAACATCTCAAGCAAGTACAGAAGCAACCTGCATATAGGGGATAAAGGCTGATCTATGATGATGAAAGAAAAGAAAAAACGAAGGTTAAAGCAAAGTTTACAAAACATCCCGCAGCTTGGTCAAGACACATCATTGATACTATAATTGGGAAACAAAGAAATAAAAGAAAGTGTTAATATACCAAAAATATCCACAAATATAATAAAAGGAGGAAGGTAATCATGGAAAACTGTCGAGACTGCTAATAAATTAATTATATAAAAAACAAATCAAAACCTAATTCCTTTAAACCAAGAATCCTCCATAAAACGTATATAACACTATTACTTAAATGTTTCCATAAAGAGTCCACAGTAACTCCTATATTTGAAAAACAAAATAATGGTTTGAAATGCAGTGAAGACAAAAATAGTAGATGATGTAATAAACAGGTCACATTATAGGAACATAGAAAAACCCAAATAGTCATTAAGACCATTTGGGAGCATTGAACCTAGCATGACAATCCACCTGCATTCGTGTTGTAAGAGTGTTCTCTCCAAATCTCCCCCGCGTATTCCCAGGGATACACGTTCTATTGCAAATGCAGAGAGCAGCGAATTGTCTGCGTTGTGTTCCTGCAGAAAGTGTTTAGCTACCATTGTGATTTTTTTAAGAGATTCTAGGTCCCTATGGGCTGTCTTAATGTTCCTACTGTGTTCCATTATCCTAAAACGCACCTCCCTAGTTGTCATACCTACATATATCTTATTGCAGGGACATGTAAGGCAGTAGATTACTCCTTTTGATCGACAATTCAGAAATTGCTTTATTGTAAACTCCTTTATGCCCTTACTATCCTTAAAAGTGGATGTGGGTTTTGTAAACTTACAGGCAGGACAGCCACCACATCTAAAGAAGCCCTTCTTATCAAAAGTGGACAGAAATGTGGTAGTGCTCGATATAGAGTAGTGGCTGTGAACCAATTTATCTTTTAAATTTGGTGATCTTCTGCTTGTAAGTTCCACTTTGGGGCTTAGTTTCTGTTGAAGATCTGAATCGATCATGAGAATGGGCCAATGTTTTTGAAGGATTTCACGCACCTGATTCCATTGTTGATTGTACGTGCCTATAAATCTTATTTTGTTGGAATCTTGATGTTTTGGTTTTGGTTTCAAAAGAGATACCCGGCTCATACCTTTACTACGTTCGTATCCTTTCTTGATGGTAGAATGGCTATATCCTCGATTCTTAAATCTACTTTTCATTTCTATTGCTCTTGATTCATAAACACAGGGATCAGAACAGTTTCGCTTTAGGCGAATGAATTCACCAGTAGGGACTCCAGCAATGTGGTGGGATGGGTGGGAACTTGAGGCGTGCAGAATAGCGTTGGTGGCAGTCTCTTTCCTGAAAATATCTGTGCCAAGACGCCCATTACTCTCAATCCTAATGCAGAGATCTAAAAAGTCGACTGAGGTGGGACTGACTTTAGATGTTAACTTAATGTTGAGACTGTTGTGGTTGAGCACAGCGACAAATCGTTCAAAATCCTCCGCACTGCCCTGCCAGAGGATCAGGACATCGTCGATGTATCTCAACCACAACAGTACCCGATCAGTCATAGCACTGTTAGCCTCTGAGAATACCACCTCTCGTTCCCACCAACCTAGAAAAAGATTTGCATACGAGGGGGCACATGCCGCCCCCATTGCTGTCCTCCTTAACTGCAAATAAAACTTGTTCTTGAATAGGAAATAGTTATGTGTCAGAGTGAATGACATTAACTGCATAAGAAATTCTGTCAATGGTTTTGTCAAAGTTGTCATAGTGAGGAAATTGTGAGATGCCTCCAATCCATCTTTGTGATGAATGGAGGTATACAATGCCTCAACATCACAAGTTGCAAGAATCACACCGTCACACCGTCATCACACCGGTCACACCGTCATCTCTTTTGAAACCAAAACCAAAACATCAAGATTCCAACAAAATAAGATTTATAGGCACGTACAATCAACAATGGAATCAGGTGCGTGAAATCCTTCAAAAACATTGGCCCATTCTCATGATCGATTCAGATCTTCAACAGAAACTAGGCCCCAAAGTGGAACTTACAAGCAGAACATCACCAAATTTAAAAGATAAATTGGTTCACAGCCACTACTCTATATCGAGCACTACCACATTTCTGTCCACTTTTGATAAGAAGGGCTTCTTTAGATGTGGTGGCTGTCCTGCCTGTAAGTTTACAAAACCCACATCCACTTTTAAGGATAGTAAGGGCATAAAGGAGTTTACAATAAAGCAATTTCTGAATTGTCGATCAAAAGGAGTAATCTACTGCCTTACATGTCCCTGCAATAAGATATATGTAGGTATGACAACTAGGGAGGTGCGTTTTAGGATAATGGAACACAGTAGGAACATTAAGACAGCCCATAGGGACCTAGAATCTCTTAAAAAAATCACAATGGTAGCTAAACACTTTCTGCAGGAACACAACGCAGACAATTCGCTGCTCTCTGCATTTGCAATAGAGCGTGTATCCCTGGGAATACGCGGGGGAGATTTGGAGAGAACACTCTTACAACACGAATGCAGGTGGATTGTCATGCTAGGTTCAATGCTCCCAAATGGTCTTAATGACTATTTGGGTTTTTCTATGTTCCTATAATGTGACCTGTTTATTACATCATCTACTATTTTTGTCTTCACTGCATTTCAAACCATTATTTTGTTTTTCAAATATAGGAGTTACTGTGGACTCTTTATGGAAACATTTAAGTAATAGTGTTATATACGTTTTATGGAGGATTCTTGGTTTAAAGGAATTAGGTTTTGATTTGTTTTTTATATAATTAATTTATTAGCAGTCTCGACAGTTTTCCGTGATTACCGTCCTCCTTTTATTATATTTGTGGATATTTTTGGTATATTAACACTTTCTTTTATTTCTTTGTTTCCCAATTATAGTATCAATGATGTGTCTTGACCAAGCTGCGGGATGTTTTGTAAACTTTGCTTTAACCTTCGTTTTTTCTTTTCTTTCATCATCATAGATCAGCCTTTATCCCCTATATGCAGGTTGCTTCTGTACTTGCTTGAGATGTTACCCTATTGTCCAGCTGCTATAATATTCCCCCCATGTGTATGGGTATCCACCAACACCAAGATCGGGATCCCAACAAATTAAAGAGGATATTTTTAAGGATGAAATTTCTACCAAAGACGCACCAAACAAATGCTTTAATAGGTGACTGCTGCACTGTGAATTAAAGGTGTTATGAAGATACAAAGGACGCTTCCACTGCTATCTAAAGTGGTCTAATTCTTTTGCTGTGACACTCTGAATGAGGTGTCTGGGCACTTCAATACATGTTGCCCATGTGCGAGGACTTGCCCCTGCGCTATTGTTCAAATGAAGATCAGAACTCTTTTGAGGGCAATCTTACCCTTTCAAAAATGGCCGCCGCAATAGAGCAAGATATACTGCGCATGTGCGGGATGCAAGGGACAAGTCTCGTGAGACCGTTCACTCGTGATAATGACGTCACTAATGGCAAAAGCTTATAACCATAACAAAGATGGCGGGCGCAACAGCTATACTACAGTGCGCATGTGTGGAGCTTGGTGCACAACTCTCGCGAGAGTTTGAGAGGACACCTCGCTTCAGGAAGTGGATACTGGGATTACCCCAGCACTAATACACCTTTCCACACAGCTGCCGGAACACCACCGATACTAATTAAGAGCATGTATTAAGTAATGTAATTGATTTCATGTGTTATATGTGGTTTTTTGGCGCGAATTTTGTAATTGTCTGCTTACTATTTAAATGCCCCTGCCACATAGCCTTAGTACCACTCGTGAGGAAGGCTTAGTTGCCGAAACGCGTTAGTGGGCTAATTTTAATTTTTGCTGCTGTTGACCCTGCCTGCCTTTGCCCTATTTTGGACAACTAATCAAGTCCTATATCCTTGGACTTTTTCAGTGGACTGTGCTGTGCTGATCTTTGTATGCAGTATCTTTACATCAAGGAGCTGAGTATCTTGGGTTATTTTATCCCTCCCTGTTTTTGTTTCCCATCTGCTTTAATATATGTATTTGGGTCACTAAATATACATACTTACATGTCTCCTTTGCCCTAGCATCACCTGAGCTGCAATAGGTTTACACTTTGCTAGTGACATTTTTTTATTGCTATCAGCATAACACTTAGGTTATTTTTTGTGTAAATTTTGTTTATGCTTATATATGTAGACCTGTGATGTTCTTTAGTCTCTCATACATGTGGTGACCGGCCGGTCTATATTGCTTTATTGTGGGAACTTTTGTTCCCACAGTAAGCTAGTTTCTTAAGGGCATCATATCTTCATTTTTTTGGGTCTATTATTATGTGTTGTATTCTATGCTTTTTTGCTTTTCCCTGTCCATTGGTTTTCTTTTTATTCATTAGTCAGGCAGGCTCTCCAGTTAGTTGTTTGTATGTCTGTTATTTTTTTCTAATTTAATTAAAGTACCCCTTTTATTCTTTGCAAACATTTGTCTGAGTGCTACTTTAGAGGTTTTCTTTTTTGTGTTTCCATATTTATTTATTTCCTCTAGCACCACCTACAGCTGTCACTTCTGTTATAACTATTTCAGATTTATTTTTCTGATTTAGGTAGGTTTAGACTCTGCTTTATTTATTGGTAGTGATGCGGTATTCGCTTTGTTGTGTATAATATATATATATATATATATATATATATATATATATATATATATATATATATATATATATATATATATTTATATATATATATCTCACACGCAAAAAGTATCCCAATGGAGCACACGGGTGTACCAAAATTATCAAAAATTTATTACATTTCACATAATATAAAGAGTTAAAAGATATGACATCTACACCCTGCACAAACCCTGACAAATCAGAGAGGCTATATCCAGTTGGACACAAAGTTATGGTAGCTCATCACAAATAGCAAGCATTTAATGTGTGTGTAAAGACCCCAGGTAATATAACTCTTATAGAAATATGGAGAGATTACCCTCAAGGGAAAGCTGCAAATCGAAACGCGTAGGAGTGGGAGCCAGTGGCAGGACACCCTGTTTCCTTCATGGAGAGCACGTATATATAATTATACATAGAATCATACAGGTGAATCAAAGGTGGAATCCATACGTCAGAACATCCCGTCTGTTTCTTCCTCCTATCCTACACCTCTTCCTAACTCTCCTCCTGCCTTCCTTGACTCTTTTTCCATGGTCTCAGAGGAGGATGTATCACTGTTTATCTCCTCTTCTTCCTCTACCACTTGCCCTCTTGACCTCATTCCCTCCCATCTCCTAAAACCTCTTGGTCCCTGTAACAGGGGAGTTATCCCTGTTTAGGTAATGTGCCTCTAATCCAGCAGTGTGGTGGTTAACTGCTGGTAGTCAATTAACAAACACCACCTGCCTGATTAGATGGCTTAGAAAAGCCTGTCTTTTGAGACAGAAAGAGAGACTCCTTAGCTCACACCAAACATTTTGTCCTGAGAGAACATAAAGATATAAGGACATACATTGTATTAAATCATTTTAAGAGATGAGCAATGGAATACAGAGTATAACAATATAACCAAGATCCTAAATGGTGGGAGCAGAGGAGGATCAGAGCTACACCAATGTACTTGCATCTAAACATTCATTTAATCCACCAGGGGCAAGAGTGCCCAACTGGTGGATCCAGAACGTTTCCTGGCGGCACAAAATTGTAAAACGATCACCCCCCAGAGCACAAGGAGAAATGTACTCTAGACCCATAATTGTCATGGATCCAGGATCTTGATTATGTGCTGTTTTAAAGTGACGGGGAACACTATGTGTATTAGTCCCCTTTATCACATTTCTCCTGTGCTCTAGGACGCGAACGTACAATGGACGTGTAGTGCGGCCAACATATTGTTGGCCACAGCCGCATTGGATCAAGTAAATGACAAAGGAACTAAGGCAACTGATATGTGTATTGATATAATAGACCCTGTCCTTGTTATGGGAATTGAATTGCGTTTGAAGTAACAGATGTTTGCAAGTGATGCAACGGCTTCGTCCACATCTGTGGTTACCCTTAGGACCCACATCCATGGACGAAGCGGCTGGACCAATGGATTTTAATTTGGAAGTAGCCAAAATGCTTTTAATGTTTCTAGTTTTTCTATATACAATGGATGCTATCTCCGGCAAAATGGTTTTCAGATGGGGATCGCATCTGAGGATGCTCCAATGAGTATTTAAAATGTGATTAATATTTTTATAAGCCTGATTGTAGGTAGTGATGAACCTCACAGAAGAGGAATCTATATTATTACTTTCAATTGGAGCATCATAACTCATACGCGAAGCCCTCTTAGCCTTTGATTTGTTAAGCATTACTGTTCTATCCATAGCTTTAACTTTGCCGAGAGAGTCTGTTAACAATTTTTTATCACAACCCTTGTACATGAATTTTTTGCTAAGTGTATCTGATTGTGAGAGAAAATCATTCTCTCTGGTGCAGTTTCTTTTGAGTCGGTGAAACTGCCCCAGAGGAATATTATTGACCCACTGTTGGTGATGATTACTTGTTGCGTGAACAAAGTTGTTTACTGACACAGATTTAAAATGAGTCACAGTAGTAATGTTGGACTCTAAGTCCACACTCAGTACAAGGTCCAGAAAGACCACAGATGTGGCATCAATATTGAATGTGAATTTTAATCCCAAAGGGTTGTTATCGAAGGAACTTAAAATGTTGTGTAAATCAGTTTTGTCCCCATCCCAAATAATAATAATGTCATCGATGAAACAGCCATAGTACACGAGGCCCGCCCCAAGATCGTCATTATGCCACACAAATCTCTCCTCCCAAAATCCCATGAAGAGATTTGCATAGCTGGGGGCGAACCTCGTACCCATGGCCGGTCCACAGATCTGTAAATAATATACACCCTCATTTCCTATTATACACCTTTCCTATTTAAGGATTTTCACTCAAGGACTGGTTTTTATATCAATTTTTCTTTTTGCTTGTATTTTATGTTATCACATGTTTTTGGAGTGTTGTCTTAAATTGTTTTTCACGAAATAGGAGCACATAATATATGTTATATATATATTTATTTTAAATTGTAGTATACACATCTATAATTTTTAGTGATTTTGCCTATTTAGAAATATTCATTTAAATTATCATTAATAATATTTTTACACTATTTCAACACTTCTTATTTGGCGCTACTTCACTCCCTTTTCTTTTTTATATATATATATATATATATATATATATATATATATATATATATATATATATATATATATATATATGCAAATATAGCTGTATGCTCATCTGCATGTATATATATTTATATATATATATATCTCACACGCAAAAAGTATCCCAATGGAGCACACGGGTGTACCAAAATTATCAAAAATGTATTACATTTCACATAATATAAAGAGTTAAAAGATATGACATCTACACCCTGCACAAACCCTGACAAATCAGAGAGGCTATATCCAGTTGGACACAAAGTTATGGTAGCTCATCACAAATAGCAAGCATTTAATGTGTGTGTAAAGACCCCAGGTAATATAACTCCTATAGAAATATGGAGAGATTACCCTCAAGGGAAGATGCAAGTCGAAACGCGTAGGAGTGGGAGCCAGTGGCAGGTCACCCTGTTTCCTTCATGGAGAGCACGTATATATAATTATACATAGAATCATACAGGTGAATCAAAGGTGGAATCCATACGTCAGAACATCCCGTCTGTTTCTTCCTCCTATCCTACACCTCTTCCTAACTCTCCTCCTGCCTTCCTTGACTCTTTTTCCATGGTCTCAGAGGAGGATGTATCACTGTTGATCTCCTCTTCTTCCTCTACCACTTGCCCTCTTGACCTCATTCCCTCCCATGTCCTAAAACCTCTTGGTCCCTGTAACAGGGGAGTTATCTCTGTTTAGGTAATGTGCCTCTAATCCAGCAGTGTGGTGGTTAACTGCTGGTAGTCAATTAACAAACACCACCTGCCTGATTAGATGGCTTAGAAAAGCCTTTCTTTTGAGGCAGGAAGAGAGACTCCTTAGCTCACACCTGAGCTGAACTTGGAGACAAACAGTCTTGAGCCCTGCCAGAAGAAACAGCAGAGCTGCTTTCAAGACACAGGGGAAACTTCTAAACCTGAATGCTGACACACCCTGAGGAAAATGGAGCTGAACCAGGGACAGAGAAGATTTTCCCTCCAAACCACACGGAACAGATAAGACTTTCATTTATGAGACTTCTTATATCTGCTTAATTCATGCTATATGTTTGGGGCTGGGAGACATTCTTATCTAAGGGAGTTGTGAACTGCATAGTATTTCACTAGAAATACTCCCAAGTGAATAGAAGCTTTGTTTACCCCTTGTTTGGATGGTTTCCTGATGTTAAGAAAACAGGCGCAATAAAAGGCTTATTTAATTTCACTATAATCAGTCTCCCTTGCATACCTCTGTGAGCGTCCGCCTACATATGGTGTCAGATGTGGGATCAGAGGTGGTCTTTGAAGTTAGAAAGGACCGGAGATTTGTTCTGTGAAATTTTTTTTATGCTTTTTGCCTACAAACAGTCTGAGCAACTTTAAAAAAAAAAAAAAATCTCATGCAGCTGAGATCAGAGTTAAAGTGATACACACCACTGCACTGAAACATACAAAACCACAGATGGACTCCTTTCCCCAATCCCAAAAGGAGAGAGAGACTGCTGAAGCATGTAAAACCTTATTTGCCTATCACAATAAAGTGTAATATGGTCATTGAAATAGGGTGTTTGCCTTCCAGCCATAGTCAGGGTTCAAGAAGTGAGTTAGCCCTTTAAAGAGATAGTCATTTGTTATTTTCAAATGTTTTGCTGAAGCAGTGAATACAGATGGTGACCCATGAGCGGTACTGATTCTGCAAGTAAAGGCTGCCACACCGCATAGGACTACCAGTTGTGAATGGAGTATATGCCGAAAAATGTGAAAATTGATGCAAGACTGTGCTGAAGAAGGGGAATTTTCAGTAAACATGTTCTGAGGGTAAAATTGCCCTATAAAAGAAAAAAAAAGGAATTGCTGAGCTGTGTAAAAAATATACCAAAGTGTTAAGAGTGAATGTCATAATACCCAAAGATGAGACTGAACTCAAACAGAAAATCACATTATTTGGCTGAAGCAGAGAGATTGCACCTAGCAAGTAAATGGTGTAAAGCAAACAGAAGTTTTTACCTAGCAACTACACATTCAGCATACCTAATGAGAGATTAAACCTAGCAAGTAAATGGTGTAAAGCAAATAGACGTTTTTACCTAGCAACTGCACATCTTGTATACCTGATAAGAGAAAATGCATGCACAGACTGCTGATATTGTAAAACTTACCCAAGAAAGAAAAAGTCTACAGAGATGCCTGTGAGAGCTACGACCTCTACAAGCAAAATATGCCCACCTGTAGGACTACCACAATTGGGGGTTCTAGCAAATACAGTGGCAACAGCTGCAATAGCGCCTCCTGAGGTCAGGAAGAAAATTACACCTGATAGCCTAAAAATGGAGGACAAGATGCAGCGTTCCTGTAATGAACCCTACCCCACGGAAGAGTGGCCCTTCCAGTCCAATAAAGAGGAAGATATCTCTTACGGGGAACCCAAACCGAGTCACACCCACAAAACACCCCAAGAATGGTGGGGGTGCCTGAACTCGGCATGAACCGAAAAGACCGCTCCCTTTGATGACAAATATGATCAGCAGGAGAAAGAGCGGGAGCAGTGGATCACCGAATATTTCCATCAGCTATTACAGTTGCAAAAACAGCCGGGTGGATCCAGAGACGATGCTAAAATTTCAAATGAAGATGGAGACCCCAGTATCCCTGATTGGACGGTGTCATCCAAATCAAAAAGGCGGGAAAAGAAAAGCGGTTCTTCACTTACCGTGGAAGGGACAGACACGTTCGCAGATCCTGTGGAGGAAAAGGGGGGCCGAGTTGCCCTGCAGCCTAGAGAAAATGGAGAATTTGTCCCGCGGTTAACCGAATATCCAGAGGGCCCAGGGCAGAAGTCGTGTACCCCAAAGAAGTGTCTGTCCGGTGCAAAACAGTGAGGAACCCTCAACCAACCATCCCAGGGAAGCAGAGCCGGAACCAGTGAGTGTCGATCCCTTGACCAGCCCTGAGGATGCCCTGAAAAATGCCAGGCGTGACTGTGATATACTCCGTGAACAATTGAAACAAAAGAAAGATGGTTACGCGGAGCTACTGAAAAATAACGTGAAGCTACAGGAACATGTGCTCGCAATGTACTCTGCAGCCAGGACAGAATTGGACGATCTCAAGACTGAGCTAGATACTGCAAATGCTACTATTTCCGCCATGGATGAAAAGCAGAGCCAATCTGATAAAATGATGACTAAGCTGAAGCGGAAGTATGAGGAGGCACTAAAGCAGATGACAGTCTTTCAGCAAGAGGTTCACACTCTTCGCGTAGAGCTGAATGCCTCACAACAGGAGGTCAACAATGTCCGGACAGAGGTGAACGTATCTCAGAAAGAGTTTCAGACACTCCGCAGAGCACTGGATGCCTCACATCATGAGACCAACAGCTGCCGCACAGATCTGGAAGTTTCCAGAAAGGAACTACACAGTCTCACTGAGGAGCTGGACATATCTAAAGAAACTATTGTCAATCTTGATACAGATCTCAAAGACTCTCAGAAGGAGCTTCAGACCCTCAACTTAGAGAAGGAAGTCTCACGCCAGGAGACTGTCATTCTCAAAGCCGATGTGCGTAAATGGAAGGAGGACTGCAAAGAGGCCCTGAATAGTACAGAGACTGAAAAAGGAGAAAATTCAAGATTAAAAAGAGAAAACTTAAAACTGAAAGAAGAAAATTTTCAGTTGACAGACGAAGTCAAGGAAAAGAATGAAAAGCTACACGAGCTTAAGGAAATAAATAGACTTTTGGAATGTGAGAAGTTTGAAGCAGAGCAGCGACTGCAGAACCAACTGCAAGGTCTGCGTACGCACCTCGAGAAGGCCGAGGAGAAGCAGCAAACTCTGCAGGAAGACAATCTGCAGGCTGTTAAAGAAATTCAAGTGCTGCAGGAACGTCTGATGACCCAGTATGTCCCCGCAAAGCAGCATGAGAAACTGAAGGCTACCCTGAGCGTCACCAAAGCATCGCTAGAGGCCAAGCTTAGAACCCAGGTGACCCAACACAAAAGTGAGCACAAAAAGGTCCAGAAACTAAAACAAGTAACTGTGGCCCGAGCAAAGAAATTCATAGTGCTTCACAATGCAATAAAAATGTGGAAGCAAGCTCAGAGAAAGCAAAGCGTGCAGATAAATTCCCTGAGAAGAGACTTGCAAGACGCACTCAAAAAACAGGGATCTCTCGCGGATGAGATTACAGTCCTACAAGGACAAGTATTGACCCTGACTAAGCATCAGTATCTCACAGCCTCAAAAAACCATGAAGACAAGGGTACAGTGAGAGCTGGGAATAGCGCTCATCTGAAAGACAAGGTTGCAAAATTTGAACCACCTAAACAAGCACTAGCAAAACCTTCAGCCACCCAACAGGGAACAAAAGAATCAAAACCAGAAGAATCCTTATCTGATGAAGCTGAAAAGATGGGACATTCTCTGGAAGTGGGTGTGGAATTGCAACTTAACCCCAAAGAGGCTGAACTAGCAACCCCATTGAGTGGGAAAAGGGCAGAGAGACAGCTTCAAGAGTGGAAAACTCAAAGGGCTGTTTTGAAACGCTCTGCAACTGCTGCCATACAGTATGCCTACAATAAGACGAGCTCCCGACGCGAGGGAAATCTCATGACCGCGCACATAGCAAAAAAGACTATACTTAGAAAAAGTCCTCCTCGAGCGACTGAGGAGTGCTGATCTCAAGCACCTTCGGGAGGAGACACGAATAAACTGGAGAAAGGGCTCCAATCCCAGCAGGACTGAGGGTTCTCTTCCTCCATCCACTCTCATTCAAGTCACAGAGATATCTAGAATGAGAGTGGAAGGATGGGCTTTGGCCGTGGCAAGCCCGAGCTTCCCACAGACAGGGGAAGTATGTAACAGGGGAGTTATCCCTGTTTAGGTAATGTGCCTCTAATCCAGCAGTGTGGTGGTTAACTGCTGGTAGTCAATTAACAAACACCACCTGCCTGATTAGATGGCTTAGAAAAGCCTGTCTTTTGA
This sequence comes from Ascaphus truei, assembly GCF_040206685.1. Lineage (NCBI taxonomy): Eukaryota > Metazoa > Chordata > Amphibia > Anura > Ascaphidae > Ascaphus > Ascaphus truei. The sequence goes on from NC_134484.1 coordinate 258,020,102, forward strand.
GACAGGAAGAGAGACTCCTTAGCTCACACCTGAGTTGAACTTGGAGACAAACAGTCTTGAGCCCTGCCAGAAGAAACAGCAGAGCTGCTTTCAAGACACAGGGGAAACTTCTAAACCTGAATGCTGACACACCCTGAGGAAAAAGAAGCTGAACCAGGGACAGAGAAGATTTTCCCTCCAAACCACAAGGAACAGAATTTCATTTATGAGACTTCTTATGGAAACAATGGAATGACAGCGCAAAAAAACCATAGTGTAGTAAATTTAAAAAAACTATTTATAAGTTGGGGGTGAGTATTGCACGTACATCAATAAAAAAGGTTAACAGCATGACATGTTAGGGACATGTTACCACTCGGCGGGAACAGCAGGACACGGACAGAAGTATCTTGGACGTCCTCCATCTATCTGCTGGTATCCAGGAGCGGTGTATGCAGCTCCACTTTGGGGAACCTTCCCGTGTGCTGAAGGTACTCCAGCCGGTGGTTCAGAAGGGGTAATCTCCTAGTCGCTTCTGGGTTCGTCCACGCTTACGACTGACGTCATCTGGCGGCGTCTCTCAGCCGGTCGCGTCTTTAGTGCGTCTCTCCTCAACGATAACTTATCGAGTGGTTGGATAAGTCCCGAACAAGTCCCACATAGAACAAGTGCCAAATAAAAAGCCACAATGGGAGTAGATATAGAAAATGAAGGAACGCGCCCTCTCCTACGCGTTTCGTACTTTCGTACTTCTTCAGGGAAAAATGGAGGAAGTTCAGGGGCGGTTCATATACTCTCAGTTTTACTGTGATTGGCCAAACTGATTGAGTTCAACTCCCCCCACCTGGAGAGACAAATGCTCATCCCGTGGAGGGTCTCAGTCAGCATAGGCAATCTAACATATAGGAATGTAAAGGTTAATAACACTTACAAAAACACATTTATAATATAATATAATATATATAGTAGGGAATAAAACATTCAAAAATTGATATTCAGATTTAGATATTACTGTGGATATGAGCTACAGGGCTCTGAGCTACAGGGCCTTCTTGATGAGGCTGTTATATCCACAGAACTATCTAAATCTGAATATCAATTTTTGAATGTTTTATTCCCTACTATACCAGTGTATTATCACCTTCCCAAGATACACAAGACCTCTATCGATCCACTGTCATTTCTTTGTTTCCATGTAGCCTGGTGTTTGAGCCATCTTATTGACCAGCAGCACAAAACCCTTATCAGGTTGTATTTTATACCTTTTCTAAATCACTATCACCCATCACTGATCACTTATGAGCGCAGGTTTTTCTGTTTCACCATGAGACTTCTTATATCTGCTTAATTATTGCTATATGTTTGGGGCTAGGAGACATGCTTATCTAAGGGAGTTGTGAACTGCATAGTATTTCACTAGAAATACTCCCAAGTGAATAGAAGCTTTGTTTACCCCTTGTTTGGATGGTTTCCTGATGTTAAGGAAACAGGCGCAATAAAAGGCTTATTTAATTTCACTATAATCAGTCTCCCTTGCATACCTCTGTGAGCGTCTGCCTACTGTCCCACTATAATCCCTACGCTCACACACATTTTTAACGCCTCCCTCTACTCTGGTACTTTTCCCTCCTCCTTCAAACATGCAACAATTATACCATTACTCAAAAACAGCAAGCTTGACCCTACCTGTCCGTCTAACTATCGCCCTGTCTCCCTCCTACTTTTTGCCTCTAAACACCTTGAACGTCTTGTATTCTCTCGCTTGCTTCATTTTCTCAACACCTATTCTCTCGTAGACCCTCTACAATCTGGCTTCCGCACTGCTCACTCCACGGAAACAGCCCTCACTAAAATAACTGATGACCTCCATGCTGCCAAAGACAGAGGTCATTACACTCTGCTCATATTACTCGACCTCTCCGCAGCATTTGACACCGTGGACACCCTCTTCTCCTTCACATTCTCCATACTCTTGGTATTTGGAACAAAGCTCTATCCTGGATCTCCTCTTACCTCTCCCATCGTACTTTCAGTGTCTCTTCTGCTAACACCACCACCTCCTCCTCTATTGATCTCTCTGTGGAGGTACCCTAGGGCTCTGTCCTGGAACCTCTTCTCTTTTCTCTGTACACACTCTCTCTAGGTGACCTAATAATATCTCTTCCGTTTAAAAATCACCTCTACGCTGATGACACACAAATTTACTTTTCAACCCCTGACCTTACACCTGCTGTACAAACCAAAGTTTCTGAATGTCTCTCTGCTATATCATCCTGGATGGCCCTCCGTCGCCTTAAACTCAACATGGCAAAAACAGAACTCCTCATACTTCCTCCCAAATCTGTCCCTACTACCTCCTTCCACATTACTGTTGGAACTACGATCATTCACCCAGTAGCCCAAGCAAGCTGCTTAGAGGTCACACTAGACTCCTCTCTCACATTCTCCTCTCACATTCAAAACGTTTCTAAAACCTGACGCTTTTTCCTCCGCAATATCACTAAGATACGCCCGTTTCTCTGTTGCTCGATTGCTAAAACTCTGACTCAGGCCCTCATCCTCTCCCGTCTTGATTACTGTAACCTCCTGCTGTCCGGCCTTCCTGCCTCTCACCTGTCTCCCCTACAATCTATCCTAAACGCTGCTGCCAGAATCGCTCTGCTCTTTCCTAAATCTGCCTCTGCGTCTCACCTCCTGAAATCCCTCTCCTGGCTTCCGTTCAAATCCCGCATCTTACACTCGATTCTCCTCCTCACTTTTAAAGCTTTACACACTTTTGCCCCGCCTTACATCTCAGCCCTAATTTCTCGTTATACACCATCCCGACTCTTGCATTCTTCTCAAGGATGTCTTCTTTCTACCCCCTTTGTATCTAAAGCCCTCTCCCGCCTTAAACCTTTTTCACTGACTGCCCCGCACCTCTGGAATGCCCTTCCCCTCAATACCCGACTAGCACCCACTCTATCCACCTTTAAGACCCACCTTAAGGCACACTTGCTTAAACAAGCATATGAATAGCACTGTGGATAATACTGGGCACATGATATAAAGTTTAACCCCCTGCAGATGCACTTACCAGAACTCCCTCCAACTGTCTCTGTACGTTCTCCCTACCCACCAATTAGACTGTGAGCTCCTCGGAGCAGGGACTCCTCTTCCTTAATGTTACTTTTATGTCTGAAACACTTATTCCCATGATCTGTTATTTATATTATCTGTTATTTATTTGATTACCACGTGTATTACTACGTGTATTACTACTGTGAAGCGCTATGTACATTAATGGTGCTATATAAATAAAGACATACAATACAATACAATACATACAATATAAGTAAGGTTATTAAAAAAAATAAGCAGTGGTCCTACACAAAAATAAAAATTACTGTAGCAACCTGATTAGGGCATCAAATTAAAAAAAAATCCTGCTTCTTCTTGTTTTTTGAAACTTCTGCAGAAAAAAGTTCCATTGAAAAAATCCAATGGTGGCTCAGCTTATTTTGCCGTTTTCCTTTTTAGTCACTACTAAATTGCCAGATCTAAAGTCCTTTTTTTTGCAGCAGTTTAATGTGACCTAATTATCTGGTTAGCCATGCTCTTAAAAATCTAATTATTAATGGTGACACGACGAGTACATTATGGAGTGAATGCATGACTTACAGTAAGTGTTCATAAATGAAATCATACGTTTGTATATTATAAAAAATCATGTAATCATTAGGCAGTGAAATAGAATACTTTACTGTAATTGCATATATCCATATTTACCTGGCATTTGTATTCATCTGCTTTGCTGCATTACCTATTTGGAAGCTTTTCTTAGAAAGGACAAGATAATATATAAACGGCTCGAATTTCAATTAAGATTCAGTATATTTCTTTATGTATATAAATATGTTATGTCACTGTCACATTTGTGTTACTTAATGAACACAACACAATTTTTCTTCCATTAATATGCTATTTCTATTTAGTCTGAATTTAGTCTGTAGCCAGATGTCATGTCTGCACACAATAGATATTTATCAGATAAATAAAGTACTTACAGTATAATATAAATAATGTACTGTACATGTAACATGCTAACTTTGATCATACTGCACCGACACACTTTATTCAAGCAAATACCCAGTATGTACCTGGCAGATACCTGGAATGCGCCGCTCCTCACCTCTGACAAGCCCCGTTGCGTTTGCCTTCCCAGCCTGGGTTCATGCCTGGCTGACGGGCGGCTGATCTGTTAAATGATAATGATTAGGATTTAATAGGCTGCAATGCTTCGCGTGTCTACCAGATGGCATAAATTCATGAATTGTAATGCAGTATATATATATATACTGTGCAGTATTGCAGCCAGCGGGAATAAAATGCTTCAATCCCTGCCTGGAAAATAACCCAATGCACTCGGGCAGAAAACAGTCACAAACCTCAATACACCCGGGTATACCCGAATTCGTGGGACTAGCCGAGCTCGAATAAAGTGTGTCGCCAGTGTACAGTATGCATGATTTTTACATGTAGATAGGTTCATGGGGAAGCTATGTGCACTCCTTTTGCCCCTAATTATGCTGGGTTTTTTTATGGACCTTTGGGATATGGAGTGAATAAGGGGTAACCACCTCTCCAGTGTGGCTCTGGCTTTGTGCTTCGGGTTATTGCCCTGCTGAAATGTGAATTTCCACCTCAGTTTCAGAGTCTTGGCTGACTCAAACAGGTTTTCCTCAAGGATTTGCCTGAACGTTACCCCATCCATTCTCCCCTACATTCTGACAAGTTTCCTAGTTCCAGATGAGCTTACAGTCTATGTTTTTGGTGCCCGAGGCACAGGGAGATAAAGTGACTTGCCCACGGTCATAAGGAGCTGACACTGGGAATTGAACCAGATTCCCCTGTTTCAAACTCAGTGTCATTGTTTAGAGTCACAGGGGCCAATTCACTAAGCTCCGTCAAGTGGCTTTAAGAGCGCAAAGTACCCTTTAAGACAGATAAGGCTGCAGAGAGATTCACTAAGCAGTGATAACTGCGCTTTATCGGTCTTAAAAGGGCTTTTTTCAGCCCTCGCCGCAAAATGCGCACGATCAGGCTATTGCGCTGCTTTATGCCAGTACTAGATATTCACTAAGCAGCGCTAAGTGAATCGGCCTTAAAAAACGCGCCAAACAAACGCGCCAGCTAAAGGCAGGCGCAAAAGGAGCTGGACTTAGAAAAAAATTCTTTGTTTACCTTTTTGCAGGCACACCATCCATACAACAGGCCCGCGGGGGTGCCGTGTGATCCCCGAGGGACTACGGGGTCCCCGGTGGTCCGTGGGTGTCCGGGGGGCCCGCGGGGGTGTCCGTGGGTCTCCGCGTGCGTCCGGGGGTCCTCGCGGCCGTCCACGGGCCTACAGTACCAATGGTGTGCCCCCAAAAAATAAACAATACTCTAAAAAAATGCCCCCGTCCCCTAACACATACTGCTGCGGCCGAGTTTATTCGAGCATTTGCCCGTTCTCGGCCGCAGCAGTTACCTGGCGCGCGCCGGAGGGTGCCGGGCGCGCGCTGAAGCAGCGGAGGAGAGGCCCGCCGATCGCGGCTTCCCCCTCTCCTCTCCGGGTCCGCCGGGTCCCCCGGAACCCCCTGCCGCCGTCCCCCACATCACGGGACACCAGGGCTCCCTCGGGGAGCCCTGGACATGCGTGCAGGGGGCGCAGGCACCCGATAACACGTGACCGCGCATCGGAGATGCGCGGCACGCCGAGGGGCTGCCATTTGCAAGCCGGGATATCTCCCGGCTTGCGGTAGTGGCCACACAGCAATAAAGTGTGTCGCCAGTGTACACTACAGTAATGGGCAAAATTACATTTATCCACATATGGATTATAATGCATTTGCCCATTAAATATACATTAATCACAATAAATACAATAAATACATATTGTACTCACCCTTGTCCGGCACCCACGATGAAGGCCATCCACATCTTCCTCCCTGTCCATACACTGGGGTGCTGAAAAATATACACAATAAGAAAAAGAGCCAAACTAATGTCCCCTAACCCCTTAATTACATTAGAGGTTATTAACCGCTACAGTTATTAAGGGGTTAAGCCACCCTTACCCGATACCCACCCTTCACCCATTTATTTGTACAGTGGCTTCATCATGTATATATATTATAATATAGACTATAGAATACTAAGTGCGCAAAAAGATACAATTTACATCGAAAATATTAACAGTTGCTGCCTAATGTTCAGCTATACACAATAGCATATATATGGGGAAAGGGGGGAAACAACGGCGCAAATGACTGTTAACTGTATAATAAATTTGAGCATAAGTAGAATGGGGGTATGGTTTGCCAATGATTCTGAAATGAAATGAAGAGAAACAAGATATAGTGAAGTACGTTTAGTTAAAATATATGCGCAAAAGTAGATCGCTACTTACAAAGTAGCAGATGTAAACAAGCATGTAGGATATTATAATCCTCTCCGTCCTGCTGCCTGGAGTTGCTGTATGGATCCTTCACGTGGAACGCCAAGAAGCGCCGTATTGGTTCTCCTCTGCCCGCAGCCCTTCTCCGTGACTTCCTGGTTGATCCTCTGGTCTCACGAGACTAGCCCGCTGACGTCACTCCGCCGAGATTTTGGCCGAAATTTGGATATAATGTCCAGTAATGAGCAGGGGATTCTTCTGGCATGTGATGTTGGATAGGGATGCTGAAAGTTTGTCTTAGAGCCTCCTCCCTTCTAGTTTCTTCCATAGGAGGTCTTTCCTCCTCGCCGTCTAGCTTCAAAATGAGACGACATAGGCTTTTATAGGCCTATGACGTCACATTTTCATCATATGGTTCTCACGGTCCTGATTGGGCCGTGAAAACCATGTGCTTTGGCCGAGAAAAAAAAATTGATGACGTCATTTAAAGGCAATGACGCCAGCCAATCAGAATGGCAGTTCTTCAATTGCCTTTAAGATGATGTCATGAAAAGAAAAATGGCCGGCCTCAAATGGTACGGTAGCCAATCAGAGCGTGGGAAATACATCCCAACTCTGATTGGCTCAAGTACCATGTGACAGGCTTTAAATGATGTCACATCCGTTCTCCCCAAAACCTCTGTCACATGGTCTACTTGAGCCAATCAGAGTTGGGATGGAGTTTTTTTTTTCCGCTCAAACCACATGGTTTGCATGGCCCAATCAGGACCGTGAGAACCATATGACGAAAATGTGATGTCATAGGCCTATAAAAGCCTATGTCGTCTCATTTTGAAACTAGACAGCTAGGAGGAAAGACCTCCTATGGAACAAAGAAGACCAGGGCATGGCGGATGAAGATAAGAAGACCCAGAAGAAGACAGAAGAAGACAGAAGACGGAGAAGACCCCCACTATGGATTACAAATAGAAGAAAGAAGATACAGACACTTGTGGATTGTAAGGGTTTATTTTTTATGGTTACCTGGTTCATGCTGTTGGATTACCTGTACGAGAGCTTCCGGTTCCCCTTGATTTCGGTGAGTGGTTCATTTAATGGTAAGTAAACAAAATAAATGTATTTTCTTTTTATTTTACAGGTTTTTTGGAAAAAAAATTATGACCTCCATTTTTTTTTATGCCCTGAATTTATGTATGTCACTATGGATATACATACGTACAGGACAAGTCAGTGGTTGTATTGTATGTTGATTTTTAATGTGATTCAATTGTTTTTGATGCTCTTTTATTGCACCTGTATTGATGTCTGTAAACTATAGATGGACATACATACAGGCAGTGGTCGACAAATCACCAAAAAATCTACTCGCCGAACAAAAAAAATCTACTCGCCACCTAGTACCACACGTGTGCTGCTTGGGCCAATAGGAGCTCGCCACGATATTAAATCCACTTGCCCGGGGCATGCAAATGTATAGGTTTGTCGAACACTGCATACAGGTATAAAAAAAACTTGTTGGCTTGCCTTGTTTGGATGTTTTTTGGAATTGCAATTTGCTGCTTTGTGTAAAAATGTGTTTCTAATGTACATTTCATTTTTTCAAATGTTTATTTAAAGACTGTTTGCTATAGATTTTTTCATTGTCTTATTTTTGGAAGATAGATTTAGTGTGATGGTTACTTTGACATAGATTATTTTTCACAATGGTTTGTTTGTAGGATTTGAAGTGTGTAATTGATTTGGATTGTAATTGATTGGTGATTGGATTAATTGATGGTAATTTAATTGTTTTGATGCTTTGTTTTTCTTTAATGATTGTATTTATATCTTGTTTGGATTAGTGTATTTGATTTGGAGCATTGGTTGGCATAGTATACATGATGCACAGATTAATTGTATCATGTACAAATTGTCAAATTGAGTGTTTGTATTTGGATTTCTTAGACATTGATTTTGCTTGGTGCTGTTTGATATTAGGAGAGATTTGTATTTGGCCATTTACAGTATTTATTTGTATATTGGTTAATCATGCATATACAGTATATATATATCATGTATGTGTATATATGTATATATATATATATATATATATATATATATATATATATATATATATATATATATATATATATATATATATATATATTTATATATTTCAGAGTGGCAGCACTGGGAGCAGAGCAGCAGTCTGCCAGACTAAAGGAGATACTAATAGGGTTCGAGGGTGTATATAAACGTGAGTTACACACCCAGAATCCATCCCCTGATGAAAACGCGTACGGACAAGTGTGCTGTGGGTCCTGTTAAGCATCTCTTTTGAATTCTAGCTGTAATCCTCCTGCTCGATACCAGTGGACTTCGTGTGGTGTCATCTGATCGTTCCGCCGCACAAAGTGCCCCCGGTAGGAACCTGGATCATTGTCTGGTGTGTTCCCGGGGGAAGGAAGCTGTGGTGAGCCCAACATCGTCAGTTTCTGCAGGCAGAGGCACACGAGGGTTGTACTTTGATGCGGTGGAGTCACGGAGTGGAGCAGAGGAACAGCAACGCCTACAGAACCATGGAGCATGAGTATTAACTCATAAAATGCTTTTTTATTCTCTTTGTTTGTGAGTTCAATTTGAACATTTTTATTGGGAAATTAAATACTTTTTGCACAGTAATGCACTAGGATTGGGTGCTTTTTTCTTTCATTATATATATATATATATAATGAAAGAAAAAAGCACCCAATCCTAGTGCATTACTGTGCAAAAAGTATTTAATATATTATATAGTGAAATATATATATATATATATATATATATATATATATATATATATATATATATATATATATATATATATATATATACAGTGTTCGACAAACCTATACATTTGCTCACCCCGGGCGACTGGATTTAACCCCCGGGAGAGTAAATATTGGCCCAAGCAGCACACGTTTGGTACTAGGTGGCGAGTAGATTTTTTTGTGTGGCGAGTAGATTTTTTAGTGATTTGTCAACCACTGTATATATATATATATATATACATGATGAAGCCACTGTACAAATAAATGGGTGAAGGGTAGGTATCGGGTCAGCGTGGTTTAACCCCTGTGACAAACGCCCCTCTTTTGTAGTGCTGACGTCTGTCTGGGTTCTTCCCGACACAGTCTTCTAGGGTTAATTATACAACAAACAGGATCATGCAAAGTATTATGCTGCTTAACTCAGGCTTCTGCCTGCTTTATTTTCATCCAAGTAAGGTACTGCAGCTTTAACATGTGTAGGTTAGAGGTACTCAGATACTTTCATTCAGCAGTTCACACATTTCAGTGTTACAATATTTCCCACACTGTTATTTCAAGAAATAAAACCAAAATCATATAAGCAAATCCTATCCCTTTCAGGGATCTAACTACACATCAGAATCAGTCTCTCTAATAGCTGCTGGCCAACTAAACTGGTTCCCCAGCTTAAAACAATGCTCTCTCATTTAGGGACACAAGATACAGCACAGTCTTTTAGCAACAGCAGTAATCATTTGTTTTGTCTTATCTGTTCGTGGTGTCCAGGCAAATCCTCTGGTACTGTCATACGTGGAGAGGCCGTCAACCTCGATACTGGATGCAGGAGAGTAGCGACACCCCCAGCCCCCAGGCTCCAAGGAGAGAGAGTGAAATGCAAAACCTCTCTGCTCTAAATACCTGTGCATGTGATTAGAAGAGCAGGTGAGGGAGAACTAGAGCCATTGTAATCTGTGGTCTGGATTTTCCATCCAGCTGCCTGAGGTAATGGGAAGCTGTGGAACGGATCATTTGTAACTATTCCTGCACTTTCTTCTCTAAAATGGGGCAGAAAGCTGCCTAACATCTTTGGACTATGTCACACCCCTTAATGACTGTAGCGGTTAATAACCGCTACGGTCATTAAGGGGTTAGGGGACATTAGTTTGGCACTTTTTCTTATTGTGTATATTTTTCAGCACCCCAGTGTATGGGCGGTGAGGAAGATGAGGGTGGCCTTTATCATGAGTGCTGGACAAGGGTGAGTACAAAATTTATTTTTTGTGATTAATGTATATTTAATGGGCAAATGCATTATTATCCATATGTGGATAATAGTAATTTTGCCCATTACTGTAGTGTGTATGTGTTAGGGGGCGTGGGGGATGTGTGTTGTATATAGCAATGTTTATTGGGAGCAATTGTCCCCAATAAACATGCTATTATGCCATAACCCCTTCAATGCATTAGCGGATAGCCGCTAAGGTAATGAAGCTGCTTTAATGTATTTTCATTAATAGTGTGCGGGAGCAGGAGGTCCCCTGAGCTGAACCGCATTGATTTGTGGCTCAGGGACCCCCTGCTTCCCGAGTTACAGGCCCCATTAAGGGGCATCGGATGCCAATGTCGGCGCCATCTTTATTGAGCCCACGTCACGTCTTTGATGCTATAAAGACGGCGCCGACACTGGCACCGATGCCCCATACCGGGGCCTGTAACTCGGGAATCAGGGGGTCCCTGAGCCATTAATCAATGCGGTTCAGCTCAGGGGACCCCCTGATTCCCGCACTCTATTATTAAAATGTACATTAATGCAGCTTCATTACCATAGCGGCTATCCACTACGGTAATGAATTATTATTTATTGTTATGTGTGTTTTAATACTAGTGTAGATGTGCAGGGGGTCTCCTGAGCTGAACCGCATTGGTTTTAGTTTCGGGGACCCCCCACTTCAGGAGATATAGGCCCCGTTATGGAGTGCCGATATCCCCTGCACTTTAAAGCTCCCGCGTCACGTGACCGGGACATTTAAATTCTGCAGGGGATACCGGCACCCCATAACGGGGCCTATATCTCCTGAAGTAGGGTCCCCGGACCTGAAACCAATGCGGTTCAGCTCAGGTTGACTGAACCCTACTGTATAACAGCCACAACAATGTGTGTGTAAAACCATCTTCATTTAAAAACATAAATATTTGTACTATTTAGTACTGCTGCTAATCAATAACCTAATTGAGACCATTGATAAAGATATTCACTGTGCCATCTGGCAGGCAGATGTTGAAATTAAAACACCTAACCAAGGGCATGTCACTGCTTTGGTTTCCCATGTGGTAAACCACAGTTATAGTATATTTTTGTAATACAAATAGCAACTACCTATTAGGCAAAGTGTTTTTTAGATAATATTTCTTTTAACTTTGACCAAAATGGATTTTTAGATATAGATAGGTTCATGGGGAAGCTATGTGCACTCCTTTTGCCCCTAATTATGCTGTTTTTTTTATGGACCTTTGGGATATGGAGTAAATAAGGGGTAACTGTGATGGGGAAGGTGTTAACCAGGCTTATAATAAAAGTCAAGCCCACTTGGTTAACCCTGACCTATGTGTTAGGGTCTTAGAGTGTTAGCTCTGGGACCCAGATGCCAAAAATGTATTACTGCAATTGTATAATGATTTTGTGACATTAAAGATATCTGCACAACGTAAATGGGTATGAAGGGGTTAAAAGATATCTGCAGGTATACACAGAGTCCTTAGTATATCAGGGCCTCCCCAGTATAGCAGAGGTACCCACATACATGCCCAGGTATACTGAACCTAGTTTAGGGGTTTAGGGAATAACGCCAGCTAGGAGATAAAGCGGAGAGTTTATTGGGGGGTAAGGAAAATGTTTAATTCATGTTAGAATAAAACTGTGTAAGTTAGGTTTTAAAGTGTAGCAACAGTTAAGGTTTTCACTCTCTCTTACCCCAACAGACTTAGTGCTTGTTAATAGAGAATTGTGGAAAAGTATAGGTTATTAAAACCAGTATAGTTTTAAGCAACAGTGTTTTAAGATATGGTTAACCTTTAAGCATTAAATTAGACAGGATCTTTAGTCTGCAAAAACCAAGTGGGGGGCTTATGGCTAATAGATGAAAGAGACATTTGTCCCAGAGGTGTGATCTGTTGTTCTAGCAGGAAAGGCGGTGTCCTCTCTTCAAAGGGACATTTGTTCTAGAGGTGTTAAACCTTTTGTTCACAGGCAGGAGTGAGGTAGACTGAGTGGCATTCATTAATGAAGCAGGATGCTATGTGGATATGACCCGGGGCGTGGCTACAGAAGAGATCAACATGAGTGACCTTATTAGATATGAGAATATCATGAGACGTCCTCTGTGGAATATACTAATAATGACATGGGTGTATCGGTGGGACCAAGTCACACATGATGGTTACAGACACGTGAGGTCTAGCAGGTCCTAAGAGACAGATATTAATATTTCCCTTAATTTTAGGATGACACGGTTATGTTTAGTATCATTGGGAAGGGCATACGTGCCGGAATGTATTAATATGTCGCACATGATGGTTACAGACACGTGAGGTCTAGCAGGTCCTAAGAGACAGATATTAATATTTCCCTTAATTTTAGAATGACACGGTTATGTTTAGTATCATTGGACCGGCATGCGTGCCGGAATGTATTAATATGTCACACGTGATGGTTACAGACACGTGAGGTCTAGCAGGTCCTAAGAGACAGATATTAATATTTCCCTTAATTTTAGGATGACACGGTTATGTTTAGTATCATTGGACCGGCATGCGTGCCGGAATGTATAAATATGTCTCACGTGTCAGGATTACAGAACTGAAGTTATGAGTACATTTAGATATGAAAAACCATTTTTAAACGTCCTTTTGGGGGAGGAGTTTTACTCTAGGGTTAGACTGTCAATCTCACCACTGATTTACGACAGGGAAGCATTATGTCTCCAGGGAAGTACTGCACCGACACACTTTATTCGAGCAAATACCCAGTATGTAACTGGCAGATACCTGGAATGCGCCGCTCCTCACCTCTGACAAGCCCCGTTGCGTTTGCCTTCCCAGCCTGGGTTCATGCCTGGCTGACGGGCGGCTGATCTGTTAAATGATAATGATTAGGATTTAATAGGCTGCAATGCTTCGCGTGTCTACCAGATGGCATAAATTCATGAATTGTAATGCAGTATATATATACATACTGTGCAGTATTGCAGCCAGCGGGAATAAAATGCTTCAATCCCTGCATGGAAAATAACCCAATGCACTCGGGCAGAAAACAGTCACAAACCTCAATACACCCGGGTATACCCGAATTCGTGGGACTAGCCGAGCTCGAATAAAGTGTGTCGCCAGTGTAGGCTTGGCGGCTGAAATGCAAAGTTGGCACATGCTCGCAGCATGCTAAGCGGCTGAAATGCAAAGTTGGCACATGCTCGCAGCATACATTGAAGCTTCTGCCAGGCTACCTGAAGTACTGGCGGAGCATGCCCATAGGTGGGGTGTTTGATTCCCACGTCAGAGATTGGCTGTACATTATGGAGATAGGACATTAGAAGTTTTTTAAAGTTGGTGCAGTCAGTCAGACAGTTAGTTCCATCAGTTCCATCTAAGAGTTCCATCTAAGAGATTCATCTAAGTTCCATCTTGTGTGATTCACCTGAGATTCAGTCCCATTTGAGAAGGTCCAGCTCTGAGTAAATCGTCTCAGAGTACAAGTGACCAGATTCCAACAGCAAGAGGCTATGGGAATTAAAAGTGGTCGGGATTATTTTGCTGTGTGTTTGCAACTAAGAAAGATTAGTTTTGTTATCCCAGTTTCCAAAGTAAGTGTGTCTTTTTCCTGTAATTTGTGTAACATAGTTGTGTACGTTCCTTATGTGAATAAATGCAATTTATTTTCTCTCTCTGCTTTTCTCAATCAATGATCCCGGTAATTAAAGTGTTAATAAGCTTGGTCTACCGTGACAGTAACAATCTCTCCAGTGTGGCTCTAGCTTTGTGCTTCGGGTTATTGCCCTGCTGAAATGTGAATTTCCACCTCCGTTTCAGAGTCTTGGCTGACTCAAACAGGTTTTCCTCAAGGATTCGCCTCAACTTTGCCCCGTCCATTCTCCCCTACATTCTGACAAGTTTCCTAGTTCCTGCTGAAGAAAAGCATCCCCATAATATGATGGTGTTAAATGGGTGATGCGCAGTATTGAGCTTGCGCCAGACATAACACATTTTTGTTTTATTTTGTGTCTTGAGGTGAGCCCTTGTTATCACGGGGCATGAAGGAGACTGTGAAAGCTTCAGAAAGGGAAAGTGTTGTCTTCCAGTGTGTTGGCAGTGAGTAGCCATGGGCAAAATGTTTGCAGAAAGTCGAATCCGCAGGAGATTTGCAAGTTCCATTAAGATGCGGTTTTCCACAGATCAGTCTCAAAAAGACAGATTCTTTAACGTAGCACTGAAAATCTGCAGACACATTCAGATTTTCAAAAATCTGAATTCACAAGCAGCATCCATTGGCTGTGGGTTGGTTAGAATGGCTGCTGCTGATGCTGTAATATTATAGGGGTAGTACTCAAAGTTCCATTAAATCTGTTCTAATAACATGACGTTACCTAAATAAGTAACATCCGCTATGTTCCCTGACGGGAATCCACAAAGCTAAATTTACAGTAAGCAAAAACAACAGCTGTTATGGCCCTCATTTGCATATGACTAATGCGGCTAAGAAGCTGAAGAAAGAAAAGATGAAAGAGGAACCATCATGCAGCCAGCATGGCTATAGATTGGGGAGGGAGGTTAGACCGCACAGGGAGTTACCTGGGGGGGGAGGGTTCAACCCCTTATATGCCGTAGCAGTTGTATCGTAATTACATACAATGGGTAGAAGGATAGTTAGGGCATATGTATTAACCCCTTATTAACTTTAGTGACCATGAAGGCATGCATGTTGCATGCCTTCATCGCCAATATGGCTTCAAAGGGGTTAATACACAGGTCTAAAAAAAATTGGCCTAGTCCAGGCTATTAACTTTGGCTTCCTACAGTACTCAGGCAATATAGGAAACCAAAGTAGCCCACTTAAGAACCCTAGACACCGCCAAATATTTTTCTGCTACCTGGCATTTGGTGCTAAAAACCAGGTATATATACTGTAACCATAACTTACTCTAAATAGAAATGCGTTCATTTCTTCATTAACTTTAACTGCTGTGGATATGCACAGAGGTGGTGCATGATATGAGTATCATTAGCACTAACGTCCGTTAAAGTTAATGGCAGGTCATCTTAACAGTAAGACAGGCCTAAACGCTGTGTTAGTGAGTTTTGAAAATGTAATGCCGGGGGATCGCGTGAGACCTCTGCAGTGTATCCTACCTTGTCTTCAGCGATGTGTCGCCATGGCAATGCAGCATCAAATGACACCATGGGGTCTTGTGTTGCGATGCATTGCCATGGCAATGCGCATCAAATGATGCCGCGGGTTCACGTGCGTCATTTAACGCTTGATCTTAGGTAAGGGGGGGGGGGCGCAAACACAGGGGCTGTCTGGCATGCAGTACAGAATTTTGCTCACCCCTGATTTAGATTGTAAGCTGTACAGGGCAGCAAGTCCTTTTCCAAATGTTTAAATTTATGTTTAAAAGCAAATTCCTAATATGTCTCATTATTTTTCTTACTGTACAGTATGCCTTTTACTACTGTACTACTGTTAAGCACTATGTACATGGATGATGCTATACAAATAAAGATATACATACATTCCCTTTTCTTTCTGAAAAAGATCAACCATTTGATTGATACAGTATGTCTCAAATAATCTTGCTCACCTTGTGATCTCTTTTTCCCATTTAATTTCATTTGCAATTTCATGAATTAACTAAAAAAACATGAATTCAGTTGCAAAGATATTCATCACACTTTACATATCATTGTCACTTATTATAGGTATACTTATGGTCTCTGGATGATAATACCCCTACAAATAATTCCTTTTTATTATTTGTGATCTAATAACAAATATGTTTTTAATAGTAAATAGCTGACCCATGAAAATCAATGACGACATAACTACACATTTCATAGCCTGTTACCCAAAACAATCATTTGCCCATTCACAATGCCAATGAGTTATGAGTTATGAGCCATGTAAGTGATTATTTCATAGAAAAAATGTATTACAGAAAATTAACATCTAATAGAACAAAAAACAAAAACAAAAGGCACCATTAGGTTATTTTGTCTTTAATGAACATTGTTCCTGGAGTTGTTTGTCATTTAATAAAGACTCATATAATGCCTCACTTTTTACACAAAATAATCTCATTTTTGTAAAACAACCATTTCTTGACTGAGTTAAACAGACATTTTTGTGAACTTTTTGGGGGAAAGTAAGACAATTTTGTTATTACATCATTATGTTAATTACTTAATCTATTCTTTGCATGTCAAATCACTTATCTGTGATTATAAAATTGGCCTTTCGTGCCTAGGACGATTGAAACTCAATTTCTTAAGCTATTAAATTAAAAGTTAAAGGGAAGTTAATGGACTGTTAGTTTAATGTTAATATGTGTTTTGCAGTATTTGTCTAATTCAAAAGATTCTCTCCCAGAACTCCTCAGTAAAGTAAACTGTATCTGAACAAGGCTTTTATTACAGCATTACTGCATGTCAGGCTTTGCAATTTGGGAAACACATGAAATAGTTTCTGAAACCTGAAACTTGTTCTATGCTTTTGTCCTTGAAACTCCCTCATGAATAATTTAAAATTCTATTGAACTTTACATTTACAACTTCAGCAATATTCTAAATAATTCTGACAATTCAGGTATCAGCCAGACTGTCATGTATTTGATAGTATCAAGGGTGCTGTATTGACCTCTGTAGCATGATTGTGAAAGCTTTTTTTTGTGTTCTATTTTTGCACAGGTATCGTTTTTCTTGTTCATTATTTTCGTGGTGTACACCATGCTTCCCTTCAACATGCGAGATGCTATAATTACCAGTGTTCTGACCTCTTCATCCCACACAATAGTGCTGAGCGTCTACCTATCAGCTTCTACAGTCCAGAAGGAACACTTGGTTTGGCAGGTAGGTGTTATGTGTTAAAAATAGAGAATTAGTGCATATGTAAGTAACACCACATTTATTATATATTGTGCTGTGAAGGTCACATTGCAGCTTCTGTCTTTGTTTTTATTATGCAACATCAGTTCAGAGTTAAGTGCTCTAAGAATACAGATTAGGACACTGGGTTATTTCAGATTCTAAGTAGGAATTAAAAATAGATATTGCCAAAACGACCCTCATAACAATGTAACACTGCTTACATGAGTGGAATAATGTGCACAATGAAACAAAACACTTGTATATTTATGATATATGATGCGGATTGTAATTTGTGCTTTTCACCCTCAAAGGTTCATACATTTAGAATAGTAATCAGTTTTGGAACTAGAAAACAAAACTTTGCACCCTCAGTATTTGAGTGTATTTAATGAAGCAACAGTAATTTATGGGGTATTGTATACCACTGAATGTTAAAAAATGGGTTAAAGAGTCTCCCCCTATTGTTTTTTTTTAATTCAAATGCAATAGTTTCCTCTATCAGTGCTACTGTATCACTGAGGAAAGTAAGAGGAAATCCAGGATGAACTCTGTTACGGATACCAAGATTATGGAGAATGTGAAAGAGAAGAGGGTGGTCCCCAGTATCAAACGCTACAGAGAAGATGAGCAATATGAGCAGAGTGTGATGACTTTTTTTCCTTGGCAGCATGGAGGTCATTACTTAATTTAGTGAGGGCTGTTTCAGTGGAGTGAGCAGAGCAGATCCCAGATTGTAGATGACCTAAGAGAGAATATGAGGTGAGAAAATGGAGCAAGCGAGAGAATACAAAGCATTCAAAGAGTTTAGAGGCCAAAGGCAGGAGAGAGACAAGATGATAATTAGACAGGTAGGGTCAAGTGTTCTATATTTGAGTAAGGGTATATCTGCTGCATGTTTGAAGGATGAGGGAAATGTACCAGAGTAGAGGGAGTTGTTGAACATTTGTGTTAGTGTAGGGATTAGAATAGGAGCAAGAAATTTGAGAAGATGGGGGAAATGGGGTTGACAGGGTAAGTGGTAGAAGATGAAGAGGAGATCAGCAGCGACATACCCTCCTCTATGACAGTGGAAAAAGAGTTCAGGAAGGCAGAAGGAGAGTGAGGAAGAGAAGGTAGAGACTGTGAGGAGGATACAGAGGGAATGTCTTGACTAATCGAATCCACCATTGTCTTGAAATAGTGATCAAAGTCCTTGGGTGAAATGGAGGAAAGAAACAAAGTTAAAAGACGTTGTTCTCAGTAGACAGTGAAAGACAGAGAAGAGACAGCGTGGGTTAGAATTGTGAGGGTTAATTAGTGACAACAAGTATGTTTGTTTATCCTGGGAGAAGGCAGAGTTGAACCAGGATAAGATAAATTTGTAGTGAAAGATGTCTGCGAGAGGATGAGATTTCCTCCAGAGGCATTCAGAAGAGTGAGTGCAGGAATGCAGCAAGTATGTGTGGCAGTTTAGCCAGGGTCTGGGGTTAGAAGGGCGAGTACAGCAAAGAAAAAGAGGGACATGTAGTTCAAGAGAGGAGGGTAAGGCATAGTTGTACACTGGCGACACACTTTATTCGAGCTCGGCTAGTCCCACGAATTCGGGTATACCCGGGTGTATTGAGGTTTTTGACTGTTTTCTGCCCGAGTGCATTGGGTTATTTTCCAGGCAGGGATTGAAGCATTTTATTCCCGCTGGCTGCAATACTGCACAGTATATATATATATATATATATATACTGCATTACAATTCATGAATTTATGCCATCTGGTAGACACGCGAAGCATTGCAGCCTATTAAATCCTAATCATTATCATTTAACAGATCAGCCGCCCGTCAGCCAGGCATGAACCCAGGCTGGGAAGGCAAACGCAACGGGGCTTGTCAGAGGTGAGGAGCGGCGCATTCCAGGTATCTGCCGGTACATACTGGGTATTTGCTCGAATAAAGTGTGTCGGTGCAGTAATTCATGACCAGGTGTCAGAGTTTAGAGCAGAGAGAGGAGAAGAGGAGCACAAAGTGGAATCAAGAGGTTACTAGAGTGCATATCTCTACAGAAGTGAGGTTAGATGGAGGTGGCGAAGGGGAGAAGTAGATCTCATTAGGCTGGATACTAGACAGAAATTTCCAACTAACCACCATGTTTTTTGTGGTATTATATTAAATATTTAGTTGCCTAATATTGCTTGCCTCCTTATAAAAATGTTACCACCTCATTCTACAGTATAGAAATAATTACTTGAACTTGGAATTTAAAACAGCATGAACAAACATCTCAGAAAACAATATATAAATTCTACTTTTATATCTTTATTAATTTCACCTTAATTAACTGGTTAGTTGTCTGTTTGTCTTAAAGCCAAAAAAAAAATGATTTACAGTATGGAAATCAAGTTGGGGGAAGATACAAGTGGGCAACTCAGACAAAAAAAGGGATTTATGAATATACAGTAATATATGTATTTGCGCAATAGATTTACCTCATACACCCTATAATGTTCAGTACCTTTGGCTAATCTAGGCTACCATGAACATTAATGTTAGAGGTAATAGAAAAAGGGAGGTTATGGGAGACAGCTCGGCCAGGTTCCTCTATCACTCTTTCACTGCCATTTCGATACAGGCAGTTTCATGATATAAAGCTCTAATCCACTTTCAAAATCTTGAACACCAGACTATTATTTGTAAAGTGAGGTATAAAAACTGGAAATCTTCTTTTTGGAAGACCTCTGCAGCCAGTCAAAGGATTTAGAAGGTAGATAGATTTTGTAGATAGATAGATATGAAATTGATAGATAGTGTATGATATTACTTTTGTAAGGTTGTCAGAAGAGAGTTCTCGAATTATTCAAAATTTACAATTTTCTACACTAAAATTCATCAGAGCTTTGTCCCAGCACGGTCACAATCTGCCAAGCATATCAATTAATTATGATATCTTCTATCTAGAGCTTGCAATATGGGTTTTGCTGGAGAGTAGGAAGTGCTTGACAACTTACTTGTGAATTGTGTAGTAGTGAAGTCACTAGTCATCCAAGAGGCAGAGAACATACTGTAGTTCAAATCTCAGTGACAGTTCCTTGAGAAGCTGTTGTTGACAGTTAAATATACAGTATGTCACATGCCCAAGGCAGTTGTTTTAAGCCTATTGCACTCAGTAAATATACTTTACCCAGGAAAGCCTAAAGACTTAAATATGAAAATGCATTTAGAATACATACAAATATAGTATTGCCTTGTTATTTCCAAAACATGGCCTGCTGAGGTTCCTAAAGAGAGGATTGAAAACCACAAAAGACAAATAAGAAGGTAAACTTTCCACTCTAGGCATAAAAATGTTATACTGTCAGCACTACATTACATACTGTACTATACGTACGAATAAGTTAAAATGATTATTTTACTGTTATGTCCTTTTGGTGGGCACTGATTATTGCTGTGTGTGTGCACTGTGTTTTAAAGGAGCAATCCAAATAGCCTTTTTTTTTCATTCGTTTTTTTACATAAAATTGAAGCAGGGTGTCTCTGGAGCTGAACCCCATTAATTTAAGCTCCAGGGACTCCACCCATCCCGAGATACTTACCTCTATAGACGGTGCCTGTATCTCATGGAGTTTAGAGCCCCCGGTCATGCGGGCCTATAGCAAGCAGCACCAGATAACGTTATAGCTTCCTATTGGCCTACAGAATGCAAGGAGCTTTGAAAAGCCGCCATCTACTTTCGTCCCATATGGATGTGTGTATCTACGGAAGTAGGGATCCCCGGAGCTGAAATTAATCGGGTTTAGCTGCGGAGACCCCCTGCTTCAATACTATGTAAACAAATTTTAAAAAGGCCGCTTATATTGCCCCTTTAATGTGATGTAAGATATGCTACTATGTGAATTTTTTCCATATTTTTATTTCTATATTTTCAAAGCAGTAACATTGAAATATGTATATATCACGAAGAGTTTTACTATGCACATACTCATACTGCACATTTATAGACATCCAGACAATTACATTGCATGCAAAATGTCCTATTCTGTACCATGATCCCCCTGTGTAATTCCAAAGCTGTGTATCTGCATCCTTTTACAACATACATGTTCTGAAGAAAGTATGTTGTATAAGCCGCACTACCTAATGTGTAAAATATATTAGGGATATAAGTACGTGGTAGGTGCTGAGAAACAACGAAGAGACCCCTAATCTCTCCTAAGGAGATATAGAACACAACATGTACTGAAGTTAGATTTCTTCTATATTTCTGTGCATATGCACAACTATGTGTTCTGTGTTTTCACACTTGGAAAAGGGTAATTTCAGCAAATCTATAGTACAGCCATTGTGTCCCCTCTACCAGATGGATTATATTCTGCATTGATGTATTCAGTATTGCATTCTATTAAGTAAAGGTGACAAATGACTTGTAAGGAGGGCACCTTTGAGTCTACATTTGCTATGAAGCTTTGCATTTTGTGAGAAATACAGATACAGTATAGCCAGCCGTACACTGGTTTCTGCCAGGGGAAGTAACAGGATCCAAACTGTGGCTTCCCCTCGACGAGGGTGGTCCCATTTGCAAGTAATCAAGCATCCACAGCAATGCCAGGGGAAACCTTGGTTGTCTACTCACTAAAGCAAAAAGAAGCAGCTTCAGCAATGGGAAGCTGGCTACATCTGTAGTTAACACAATATATATGTATATGTATATGTATATGTATATATCTATCTATATCTATAGATATATACATATATATATATATATTGTTTTGTATTTAAAAGTTTAAATTACACGCAGATTTAGGTGAGCCTTGAAAGAATCAAATGTAACAATGAGATAATATATCAAAGATTACACTGCTGTATATCCAGTACATACTGTACTTTACAGTACATTTTTTGCAATGTATGTCATTGACATTTTAGGTCATTGTATATTTGATTAAACTACTAAAGGAAGGGCTGCAGGAATAGCTGAGTGTTAACCAAGTTGGAATCCCAATGCCAGCTCTCTTTGTGACCTTGGGCTCAATCACTCAAGCACCACATTTAGATTTCGAGGTCAATGGAACAGCAACTCATTGTGAATGCAAAATTCTATGTACAGCGCTGTGTATCCTGTCAGGGCTATGCATGTCCACCAACAGAAATCGCGGGGCCCAGGACAAACATTTTAAGCAGGGCCCCCCCCCCCTTTGTCAGCGGTTTTGCGAGCCATCCCCCCATTTCACACCTCACGAGCCCCCTCTCTTCCCCCCTCTTCCCATGTATTTCTCTTCCTTCCATCTCGCCCCCTCTCACTCTCCCGCCTCACATGTATTTCTCTCCCCTGCATCTAACTCTTACTCCTTCTTTTCCTCACTCACCTCCTCTCCTTCCATCATTTACCCCATGCTCACTCATTCCCTCCCCCTCACACAATTCCCCCCACAAAACTTCCCACCCCCAAATACATACAAAAAAAATCCCCACCACCCAAATTTATACAACCTCCCCCCACCCCAAATGCATACAAAAAACCCACCTACCTAATACATATAAAAAAACAATACATATAACCCCCAATATAAACATACATATGTACATATAGAAGAAAAAAAAGCGCAATCCTACATAGCAAACGAAAATATATAGGGAAAATTTATTGTAAAACAACAAAAGCTGGTTGCTGGACATAAACACAAAAAATACACGGACACTAAATGTACAGTTAAAAAACACAATTAGAGGGTAATCAAAGATACAAAATGGTAGGATACAAAATAAAATGTCAAAAAAGTCTGTTGTGGAGGAGTGCTGAGTATTACAGATGATAAATGAACAAATAGCAAATTGAGGAGAGTAAAGCAGCCGTGTATATTGAGTAAAGGTAACAGTAATTGGCTGAAAGATAACCTCCGTATTGAAAAGGTTGCTGAAAGATGACAGGCAGGGCAGCTGTGGGGAATAAAGGAACAATCTCACCAGATAGTGTAACCACAGTGAACCCCAAGGGTCCCCGCGTCCCTCCGTCAGCTGCACCAGCGATAGCACGCTGTAAGGTGACCACGTGATACTGACCGGGTAACCCTGGAGACAGTCTCCTGCTTTCTGCTTCCTGTTTCTCCCAGCCTGCCACAAATCTGAAGTTTTAAAGTTGCACACTGCAATGTGTTATCTCCTTTATAGCAGGAGAATATCAGACTCAGCCACACTGATTGTGAAGCGGTAAACTTCCAATAGATATACCGGCATAGACTTGAATGTATTCCACTCCTCACTCTTTGATCCATACTCCTCCCACCCTGGGTGGGTGGTTAGGCCTGCTGGGAAGGTTGCGTCAGGAATTAACCTCATCACTACCATAACGGTGGTAACTGCTATGGTAATGAAGGGTTAAACCACTCCTGCTACCCACCCGAGAGGCCTAACCAGTCACCCTTGGGGAAACTACCACCATCACCCATTCCCTCTACCCCCCAAGAAACATTAAAATACAACACCCCAACTATGCACCTACTCTACCCCCAACATCCCCCTCAACACATACAGTACAATAATGGGCAAAATTACTATTATCCAGATCTGGGTACAGGGTGGGGATAGTTGCCCTGGGGAAGGTGGTTAGGCTGCCTTGGTGGGTAGTGGAGCCTCCTTGCTCGAGTGTATTATTAATTAAATTGTGTTGCACTATATTCTTCCTTTTTTCTTTACATATGCTGCTTTTTTTCGAATTGAGATTCCCAGTGATTGTTCCACCTTGGAGAGGAATATTGCGCTCTGTGTCCTCCCCCAGACATTACCTTGAGTGATTGCGAAATCACTCACACCAGCTGCATCTGCTCTTGGTGATATTAATTTAATTTTTTATTTTTAATAATATATATTTTTAAGGTTGTGCGCTTACTTTCCTTGCACGGCTTCAATCCGTGCAGGAAAAATGTTAAATAAATTCTAAGTCCTACTCTCAAATCTCATGGCGAGATGAGATCTGTGATAAGCTCGCTATTTCAGAGCCCTGGTGAAATTATCAGGGCTACTAGAATAGTGTGATCTTATCAAAATGGCGCTATTTTGCTTTTTTCAGCTCCCGCTCAGTGTGTTTGACCAGGAGCGAGATCGCTCAGGAAAATGCACTTCCTGAACGAGTTTGGCAAGTTATCGAAACTTTCTGAATTGCAACCTTGAAAAATCATTCAGGAAGTGCTCAAAATGCTTGATGAGTTTCTTATCAAAGATACTAGAATAGGCCCCATAATCTGATGACAGAGGATACATGACCTACTGTATTCACTTGAATGACTGGTAAGGTGTCTTCCAAAACAGAAGGTGTTTTTTATAAGGTTGTATAGTTGTCATATGAAAGCTTTGTTATTGCCAGAAGACAAAAGTAAATTGACAAATCGGATTCTTCATTGCCTTTAGCCTCACAGTCACAAAGAAATGTTAATTAAGTTTGCAAAAACATTTGGAAATAAATATGCCTTTAAGGTACTGTAAGGAAAATGGTGATGCTATTTTAGGATGTGATAGAACTCATTGCTTTGGGGAAGTCATTCCAATCAAAAAAACTGCTGATGCCCATTTCACCTTGTGAAACACAAATGAAGATGGAAAGATACATTTTATGTGCTATGCAATACAGAGATAAGGTAATCACATCCTTTTATTTAGTTCAGAATATCTTTTATTGGGTCAACATAAACTGTTTTAGGCATTTGAGAAATAAAAATTATTGGACTTTATTGACTTAAAATCGTGTATATAAGAATATACATGTAAAATGTCACTAGCTTGAAACCATATACTATAACATATTCTATGGGTACTTCATACACATCCATGCCACGCATTCAAGTCACTATAGGTGTCTGCGGAATATGTGCACAAGGCAAACATGACATGCAAAAGCACAATATTACTCTGACAATCTTCTCTAGAATACATCAAACCCAGCTAACTTCTGGAAGGTTATCAACAATATATTCCAGCCTTCTAACCATCAACAACCAAGTAATATCATTAAGGGGGATATTACTCTGACAAACCCCACTGACATTGCAAATGCATTCAATGATTACTTTTTGGGGTGTGCTACTATCTTATTAGCGAAACGCAACCCAAGCCAAAAACATGAATCTCATCCTGGGAGTACCCCTATAGCCCCACACCCTCCCGACACTGCCTACAATTTTCAATTTGGCCCAATATCCGAAGAGGAGATTACACAAGCGCTCCTCAAATTAAAACTAAGCAGCCAATGTGGACCTGACTCTAAGTTCCTAAGACTTGGTGCCCCAGTCATTGCCAAACCAATTGCTTCTATAGTCAACTCTATTCTGTCTGCTGGCCATATCCCTAAGACCTGGAGAACTGCCAGAGTTGTCCCAATCTTCAAAAGTGGGGACCAAATCACTGTCTCAAACTACAGACTAATCTCTCTTCTCTCAATTCTATCCAAAGTTATGAAAAAAACGTGTTCACTCCCAATAAAATGATTACTATACCAAGACAAATTTCCCTAGCCAATTCCAATCTGACTTTCGCCCCAAACACTCCACCGTAACTACACTACTAAAAGTTTGCAATGAAATCCAGTGTGGAGTGGAACAGGGACAACTCACTGGTGCAATATTCCTAGATTTTGCAAAGGCTTTTGATACTGTTGATCATGCAATCCTGCTTAACAAACTCCAGTGCTATGGAATAGGGAAACATGCTTTAAACTGGTTTCATTCCTACCTATCAGGTAGATCCCAACATGTGTCCATCTCAGGCTATAACTCAAATCCCTTGGATATTACCTGTGGTGTCCCGCAGGGGCCCCTACTATTCTCTGTGTTCATCAATGATCTTCCTACAACTTGTAAGGGAGCTTCAATACACATACTGATGCAGCGGCCGTTATTCGAACGGATCACAAATTGGAAAACGATATAATCCCCTAATTCTCCCCGGTTTTGGCACGTTATTTTTCTTAACTGACAGCGGCGCATTACAGTAGCTTCCCAAAGCAGGGACCCCTGCTGTGTGAATGCTACCGGCGTCTGCCTTTGTGTAATAGACGCGCAGAAAGAGAGTCTGAATCAGTACCTCTAACTGCGCGCCTCTCACAGACGATCACGGGGGTTTTATTAAAATTCTAAAATTACAGTTTTGTAGCAGGGGGTCTCCTGAGCTGAACAAAGTTTTTTTCAGCCTTGGAGACCCCCTACTTCCCGAGTTACAGGCCCAGTTAGGGGGTGCCGGTATCCCCGCCATGTTGTGGGTCAAGTAACCGCGGGACTAGAGGGATACGGGCACCCCATAACTGGGCCTGTAACTCGGGAAGTAGGGGGTCTCCAAGGATGAAATAAACTTTGTTCAGCTCAGGAGACCCCCTGCTCACGCACACAATAAATAAAAATTAAAAATGTAAGCAGCTTCATTACCTTAGCAATGCCCGCTAAGGCAATGAAGGGGTTAAGGCACAGGTGCCAACCCTGTGTGTCAAAAAACTAAAACATGGCCTACACAGTACAGTACATTTAAATAAATCACCCCCCGTACCACCAAACACACATACAGTACATTACATTACATTAATGGGCCAAATAACTATTATCCAGATATGGATAATAGTTATTTGGCCCATTACTAACCACATTAACTACAGTAGCATAATAAAATAAATACAGTTCTACTGTACTTACTACCACCGCAATAAAGTACATTCTGACACATACTACACTACAGTACTGTATGCCAAGCAATGCTCTAAATAAAATAAAATAAATAAATTACCATAAATCAATCCATTCACAAATCAATTACAATACAATCCAAATAAATTACTGTACACAATTCACTATTCAAATCCTAGAAACAAAACCAGGAATGCCGGTAGCATTCACATAACACTACCCTAACTTCTGGTACCAGTTTTAAATACTTGGGCATATGGTTTGACTCCCACTTAATATTCAGGATGCACATTGATACCCTGACATCCAAAACCTATGCCAAACTAGGTGTACTTTACAGGAACAAATCCTCCCTAATTCTGCTAGTCAGAAAGCGTATCACACAGCAGATGCTAATGCCAGTTATCGACTATGGGGACATAGTATATGGCTCGGCACCCCAAACCCACCTTAGCAATCTTGACACCCTCTGCAATTCAATATGCCGTTTTGTTCTCCAATGCAACTACAACACACGTCACTGCGAAATGCTTAAAGAACTAGATTGGTCATAAATTGAGTCTAGGCACAAATTACATCTTTCCTGTCTTGCCTTTAAATACTTTCTGGGCAAGCTACCCATCTATCTGAACAAGCGCCTCACCCCTACCACATGCAGCATTTATCATCTGAGATCTGACTCCAAAAGACTGTTCATGGTACCAAGGTTCAGCAAAGTATCCGGCCGCTCCTGCTTCTCTTACTGTGCACCCCAAAACTGGAACAACCTACCAGAGAAATCTACGTAAGTACCAGCACTCACTGTCTAATAGCTAAATGATGAAAACAGTTGTAATGCAGAATAAACATTTAATAATAAAACGAACCAGAAATAAATCAAATGTGTTTGCAGAAACCAGTATCATAAATGGGCATGTCACAAAGTGAGGGGTGGGGGGGGGGGGGGGGGAAGGAAAAGGGGAAAAAAACAGGAAACACAAGGAATATACACAAAAAAACGGAGAACGGAAAGTATGCTAGGGGGGCAACGTTTCGAGGGACTACCTCTTCATCTGGCCCATTCCCCCTGGTCCAAAGGGACACAGAGGTACTTCCCTAAGCCTCCCTTCCCCTGTAACTGGTCAAATCAGACACCCCTGAAAATAGATAGCAAACATACAGTGTAGGCTAAATACAGCTAAACAGCTGGGCAGCAAGAATCCACTCAAGTCAATGCCAGTAGTTCAAGTACCACAAGAAACTGTGGGCAATGGTACAGTAAAGGCTAAACACAGCTTGCAAGAAAGCAGCTTGCAAAGAGGCACCAGGAGTCCACAACAGTCAATGAAAGGTTAATGGGAAAAGCAAATGAAGACAGTAATCAAACCCTCTGTGGCTCTGCTCCTTCTGCTCGTGTGGAGTGCTGAGGAGTGAGATAGCAGTCTCAGCTGTTATATGTAGTAGCTCTGGCCGCCGCTCCGCAGTGTCCTGTGAATGACGTCACGCGATTCTCCTCTTGCAGGCTAGCATCTGTCAACGTGGCATTTCCTAACTGCGCGTGCATCAGCTGTTATCCCCCTCTGATCGTGAGGGGACATCACTGCACATGTGCAAGTAATCTCGATCTGCCTCTGACTCCAGTAAACAGCACAGTCTCACAGTAATGCAGGAGAAAGTGAAGACAGCACTTTACTGGTCAGCGCCAATCTACGCGTTTCACCTGAAGAAATGGAATGCGGTGAAACGCGTAGAGTGACGCTGACCAGTAAAGATTCACAAACGATCGGAGCCCCCGAGAGCGGATGACGTCACTTCCGGTTTCCGGTTTGGGTGAGACGCACCAGTGACACGCACGCTGAGGCGGAGGGGGGGCAGAGCGATCACCCGTTGCACTGCTGAGATCTGATTTGTGTGATCTAAATGCTTTTATTCTTTTAGAACCATGTGAGTGCATCTTGTTACACTTACCTTTTTATAAAATTCTCCATACAGTCTGCACTATGTCCGTTCTTCTGTTATTCACTTATGGTCTCCAGCATTTAGCTTTCCATTGAGATTAACCTATCTGATGGGCTGCCATTCAAAGATACCTTTATGGGAACATTACTCACTCTACACTTGTGAGTATTTAGCACACTGCGCCTTGAATATTTATTCACACGTTTATCACATTTATTGCACCATCAGAATATTTCTTCTGTTTTATATGGTTTGCGCTTCCCGATGATCTTCAATTCTAGACCCCGTGTCGTGCCAGGGGGGTGAAAACTGTTATAATGTAGTAAATTGTTTGTGTCCGTAGGTTTGGTGAACATATTGGATTCTAGTCTATTGTTCACTACCGAGATGGTCGTATCCAAAAAGTTAACAGAGATGTCACTAAACTGACATGTGAACTCGATAGTGTCTCTTGCCTTGTTGATGTCAGAGATAAATGACAACAGTGATCCCACATCCCCAAGCCATATCAGGAACACATCGTCGATGTAGCGCACCCACATATGCCCAGGGTTGATGAACCCTGGATGAGGATAAATAAATTTATCCTCAAATCTTGCCATAAAGATTTTAGCATATGTGGGTGCGACATTCGACCCCATGGCCGTCCCTTGCACCTGGATGTAGAAGGTATCCTCAAAGAGAAAATAATTCTCCTTGAGGATAATCCCTAGAAGATCTAATATCAGCATGTGTTCCCTTGACATATATAAGCCTCCAGAGGCCAACGTCTCCTTTACAGCTGTGATCCCTGCATCATGTGGAATAGAAGTGTACAGGCTATTGACGTCAAGGGTAGCTAGTAAAACACTAGTAGTGAATGGTGGGATTAAAGCTATCTTATTCAAAAAATGTGATGTATCTTGAATAAAAGACCTGGCGCTATCCACAAACGGTCTCAGTAATTTGTCCAAGAAAATTGCACAGGGCTGAAAGATTGAGTCTGTACCGGCTACTACTGTATGGGTCTGCCAGGGGGGGATACTAGGCTCTTGTGTATCTTTGGTAATATATAAAATACCGGAGTAATAGGATCTTTTTTCATAATGAAGTCCTTTTGTTTTTTAGTGATTACGCAGCCCTCATAAGCCATATCTACAACCTTTGAAATCCTCCTAGTAACATCAAAGAGCGGATTATGATCAATGACCCTATAATTACTCGTATCCTCTAATTGTCTCAATATTTCTTTTCTATAATCTGACCGATTCATTATCACTATTGCCCCTCCTTTGTCAGCTGGTTTGATAATAATATCTGAATCAGACTCTAACTCCGTGATAATGGCCATTTCTTTCTTAGAAAAATTTGTATTTTTAGGCCGTCTCTTATTTGTTTTAAGAGTGTCTATATCCTTCTGTACCAAGGAGATGTATGTCTCTATCGTGTGATTGGTAGGTGGGGGATTAAATTTACCCTTAACTTTACATCCATCTGTGAGAAGGTGAAAAGGAGAGTCAACTGTAACATCATTATCTGAAGGTGATGAAGAACAGGGGTGCTTCAAAAAGAACCCCTTAAGGTGGAGGTTCCTGTAGAAGTGAGCCAGGTCAACATCAAGCTCAAAGATATCAAGGGGGTTGGTGGGTACAAACGAAAGGCCTTTGTTCAACACTTCCAATTGCTCATCAGTAAAGGTCTTACCAGAGATGTTAACTACCAAAGGATCTGTGACCGTGTCTGCATTCCTCTCCCTGATGTTGCGTGGACCTCAGTGCTTTCTCCCCGCCCGCCACGGCCTCCGCGTCGGCCACGCAGGGGTCTCTGCTCTAAAAAATGGGGAACCCCTGTAGATGAATCGCTCCCAGTGGAGTCCATGAAGTCTGAATCCGGCTGTGTACCTGGATGGACCCTGGGTGCTCTCCACCGTTTGTATTCTCTCTGTTGCTGGGCCCTCCATTGCCATGTGTATACTTTATTACTGGAGTAATCACGAGTGTCCCTCAGATATTTCTGCCTCTTGCGTGTCTCTATGTCTCTACTAAACGCAGAAAGCTTGTCGTCTAAACTTTTCTTCAAACTATTAACTTCAGTCTCTTTTAATGAGGTCTTTAAAGCCTCTTGTAATCTAGTGACCTCAGCCTTTGTTTCTACTAGAGTGCCCTGAATCTGTTCTATGGTTAATATCATTAAGTCTAAGGCACATTTATTTAAAATTCCTTCCCATTTAATGCAAAAGTCTTTCTGGTCTGCAAACAACGTAGGTCTCAGATTAGACCAAAGACCCCTGGGAATACGTTTAACTCTAAAGTACTCCGCTAAAGTGGTTGCATGTAATTCCAGTTTTATTTTTTGTTTCAAAATTCTCTCTAAATCCACAGGGATATCTGTGGGATTATCCTCAGCTAGGAAATCCCTGTCTCCCAAACAGAGCGTGGCTATACGTGCTGCGTCCACGTCCGAGTAAGTAAATGTATTGGCATTTGCTGCGGGGGTAACAGTATCCTGTGATAGTGACATTGGGTCACAACAAAAGCACAGGTGCTCGTCTATCAAAAGGGTCAAAATCTAAGGGTAAAAGGGGACGATAGACAGCACTCTGATAGTGTTAAATTTATGCAATTGCAGGGTGCACGGAACAAAAGGAGACCCTTATTCCCCTGTATAGTACTAACAAATCTACGTAAGTACCAGCACTCACTGTCTAATAGCTAAATGATGAAAACATTTGTTACCTACCAGAGACTCTCACAGCCACCACCAGTTTAAGTTATTTCAAAACTAAGGCTCTCACATTTTAATCTGGTCTGTAACTGTTACATACAGTATGCCTATAATATATATTATCTTTAAATGTGCATGCAATGTCTTGTATATATTGAATACCCTGTTCACTTATGTAACTATGTATTTGTAACCATGTATTATTTGTCATCTAAACTAAAGTATTGCCCAGGACATACTTGAAACGAGAGGTAACTATCAATGTATTACTTCCTGGTAAAACATTTTATAAATAAATAAATAAATATAGTAGGACCAGTGCTGTAGGAAATATGTTGTCTATAAAACCCACTAAAATATAAGCAATTATATAGGATTAAAGGACAAAGTGTAATCTTTTTTTTTACCGCTCTGCCTTAAAAATTTCTAATATTTACAGTATTTGTCCTTTAATTGCAGTATGAACTATGCAGTCATGCTATAATCAAGCCACAGAAGCATTTGAGGATAAATTGAAAATAAAATGAAAATTATGAAAATTATCAAAACCAAATTCTTGCTTAAGATCCATCATTGCCATGGGCTTTAGTTGCTATAAAGATGTTAATGTTGTAATTATATACATTATACATATTATTCAGTAGTTTTCTCTGTCCTGAATCCTCAATTTTGATCACAAGATTAATATGTAACACATTTCTCATCTCTTAAATATATCCTCAAATGTACCAAGTCATTTTTAGCCACCCTCACAAGTATAAGTAGCTTGGCCTTCAGTTGATGCACAGTATAGTTGGTGAGAAAGACATTATCAAATGTGTCATTATACATTTTCTTGTCACTTAGAGCCAAATTCACTAAGCTCTGTTAGGCAGCATTTAGAGATGGGCAGAAATTTGAATCTGTCGTGGATTTGGTAGTTCCATTTATCTTCGGATTTCTGCTAATTAGTCTCAAAATGGCAGATTTGTTTTATTTTTTCAATCACTGAAAATCTGCAGATATTTGGATTTTAAAAACATCTGAATCCATACACGGATTTATGGTTTCCATCTCCCCTTGTTGTTATTTGTTAATTCACAATACAGGGTACACACATCCAGTGTGTCCACTTGTCCAGTCCACACACCAGTCCACTGACCAGTGACCCCACCAGTGCTGCCACTAGTTACTAATAATACAAATATAATATCTAATTAGTGTGTAACGGTGTCTCCCCCACCCGGTGGGAGATTTGGCATTACTGTACGTGTGGTGCGTGATACCTGCTGGTAACAGGAGGGCTGAGCTGTCTGCCGATAGTAGTGGGGACACAGGATCAGGTTTCTGGGGTACCTTACCCACATGTTCTCTAGCAGTGCAGCGCCTCCATCTGCTGTAGGCTCCAGATAGGTGAAGATGATCTCCTACAGTATAACTATCACCTCTCTCCTCAGTAAGATAACACACTAGGCGGGGGTATATCAAACAGGAACAGTTTATTCTCTGGGTCTGTGCAGTACAAGAACAAGGCAGGTCTCTGCCCACTGCAGTCTCTGGGATGGTCAACTTGAGGATGGTCCCTGGACTACTACTACAGGTCAGGGCCCCTGCAGCTGACCTGGCTCTTCCCTGGCACTCTAGCAGGACCAGAAGCATAGGGTATCACTCTGTCTCCACCAAGGGGAAGAGGAACAGGATAGGCCAATCTCTAGGCAATCCTGCGTGATCCTTGCCTCCCACAAGTGGGGAGAGGCACTGCAAAATTTGGGGTGGCACTGCCCTTAAGTATGACTAGAGGAGGGAACCAGGTCCATCCCATGATTGGTCATGCTCAGGCCTGATGTCACCACCTACCACTGTCACTTCTAGTGGAGCACCAAGGAGGGGAAACGCCCCATTTTGACTACTGGCAGCCTGATTCTACTAGGGCTTACTGCCAGGAGTAGGGCAGGTTAGTAGCCAAAGGTGGCATGGCTACATCCTCCCTCTGGTGAAATCCCAACGGCCCCGCTGGGGCCTTACATTTTCGGGTACCATCCTCCAGATGTGTATCCTGAAACATAGCAAGAAACATTGCACAAAGAAAGGATCCCATTTGATAAACATGATAATACTCCGATGAACACAGCACATACTGCTTATACAGAACCCAGGGTCCCTCCCAACATGGAGAACCTCTCAATAATAATGATTGAGAATGAGAATAAGAATGGGATCTGGCTTCCTAACTAAGGCCCTGGTAGTGTCTGTTACTGAGATCACTCTCTTTAGGTGCCTTTCTGAAACATATTCAACTCTGTCCATATAAATGGACCAGGCTACTTTCAACACATGCCTGAGGTACCTCACCCTATCTTCTAGGTGATGGAAAGTACTCCTACTATGCTCCTGGATGTAATTTCGAAGGACCTCCTCCAACCACTGTTCCCTATGCTCCTTGAACTCACTCATCAGAGGTTCCGGTACATAAGGATACTCAAAGCCGCGCGAATGCTTGTACCTTTGCACTATGTGTCGTTCTGCCCTGCTGATTTTAGTCAGCCTCTGTCCTTCAGCTTTACCTGGTAGTAAATAATGGCAGAATAATGGTTGCTGCACTGGTGGATCACAATACCTATGGGTTACCCCCTTTGGCTGGACTATGCCTAGGTGAATATCCACTGTCACTTCCAGTCCAATACCAAGGAGGGTGAAAACCCCATGTTTACTACTGGCAGCCTGATTCTACCAGGGCTTTCTGCCAGGAGTAGAGCAGATTAGTAGCCAAAGGTGGCATGGCTACAAGTGTAAACTCTGTATAGTATACACTAGCAACTAAAGAGAAAGAGAAACCCAGTTTGTAGCACTCTCTCACCCAAGCACAGTAGATGATTAATATGTTAATTTAAAATGAGTTTTAATTGGAACAAACAATCAAATGTAGGGCTTTAAAAAACAATTAAATAGTGCACTGTGAATCCAGTAGGAGGAAGAAAACCTCGGATTACAGACAATTCATGGTTCATGCATGCATGATTCATACAGTACACGGTCCTTGGTGATATTTATTATAAAAAAAATCCACCAGGGAAGTGGGGTGGAGGAGAGAGATAATTACTAAAATACCATGAGTAAAATGCCAGCAGCTGCCAGGAGTAGATGATTGGTGAACACTGAAGGGAACCTAGTTGATAGGTAAGCACATGTATGCAGTACACAGAAGATGTGCTGTATCCACAATGTGTCAGTAGTAATCTGATATGTCAGATGTCTGCAAACACTGGAGGATCAGGGTGAACCAATGTTAGTGAATGTGTGTGCAAAGATCTATAATATAGATAATTGCCTACACATGGAGTTAGTATATTGTTGGTAACCATATATGTATACAACAAAACAGACAAAGATGCCCAAAGCTACTTCCAATTTGACAAAAATACACAGTGCAATACCTATATATTCTCTTAAAAAGGGTAATTTAGTTTAACCCTTGGCCAAAGCCACTTTCAAGGCATGACCGTAGCAGGTCCTAACACTCCCTGGGTTAAAATTCTTATTAACCTGTATGATTACAGGAAGAATGAACATATTGGATCTTTCGTAACCTGGCAAAATGAAACTGACCTGCCAACTTGTAAAGTGCGGCGGTGCAAGCTTAAACCTTGGGGGGGTGGGGCCACTACCCTCCCAAAAGCAGCTGAGACCAGCTTCACACAGTTAATAAACACACAGATACCCAACAAGTTCTGAGAAACCTCTAACATTACCACATAATATATATATGTATATAAGTGTCAAAAGGAGTGCTAGTGGGCATGGCTAAATGGTTTTTGTTGTATACATTTAGCCATACCCACTAGCACTCCTTTTGACACTTATATATATATATATATATATACTGCTGCGGCCAGCTTTATTCTTACATTTACCCGTGGCGCGCCGAACTTGGCCGCGCGCCAGCCGCATCTTCCCCGCATCTTCCCCTCCTCCGGTCCGACCCCCTGGCTGCTCCGCCTCTGCTTCTGCTTCTACCTTCAACCTGCCTTCTGCCTTCAACCTGCCTTCTGCTTCTGCTTCCGCTTCTGCCTTCAACCTCCATCCATCTTCGGGATGCCGGCGGAACCCTGGCACGCACCCTGGCACGCGTGACCGGCGCACCAGTGACGCACGGCACGCGTCAGAAAAAAAACAAATCAGCCGCGTCTGCCCGCACATTGCGGTGGCGGCCGCAGGAGAATAAAGGCGGCCTCCACTGTATACATATATATATATATATATATATGATGTGGTAATGTTAAGGGTTTCTCAGAGCTTGTTGGGTATCTGTGTGTTTGGTAACCATATAAGGTTAGATAAGTACACTTGTCGAAGCTTCAAAAACTCAGGGGAGCGAAGAAGTCATGTGGAAAGAAAAAATACAATATAGTGCAATATGCCATGAACTAGTAGAAATAAATGTGTTAGGCCCGCAATTTCCTAGTCACAATTAAATGGATATAGAAGAGCAGTATACCAGTAAATAGTGGTGGTGAATCAGGAAGGATGTAACCAGGATAGGTGATGTAGCTGACAAGTGCTAAACGTAGCACTTGTATATAGGGTAGATAGTCTCAGCAATCTCGAAAGAACAGAGAGCAAACCATGGTGCAGGTCATACAAAATTTATCTCATAAATAACAAGCTCACAAGTGGAGGCTTACATCAAGGAGATGAACAACAGGCATGTAAGAGGTGTGCAAGGGATACAAGTGGGTCGCGATCTCACCGCTCCGTTGCTCCAGCTCGGTGTCGACAATGTCTTCCGCATCCGTCAGCGGCTTCTAAGTCACTTCCGGTCCACGCGTCACCGCCGTAGGGACGTGGTGACGCGTCGACCGGAAGTGATGTAGAAGCCGCCGACAGATGCGGAAGACATTGTTGACACGCGAGCTGGAGCAACGGAGTAGTGAGATCGTGACCCACCTGGTTATCCCTTGCCTAAGGCCACTATGCCCACCACCATCACCATCACCATCATTTATCTCATTGCCAAAAATTGAAAATAGCATCATTCATTTTTAGATTTTTAAGTATATTTATATATTGTTATTTATTTATGTGGATCACAGATGGCAGATACAAGTTATACCACTCATATTTTATTTGTGGAATGCTTTAACTAGGAAATGTACACTGCTTGAGACAGTCCCACAAGTATAATTTTGAATTTCCTCTCCTTGTATTCATATGTATTGGGTTAATAAATATATTTTAGATGATATTTTTTATTTTAATAATATTTGTAATATTATGTAAAATATTATATTTTATAGATACAGTAACTTGTTGTTCTTCACAAGGAACAATGCTAATGGTGCATGCATGTCTCAACTCAAATGGTATAGCAACTTGGCAGAGAAGAGTTGAAGACCCCGCTCATGCTATGTTCCACCCATTACAGTTCTTGCTTAATTAGACAGCTCGCACTGGCAACAGACCAACTGATAGGGTGGAATTCTTGAAGTCTCTCTCAACACAGTAGAGATGAAACTGATAAAACCCTCTCACACAATGGAGGAGCGTACAATTAAACTTTTGGATGCTGAATCAAGTGGCTTCTGTACGTCAACTAGTGAATTTGCAGAGTTCCTTTCTGGCTTTGAAAAAAAAAACTTAAAAGTCCCAGAATATGGACTTCCAGCAAGACATAGAGTCTGGCATCAAAGTAGACCTGGGCTTAGCTCTACTATACCAAACACAAACATTGGCAAGTACAAGGACTGCAGTGACTAGCTAGGGCAGGGTTAAGTGAGGGTAGGCAGGCAAGATGAAGGTAGACACTACATCTAGCAGAAACAAACAAAAAATGGGGGAGCACAGGTTGAGAGACTATACAGACGTTTGTAAAACTGCACGGTATAGAGCTGTGAGTTGAAATTTAGTAAGGTGTGCAATAACGTAAACACTTACACGGCCTTGTGTAAATGCTTTCACATCAAGGTGTCTTTACTTTAGGTGTCTTCTCTCCGGTGTTCTTTCCGCTTATACTTTTCTTCTCCTCTATTGTGTAGTTGAGTGTTCCTGGTCTTCTCCACACGAATGATTAGCGATGTTGTCCTCAGGATTAAATGAAACGAGAACAAATAGCGTAAGGAACAATACAGGAAAAAAAATGAAATATAGCTGGGGTAGACAACTGTATTAAAATCAAAAAAGCAGATGATTACTGCATCCACTCACACGGGCAAGCGTGAGTGATCTCTGGAGGGAGGTATCTTTTAAGGCACCTAACCGCAGGGCTGTCACATCCCCCACCTGCTCCTTTATACCATATAGATAGGGAAAGAAGGGGTAATGGGGCGGAGGTTGATTTAAAATGTAACCCCGTAAGGTTAATGATAGACTCACATGGCCATGTGTGAGTATAAACTCTGATTGGTATCTCTTCTCCCCTCACTGGAACTTCAAATCCAAACCTTCAACTGGGTTTGTTGAACCACTCAAATAGTGCCTGGATCACACGATGATACACAAGGGTGCAGAGGTTGAAAAGCGTGATATTTTATTAACAACAACGGGACAAAGTCCTAACAAAACATTTAAAAAGCACTTAGTCAAAATGACTCAAGAGCTAGGTGTGCATAGACACAGCCAGTCCATCTGAAAATGTTTGTGCAGGATACTCAAGTGCGCAGCTAACTCTCCGCGTCCGGTTGATCTGCTGTGCTCCTGCCTCCTGCTTCCGACGGTGGCTGTAGTGGTAAAAAAAGTCTCAGGGATACTAGCAACGCGTTTCGCCCTTCTTGGGCTTCCTCAGGCTCCGTAGAAAGGTATGGCTGGGGTCATAGCCTTATGTAGGGATCCCACAGCCAATCCGATCCTCTCCCTGAGTCCCTCCTTTGCTTCAGTGACGTGTCCCTCTTGAATCCTCTCAGCTGTCACATCTCGGGGATAACGAGTGCTCCAAAGTCGCGCTCTCACTCTGTAGCATTACGGCACATAATGGATCACTTACATGACGAATTTCATAAATAAAAAAATATATGTGTTCACGGTGTCAGCACAAATTTTCAAGTCTCTGGAACAGATGTTCTGCTTTGAGAATGGTTTAGTGGACAAACCCTCTAGTTAGGTACAGTGGTTAACATGTTTCTTGGTTTCTCACCGGGGTACACATGGTGATAACAGAGATACTAGTATAAAAGCACATACAGATATATAATTATACTTATATCACACTTGTTCATAGTGAACGGACATGGATGTTCAATTTGGTACTAAAAACTATTAAAAATTGTTATGAATAGTAAAATACTAAATATAAAATCCTAAACATTAATAAAACATATTACATTTGAGTACTTAAAATACATACTTTTATTGTGACTTTGGTTAAAATGTTTTAAAAAACTAAGACATGGATATGGTCTTACAGACGTTGGATTAGTATCTCTGCTGAGAAGTGTCATCTGGAATGACACATGACAAAAAATAGAATCAATGGCTTATATCTGAATGGGTATAGGGTGCAGCTCAACTTAAATCAGTTGGAGTAGCTGATGTCTATATAATAAGCATACCGTAACATTTATAAAAACAGACGTGTCTCCAAATGTTGTGTGTCCTGCGAGACATACTGCACCTAGATGAAGGCCCCCAGGTCTATGTCTATGTTCAGACCTTTCGGATTTAGGGTCTTCAACTTATAGATCCAGTATGTCTCGTGCTGGCAAAGTTTCAGGAGTCTATCCCCCCCTCTCCAGTGTGGGTCTACTTTCTCGATCCCCTTATAACTTAAACCCTCAGGATTACCTCCATGGCATAGGCTGAAATGCCTAGAGACGTTGTGTGTCATTACCTGCCTGCGTATGTTGCCCAAGTGCTCCAGTATTCGGACCCTAAGTGGTCTTGACGTGCGACCCACATACTGGAGACCACAAGGGCAGGCGAGCAGGTAAACCACATACTCACTTCTACAGTTTATCATCTGCTTAATCTTAAAAGTTTTTTTGGTGGTGTTTGAGCTAAAAGTTGCTTTCTCCCCCTTTACTGCTTGTTTACAGGCTTTACAATCTTGGCATCCAAAGAAGCCTATCGGAGGGGGTAACCACTGTTTCTCATTTGGAGTCTTAATTCTCCTAAAAGTACTAAAAAAGTTTTTGTTTTGATTTTATTTTGTTCTACATAAATCGTTAGATCAAGAAAGTTGATTGTGTCTTTACTATGTTCCGAGGTGAACTCTAGGTTGATGTTGTTCTTGTTTATGTGGTTAATAAATTCTCCTTGATCTAACGATTTATGTAGAACAAAATAAAATCAAAACAAAAACTTTTTTCAAGCCCACGGATGCTAACAACTTTTTGCTCTCCTCTAGCTGCCACCATCCTAAGTGGCTCAATAACATCCCATTTGGTCAGTTCAGGAGAATTAAAAGGAACTGCTCGGACCATGAAATTTTTAAAAAACAAGCACACACGCTAGAGGAAAAATTCCTCGAGAGAGGATACCAACCCAGAATTTTAAGTGAAGCGGCAAAAAAACTGGAAGCTATCCCTAGAGATGATCTGTTGAAAACACAAACAAAGACCAACGAGAGCAATTTTAACTCAGCTTTTATTACCACATATAGCATGGAAGCAAACAAAGTAAGGGACATCATACATAAGCACTGGCATGTGGTCCAAAAGGATCCAATCCTAAATGGACACATTCCAGACATACCCAGGGTTATTTTTAGGAAAGCACAGTCCATTAAGGCAAAATTAGCGCCTAGTACTTTTAGGAGAATTAAGACTCCAAATGAGAAACAGTGGTTACCCCCTCCGATAGGCTTCTTTGGATGCCAAGATTGTAAAGCCTGTAAACAAGCAGTAAAGGGGGAGAAAGCAACTTTTAGCTCAAACACCACCAAAAAAACTTTTAAGATTAAGCAGATGATAAACTGTAGAAGTGAGTATGTGGTTTACCTGCTCGCCTGCCCTTGTGGTCTCCAGTATGTGGGTCGCACGTCAAGACCACTTAGGGTCCGAATACTGGAGCACTTGGGCAACATACGCAGGCAGGTAATGACACACAACGTCTCTAGGCATTTCAGCCTATGCCATGGAGGTAATCCTGAGGGTTTAAGTTATAAGGGGATCGAGAAAGTAGACCCACACTGGAGAGGGGGGGATAGACTCCTGAAACTTTGCCAGCGCGAGACATACTGGATCTATAAGTTGAAGACCCTAAATCCGAAAGGTCTGAACATAGACATAGACCTGGGGGCCTTCATCTAGGTGCAGTATGTCTCGCAGGACACACAACATTTGGAGACACGTCTGTTTTTATAAATGTTACGGTATGCTTATTATATAGACATCAGCTACTCCAACTGATTTAAGTTGAGCTGCACCCTATACCCATTCAGATATAAGCCATTGATTCTATTTTTTGTCATGTTTCATTCCAGATGACACTTCTCAGCAGAGATACTAATCCAACGTCTGTAAGACCATATCCATGTCTTAGTTTTTTAAAACATTTTAACCAAAGTCACAATAAAAGTATGTATTTTAAGTACTCAAATGTAATATGTTTTATTAATGTTTAGGATTTTATATTTAGTATTTTACTATTCATAACAATTTTTAATAGTTTTTAGTACCAAATTGAACATCCATGTCCGTTCACTATGAACAAGTGTGATATAAGTATAATTATATATCTGTATGTGCTTTTATACTAGTATCTCTGTTATCACCATGTGTACCCCGGTGAGAAACCAAGAAACATGTTAACCACTGTACCTAACTAGAGGGTTTGTCCACTAAACCATTCTCAAAGCAGAACATCTGTTCCAGAGACTTGAAAATTTGTGCTGACACCGTGAACACATATATTTTTTTATTTATGAAATTCGTCATGTAAGTGATCCATTATGTGCCGTAATGCTACAGAGTGAGAGCGCGACTTTGGAGCACTCGTTATCCCCGAGATGTGACAGCTGAGAGGATTCAAGAGGGACACGTCACTGAAGCAAAGGAGGGACTCAGGGAGAGGATCGGATTGGCTGTGGGATCCCTACATAAGGCTATGACCCCAGCCATACCTTTCTACGGAGCCTGAGGAAGCCCAATAAGGGCGAAACGCGTTGCTAGTATCCCTGAGACTTTTTTTACCACTACAGCCACCGTCGGAAGCAGGAGGCAGGAGCACAGCAGACCAACCGGACGCGGAGAGTTAGCTGCGCACTTGAGTATCCTGCACAAACATTTTCAGATGGACTGGCTGTGTCTATGCACACCTAGCTCTTGAGTCATTTTGACTAAGTGCTTTTTTAAATGTTTTGTTAGGACTTTGTCCCGTTGTTGTTAATAAAAT
Source organism: Ascaphus truei (assembly GCF_040206685.1). Taxonomy (NCBI): domain Eukaryota; kingdom Metazoa; phylum Chordata; class Amphibia; order Anura; family Ascaphidae; genus Ascaphus; species Ascaphus truei. The sequence goes on from NC_134484.1 coordinate 258,061,973, forward strand.
ATCACGCTTTTCAACCTCTGCACCCTTGTGTATCATCGTGTGATCCAGGCACTATTTGAGTGGTTCAACAAACCCAGTTGAAGGTTTGGATTTGAAGTTCCAGTGAGGGGACAAGAGATACCAATCAGAGTTTATACTCACACATGGCCGTGTGAGTCTATCATTAACCTTACGGGGTTACATTTTAAATCAACCTCCGCCCCATTACCCCTTCTTTCCCTATCTATATGGTATAAAGGAGCAGGTGGGGGATGTGACAGCCCTGCGGTTAGGTGCCTTAAAAGATACCTCCCTCCAGAGATCACTCACGCTTGCCCGTGTGAGTGGATGCAGTAATCATCTGCTTTTTTGATTTTAATACAGTTGTCTACCCCAGCTATATTTCATTTTATTTCCTGTATTGTTCCTTACGCTATTTGTTCTCGTTTCATTTAATCCTGAGGACAACATCGCTAATCATTCGTGTGGAGAAGACCAGGAACACTCAACTACATAATAGAGGAGAAGAAAAGTATAAGCGGAAAGAACACCGGAGAGAAGACACCTAAAGTAAAGACACCTTGATGTGAAAGCATTTACACAAGGCCGTGTAAGTGTTTACGTTATTGCACACCTTACTAAATTTCAACTCACAGATCTATACCGTGCAGTTTTACAAACGTCTGTATAGTCTCTCAACCTGTGCTCCCCCATTTTTTGTTTGTTTCCCATATCACTAAGGATCCTGGATAGGTCCTCTTTGGGGTTTGAGCAGCGGGAAGAGAATCGGAAGTAGAGGGGACCTTAAAGTACCCTTTAAGGTTGTATTGTTCTATCACTAGAATTGCATCACCCCATTAGTCAATCTTTTGAGGTAGCGCCCGGGCTTTTCTGTACATCACTACATCTAGCAGGAAAGCTAGGAAAGAACTAGTGAAAGGCAGTCTGGTGGCTGGATTAGCAGCAGCCTGGGCACTCCTAATAACAATAAGTAATAACTAAGTTGAGTGTTGATATCACTTAATTTGAGACAGAGTTGAGATGGAGCAGCTCATCGTAGCAACAGACAGCCAGCACTTTACACAGACATGACTGAGTGCAGAGGCACAGAGGTAGAAAATATCCAATGTAATTTTACATGATGAATCTGATGTCAGACTCCTATATAATATGATCTTACCAAGATAAAAAAAAAATATGGATGACAAAAAAATAAATAATTAGACAGTGAGGGGTCACCTGGCAGTGCAAATGTGTTGCATGATATTAATAATAATTTAAAAAAGGCCATTAACACACCTGGGAACTAGAAACACACGATCAATATACTGTACCATAAAAATGAAATGTAACAAACTTTTGGAACCCCGATTACATATACAGTATTTGTTTAAACTTTGTTTATTTAACTTTTCTACAAACTTTTTTGTACTTTAAAAGGTAAGTGGTGAGGTAACATCACATTGGGTCATTTGTACAATCACTTGTAGAGATATCACTGTTTGTTTTTTAAGACAAGAGAACTGATGGGGTTAGACTCAGTAACAGCAACACTGCCATGCAGCAAAAATAGCATTGTTCAAACCAAGTCAGAAGACGAGGACATGTACAGTAGGAAGCAGCAGAAACAAATAGAATGAGGATTTTCTTGTTGGAGAAGAGAATATGGATTTTGTGATTGTGTAACATCCAACAAAATGCTTCTCAAGGAACCACACTGTAGAAATCTGCCATGCGCTCCAGGTATAGATGGAATGAAACAGGATATGTGTGATCAGTATGAATCAGATGGGGGGAGAGTAATTGGGGAGCATAATCAAATAGGTGACATCCAAGGGGAGGAGGTGGGGTAAAGAAAGGGGGCAGTGTAAGTCCTCTATATCCTCAGTTGAAACCTCTAGTATCCTCCTCCCTCACAAAGAAACAGTGCAATGATGCAGACAGCATGAAAGTATTCACAGGTTCAGGCAGTGGGGAAATCACCTCTCACTGCAAGATGTATATCAAACACAAAGCTCCCATGGTGGGTCAGGCAAAGGGAAAAACCAACCTCACAATGCTCTGCATGTGCTCCCTTCAGAGCTCCCACGGTGGGTCTGACAATGAGGAAAACACCTCTCAAAGTTTCTGTGTGCTCCACTCTGTGCTCCTGCTTCAAACTTCTGCAATCAGTAGCACTGCACGTCCGCAGTGTAAGCTCCTCCCTCTCCCCCCGGACGGGTGCCTCCAGAGACCAAATGCAGGCACAGAAAGAGACAGGCTCCAGGGCACTCACAAATTGATCCTGATCACTTGCTTGATCAAACAATATTCCATACAACATTGCATTATCTGTGTGGTTTTATGGAGGTCCAGGGATCATCCCAATGAGGGGTGGAGTAGTGGGATATTTCTCCTTGATCTGCCCCTTCAGGGACTATTGGTCCCCTTGAGGACTGTATAGCACTTCAATATTGTGCATTACTACAGAAAACCCCCCCGGTACCAGTGCTATGGATTTATGTGGATGATCATTATCAAATATATAATGTGATCCGGCGTTAGAGCACTTATACCACAGCAAAATCATAAATATGTACAAGAGTGACCCCAGCTTGTACGCACAATACACTTCTGACATTGGCTCATCTCCACCTGGTTGGCAAAGTTTATAATGAAGGTAAATATAATGTACTATACAGTATTAACTTTAATTCCCAATGACACTACCGTAGTGTATGACTGCCATATCAATGCTTCTACACATGCGCACTAGAGTGTGACTTGGTGCATGCGCTCTACCGGAACATATAGCATTATTATTTTTTTCCAGAAAGACACTTTGAAATCGCACGTCAAAAGATAAGGATGAAGTTCGATGGAACTCTAATATCACCTTTTAAAAACATTGCCTTTTTTACTTTTATACAGTCAGTATTACCAGCTTCATGCTTTTAAAACTGTGCCATGCTATTATTTTGGACAACACACTATGCACTGTACAGTATGTGATCGATTCAATTACCTGTCATAACCTGAGATGTTTCTTGCTTTTATTCCACTTCCTGGTTAATGGAAAACATTATGTGGCATTTTTTTTCATATTTAATCAATTGTAACATTTATAACATTTCCATTTCCTGGTTCCACACCATTGTGCGCATTGTGAATCGGACTAAGAAATCCAACGGAATTTTTTTTTATTTAAAATAACATTTTTTTTTCTTGAGAACGAGAGAAAAATTGTGATCTTTAAAAAAACTTACTGTATATGATGCATTGTTTTCAGATGTAATCAATTTTTACATTGTTAAAATAAGAATTTTTTTATCTTATCAATGATGTTGCATTTAGTAATATAGTTAGACTTTGCATGTGTAATTCATTTGGGTAAGAAACACCAAAAATAAAAAAAATATTAATCATTTTGTTGGGGGGGGGGAGAGAATACTATTCAATACCTTCACATTTTGGTAGGCTTGGTCTCCTTTACATACTGTTTCACACGCATTCACATGGCCGATAAGTCCTGCATTGTAATTTGTCTAGAAATACTTCACTGCCAATGTGAATTTCAAGTCTAAAAAATGAAGGGATATTTTTTTTTCTCTTGATAAGGGATTAATAAATAAGTGATTTCAAGAAAACATTATGTAATACTTTTACTTTTATAAAATCACTACCTTTTTATCTCTCTATGAGGTGGCATACACTGAACTGTCATTTGGGGGGGGGGGGGGGGGATTCAATTCAATACCATCAACTTTTGGTAGGCTTGGTCTGCTTTTCATACTGTTTATGGAAATATCACATACACACACACACACGCACGCACGCACGCACACACACACACACACACACACACACACACACGCAGTCTCTGGGAGTGATAACTTTTATTATGTTTAAAAACAGTTTCTCTCTAATGTAATCCTTCAAGACAGACTAATTTAGTCGCACCTTCCCCCCCTCACCACCCTCACAAACCCAAGCAGAAAGCATTCGACTCATTATCAACACCTCCCCCGGGCCATAGTACCTTCACACAGAAAGACACATAATACTTCAGGCTTTGGTTCTTAGCTGAGAAATTACTTTTCCTGGTTTAACATGCATACTGTACACATGGTTGATAAGTCCTGCATTGTGATTTGTCTAGAATGACTTCACTGCCAATGTGAATTTCAAGTCCCCAAAAAAATGTCATGTCTTTTTTATTCCTCGAGAAGAATTAGTAAGTAAGCTGAATAATTGTGGGAGTTTAAGAAAACATTATGTGATGCGTTTTTTTTTCATATTTAATCAATTAAAAAAAATCACTACCTTTTTATTTCATTCGTTATCAACACCTCCCCCGTGCAATAGGACATTCACACACAAAGACACATTGGGGTTTTTAATTTCATGGGGTTTACCTGAGTCACCCAGTCTAAATGACTGTGGATTTCTATTGTCATTGAAAGAGCGGGGATTAGCACAAACTATTGACTGTTATTATGCACAGTACAATAAGCTTGGACATTACCCCTACACTCCTATGCCCCCCCCCCTTCCAGTAGTGCTCCTTCTCCTGTGAAAGAAAACAAAATGGCTGCAGAATTAGTGAATTTAATGCATTGACTGTTTAGCACTGTTGACAGCCACACGAAACGAGTAAACTATAACTTACCGTACCTGTAAACTATAATGAATTCTAAGAAATAATAGGTAATACACATATGTCTAATACAAATACAGTACATACTGTATATAATATATACAAGGTGGAAAGTAAGTGCAGACATAAAATGGCTAACATTCAATAATCTTTAATATATTGCACAGTGCAAAACTTTCCTTGTCCAGAAAAGGGTAATATTTTATGCCAGATCACTCTCAATAATAAAAAAAAAGTTAAAAACATACAATTTTATTGATATGCATGATTGATAGCTTTAAAACGTTTACTTGCTAATTGTGCAAGGCAATTTTAATTGCAATTTGTAAAACCCAAGCCTTTGGATATACATAGATGAAAAATAAACATCTTAGCAACAGAAGAACCAACCCAGCTACAGTAGCTACAAATAGATGTTGAATTGACATGTTCAATTATCACATTTTACAATAATTGAACTTTAAGTTCTCAGAAGAGATAAAAAGTCACATGAGTAAGCTACTGTGTTTTTTGCTATGTCATATCAGAGTAGAGTTAAACCATTATACACATTGTGCTTCTTTTGAAAAAAAAATTGAAAGTAATTTTTAAAATCTTTTGTAAAGCTACTTGTCATTATGTAGTGCAAAACTATTTTTGTTCCTAGGTTTATGAGAAAAAACAACTAATGATACAAAGATGTAGCAGGCATTATTGCACCTGCTAGCATGCGCAAGCAGGTGCACAGCACAGTAGCCACTACATTACAATGGCATCTGCTCCCGCTGGCACATTGCATGTGTCACACTACAACATGCCAGCATTACATCTGTATATTTATCTTCTATGGAAGTATCAGTATCGGGGATATGCCCTTATTTTGCACACATCTAAACTAACAAATATAAAAATTATACAGATTTTATCATCACATTATGATTTAAATAGATTTACCAAGTGTGCCACCTTCAAGAAAGGATTAACTTAAACTCTGGACAAGAAGTATCTCACCTTCCATGACCTGTCTATTTATCTGATACGAACCTCAATTGAATCATTTGGATAATCTTTTAACCTCTCTGGACAAGATGTATCCCCCTTCCATGATCTGGATTTGTTTATCTGTATGAATTCCATTTGAATTATGAGGTTAGTCAGTTTACCTTCAATTCCTAAAACAAAGAACAAAAAAGCCTAATGCTACTTCCAATATGACAAAAATACACAGTAAAATACTTATATATTCTCTTGAAAAAGGGTCATTTAGTTTAACCCTTTGGCCAACGCGTCGTAAGCCTGTGAGCCACATCAAGGCATGACCCTGCTCACAGGTCCTAACACTACCAGATAAAATACTAATACACCTATACTAGGATTACAATTCTCATTTACCTCTATTAGGAGGGAGAAGGACCAACATTGGATCCATATCCAGTAAAATGAAAGAGACCTGTTAACTAGGGCAGTGGGGAGCTGGTAGCTTGACACCTGGGAGGGAGGGAGGGAGGGATGGGCCACTAAGCTCCAACAGCTGAGACCAGCTGACAATAAAGTAAACACACAGAACCCCAAGAAGCTAATTTTGGGAACCCATGAACCCCCACAAAAATATATATGTATATAAGTGTCAAAAAGGAGTGCCACTGAGCGTGGCGGATGCATAAAACAAAGAACACAAAAGTCCAATGCCACTTCCAATATGACAAAAATACACAGTAAAACACTTATATATTCTCTTGAAAAAGGGTAATTTAGTTTAACCCTTTGGCCAAAGCGTCATAAGCCTGTGAGCCATATCAAGGCAGACCCTGCTCACAGGTCCTAACACTAACAGATAAAATACTACCCATACTAGGATACCTTCAATTCCTAGTCAGCCAATTGTCCAGTCTATAATGGAAAATTTGGCTGTTTTATTGGGGGTCATTGGATTTGTTAGCAATATAAGTTTGAACCAAGTTTCAGGAAATTATAGGAGTGTCAGGAAAAGAACATAAAATGTTAATATTAACCTTCATCAAAAAATATGATGATTGAACATTGGAAAAAAATTCTGGCAACACCCAATTTTTTAATAGGAAAATCTGAGAGGAAATACTGGAAACTAATTGTTGCAGGGTACATGCAACCACACGTGGGTTTCTTGCAAAGGCTTATTTATCGAGCCTTAAAAATACAGCACACAAAACAGCTTCTTTTCAGCATACAAAACAGAAAATAAGTCCTGAGCGGTGCTTGGCCCTTTCCCCAACAAGGGCTGTTTAGATTCCAGCATAACAGTATAGCAAACAGTTCATCAAAATGTATATTGTAGAGTCTAGACAGACCTTAATGCAGTAATTATCCTTCAGCATTTCAGTACTCTCATTGGTTCAGACAGGCTGCATGTGTGCAGCCTGGGTTTTGTTTAAAGCTCCTTGATAAAGCAGCTGGTATCAGACTGATTAACAAGACCTCCCAGCTGAATGTTAACCCTGTCACTGCTGCACTGCAGACCTAAACATAAGCCTGCCAGGCATAGGGCTGGTGACGTTTATTCACCCTGTTTTCACTAATATATAAGGAAATCAATGATTCACCAGGATAATTTTTTTTTAGATAAAAGGAACAAGAGAGATGCATTGATATATTTAGACTGTTTGTTAATTAAAATGAGGAATTGGAGTAGTTTGTTTAGTTTTGTTTATCTCCTCCTATTATTAAAGCTATTAAGTACAGGAGTTGATTGTATCTTCTAAAGGAGGAGTTGGGGTTAAAAGAAAAAGGGAAGAAAAAAGATCACAGCCAGGAATGCAGCATTTTAAGCTGGGAGAAATACCCACAAAAAAGTGAATAATAACAGGGAGCTGCGAAGCATCGGAAGCTAAGGACAGACAGAAAATGATAGCAGTACAGATACTAGTATAAAGCATATTCCAGAGTATTGTACAGTATAACCAAAAGCTGTGTAATAACCAATTGTACTAATGTAAGCTATGATCAATGCTGTAATGTGAAATATGATGTTCCTCTTATTTGTGTGATCGGAATAAAGAAAGTTAAAAAAAAATCATATTTTCCTTCCTTCAGCACATTCATCTACAGGAGGATATTATTGAACAGCGTTCTGTGAGCTTCCTTCTCTACACTGATATTCTACACGTGCTAGCCTGCACCATTATCCTGCATCACTTCCATCTGCTACAGTATCTCCCAATATATCTCCCTGTTTGCTAACTATAATCACATCTATCTTCTTCTCTTCACTCCTTCACTTTATGTATGAGTCACACAAAGCTCTTCTCATTCTACAACTCTTCTCTTGGTGAACTAAAACAATCTTTTGACTTTCAGTATCATCTCTATGTCTGCGACACCTTTCCAAATAAGACATTCTCTTTCCCCTTTCCACTACCACCCCTACACCCAAACTCTCCCTCATTGTCAATAATACCACAATCTCATCAACACCCCAAGCCTGCTGTCTATGGGTCATATTTGACACTGATGTATCCATAATGTATGTATGCATGTATCCATAATTCCTCACATTAAGCATTAAGCGCCTCACTATGTCCTGCCATCTCCAGCTCTGAAATATCACCAGGATACACACTTTGTTCACTCATGATGCAACTAAAATCATAATTCACTTACACATCGAGGCTTGCCTTGACTATCGCAACCTTTTTCTAGTTGTCATGGCCCCTGTCCACATATTCCAACTCCAACCCATCTAAAATGCTGCTGCCAGACTCATCTACTATCCTTTACTCACTGCTGCTCCACTATGCAAATCCCTACACTGGCTTACCATATTCTCTAGAATAAAATGTAAAACCTCAGCTCTGATTTACAATGCTCATTTATTGCCCCTGTATGTAATGTTTAGCTATATTTGCTAAACATACAGGGATAATAAAAGATTGTTTTGCAAATGTTTATTTATGTTCTTTTGATATTTTTAAAATGTATTTTGCAGCTTTGGTTAGAAATTGGTGTGTAATGTAATTGTTATTTAGTTACATTTAATTTTTGAGGGTCTTTGCAATAGTTTATTTCAGGGGCTTGCTTTTAAATATTGGTTTATTTTTTGATAGTTAGATTTTGTATGATGATGGAAACTTTGAAGTAGAATTGTTTTAACAATGGTTTGGTTTTAGGAATTGAATAGTGATTTGTGTTATTGATTTTGATTGGATAGTAATTGATTTTTGATTAGATTAATTGATTGATGGTAAATATGTTTATGTTTACTTGCTTAGTTTTTGTATCTTGTTGGTAATTGTTTATTTTATATTTACATTGATTTGGAATAGTGTTATATGATGCACAGATTAATTGCATCATGTACACACTAAAATGCAATTGTTTGATTGAAATTTGGTATATACTGTATGTATTTGTGTAGGTGCTGTTTTTTATGGTACATGAGATATTATTTATTTTGCAATGAGCTGCTGTTTTCCTTTTCGATTGCAATGTGCTGGTTTGGAGATTGAGATGTAATGTTTTAATTTCTGCATTTTTCTGTAATCCTTAACCATTTATTTGTATATTGGTGTAGTATATATATATATATATGTATATATATATATATATATATACAACACACTGTACAAATGAATGGATGAAGGGTTGGTATTGGTGCAGGATGGGTTAACCCCTTAATTACATTGGCGGTTATTAACCGCTACGGTGATTAACGTGTTAACTGGCATCTCAAAGTATTTTTAATGTATTCTTTTGACAAAGGAGCCCGTTTGATGACCGGACTGCATCTCATTGCCAGGGGGTAAGTAGAACTCTATTTATTTACTTGATTGATGCTGTTTTATGTGTTTATTAATGGGCAAATAATCTATTATCCATATCTGGATAATAGTTATTTTGCACATTACTGTACTGTATGTATTTGGGGGGAGGGGGGGGGTATTTATTTCTTTAAATGTTTTGGACTAGGTTTATTTATTTTAAATACAGGGTTGGTTCCTTAGGTCTGCGGGGACCTCTGGAGACCACCTGAGGGCTCTCCGGACACTCACGGGTACCAGGCTGCAGACTCACGGGGGACACCTGCGGGGAAGAACCGGGGGCCCTACATCTGTGGTGGCCCAGCAGACCCATAGGGACCACCCAAGGGCCCCCAGACCCCCGTGGTAACACCCGAGGACCCTCATACACCTGTGGGGCTGACCCAAGGCCCCCCAGACACCCGAAGGCCTATCCGTGAAAACCCCATTTGGGGCCCACGGTGACCCACGCAGACCACCTGGAGGACCACGGCAGCTGACGGGGACCACCCGTAGGCCTCCAGACCCCGTGTGCACCCCTTTGCTGGGACACTGTAGGGCCTGTGGACACCTGCCAGGACCACCGGGGAGTCCCGTGGGCCTGGGGTATTAACCCTGTATGTAAAAGAATAAACCATGTATTTATGGGGGGGCACAGGGGATGGGTTATGTATTTTTTTATTAAATATAGTCCTGTTTATTGTGGGTAGCAGGGGTGGGGGAAGGGGGTATTGTCCGCTTGCCAGAGTGGGTAGGCCTCCCAGTGGGTAGTGGGTGAGGGTGGTTATCAAAGAGACGCTCTGACATGTTTCGCGCACAGGGTGCTTTATCAAAGATCTTTGATAAAGCGCCCTGTGCGCGAAACATGTCAGAGCGTCTTTAGGAACTCTGCCCTATATTCTTTTATCAATAAACCATTTAAAGAAGACCCTCATGTCCTGTGATGTGCTGGTGGGCTGTGCTCCAGTTTTTTTCCATTACTCTAGACTACTACACCTTACCTGGCTGCACGCCGCTGGTGATCCAGTGCTGCAAGCTTTCATTTGGATACCAGCTGTGACCTCCTCCCTGCTATACACAGCAACCCATTCCGGTGAAAGAGGCAGGCGGCTACTTATCATTGATGAGCCGCACTGGGGCTGCATCTGTCCAGTGACGGAGTCTTCGGTTTGGGGGCCCGTTCACCCCCCTTTACCATATGGAGGGATTTGCCCTGGCTGTGGCTACTGAGCTCCATCGCGGGGATTCCCCTATTTCCTGACGCCGCACTGCCCGTCATCGGAGGCTGCTGTTGGAGGAGACGCTGGTTCCCAGTGATTGCACAAGATTTATAATCATCTTTCCCACTTCACCTACCTGTGAGTAATTTTACTATGACGCGATCGTGCTGCATGTGGCAGCCAGTCGGTAACAAGCCTTTCATTTATTACCTTTGTTTACTCATTACCTTCTTATACGTTATCCTTACTGGCAATTGCTCACAGGCTGACACTCATGGTGTGTCTATTATAATATTTGGAGACACTTATATACAGCGTATTCCCAGTCACACACCTCTACAATAATTTTTTTGGAGCACTGGATTGTTTGGACTGCTCTGTGGTCTGAATTTCTATACAAGAAATAAATATGCAATATTCACATAAAAGGTATCTTTAAGGAGCCTCTAATGCTCAGCCCTGACGTCACTAGAGTCTCGCGGTACTTCCGCGTCACTATTGGAGAGACTTCCATTGAACTTTTTAGGAGCCTAATGATTACCTGTTGCCTGGTGGAGGACCCCGCGGTTAAGCCTGGACTGTGCCATTCACCAGCTAGCACAAGCTGTCTAAGCTATGAGAGATGCCATCTGCCCAGTGTGATCGCAGTGAGTTGGTTGTGTCCCCATAATCCATCTACCGGCTGGGCATTCGAGGCTCCTTACCTTTTATGTGAATATTGAATATTTATTTCTTGTAAGTGTGCATTGCCTACCACCTATTTTTATAAATAAATATTCATCTTCCTACTGTGAAGATAATGCACTAGGGGTGCGCTTTTTTCTTTTCTTTTTCATATATATATATTTATTTATTTATTGTGGGGCTGTTGTGTGTGTATTTCTTTTATTGTGGCTAGCGGGGATGGGTGAAGTGGGTATTAGCCCCAACGGTGGGTGTTTAGGGCTTGCAGGTGGATAGCGGGAGGGGTTAACCCCTTCATGACTGTAGCGGTATTAACCGCTAAGTTAATGAATGGGGTTAAGTCCACCTGCAACCCCCTGCAAGCCCTAAACAGCCACCAAGGGCCAAATACCCCTTTCACCCACACCCGCTACCCACAATAAGCCTGGCACGGGTGGTTAACCCCTTCATTGCCTTAGCAGTTAGCCGCTAAGGTAATGAAGTGGGCTGTACATTCATTTTTTCTGCCTCGGATGCATGCCGGAGGGCTCCGGTGCTGGTATTAATGGGTATCAGCTTCGGAGACCCCCGGCATCAATCCCATGTACTGTAGGAAAAAGGCCTGTTTTTTTCTAAGTGTCGCCCTTGCCGATGCTTCTCCCCCACCAACTTGGCGGGCCGGATTGGCGTGAAAATCTCAATTCCAGAGCGGCGATCAGCAGCGAAAAGCTGATCGGGGCTTCTAGAATTGAGCGGGTTTCAAAAAGTGCTGATAACTGCCGAAATGTGGCTTATCGGCACTCGGCTGCCGATAAGTTTTTTCTGCAAACAAAAATGACGATTTTTTGTGTTTTCTTATCGCGCTTATTGAATCGTAGAGGCAATATTGGCAAGAAAATGGCGAAAAACGGCTTTTCGGCGCTTACTGCATGAGGCCCGTAATTATCATGTACAGATATATACTTGCGAAAGACGTTACAATTCAAAGACACATTATCATATTTTAAGACTAGTTGCTAATTACGAGTCTTTTATGCCTAAATCAGATCCTAATTCCAGAAATAGTGATGGTACAGCACTAACTGTTTAACAGCACAACGATGTTTGTAATTACACCTAAACTGTAAATCAGGTCCATTGTTTTTATTACCTTATATTAATTTTTTTAAATTCTTATATTAACAAGGACTTAATTGGGTGTGCTGTAATTATATTGATTAAGATTAGATTGCCATACAGTATGATCTGTGATCTTCGTTGCAACAAAAATATGGAGTAAAGGGTTACAGTTGAAGAAAATTATGTCCTTTCCCGTCAGATAGTGCCGAATATTACAAAATGTCCATAGGATTCAATGGCAGTGTAGGTACAGAATATCACAATATACCTAACCATACTGTTTAATCTGTGATGGTATAAATAATAATCTAAAACTAGATGAAGACTTTCCTCTGCACCTCATTCATTGAAGTGACATTTTAGTCAGTAATTAGAAATACAGTAGTACCTAATCAGCTGAATTAAATGTTCGAACCCCTGCTTATTACAATGAAAATATAGTATTTTCCCATGGGAAAAAGACAAAACAGCAAAATATGTATCAAAATTGTTTCAATATGTTAAATGTACAGTGCTACATAGAATACACACACACATATATATATATATAATCAAAAAATAAATATATGATACCGTTCTGTGGCTAACGAAATGCTTTTATTTGTGCGAGCTTTCGAGATACACTGATCTCTTCTTCCGGCGATGTTACAATGAATGAAGCAAGGGTATACTTAAAAACGGTGTCTCTTGGAATGTTATCTGTGCTGGTCCTTCCCCCGGTGTGGATGTGTTTTATGGCTAGTGGTGTCAAAAGGTTCCTGAAAGCAAGTGAATAAAGAGTGTGTATGTGTATCAGTGTGAATAAAAATGAATGGAGAGCCCACAGTATATACAGGGCTTTACAAAAGGTGTGTGTGGAGTGGGAGTGGATATAAATGGTGTGGGTGGGTGTGGAAATATATATATATAAAGTTACATAACGGCAAATAAAATCCAGTTCCCCTGTCCATGACAGCGACCAGCGACATCACTGTCCTCAAAGTTAAGAAATGTCCAGACCGAGAACCCAAGGAATGGCATCAATTCAGAGGCAAAGCAATTTTTTTTCAAGAAAGCTTATTCATCAAGAGATAGCATCTAATGTACTACCGAGTTTGTATGCTTCATCTTAAGAATTAATGTTGGGGTCCCTTTTGGAAAACAAAATGACAAATGTTATTGTTCTCATGGCCATTTTGCTGTTTTTTTTTGGCTTGTACTAACATTTTGTTGTATGTAGTTTACTCCCTGCAAGCCTACATAAAAAGAAAATCCACTTCTGCTGGCGATGTGTGAATTGTTTAACCTTTACAGTGCCAGGGGTCAGCACCAGTCACTAGATGTTGTAAACAGACGTGGAGGGAATTTCCTTTTTAATGTAATGTAATAATATAGTTTCTGCTTTATTGACTGACTATGTGTAAACTTGGCATTTGGAGATTTTCAAAATTTGGAGTCTCATTTATTTTTAATAATTTTCTTATGGGCAGAATCTACTGTGGAGTAAACATTTCTTGCTAGCAATCGGCTCCCAGTGAAAGAAACTCAGTTAACGAGTTTTATCATTAAATGCTGCCAAAATGTGAGATCTACATGTCAGAGTACTCTTTTCATTGCCTTGATACAAAGGGCCAGATGCACTAAGCTCCATTAGCCGATTTAACCTAACCTTAGACTAAATTAATGTTAGCTTAAATATAATGCCTATGCACTAAAGCAAATAACCTTATGTTAACCCAATGCTACTCCTTAAATAACGTATGGTTATTTTGTTTCCGGCTATTAGTGTTAATGATATGCAAAGTAGTGTTCCCCCTAACATCGCACATGCACTAATGACCTTTCAGGTAAGCACAGGGATATAAGCCTATTCTCTCTTCCTTCCTCTTCTGGGTCTGGACGGAGCCAACGGCACCTTCAACTATGACCTATGCAATGTGAGTCATTTAAAGCTAAAGCAAGGTAATGCTAACTTAACATGTCATTAAGCCTATTCTAATGAGTTAATCAGCAGCCATTGTTTTTGCATATCATTATCTTAGTGGATACCCATTGAACTCCATGAAACTAATTACTGTTACCTGTTTAGGTGAGTGGTTAACTTAATTAATACAAAAGATAGGAGATTTTCATTGCTTTATTTCTTTTTGGACAGATAAACACTCTAACACTTGTAAATGTCCCACGAACATCAGGAATCTTCATTTTTGTAGTTGTTATATGATTTTTTTTTTTTAAGAAGACTGTTTTAATTTTTGAAAGCTTGTGCAAGCTACTGTATGAAGTTCTTGTGTTGGGACATTGAAATATGTTGTCTTGCAACAAATTAAAGTGTATTTACGGCACTTAAATTACTTACGTAAACATACAATAATGGTTAGTAGTATTCTGCAGTCCAATGCAGTCTGACTATAAAAGATGCTATTATGAAGACCCAGATGTGTTGAAATGTTGGCCAATATACGTTCTAATTAAAGGATGTAAAATAGTATATGCAAAAAAAAATAAGTAACTGATTTCTGCAAAGGTTTACTTTAATTTATTACATTTTCACAACATTTTTGGGATACATTTTATTACACTCATTTTACAAGCTGCAGGAAAAATGATTACTAATTAATTCACAAATGCAACATTAAGATACATTTAACCTAACGTAAAGATATAATTGTGAAATAGCATTAATAGTGAAAGGCTAACATGCTGAGGAAAGAGCAAAAGATCATTTTAGGACAGTGCTATGCTGGGGTGGTTAGGCTCCATACATAATTTATATAGCTATAATTTCTTTAGTGTCACTTCAAAATCGGAAACGAAATATTAATTGTACTAAAAGCATTTAAAACCAGAGACAGAACATAAAACACAGACAGAGCTCAGTTTTAGAACATCCAGTGAAACTCATACACGGTACAGTGCCTAAATATATATGTATAAATATCTATTACGTAAAATGGTCTTTTAGTTTGACATTTTTGGCCAAAATTGTTGTAAGCCCCTTAGCCAATGGCACGGCAGACCACATTTCAGGGGTCCCTAACGCTAATATAAATTCTTAATAACCTGTGTGATATCAGGAAGAATGATTTAAAGTAAATCTGTCAATATTAGTTGCAAAGTTCTAAGTCTGATTGAAGCTTTTATTAACCTGTACATTACCAGGAAAAGCACTCTGTATTAGAGTTGTCACAACCATACTGCAAGCCAGCAAGTTCCTCTGAGTGGAAGATGCTATGGAGTGAGCCCTTAACCATTTAAATGTGGGAGGGGGTGAGCTTCAATTAGGTAGGAGGTTGCCACCCTCCAAACAGCCAAGACTAGCTGAACAAGAATTGTAAAACATACTGGACACCTAACAAGCTCCTATTGAACCCCCAAAATAACCACAACATATATATAAGCATATGAGTGTCACAGAGGAGTGCTACTGAGCATGGCAATATATATTTAAAACCAGAGACAGAACATAAAACACAGACAGAGCTCAGTTTTAGAACATCCATTGAAACTCATACACGGTACAGTGCCTAAATATATATGTATAAATATCTATTAAGTAAAATGGTCTTTTAGTTTGACATTTTTGGCCAAAATTGTTGTAAGCCCCTGAGCCAACGGCACGGCAGACCGCATTTCAGGGGTCCCTAACGCTAATATAAAATTCTTAATAACCTGTGTAATATCAATTTTTGGGGGTTCAATAGGAGCTTGTTAGGTGTCCAGTATGTTGTACTAAAAGCACTAAGGATTCGTGATCACTTGATTGCACCTACTATATTATGCACAGTTTATTGATCAATCTGTGGAACTGCATAATGACTTTAATTGTCTTTACTATATTGTAGCTAAAAATAATTCTTCATAAAGGACAGTACTGTGTATGATAATGCTCATCTTTAATTTATATTAAACTCTTAATATGCGTTGTCCAATCTACAGAGAAACGAATCCCCCAAAATAATACAAACATTCATTGCTTGAGAAACATAATTATTCAACATGTTCAACAATATGTTTCTTTTTGGTGAATTTGTATTTTAGTTTGTGATATTCATCTGCGTGTAAAACACAGTCAAATATATTTTATTGTGAGAAAAATATATATATATTTTAAATTGTGTCTTTGTGAAGAAGCTCCAATAACTAATGATGATTGTTATAAATAAATTCAGAAACCACAGAAATGGATGCTGATTGTAATACTGATTGTTATTGGGTATAATAATAAACATCCTGCAATGCCACTTTCTCTGTGTCAATGCGGGACTAATCTTGCATTCACATTATAGATGTTGATCCTCCTGTGCCCAAGGGATGTGTGTATTATTGCTATTGTCCCTTCAGTTTCAAAATATTTGCAATGAAAACATATTTATTAGTATTATACTGATTATGTATTATGTTTTAGCAGTTAGCAGGCATATAGTGTACAATGCTAGCATACAACCTCTAACAGGTATGATACACAGTGAGGTCTCTTTGTGTTACGGTGCGGAAAATTATATGCTTGCCCTGCACTTCTGATTTCTTTTGAAGTAGGTTAACAAAACACAAAACCCCAGCAAGCTCTTTTTGGGAACCCCTGAGCCCCACAACATAGGTGTCTGCCTTGTCGTGGCTCGCAAGTTTACAACGCTTTGGCCAAAGGGTTAAACTAAATGACCCCTTTTCAAGAGAATATATAAGTATTGTATTGTGTATTTTTGTCATGTTGGGTGTAGCATTGGGCTTCTCAGTCATCTGTTCTTTTGAAGTAGAAAGATTTTCAAAGGTATTTCTCTTGGTGCTGAGTATCTGTAACTAGATTTATTGACATCCAGTCAAAGGCACTTATAGGGGTCAAAGGAGAAACGAGCGCAAAAAATACTGTGAATATAAAAAAAGGATACTTATAGTCCCGAATATAAGTGTAACAGATATTGATGGGTGCAGCAAAGAGTAGTAGGTGGGTTCTTCAACCACTAGAAATGGCGTAGATTAAAAGGATCCAATGCGCACTCACATCCAGAAATCCAGATAATATGAAATAAAGGAAAAAATGGGGGAGGGGCGGGAGAGAAGACACAATAGTGTAATTCTGTGTGTAGAGTAGAAGTGGATACACATGTATATCTTATCAGGTGCATCAGAATAAGTATGTAGAACAGGGAAGAAAAACGAAGCACCAAGTCCAGCTGTAGAATAGCAATAACACCAACAGGGATACGTACCAAAAATAAGCTATTTAATAGGATCCAGGCAAAGTAACAAACACACCTACGCGTTTCGGACCTCTACAGTCCTTTATCAAGAATAAGTAAAATAACAGTCCTTTATCAGAATAAGTAAAATAACCGTTGCATAGTGTTAGTATTGGTCTTCTTAAACCATAAATATCAGATGGCAACTGGCCCAGCTCTGGGCACCAATGGTTGCTGTATAACTCACGGTTTGAGGAGAGTGAACGCCGTGTATGAAGTCCTCAGTGGCAATGATGCAATGTAGCACCGCCAACCCTTTCGTGACTGGAGCGTCACATAGGGCGGTCAAGTGACCGGCGGTGATCTCCTCCGGTGTTGGCGAGGTGGGGAAATGCCCGGTGCTGTGCCTCAGGTCAGCTGCTGTATGAATGTGGCACCGCTACTCCCGGCGTGATTGCGGCATCGCGCATGGCTGTCACCTGACCAGCGGTGGTCTCCTCCGTGTGCAAGGGTTATCCGGCGTGCATAGCAGCAGTAGACGGCAGGAAAATTCTTCCAGCAACAGCAGGGAAGGTAGCGCTGCACAGCCGTGGACAAACAGGGTGTAGACGTGGGTGGTGACTACAAAAAGGTTTTATTGAACAGACATGTGTAGCTGGTGGATCCTCTAACCTTTTTGTAGTCACCACCCACGTCTACACCCTATTTCTGTGTGTAATCGGTATATATAAAGGTGGTAATGCACTCACATTTGGTTAGGAAAAACAGGCATCTTGGTTAATCAGTTTAACCAAACTGTTGTTGATGAACGTCTCATGTCAGGATGCTTCTTATGGTATATATGGTCTCTGACGGCAGGATACTCCTGCTACAGTGGCGGCCGCCTTTAGCCTCGTGCGGCCGTAGCGGCGCAATTCTGATAACCGCGGGCAGCTGCAGTATGTTTTTTTTTTGTCCGGAGTGTATTGCGGTATTTTAGCGCTCGTAATATTAGCGTTTTATTAGCGCTGTCTGCAATACTGCAATACCGTCTAAAACTCAGGGGGGCGTTCGCGAGCTGTTGTCTTCTAAGTCTAATACTTTAGCAGTTCAACCTACGTCAGTACACAGTCTGCGTGTGCGCGCGCAGTAATTGTAAATTTGCATATTTATACATGCATTTGCAGTGCTGTTTGTTTCATTTTAAAATTGTTGAAACGCATAGGCGTGTACAGTACTGTAACAGTATCACATTTCGGCATACTGTATACAGCGCTCTCCCCTCACTCGCCCCCTCACACACACAGAATAATTTACTGCATTGCAGGGTATTTCAACTTCTTATCTTCTCTACAGTGCAGTACACCTCTCCCACACCATTCCTTTGAATTTGTGTCTTTCTGGTTTCAATCACATTCCTGCTTGATAGCTGATGATTACTGCGCATGCGCCTGTAAATTCACCACTGCTTGCTTGCGAAGTTCAAGAGTGGGTGACTAAAAACATTTTTTTTTCTCCTCATTTTTTATTTTTATTTTCTCCACAAGCCTGCATAAACCATCTTTATATTACGAAATTCAATCTGTGCTGTAGCTTTTGACTGCGACCCTGTGCGTTTGACTGCACATGGTTGATTTGTGTGCTTTTTATGTACTGTATTTGGGGGTGTAGGGATCAAATTATTATGATGACCTGCATTTTGAAATTATGTCATTTCTTTGAACTGCAGTACAGCTAATCCTTCATGCAGCTGTACCCTCTACCCCCCTCCCCCACGCACACACACAAGGCTCGCTCAAGGATTTGAAACTCTTATATTCAGAGTATATGTTATATACATTCAATTTCTGAAGCTTGCCACTGTGTTTTTAATCCGTCCCTAGCCGAGTATCACCTCTCTATGCGCCTGCGTGTAATCCTCTTTGAGATGGGAGCTAGCTGATTACTGCGCCTGACTCACCCACCCCCCCCCCCCCACCAACCCTTTGAGGCTTTGTTTACGGTAACGCTTTGGAAAATCCCTTCTCGAATTTGATATGTAAATCTGATTTGCACAGCACTGTGAGAATTGAGAGTTAAAAAAACCATTATGTGATTCATGCTGTTCATGCAGTAAATTACCACTTTTTGTCATTCTTTCTTTTTCTTTGGTGCAGGTGTGGGGGGGGGGTTGTTGTCAATGATTATGATTATCATGAATGTAAATAAATATTTATTTTATTTTATCAGGAACAAAAAAAACAAATATAAAAATAATCATGAATAATACAAAATGCAGTCTTTATTAAGTTCTTCTGTCAGATGGAAATTGAAGGCCGATGGATAATCACGAATAATGCACATCGATAATAATATTAATTAATAATATATATATATATATAGTAATATAATTTATTCCCGTCTTTATCTTCTTCCTCATTCTGTGTACAGTACAGTAGTTCATTGAGAGAGGAGAGGTTTTGTGTACATCATGACTGCAGTTTAGATACTGTACACTTAACTGTACAAAAAGTTCACAGACTTTACACGATACCCCCTCTCCCCCAGTCCATCCTTTTTTTCTGAAAAGACAAGAAAACAAAAAATTAGTGCAGTTATGTGCATACTGTATTATGGCATCGTGTGCTGTGTAGTACTGTCAAACTAGTCTATACTGGAACTACTGTATACTGTGACTACTGTTAATTTTTTTGGAACCAGATGGCTGGTGCTGCTCTCTCTGGAAATAAATAAATTGAGCAATTACTGTAGGTGCATACTGTATTATGGCATTGTGTACTGTATACTGTAGCTACTCCATATTGGACTACAGTACGTAGTTAGTACTGTCAAACTAGTCTTTACTGGAACTACTGTATACTCTGACTACTGTTAAATACTTTGTAACCAGATGGCTGGTGCTGCTCTCTCTGGAAAGAAAAAAATTGAGCAGTTACTATACTGTAGGTGCATACTGTATTATGGCATTGTGTACTGTATAGCTACTCCATATTGGACTACAGTATGCAGTTAGTACTGTCAAACTAGTCTATACTGGAACTACTGTATACTCTGACTACTAGGAAAGAAAAAATCTGTGCCATACGTTCCTGTATCATACTGTACTTACAATACTACAGTACAGTACTATACCATACTACTTTCCTGATGCTTGCCCATTACGCACGATCACAATGGGCAACACAGTCGCAATATGGTCAATATATTTATTGCATCGTTCCACGGTGAGTACATCGTTCCAAAAACTCAGTATGCCTTGCGCCAACTCATCCTTTTTGGTGGGTTTCACGACTTTTCGGATATGGTCCTTTAGCTGATACCAGACCACTTCGATAGGATTGAAGTCTGGTGATCTGTCATTGGAGGGGGAAAAAAAGGACAATTAGTTTAAGAGATACAGTACAAAGTAAAAACAGTGGGAAAAAAATGAGACACGGTTACCACACTTTGGCTAAGGCCCCGGTCACGGCGCTCTAATGCGCGCCCGCGCTTTCGGCTGCGCGTTCCGGCGATTCCCCGGTCTGCAGCTGACTGCAGGAGCAGAGACCGGGGGGGGGGGCGTGCCGGAGGAGTGACGGGGGCGCGGCCATGACGTCACCCGGCAGGTTCGCCCTCATTGGCTAAACCGCCGGGGGGCATGCCAAGCCGCTCGACGTGAGTTCCTGCTCTCAATTCTATTGAGAGCAGGAGTAGCTCTCGCGCGAGCGCTGCGGCCCCCCCTGGCAGCGGGCCCGGCGCCGTTGCGGGGAGGGCTCTGGTGAGCGCAGCGGACGCTGCAGCATGCAGCGGGGGCAAGGCCTTACTCCGCTGGCATCTTCACCCAGTTGATTCCGCTCTAAAGGATATACGCTGTTGACGCTGTGTGCTTCGGATCGTTGTCCTGGTAGAAACGATGACCATCCAGGAACTCACATGTGATGTATTCCACAATCTCAGGCACAATTTTCTCTTGGAAGAAAGCTTTATTCATGATTCCTATAACAAGAAAAGAAAAGTGCTCAAAAAACTGCACACTAGTACAGTACAGTGCGTAAGGCAAAAGCGTGTGACATACATTTTACTGTACCTTCAAAGATGACGATGCATCCTGGTCCACGCATAGAGATGGCACCCCACACATGCATCTTCACTTGGTGTTTTGGACGCGGCTTCATAGATATGCGACCTTTTTTGTGGAATGCAAAGTTGGCAAATCTCTCCAGCGAAACAGTAGACTCGTCAGTGAAGATGCAATCTGGAAAGTTTCTCCATCGTCGATCCATGCCTGGGCCTGGACCACTCTCTTGATTTTGTTAACGTCCCTTATCATAGGGTACGCTCTGTAATGACAAGGAATAAATCATTTTAGAGGTACAGTACAGTTTCTTAAACAACACTTTTACCTCCTGTACTGTCCAGTACTAACCTCACACGTCCATATTTCCATCCAATTCTGGGTCTCATTTTCTTTATGCTGGTCTCGGATACAGTGAGATTGTGATTTTGCAGCACAGTGTATTTGACCCTTAATGCACTCTTCTCATCATTCTCTTCACTTATTTTGTCGACCAGAAGAACTGTCTTCCTACAAAGTACAGAAAAACAACAATCCGGTAAGTTACAGTGCAGTAGGCCACAAGCACAGCACATCATTTGCAGTAAAAATAGTATACAATGAGATAGATCTACACAATATATAGTTCTATTAATATGCAGCAATATAAACAATATATATATACTGTAGTTATATAAATATACCGAAATAACTATAAAATTAGAGAGATCTACAAAATATATAGTTCTATTAATATGCAGCAATATAAACAATATATAACCTGTAGTTATATAAATATACCGAAATAACTATAAAAATAGAGCGATCCACACAATATATTGCTCTATTAATATGCAACAATATAAACAATATATATACAGTAGTTATATAAACATACCAAAATAACTATAAAATTAGAGAGATCTACACAATATATTGCTCTATTAATATGCAACAATATAAACAATATATATACTGTAGTTATATAAACATACCGAAATAACTATAAAATTAGAGAGATCTACACAATATATTGTTCTATTAATATGCAGCAATATAAACAATATATTTACTGTAGTTATACAAATATACCGAAATAACTATGAAGTTAGAGAGATCTACACAATATATTGTTCTACTAATATGCAGCAATATAAACAATATATATACTGTAGTTATATAAATATACCGAAATAACTATAAAATTAGAGAGATCTACACAATATATTGTTCTATTAATATGCAGCAATATAAACAATATATATACTGTAGTTATATAAATATACCGAAATAACTATAAAATTAGAGAGATCTACACAATATATTATTCTATTAATATGCAGCAATATAAACAATATATATAGTGTAGTTATATAAATATACCAAAATAACTATAAAATTAGAGAGATCTACACAATATATTGCTCTATTAATATGCAACAATATAAACAATATATATACTGTAGTTATATAAACATACCGAAATAACTATAAAATTAGAGAGATCTACACAATATATTGTTCTATTAATATGCAGCAATATAAACAATATATATACTGTAGTTATACAAATATACCGAAATAACTATGAAGTTAGAGAGATCTACACAATATATTGTTCTACTAATATGCAGCAATATAAACAATATATATACTGTAGTTATATAAATATACCGAAATAACTATAAAATTAGAGAGATCTACACAATATATTGTTCTATTAATATGCAGCAATATAAACAATATATATACTGTAGTTATATAAATATACCGAAATAACTATAAAATTAGAGAGATCTACACAATATATTGTTCAATTAATATGCAGCAATATAAACAATATATTTACTGTAGTTATATAAATATACCGAAATAACTATAAAATTAGAGAGATCTACACAATATATTGTTCTATTAATATGCAGCAATATAAACAATATATATACTGTAGTTATATAAATATACCGAAATAACTATAAAATTAGAGAGATCTACACAATATATTGTTCTATTAATATGCAGCAATATAAACAACATATATACTGTAGTTATATAAATATACCGAAATAACTATAAAAATATAGAGATCTACACAATATATTGTTCTATTAATATGCAGCAATATAAACAATATATATATATACTGTAGTTATATAAATATACCAAAATAACTATAAAATTAGAGAGATCTACACAATATATTGTTCTATTAATATGCAGCAATATAAACAATATATATATATACTGTAGTTATATAAATATACCGAAATAACTATAAAATTAGAGAGATCTACACAATATATTGTTCTATTAATATGCAGCAATATAAACAATATATATACTGTAGTTATACAAATATACCGAAATAACTATGAAGTTAGAGAGATCTACACAATATATTGTTCTACTAATATGCAGCAATATAAACAATATATATACTGTAGTTATATAAATATACCGAAATAACTATAAAATTAGAGAGATCTACACAATATATTGTTCTATTAATATGCAGCAATATAAACAATATATATACTGTAGTTATATAAATATACCGAAATAACTATAAAATTAGAGAGATCTACACAATATATTGTTCTATTAATATGCAGCAATATAAACAATATATATACTGTAGTTATATAAATATACCGAAATAACTATAAAATTAGAGAGATCTACACAATATATTGTTCTATTAATATGCAGCAATATAAACAACATATATACTGTAGTTATATAAATATACCGAAATAACTATAAAATTATAGAGATCTACACAATATATTGTTCTATTAATATGCAGCAATATAAACAATATATATATATACTGTAGTTATATAAATATACCAAAATAACTATAAAATTAGAGAGATCTACACAATATATTGTTCTATTAATATGCAGCAATATAAACAATATATATATATACTGTAGTTATATAAATATACCGAAATAACTATAAAATTAGAGAGATCTACACAATATATTGTTCTATTAATATGCAGCAATATAAACAACATATAGGGGCCTATGCAGAGAGCAGCGAATTTTAAAATTGGCGAATTTATTAAAAAGTAGCTTTTTTGGAGAGTTTTAATCTCCATATGCAGAAAAGTGCGAATTCTGCTATGTTTAACATGGATGCGTGTGGCGAGTTTAAATTGGCGAGATGCGCGCTTCAGAAATGTGTTAAAACAAATTTGCGCCTTTTTTTTTCCCTTTGCAATGGCCGCGAGCGGCAGTTTTTTTTGGCGAGGCAAAACGGAGACAATCGCGCCATTTTATTGGCGCGAACAGCCGCTAGATGCCGTTCGCGCCTCTCTGCATACGGATATTTTTAAAACTGGCGAGATTGAGGTTCTCGCCAGCCTCGAGGCGAGTTTTACAAATAGAAAAGAAAAATTGGCGCGTTTTTCGGAACTCGCCATTTTCTGCTGCTTTTTGCGCGATTTTCTCCAAAAAATGGCGAATTTCGAAATAGCGCTGCTCTCTGCATAGGCCCCATATACTGTAGTTATATAAATATACCGAAATAACTATAAAATTAGAGAGATCTACACAATATATTGTTCTATTAATATGCAGCAATATAAACAATATATATATACTGTAGTTATATAAATATACCAAAATAACTATAAAATTAGAGAGATCTACACAATATATTGTTCTATTAATATGCAGCAATATAAACAATATATATACTGTAGTTATATAAATATACCAAATAACTATAAAATTAGAGAGATCTACACAATATATAGTTCTATTAATATGCAGCAATATAAATAATAATAGATATACTGTATTATATAGTTATATAAATAGACTTACGCGTTAGTTACCGTTGGTGTCCTCATGCGTTGTTTGGTTTTTCCGTGTGCATGATAGCACCCGTGGTTGATGGCACAACGAGGCAAGAAGCAGCTAACCAGCGTTGGATATATGCAATTTGGTGTCCGCTCGTGTACATCTCCTTAATTCGTATGCGGAGATCTTTTGAAATCTTTTTAACAGGCATTGCTGCGAGTAGAAAGAAATACAAACACAAGAATGTATATTCGATGTTTAGTCCACAAAATGGATGGTGTATTTATACGTTAATGACTCACATCAGAGTACGCCCACTTTCAACACCTGTACCTCGTCGCCATGCATAAAAGGTTACACACTTTTCATAGCCCACCACTCGATGATCTTTATCTGAACGTGCCCTTGTCCAGATACTGCATTGTGCCATCTGCTTCCATGGATCAACCCCGAATCTACGGACGCAAGAAGCCACTCGCCTCTGCCGTGCCTGTCACGCACAAAAAGTTAAAGGCGGCAGCCGTTTCCAAGCCAAGGCCAAAGCGACAGGCTAAGGCTAATAAAGAAAACCTTTTGCTGACCCCAAAGGCTAAGGGTTTTAATACACGTAAGCCTTATTATGTCAAGAAGGAATACGGTGATGTACACTCAACGCAAAACAAATGGCAGCCAACCCATTGAACCTGCAGACCACTTCCTCCAATACGCTTCGACGACTCTGCCGCCGCTCTCCCGGAAATCTACAGCCATACTTCTCCACTACTCGTCCACGACGCTGCTGCCCGGAAACCCACAGGCCATCTTCGCCACTGCTCTTCGACGATGCTGCCGCTGGTGCCCCTGAAATCCACGGGTCGCTTTCTCCATCCCTCTTCGACGACGCTGCCGCTTCTCTCCATGGAACCCCAATCTCATCCTCCGTAGCACCCATCACCCAGATGTCCACAGCACGCCATGCACAAGAACCAGCTCGTTAGACCGCATGCTGAATGGGTTAAGTGTGGATATCCCCAGGGAACTCTATTTTGCTGGCAAAGATAGATCTTTTTTCTGGAGACCATGCTAAATATGGATCAACGGATGCAGAAGATAGAGACTGACATAGCGGGGATACATCATTTGCTCGGTGTACATGCCCCTGTATCCCCGACGCCAGAGCAGGAGGGTGGCATGGATGTGATGAATGGGACCTTCGACCACCTTCCATCAGCAAGCGCACCCCCTCCACCAGAAGATTTTGTGTACAAAAATGCTGTTGAGGAGGAGGAGGATAACATGACAACCCCTTCAAGACCATGCCAGGAGACAACACGGCAACGAAGACAGTAGGAAAGCTTCCTCCCAGACAACCTACCCTCACCCACCGCCACAAGCACACCCGCTCACAGAAGCACACCCGCTCACAGAACCCAACCGACATACGATTGCATCGATGGTGCCCGACATCATCCTGCGCGAGCTGCCACCGGCACTCAGGGAGAAGTATAGGGTGATGAGTGCTGGTTTACCCAACAAGTATGCCATGTTAATTTTTAAGCACCACGTGTCCTACTTGGTGTACTGCGGATGGGCCTACAAAGTGAACTATGATGGAAATCACGAAAAAAGGGCACTTCCTGAAAATTTAAGAAAGACTATTGTGGAGGAATTGCGGCGCTATTTTTCAATTACAGATCCTTTAATGAAAAGAGTTCGTGACGCCATTAATGGAATTTTGCACCATCGGCCCTTGCAGGCATCGGCCCTGGAAGGACAATCTGGTGGGTATCGCATGTGCGTGACTGTTCAACTGTTGTTTATTTTTTGTAAATGTTTTTGTAAATGTTTTGTCTTTCTGTACTTTAATAAAGGAGATGTTGCGATTTTTAAATTTCATGAATAAAGATTTTTTTTTTATAACACCATACTGTTGTGCTGTACTGTACATGTTTTGACTTTCTGTACTTTAATAAAGGAGATGTTACGTGTTTTAACTTGTAGTAATAAAGAAATGTTTTTACTTACTGTACACACAGGACCTGCACAATTCCAGTCCGCGAGGGCCGCAAACTGGCACGGTTTTCAAGGTTATCCTGAAAACCGGGCCTGTTTGCGGCCCTCGAGGACTGGAGTTGTGCAGGCCTGACTGACTGTTCTGTACACCATCCTACTGTAAATGTTTTGACTTGCTGTACTTTAATAAAGGAGATGTTGCGTTTTTTAAATTTTATGAATAAAGAATTTTTTTAATAACACCATGTGACTGTAAACCACACTGACTGACTGTAAATGTTTTGAATTTCTGTACATAAATGTTTTCACTAGCAGTAAACCATACACCTGTTTATGTTTTGAATTGCTGTACACTTAAAATGTTTTTACATTGTACAGTATTTGTAAATAAATGTTTTTGCACTTACTACACCAATAAAAGAAAATGTTGATTTGTTTTAAATTGTTCCATTGTCTCCTTTTATACTGTAACAAAATACAGTGTTTCTAGAATGTACAGTATTGTCCAGGCATACTGTACTGTATACTGTAGGCATGCTCAGCACTGTACAGTACATCACAAGAGTACTAAAACAATACATGCTGTACGGGTATAAAATATACATATGTACTGGAATACATGTAGAATAAATGCATACTTTTTATTTTCTCGTGTTCATTATACAGTATATATAAAAAAGAATTGTATACATCAGCATACTGTTTCAGGTATTCTATCCTAATCAATAACAACGGCCACTAAACTGTAGACTCCGGTACGTGGTTTTATAAATCCGATTCAGCAATGTGCAGGCATTGTTACACAAAGCGATATTATCCATCGAAATCCCTCCATTTGTTGTTTTCCAAATGAGATGACAAAGTTTTCTTTTCTGAGGAAAAACAAAAGTAAAAGTTTACTGTAATGGTCAGTCTCCTAAAGAAGTTCCCACAGTCAGTCCCACCAATAATTTTCTCGGGGGGCGTCTCCTGTTCAAATGCGCATGTGCCTACCGTCGATGTGATGACACGCATATGCGTTTCAAGAAGGTTCCAATGCGCATGCACCTATCTTTTCATCAATTGTGCAGTATCTACTGTAGAAGCCGCTCAGCCAATGATATTGCTTACAGGAGAATCGCTTGACTTTTGAATCGCACTGATATTGATATTTTCAAAATAAAAAAAACAATAAAATACGCAACATTACTCACCATAGACTTTCCCAATCAGCTGGCGCCGGGCCACTGCCAGTCCCGTATTCTAGATCATACACGTCGTTGACAGGTGATAGCGGGACTACTACACCTATAGTCAGCTGATGAGGCTGGAAATCGCTTAGGTACATGCAAGCTTGCTCAAAACTGTACGCGAAATCTGGCTCAGGCTACAGGTATCCGTGCGGAGACAGACAGCAAGGGTTGTCACTGATGGTCAGACTGTTATTGGAAGCCGGTGCTGGTGCTGGTGCTGGCGCATTGCTTGCCAGCGACTGTCGTTTTTTAGTTGGTTTTATTACGACCTTTCGCCTTTTGCCGTCTGCATGATCATAGATACGGGGAAAACCCGGTGATACACACCAATACCCTCCAAATAAATAAAACATGGATTGCTACATAACTTTTTCCTTATTGCACGCTTCCACACATGAGGAGCTGGCGAAAATTTGTAAAAGTCATAGTTTTCGATAAAATACTGATCAATTTGAACAACTGTTGCCATCTTATCATCTGTTGCATTAATCGCGGCCCATATTAAATAAGTGTACATTCTGTCGGGTTTTTTGAACATGGACTGCACTTGTACACTCATGGCGGGACGCTCAGGACAATAACCAGACCGGAAACCGTGCTTGTCTTTTTTTAATATGAGAAGCCTAAATTGATACATTATTGTAACTTCTTCCTTCAGTCCCAAGGCCAATTTATAATAGACCACTGTGGTATTAAACGAAACACCTGCAAGTCGACACATTACTGAAGCGCATGCGCATTACAATTCATGAATATCTGCCATCTGGCGGACACGCGAAGAATTGCAACCTATTAAATCCGAACCATTATCAATAAACACATCACCCGCGCATCAACCGTGGCTGTGAATGCAACATGAATGCGGTATGAATGCGGTCAGAATGCGGCATTAACGTGGTGAAGTGCGGTGAAGTGCGTGGCATTCGGAAAAAAATCCCGGAAAAATGCGGTGATGTTGGAGAATAAAAGGGTCCGCGGCTGTATCTTGCAAATTCACAGGCGGCAGGATATTATGGGGATATAGAGCAAAAAAACACACACATAGTGTAATACTGTATATGTAGATATAATCTGTAACTATATAGTATATCCACTCACATTGTTTGTACTGATAGTACGCTTTCAGGTTGTTAAAGTAACCAACTTATGATGTCTTCTGGAATCACAGGATATTCCCAGGCAAAGAAGTATTTAACCATCTATATAAAAAATAATAGTACAGTATACAGACTAAAACCTTTTTTAAAGAAGTTTATAGCAATAATTTTATCTTAACTAATGGTTGCCACCATAAGTCTTGGCTTAACAATATTCCTGCAGGAAAAATGAGACGTATCAAGCGTAACTGCTCAGAAGTAGGGATTTTTAACGAACAAGCGGCCGTTTTGGAAAAAAAGATTCGCAGATAAGAAATACGATAATACTCTTCTAAAAAAGCAAGAAAAAAGTAGACATAATGGATATAAAAAATCTTTCAATAACTAATGAAAAGAAGCAAATCAAAGACAACTTTATTCCATTAATAACCAAATATAACAGTGAGTTTGATAAAATCCAAAAGGTAATACAAAAGCACTATCATATTTTAAAAGGGGATCCCATTCTGGGCGATTTCTTGGAGGAACGTCCGCAGATAGTGTTCAGTCGTGCAAAGAATCTAAAAGACTCGTTAGCACCCAGTGCCCTAAAAGAAATAAGAAAAAAAGATAATGAAGGGGATAAATGGCTACCATCTCTACCAAAAGGCTTTCATAAGTGTACTACATGTAAAGCGTGTAAAAATGGTCAGACTAAAACTGACACTTTCAGTTCTAAGCATAGAGGAAAATGCTTCAAAATTAAATCATTTTAAATTGTAGACGGACACATGTTATATATACAGTATGCTGACATGTCCATGTGGATTACAATACATAGGAAGAACTACACGTCCCCTTCGGACAAGGATCCTTGAACATTTAAGAAACATCAATTTAGGGATGGAAAATCATAGTGTTCCCCTACATTTTAAAAAAAACATCACAATTCTAACTCTGATGGCTTAAAATACATGGGAATAGAACAAGTACCAACACATTGGAGAGGTGGGAATAGGGTACAATAGTTATCACAACGAGAATCATTTTGGTTTTTGAGTTAAAAACATAACAACAAAAGGGACTGAATGCTGACTTTGATTATAATGCTTTTTTAATATAGATGAGGTTTGTTGACTTAGGTTATATTTAGATATGTTTATTTATCTTTTAACATATCTGTATATATACTGTTCACTTTTGAATTTATGTATTTTTATTATAGATTGCTTTTTGCTGCTGTGGTTGATATATTTATGTCTATCTCCTAGTGCATCTAATCAGATATTGTCAAATTTTGGGTTAACTATTGCAGTATATGACTATCCCCTCAGATGGCCATTATGTCATTATTAACAATATCCGATTTTAAGATATTCCATTGTATTATACACAAATGGGTAGCGCTGCCCCTGTGTATATACTTACTTCCTTATTTACTATGCGTGGAACGCGTGAGAAGCGCTGACACGCAGTGCCTATTGATCGTAGAGCGATGACAACAGCGCTTCCGTTGAAATGCATACACCGGGTCCTGGCACGCAACGCGTAGCCAATGGGAGAAGAGAATGAAAAAAGGCGCGAAATTCGAACGTATTTAAGGAAAAGGATTGCAGGACATTTAGAAATTCCCCTGAAGAAGTCCATTCGGACGAAACGCGTTGAGGCATTTTGGAGCCAGTTGCTGAACTATATAGACCCTTAGGTGCTATCTGAAGCTCTGTACCACCTCATTGCGGTATCCCCTAGTGTATGGCCATCACTGGGTTTTACTGAGAGTGGGGACGCATGTGTTTTGGACTGCCTTAGGCTGCTTATATATAAAGCTTTGTAAGTGCTTACTTTTATTCATTTATAAAGTTTTTTCTACCTTTTCCTGCATCCTTTTCCTTATTTGCCTGGGAATATCCTGTGATTCCAGAAAACATCATAAGTTGGTTACTTTAACATACCTTTTCCTGCATCCTTTTACTTATTTGCCTGGGAATATCCTGTGATTCCAGAAAACATCATAAGTTGGTTACTTTAACAACCTAAAAGCGTACTATCAGTACACACAATGTGAGTGGATATACTATATAGTTACAGATTATATCTACATATACAGTATTACACTATGTGTGTGTTTTTTTGCTCTGTATCCCTATAATATCCTGCCGCCTGTGAGTTTGCAAGATATCAGGAGTATCCTGCCGTCAGAGACCATATATACCATAAGAAGCATCCTGACATCAGACGTTCATCAACAACAGTTTGGTTAAACTGATTGACCGCGATGCCTGTTTTTCCTAACCAAATGTGAGTGCATTACCACCTTTATATATACCGATTACGCACAGAATTACACTATTGTGTCTTCTCTCCCCCCCCTCCCCCATTTTTTCCTTTATTTCATATTATTTGGATCACTGGATGTGAGCGCGCATTGGATCCTTTTACTTATAGGGGTCACATCAAGACTTGCAGTAGATGTCAGTCAGAGCGTTGGGATACTTGGTACACTCAGAAAATAGAGACAAAAGCCCAGATTGGTGCAAACAGCATATACGTATATTAGGCAGAATAGTGATTGAATGATTATAACTACACTCACATGGCCGAATGTGAGTGAGGTACACTCAGAGAAGTCTGCTCCATATCCACAGTAGTTACTGTAGCAGTGTAGCATCCAATGTCACTCGTCCAGAATTTAGTTATACAGTAGGTAAAAAAACGCAATATTTATTCACAAAAGACTAAAAAAGAAAACAAATTCAAAAGGGTGCCACAGTTGGCACTTACACACAGTGGATGCACTCGCTGGGTCACGGCAGCGTCCCTTCGCGTCCTGTCCGGTATCTTTACCTCCCTCCATGTCCGGATGGTCAGGTCACTGATGGTTGCCTGGGTCTGCTACGGTGGCCGGCTGTGTCCAAAAGACCTCCGTAGAACACCGCGTTTCGCCGTCAGGCTTCTTCAAATTCTGATTGAGGTGTAGCTTCCGGGTTCTTTTACACAATGCTATTTACGTGACCGTGCTTCTGATTGGTCACAGCGGCGGTGAATTAAGATGCATTTCCACAATGGCTAGCAGTTAATGTAAAGTAGGGTGTATTCCCTATGTACTATATTATGTATATACACAAAATGAATACAATCATACTACATCCTTAGCTTATAAAGGAACTTAAAAATAAAATAAAACTGGCAGGCAAAATCTCACAAAAATCTCACAAGTGACTCATATCTGTTACTTATATAATATATATTTCTCCAATGTAAATATGCGCAGACAAATTAGAGATTCTAAAATCGAATATTAGTTCAAAGCATAAATTCTTAGGGCATATAGAATAAACCAATTAATCAAGTGTGAATTTGTCTCATAGTATGAATTAAAATGCATAACCATAATGCCTGTCAGTAGATTTAAGATAAGGTGTACACCCTATATGTTACATTACGAATAAGTGGGTAAATATAATCACACTACGTACTTAGCTTTTAAAAGAACTTATAGAGAATATCAAAGGTAACTCATATCTATTGCTTGTTCAATCTATAATTCTCCAATTTGAATATGGAGGGTAATATGTAAACAAATTAGATATTCTAAAATCAAACAGTAGTTCAAAACATGAATTTTTTTGTGCATACAGAATGAACCAGTTAATCTAGACTTAATTAATCACATCGTATAAACATGAGGGTACAATATTTATATACGAGTTTATTAAAATAACACGCCTAATATGTTGGCACACTATAATAGACTTAGCATATGTATACATAAATAAGGACTAAAATGATACTAATATGAATATTTTAAAATATATTTAAAATTTAAATGTATGCAAATCGGTTCGAGTAAAAAATAAAAAAATTGCTTAGAAGGCGATGGTGGAATCTAAAAAGAAACAGAAACTAAGAGATAAAAAAAAAGGAATTTCAAAATAAAATGTCATAATCATATAAAGGCTCCTAGATCTATATCAATATTTAAACCTTGTGGCATTAAAGTCTTCAGCTTGTTTATCCACTTTGTTTCTTT
This sequence comes from Ascaphus truei, assembly GCF_040206685.1. Lineage (NCBI taxonomy): Eukaryota > Metazoa > Chordata > Amphibia > Anura > Ascaphidae > Ascaphus > Ascaphus truei. The sequence continues at coordinate 258,095,655 of NC_134484.1, forward strand.
CTGGGCTAAACTTTGAAGATGATCCCCTCCGTGCCAGTTGGTAGGAACGTGTTCAATTCCTCTATAAATTAATCCTTTTGTGTCACTGTTATGTTTTAATAAAAAATATTTTGAGACACAGTGCGTTACTAGTCCCTTCTTTATATTGTCCACATGCTCCATTACCCGTACCCTGAGTGGTCTACTCGTACATCCAACGAATATTGCAGCCCACACGGGCACTAGAGCATGAAGACTACAAATGTAGTTCTACAATTGATAAAATTAATTGTTTTCAGATTTTCCCCAGTGGATGTTGATTTAAAATTCAATTTCTCAGGATCACCATATTTACAAACCTTACAGCTAGAACATTTAAAAAATCCAGGGGTAAGTGATAGCCAATTAGCTGGCTTTGATTGGTCGCTTGCTTTAAATGTACTTGGTGCTTGTTTTGTTTTTATACTTATGCCTTCTTAAAAATTATTCTTGGCTTCTCTGGTAAGAATTCTTTTAGAATGGGGTCCTGCTTTAAAAGGTGCCAGTGTCTTTTCATCACTGCAGTGATTCTTTTATGATCCCTATTATATTGGGTAACAAAAGGGACTTCACACTCCCCATGTCTTTTCCTTTTCTTTGGGTGCAAGAGTTCTGATCTCTTTATTTGCCCTGTTTTGGTAATTACTTGATCCAAGTCGTTCTCATCATAGTTACGATCTAAAAAACGATTCTTAAGAATTACAGCTTGTTCTTTAAAAGTAGATTCATCTGTACAATTGCGTCTTAATCTTCTAAACTGGCCTGGGGGAATATTGTCAGCCATTTAGGATGGTGACAGCTATTCCTCGTTAAATAATTGTTGCTGTCTACTTTTTAAAAAAATGTTTTGGTTTTAAGATCATTATTTTCAATATAGATGGTCAAATCTAAAAAATCAATCGAATCAGTACTACTTTGAGATGTAAAAACTAGATTTAAATTATTATCATTGATGTAATTTAAAAACTTATTAAGATCAGTTGTATTTCCTTCCCAAATAAAAATACATCATCTATATTGCGCGCCAGAGGACTAGGTCTGTGCCAAACGGGTGGTGGGTCCATATCCTATCGTTCATCCAAACCCCCATATAAATGTTTGTGTAGCTGGGCGCAAACCTTGTCCCCATGGCGGTTCCACATTTCAGTAAAAAATATTGCCCATTAAAATTAAAACATTATGTTTTAAGATAAAGGAGATGCTCTCTAATAAAAAAGTTTTTTCTTCCTCAATTATATCTTTGTCTGTATCTAGTGTTCTTCCTATTGCCTCACGCCCCTGATTGTGATCAATGCTCGTATATAATGAGGCCACATCACATGTAACCATTATATAATTGGCATTCCATTTTATTTTAGACAGAATATCCAGCACCTCCATAGTATCTCTGAGATAGGATTTCATTTCTCTCACATATTGCTGTAGTTAGTAATCAATGTATTCAGATAAATTTGAGGTTAGAGATCCTATCCCAAAGATAATTGGTCTTCCGGGAGGTGCTGTTAAACTTTTATGAATTTTCAGGAGAAAATAGAAGACTGCCATTCTGGGATTCTGGATATTGATAGAACTAAACTCCTTTTCACTCAAAATTCCTGAATTCCTCCCTTTATTCAATAGCTGTAATAATTCCATAATAATATGCGAGAGAAATTAGATCCTATCTCAGAGATACTATGGATGTGCTGGATATTCTGTCTAAAATAGAATGGAAATAGAATGGAAGGCCTATTATATAATGGTTCCATGTGATGTGGCCTCATTATATTTGAGTATTGATCACAATCAGGGGCATGAGGCAATAGGAAGAACACAAGATACAGACGAAGATCTAATAGAGGAACAACAATTTTTTATTAGAGAGCATCTCCTTTATCTTAAAACATAATGTTTTTAATGTTAATATCTTTTACAGAAATGCGGAACCGCCATAGGTACTAGGTTTGCGCCCAGCTATGCAAAAATTTATATGGGGGGTTGGGAGAACGATAAGATATGGACCCACCACCCGTTTGGCACAGACCTAGTCCTCTGGTGGCACTATATAGATGATGTATTTTATATTTTACAAGGAAATACAACTGATCTTAATACATTTTTAAATTACATTAATGATAATAATTTAAATCTACTTTTTACGTCTCAGAGTAGTACTGATTCAATTGATTTTTAGATTTGACCATCTATGTTGAAAATAATGAACTTTAAACCAAAACATTTAAAAAAAAAAGTAGACAGCAACAATTATTTAATGAGGAATAGCTGTCACATCCTAAATGGCTGGACAATATTCCCCCAGGCCAGTTTAGAAGATTAAGACACAATTGTACAGATGAATATACTTTTAAAGAACAAGCTGTAATTCTTAAGCATCGCTTTTTAGATATTGTAACTATGATGAGAATGACTTGGATCAAGTAATTGCCAAAACAGGGCAAATAAAGAGATCAGAACTCTTACACCCAAAGAAAAGGAAAAGATATGGGGAGTGTGAAGTCCCTTTTGTTACCCAATATAATAGGGATCATAAATGAATCACTGCAGTGATGAAAAGACACTGGCACCTTTTAAAGCAGGACCCCATTCCAAAAGAATTCTTACCAAAGAAGCCAAGAATAATTTTTAAGAAGGCAAAAGTATAAAAACAAAACAAGCACCAAGTACATTTAAAGCAAGCGAGCAAGCAAAACAAGCTAATTGGCTATCACTTACCCCTGGATTTTTTAAATGTTCTAGCTGTAAGGTTTGTAAATATGGTGATCCTGAGAAATTGAATTTTAAATCAACATCCACTGGGGAAAATCTGAAAACAATGAATTTTATAAATTGTAGAACTACATTTGTAGTCTACTGTACATGCTCCAGTGCCCGTGCGGGCTGCAATACGTTGGATGTACAGTATGATTAGACCACTCAGGGTATGGGTACTGGAGCATGTGGGCAATATAAAGAAGGGACTAGTAACGCACAATGTCTCAAAACATTTTATAACAGTGACCCAAAAGGATTAATTTATAGAGGAATTGAACACATTCCTACCAATTGGCGTGGAGGGGATCATCTTCAAAGTTTAGCCCAGAAAGAAACAAAGTGGATACATAAGCTGAAGACTTTAATACCACAAGGTTTAAATATTGATATAGACCTAGGGGCCTTTATACGATTATGACATTTTATTTTGAAATTCCTTTTTTTTTTTTTAAATCTCTTGGTTTCTGTTTCTTTTTAGATTCCACCATCACCTTCTAAGCAATTGTTTTTATTTTTTACTCGAACTGATTTACATATATTTAAATTTTAAATATATTTAAAAATATTCATATTACAGATGCTGCAACGAGTATTAGAACTCTGCCTGGGTAGATTCTGGGGCAGTCTCACAGTAAATGCCTCAACGTTGCCTCAAAATTTCTGTGAGATTCTTAATGGCCCATAGGATTAACACAGCAGGGAGTCCCTTCTAACTGAATGGGACTGCAGGGACCCCCTGCTGTGTTAATCTGATGGGCCATTAAGAATTTTACAGAAATGTTGAGGTATTTACTGTGAGACTGCCCCAGAATCTCCCAGGAATCTCTCAGGTAAGTGTTCTAATACTGGTGGCTGCATCAGTAGTATCATTTTAGTTCTTATTTATGTATACATATGCGGAGTCTATTATAGTGTGCTAACATATTAGGCGTGTTATTTTAATTAACTCGGATATAAATATTTTATCTTCATGTATATACGATGTGACTAATTAAGTCTAGATTAACTGATTCATTCTGTATGCACCATTAATTCATGTTTTGAACTACTATTTTATTTTAGAATATCTAATTTGTTTACATATTATCCTCCATATTCAAATTGGAGAAGTATAGATTGAACAAGCAATAGATATGTCACCTTTGATATTCTCTATAATTTCCTTTAAAAGCTAAGGATGTAATGCGATTATATCTACCCACTTATTCGTAATGTAACATATAGGGTGTACACATAGTTACATAGTTGCATAGTTACATAGTAGATGAGGTTAAAAAAAGACATAGGTCCATCAAGTTCAACCTATGCTAAATTTAGACAACAGATACTTTATCCTATATCTATACTTACTTATTGATCCAGAGGAAGGCAAACAAAAAAACCCCATTAAGGGGAAAAATGAATTCCTTCCTGACTCCAAGAATTGACAATCAGTTTAATCCCTGGATCAACATCCTTCCCATGTATACTTATTTGGTATATCCCTGTATACCTTTCCCATCTAAAAAGATGTCCAACCTTTTTTTGAACAAATCTATTGTATCTGCCATCACAGTCTCCATAGGTAATGAATTCCACATTTTAACTACCCTTACTGTAAAGAACCCTTTCCTTTGTTGCTGGTGAAATTTCCTTTCCTCCAACCTTAAGGAATGGCCCCGAGTCCTTAGTGCTGCCCGTGGGATGAATAGTTCGTTTGAAAGCTCCTTCTATTGTCCCCGAATATATTTGTATATAGTTATCATATCCCCTCTTAGACGCCTCTTTTCTAATGTAAATAAATCTAATTTAGTTAGTCTTTCCTCTTAAGTTAGATTTTCCATCCCCTTTATTAATTTGGTGGCTCTTCTCTGCACTCTCTCTAGTTCCATAATGTCTTTTCTTAGGATTGGTGCCCAAAATTGTACTCCATATTCAAGGTGTGGTCTTACTAATGCTTTGTAAAGGGGCATAATTATGTTTACTTCCCTTCCATCCATTGCCCGTTTGATGCAAGATAAGATCTTGTTTGCCTTTGCAGCTACGGCATGACTTTGGGCACTATTGCTAAGCCTGCAGTCTACAAGCACTCCTAAATCCTTCTCCATCAAGGATTCCCCCAATATATCTCCATTTAATTTGTAAGTCGCCTTTTTATTCTTGCATCCCAAATCCATAACCTTACATTTATCTGTATTAAACCTCATTTGCCATTTACCTGCCCAGGTTTCCAGTCTCTCCAAGTCCTTCTGAAGAGATATTACATCCTGCTCTGATTCTATTACCTTACACAATTTAGTATCATCAGCAAAGATGGAGACTTTGCTCTCGATCCCAACCTCAAGGTCATTAATAAACAGGTAAAAAGCAGGGGTCCCAGTACCGATCCCTGAGGTACTCCACTCACGACTTTAGCCCAACCTGAAAAAGTTCCATTTATGACAACCCTCTGTTGTCTGTCCTTTAACCAGTTTTCAATCCAGGTGCATATATTATTACTGAGTCCAATTTTCTTTATTTTGAACACCAACCTCTTGTGTGAAACCGTATCAAAAGCCTTTGCAAAATCTAAGTAGACCACATCAACTGCATTACCCTGGTCAAAATTCTTACATACCTCCTCAAAGAAACAAATAAGGTTAGTTTGGCAAGATCTATCCTTCATAAATCCATGATGACTATTATAATTAATTTTGTTTTCCATTAGGTATTCCTGAATGTTATCCCGTATTAAACCTTCAAGTAGTTTCCCTACTATTGAAGTCAGGCTTACAGGTCTGTAATTTCCCGTTTGTGATCTAGCTCCCTTTTTAAATATAGGCACCACATCTGCTTTACGCCAATCTTGTGGTACTGAGCCTGTGGAAATGGAGTCCTTGAATATTAAATATAATGGTTTGGCTATTACTGAGCTTAACTCCTTGAGAACTCTACACCTTATCTTAACTCTACTGACAGGCATTATGGTTATGCATTTTTGTGACGGTAACTTTGTGACAGGCTATAATAATACACCAAAAATAACTGGGTTGAACACAACGAGGCTTAGATATAAATAAAATGTAGTTTATTCCTTGAAAAAGGTGAACACAGCAATATAGTACAATTTTACAGACAAGAATGTAACACTTACTTTGGGGTTGGGAAATGAAGAAGTATCAAATAGCAATTCTCCAGCGATCAGGTAACAATCAAGATGTAATAGAAGACAAGTACTGTAGGGTTGACAACAGTTTATATATCTTTGTAACCCTATTCTTAACATTGAGTACAGGCTATTGGGGATCAATTATCTGTACCCAATCTCTAACGTGGGAACACAGTTTAACCCATGCCCCCTAGCTAGTTGGCCATGCGTCCTGAGGCCCTGAGGGCCTCATTTCTGTAGTCCCACATCTAAATCAGGGGCGCCGACCAGTCTACCAAATGGAATATCTGGCAGGATTTGCTTTGTTTGTAAGTGTGAGTTATGACACTCACAAACCACTCCAGCTTCACGCCTTTCCGCCCTCCTGTAAACAGTTGGAGTGGTTGAGTCTTTAATCAGGGGCCAGTTTCCTAGACATTTGGTCTTTCCCCTGGCCATTTGCATTCCTTAGTAGGCAGGAATCTTCGCGGGCATTTGCCCCCGCTTTGAGATATAGTATGGTCCTGAATATACACACATTTTAAAAGAACCAGTTCCGTTAGGTCCAGTGGGTCCAAACTTTCCAGACCTTAATGCTGGAAGTGGTACACTACAGGGTCCACGTTTCAGCCCACTGCGACCTTCGGAACCGGAGATACTGCACCGACACACTTTATTCGAGCAAATACCCAGTATGTACCTGGCAGATACCTGGAATGCGCCGCTCCTCACCTCTGACAAGCCCCGTTGCGTTTGCCTTCCCAGCCTGGGTTCATGCCTTGCTGACGGGCGGCTGATCTGTTAAATGATAATGATTAGGATTTAATAGGCTGCAATGCTTCGCGTGTCTACCAGATGGCATAAATTCATGAATTGTAATGCAGTATATATATATATATACTGTGCAGTATTGCAGCCAGCGGGAATAAAATGCTTCAATCCCTGCTTGGAAAATACCTCAATGCACTCGGGCAGAAAACAGTCACAAACCTCAATACACCCGGGTATACCCGAATTCGTGGGACTAGCCGAGCTCGAATAAAGTGTGTCGCCAGTGTATACAAATATCACATAAACCGTTTCATATTTTATTATAGAAATCTCCGCTAAAAAGAAATCTCAGTTTTTCACTAAATCCCCATTGAAAACAACGGGCTCCGCCGCCATAGGCTTTCAACTGGGAATCTCCGCCATTGGCAGCTATGGGAGTCTGCCTCCATAGACTTACAATGGGGAATCCGCCGCCGTTGGAGTCTATGGGGCTTCTCCGCCTTAGCCGGTCAATGGGGGGGCGGCCGCCATTAAAGCCTATGGGAAAAACTCACAAATCTTTATGGTGGTCCATACTCTGTCGGGTTGGTCAGAGAGGGTCGGGAATGGTTCTGTGGTCATGCCGGAACAGTGACCACAGGCACCCCAAACCACGGCCCTCTGGACTTATGATTTGCAGGGTTTCGGACTTAGCCGTTTTCTCGTGCTGCTTCTGCCGCCGCCATTGAAACCTATGGCACGACCCCGCTCCGTCAGCACGACCCTTTCTGGGGGTCCTGGACTCTTGGACCCGGTGGTGGTCAGGTGAGGGGAGGCCTAGGAGCTAGGGAAAAATAATTTTATTTTTGGTGCCCTAGAACCTAAGATTCCCACGTCACTTGTCATTGAACTTGACTAATCAGTGATGAAAGCTCTTTTTCAGAAAAAGTATCCGCTTTGCAGTTTTGCGGTTTGGACGGCTGCCAACTCGTTCCTGGAAAGCGCCGTCGAGGAATCTCCATAGAAGTCAATGAGCCCATTGACTTACAATAGGAAACCGTCGCTCCTCCTCTCGGACGCCACCTGCTGGTCTTCGAGGGAAACAGGTCCAAAACAGCTAGATCCGCCATTGAAACGCATGGAGCTCTAATGGCGGCCTATGGGACTCTGCAAAATGGTGCCAGAAAAGGCGGAAAATTACACAAAGGGCTATAATCACTAATTAACTATTAACCCTTGCCCTCCCAGATGGATCCCAGTGTTTGTGTTGTGCAGACACTGACATGAGGATATTACATTGGAACAGGGGAACACACATTTACATGTAATGGCAAGGTTAAAACCACATTCCTGAACCGCAGTCCAGTTAACCCCTTTTCTCCCTGGTAAGGTCAGGGGGTGGCCATATGGGGTGCAACCCCTTTAATTCCGGGCCACCCCTCTCTCCCTCTACACCTCCCCTTCCTAATGGGTGACCTGTGGCCCACTGGCCCTAACGGGTAGTGGGACACTGCTGGCACCATTAATGAATTCAGTCTCAGAGGGATAGTCCTGACATGAAAGTCCATCAGCATTGCTGTTTTCACTGCCCTTTTTATGCTGAATGGTGAACTCAAATTCTTGCAGGGCCAAGCTCCACCTTAGCAATTTGGCATTCTCCCCTGAGGCCCTTTGCAGCCAACTCAGGGTGTTGTGGTCTATGTGGACCGTGAAAGCCCTTCCATACACATAGGACTGGAGCTTTTTGAGTGCCCACACAATGGCCAAGCACTCCTTCTCAATGGTGGCATATGCCACCTTCCTGGGGAGTAGTTTGCGACTGAGATACACCACAGGGTGCTCTCGTCTGTCTTCCCCCACCTGGCTCAGCACAGCTCCAATACCAAAGTCTGAGGCATCAGTCTGAATGAGAAAATGCTTGGTATAGTCTGGGGCCAGTATGGGGGCCCCAGCCAGCGCAATTTTCAGGGCCTGGAATGCAGTCTCACAGGCAGGAGTCCAGGTAATAAGCAGTAATAAGTTTCTTTCTGGTCAAATAGGTCAGGGGTTTGGCCACGGCGCTGTACTGTGGGACAAATTTCCTATAGTACCTTGCGGTGCCCAAAAATGCCATGACCTGTTTCTTAGTTTTAGGGACAGGCCACTGATCTATGGCTTCTACCTTGGCTGGCTCTGGTTTTAGGTGCCCTCCACCCACCCTGTGCCCTACGTACAGGACCTCTGCCATCCCTACCATACACTTTGTGGGTTTCAAGGTCAGCCCAGCTTCCCTAATCCTATCCAGCACTGCAGCTACTTGTTCTAAGTGGAATTCCCAGGAATGACTAAAGACAGCAATGTCATCTAAGCAAGCCCTGGCATAGCTCTGCATCCCTTCCAGTAACCTATTGACCAGGCGTTGGAAGGTAGCCGGGGCATTCTTCATCCCAAATGGCATCACTAAAAACTCATAAAGGCCACTTGGAGTGATGAATGCTGACTTCTCCTTAGCCTCCAGCGTCAGTGGGATTTGCCAATAGCCTTTGCTCAAATCCATGGTGGTCAGATACTTTGCCCCCGCGAGTTCATCTAGTAACTCATCCATGCGGGGCATGGGATAGGCATCTGACACCGTCCCAGTGTTGAGCAAGCGGTAGTCAACACAAAACCGGGTGGTCTTGTCCTTCTTAGGGACTAGAACTACCGGGCTTGCCCAAGGACTCTGGGATGGAGTAATTACCCCTAGGGTCAGCATCTCCTCTATCTCCCTCTCCAGACTGGTCTTGACCTCTGCTGACACTCTATAAGTGTGCTTATGCAGAGTCTGCAGGTCCCCTGTGTGCACTGGGTGTTTTGTGAGATGGGTGGTCCCTGGCATGTCAGTGAAGAGGGCCCTATACTTAGCTAGCAGGTCCCTGGCTTCTTCCTTCTTCCTAGCACTTAACAGTGCCCTTATCTCCACTTGTTCCACAGTGTTTCCCTGCCTAGCCTCCCCTAGGAAATCAGGCAGAGAATTGCTCGCCGGATCCTCCAGCAGTGGGCTACAAATGGCCATTACTGCTCCCATACACGGTGCTCTGTATTTCTTCAGCATATTAACGTGAGATGTCTTATGCCTCTCAGGCATTCACCTTTCGGATAACCGGGTACGGTCCCGACCAGGTAGCCATCAGCTTGTTCTCCCGAGTGTGTTTGAGAGCAAGCACCTGCTGTCCTGGGATGAATTCTCTGCTACGGGCATTCCGGTTATACCATTGCTTTTGCTTGGTCTGAGTAGCCCTGAGGTGGTCCTGGGCCACCCCCATGAGCATCTCCAACCAGTCTCGGAGATCTACTACATACTGGATCACTGAAGCATCAGTAGCAGTAGTCTCCCCTTCCCATCCCTCCCGGAATAGGTCCAGAGGTCCACGCACCCTGCGGCCATATAGTAGCTCGAAGGTGGAGAAGCCTGTAGATTCCTGCGGTACCCCTCGTTAGGCAAACAGCAAGTGCTGTAAATGAATCTCCCAGTCTTTCCCCTCCGCCTCTATAAAGGTCCGAAACATCTGCTTCAGGGTACCGTTAAACCTCTCACATAATCCGTTTGTCTGGGGATGGTAAGGGGTACTGCGCCGGTGCTGTACACCGCATGCATCCCAGAGAGAATGTAACAGTTCACTCATGAACTGCGACCCCTGATCGGTTAGGATCCACTAGGGAAACCTACCCTAGAAAAAATGTTCAGCAAGGCTGCTGCCACTGTCTTGGCATCTATGGTGCCAAGCGCTACCGCCTCAGGGTACCGGGTGGCAAAATCCACCACCGTGAGGATGTAGCGACTCCCTGACCTGCTAGGAATCATAAGGGTATGAATACCAGGTAACCAAAGGGTTAACTAACCAGGCGCTTCTTAGAGTCAAAAGACAGCTGCATCCTGAGAAGAATAAACTGAAAAAAGCTGGCTACACTCCAAGAACAAACCGATAGATCACAGTCTTTCAAAATAAGCAAATAGCTATCCACAGAGCACCAGTAAATTGCATGAGTAGACTCACGGTTGTAGGAGTGATGATAAGCCAGCAGTGAAGATAATGACGACGCCGGTGATTCGCAGACCATCAGCCGGCTTCTCTCTGCTTATGTCAGGTGAATCCCCCGTAGTCCTGGAACACAGGTAAGGCAGCTGTCCGGTGTGCAGCCAGTAGAGTTGAGCAGCAAAAAGACACTCCCCCCGTAGGAGGCAGGAACGGCGCGCAGCCGAATGAAAACCTGCAGCAGGTCGTGGTGGTGTAGAAAAACGTTTATTTACACATCAGGATAAAAGAGTCTGGCGGATCCTCTGACGCGTTTCAGCCCGGGGGCCTTTGTCAAAGAGTGATCCGCCAGTGCACACGCAGCCCTAATATGAGATGTCAGCACTCAAAACACCTGTGACCGGTGGATGATCAACAGGTGATTGAATGGACAAATCATTCAGGGAATACAAATTACCTGTGTAATTTTTTTACCTGTGTAATTTGAATTCCCTGAATGATTTGTCCATTCAATCACCTGTTGATCATCCATCGGTCACAGGTATTTTGAGTGCTGACATCTCATATTAGGGCTGCATGTGCACTGGCGTATCACTCTTTGACAAAGGCCCTCGGGCTGAAACGCATCAGAGGATCCGCCAGACTCTTTTATCCTGATGTGTAAATAAACGTTTTTCTACACCACCACGACCTGCTGCGGGTTTTCATTCGGCTGCGCGCCGTTCCTGCCTCCTACGGGGGGAGTGTCTTTTAGGAATCATAAGGGGTCCTACAAGGTCCATCGCTACTTTCTGGAAGGGTTCCCCTACTACCGGTAGGAGTTTCAGGGGTGCCTTCACATGGTCGCCCGCCTTACCTACTCGCTGGCAGGCATCACAAGAGCGGCAGAAAGTGCCCACATCTCGAGATGCCCCCGGCCAGTAGTAACGCTGTAATAACCGGGCTCGCGTTCTGTTGACCCCCTGATGTCCCGCTAACGGAATAGAGTGAGCTACCCGTAACAGTTGCTGTCGGTACCCCTGGGGCACTACTAGCTGTCGCTTACCGGTCAATCCCTCCTCTATCCCGGGGTTCCCTTCTCTGTACAGGAGTCCCTTATGCCATAGGCAGCGCTCAGTGCCCTCCCCTGCCTGAGACTCAGACACCCGAAGTTTCACGCCGGCCAGGGTAGGGTCTGCCTTCACTGCCTCCCTAAACTGGGCTCCTAATTCTGGCCACCCCCCAGTCATGTCATTGTCTGGAGAATGGAGAAGGGTGAGGGGGAACAGTAAGTCAATCTGTGGTTGCAACTGATCCTGGCTTACCTCCCCGGACTCCTCAGTGCCCTCCGCTATCGTTGGTCCCAAAGGCAGGGGGACTGGCGCCGTCGCCATTGCCGCTGTCTGGCTCCGGGTGACCGCCGCCACCGCAGCGGTTCTGGGCACCCGTCGTAGGTGCAGGTCATCGGTCCCAGATCGTTGCCAAGAAGGACCTCAGCATCCAAACTGGGTAAAACCCCCACCTCCCGCACACCCTGTCCCTCCCCCAAATCCAAAAAGATCCTGACAATTTGCAGGAAACGTGGTTCTCCATCGGCCACAGTGATCTGCATCCCAGGTCCTGTGAGCAATTCTTCTGGCCGGACCATATCAGGTCGGACCAGGATCACTGCAGCCCCAGAATCCAGCAAGCCGACTGCTTGCCGGCCACCGACTGTGACTGGGGTGAGATGTCTGCTCCGGCCGTCCGTCTGCTGCAGGGTTGCGCTGATCTGTCCTCCACTCCTGGCTGTAGGCACCGATGAAACTGGGACAGGCGTTGCATGGGACGTCTCGCTGGGAGTTGTTTCCATGACTGGTCCGGTGTCCTTGGTGGAAGCCACCCGCACGTTGGCTACCGGCTTCGCAGCTGGGGTGTGTTGCCCCTGAGGGGGTCCGCTGGGGCGCTGGAGTTCTGGGCAATCTGGTCTAAGGTGACCAGTGCGGTTACAATTGTAGCACCGGCGCTCGTGCTGGAGCTCTCCCGCCTTCGGTGGACTGCCGCTCGCGGGCGGTTTCTGAGTCCATTGGGGAGTACTGGCAGTCTTTTTGGCTGGGACTGCCGCCGCCGCCTTGGCTGTTGCATGGCGGGCATTAGCGCTCGGCTGGCCACATAATCATCTGCGAGCCTGGCTGCCTCCTGGTAAGTCTTGGGCTTTTTGTCATACACCCAAGCCCTCACCGCCGGCGGGCACTGCTGCATGAGATGCTCCTGGAAGATGAGATCTAGCAGGCGATGGTAAGTCTGTGCCCCATAGCCCTCCACCCATTTTATACCGTGCAAAGTCATGCGGGTCACATAGGTCACATAGGTCTCTTGGGACTGTCTCTCCTCCAGCCGGAATTTACCCCGGTAAGCTTCAGGGGTAAAACCGTATTGGAATTACAATAGCTCTTTCAGGTGATCATAGTCATCCGCATACTCCTCTGGAAGTGCCATCATTGTCTGCTTTGCCAAGCCGGACAGCAAGGGGTCCAAGCGTGCGACCCGGTGCTGGAGCAGTACTTTGTACCGCCGGCACTGTGTTTCAAAGTTCTTCAAGAAACTGTCAATCTGATCAGTGCCTTCCACGTACTTGGTGAGACTGTGATGGTCCAGTTTGAGAGTATCCTTGGCGCGCTGGACAGGGGGGCAATAAGCGGGTCTGTTCACTGCCATAGTGATAAACTGCAGCTGCTCTTCCGGTGTCCCTCTGTCACCCCACGCAGTAATCAGTGCCAGCATTTCAGGGGTGAACGGACTGGTAGCCGAAGCAACCAGTGCCCCTCCTGCTGCACTGCCCCAGGGAGGTGCGCTTGTCCCCTCCCCGGGATTCTGCCGCCCGGCACTGGGTTCCTTCCCTGATCTCCGGGCGGTGGTATAAGGGCAAGCTGAGCTGTATCCTGAGGCTCTGTAAGCCGGGCTTCGTGATCTCTGATCGCCTCTTTCATCTGTGCGACCTCTTGGTCCTCCCAGTCAAGTCCATATTCCTGGCACTTGTCCCACAGCTGAGTTCGAGTCCTCAGGTGGGATAAGCCTTCAGCCTCGCTCATGGTTCACGGCTGGTAGAGGTTAAGTCGTAGCAGTGAGGTGGTGATACAACTTGCGTTAACTGTTGCACTACTGTGTGTTCAATATCTTTAGTCCCAGGAACTCGCAATTACTCTCGAGTTCCCACTCGAGTCCCACAGAACACTGTAATATAGGTTCAGTTCAGTCCCGCCGCTGCCACCATTTTAATTATAAGCCTGTGACAGTAACTTTGTGACAGGCTATAATAATACACCAAAAATAACTGGGTTGAACTGAACGAGGCTTAGATATAAATAAAATTTAGTTTATTCCTTGAAAAAGGTGAACACAGCAATATAGTACAATTTTACAGACAAGAATGTAACACTTACTTTGGAGTTGGGAAATGAAGAAGTATCAAATAGCAATTCTCCAGCAATCAGGTAACAATCAAGATGTAATAGAAGACAAATACTGTAGGGTTGACAACAGTTTATATATCTTTGTAACCCTATTCTTAACATTGAGTACAGGCTATTGGAGATCAATTATCTGTACCCAATCTCTAATGTGGGAACACAGTTTAACCCATGCCCCCCAGCTAGTTGGCACATGCGTCCTGAGGCCACGAGGGTCTTATTTCTGTAGCCCCACATCTAAATCAGGGGCGCCGACCAGTCTACCAAATGGAATATCTGGCAGGATTTGCTTTGTTTGTAAGTGTGAGTTATGACACTCACAAACCACTCCAGCTTCACGCCTTTCCGCCCTCCTGTAAACAGTTGGAGTGGCTGAGCATCTTTGATCAGGGGCCTGTTTCCTAGACATTTGGTCTTTCCCCTGGCCATTTGCATTCCTTAGTAGGCAGGAATCTTCGCAGGCATTTGCCGCCGCTTTGAAATATAGTATGGTTCTGAACATACACACATTTTAAAAGAACCGGTTCCGTTAGGTTCAGCGGGTCCAAACTTTCCAGACCTTAATGCCGGAAGTGGTACACTACAGGGTCCAAGTTTCAGCCCACTGCGACCTTCGGAACCGGAGATATACAAATATCACATAAACCGTTTCATATTTTATTATAGAAATCTCCGCTAAAAAGAAATCTCAGTTTTTCACTAAATCCCCATTGAAAACAACGGGCTCCGCCGCCATAGGCTTTCAACTGGGAATCTCCGCCATTGGCAGCTATGGGAATCTGCCGCCATAGACTTACAATGGGGAATCCGCCGCCGTTGGAGTCTATGGGTCTTCTCCGCCTTAGCCGGTCAATGGGGGGGCGGCCGCCATTAAAGCCTATGGGAAAAACTCACAAATATTTATGGTGGTCCATACTCTGTCGGGTTGGTCAGAGAGGGTCGGGAATGGTTCTGTGGTCATGCCGGAACAGTGACCACAGGCACCCCAAACCACGGCCCTCTGGACTTATGATTTGCAGGGTTTCGGACTTAGCCGTTTTCTCGTGCTGCTTCTGCCGCCGCCATTGAAACCTATGGCGCGACCCCGCTCTGTCAGCACAACCCTTTCTGGGGGTCGTGGACTCTTGGACCCAGTGGTGGTCAGGTGAGGGGAGGCCTAGGAGCTAGGGGAAAAAAAGAATTTTATTTCTGGGTGCCCTAGAACCTAAGATTCCCACGCCACTTGTCGTTGAACTTGACTAATCAGTGACGAAAGCTCTTTTTCAGAAAAAGTATCCGCTTTGCGGTTTTGCGGTTTGGACGGCTGCCAACTCGTTCCTGGAAAGCGCCGTCGAGGAATCTCCATAGAAGTCAATGAGCCCATTGACTTACAATGGGAAACCGCCGCTCCTCCTCTCGGACGCCACCTGCTGGTCTTCGAGGGAAACAGGTCCAAAACAGCTAGATCCGCCATTGAAACGCATGGAGCTCTAATATCGGCCTATGGGACTCTGCAAAATGGTGCCTGAAAAGGTGGGAAAATTAGACAAAGGGCTATAATCACTAATCAACTATTAACCCTTGCCCTCCCAGATGGATCCCAGTGTTTGTGTGGTGCAGACACTGACATGATGATATTACATTGGAACAGGGGAACACACATTTACATGTAATGGCAAGGTTAAAACCACATTCCTGAACCGAAGTCCAGTTAAACCCTTGCCTCCCTGGTGAGGTTAGGGGGTGGCCATATGGGGTGCAACCCCTTTAATACCAGGCCACTCCTCTCTCCCTCTACAATTTTAATTCATACTATGAAACAATAATATTTTGATTAATTGGTTTATTCTACTGTATATGCCCTAAGAATTTATGCTTTGAACTAATATTTGATTTTAGAATCTCTAATTTGTCTGCGCATATTTAAATTGGAGAAATATATATTTTATAAGTAACAGATATGAGTTACCTGTGAGATTTTGCCTGCCGGTTTTATTTTCTTTATAAGTTTCTTTATAAGCTAAGGATGTAGTATGATTGTATTAATTTTGTGTATATACATAATATAGTACATAGGGTATACACCCTATTTTAAATTTACTGATAGGCATTATGTAAATGCATATGAATTCACCGCCGCTGTGACCAATCAGAAGCACGATCACCTAATTAACATTGTTTAAAAGAACCCAGAAGCTACACCTCCGTCAGAACTTGAAGAAGCCTAACGGCGAAATGCATTGTTCTACGGAGGTCTTTTGAACACAGCTGGCCACCGTAGCAGACCCACGCAACCATCCGTGACCTGACCATCCGGTCTCGGAGGGAGGGAAAGATACCAGGCAGGACGCTAAGGGATGCTGCCATGAGCCAGCGAGGGCATCCACTGTGTATAAGTACCGACTGTGGCACCCTTTTGTATTTGTTTTCTTATTTAGTCTTTTGTGAACAAATATTGCGTTTTTTTACCTATAACTAAACTCTGGATGAGTGACATTGGATGCTACACTGCCAACTACTGTGGATGTGGAGCGGAATTTTCTGAATGTACCTCACTCACATACGGCCATGTGAGTGTAGTTATAATCATTCAATCACCATTCTGCCTTATATACGTATATGCTGTTTGCACCAATCTGGGCTTTTGTCTCTATTTTCTGAGTGTACCAAGTATCCCAACACTCTGACTGAAATCTACTGCAAGTCTTGATGTGACCCCTTTAAGTTCCTTCAACTAACATTGAAGCAAGTGTTCCAGTGAATTTAAGAAGCATCTCTACAGAGAAGACGTTCATTTATGGGCTGTCACTCACACACGGCCGTGTGAGTTTAGAGATATTTATTTCTATATTCCCCCCCCCACTGCTCTATCCCTTACCATCCCCTCTCCCCCCCTTCCCTTCCATTGAGTCTATTTAGACTCTACCATCCGAATTCTATTAATTTAGTTTTCTCATTCTTTTGTTTTGCGCTCACCGTTTTGTGTTCACCTATACTGTATGAGGTTTCTGGGAAGTCTCTCTATCTCGGTCGATAAGCAGCAAAGATTTGGGGCCAGTATATTTCTTTGTATTGTTATTTTATTGATTCTCTTCTGAGGTTAGGTCACTTATTTGTAAGGACCGCTAATTCATTAAATACACCAAGGTAGCTCCCCAGTCTCTATCAATATTACTTCATAACTCAGTAGCCTGACCGTGGCATGTAAAACATATTTTTTATTGATATAAAGGTTTAAATTGCATATTAAAAATATTTCTGCATTAGGAAAACTGATCTGCTTTCAAAATATATTAAAAAATTATAAATAAGTTTGAATAGATTTTGTATTGCTAATAATTATACATTTTGGTTACTGTTGGTGTAAATGTTAATTTCCACAGATCACTCTAAAAAAGGCCAATCAGCAATTTTGCAGCAACAGTGAAATACGTAGGGGTCCAGGGGGACCGGAAATTTAGGCAGCAATGAGAATTCCTAATAACAACACTAGGAGACTGTTTGAATTCAATGGTTCAATTCCCGGTGTCAGTTATTTGTGGGCAAGTTACTCTATCTCCCTGTGCCTCAAGCACCAAAACCATAGACTGTAAGCTCATCTCAGGGGACTGTCTCTTTAAAAATTCCTATGTACTTCGTGTTATAGTATAATTGTGCTTTGAGTTCCATTGGGAGAAAAGCGCTATATGAAATAAAGTTGTTGTTAAAGTAAGTACTGTAAGTACTGCAGAGGGAGAAACATCAAGCAGTTAGGATGACTCATGATTATCAATTTAGCACCAGCCTTTTGCATTACATAAACTAGCCAGTGAAATTTACTTTGCTGAACTGACAATTCTACTTGATTTCTGT
Organism: Ascaphus truei; assembly: GCF_040206685.1. Taxonomy (NCBI): domain Eukaryota; kingdom Metazoa; phylum Chordata; class Amphibia; order Anura; family Ascaphidae; genus Ascaphus; species Ascaphus truei. The sequence goes on from NC_134484.1 coordinate 258,113,534, forward strand.
TGCATATTTATAGCAAAACCACTTATATTATTGCACATTTTATTTATTCAAGGTCAATTGGAAGTGATGGCATTCATATTGATATATAAGAAAGAAAATTAGAAGAAAAGGTATTTTCAAGCCTCAAACTAATTTCAGGCATTTCTGAAAAGCTTTTATACCATTCAAACAAGTTATGCAAATATTTATGTGTGCAGGTATAGAATTATTGTCAGAAGACAAAGAACAATTTTTAGAACAAACATTGCATTTTATTAAAATATTACGTACAACTGCCTGCTATACTTGAAAACGGCAGTTGCATCTGCCGAAACGTCGGGAAATTGGCTGAATAAATTAGTTTTGCAAAAATCCGTAGTGCCCTGTTTCAAACTTGGGGCTCTATGCAGTAAGCGCCGAAAAAGTCCTCTCGCCAAGTGTTCCTTATCAGCATGATTGTGCCGATTTTCCCTCGCCGTATGCAATAAGTGCCGAATCCCTTCCGAATCAAGCCGAAAACATTTGTTCCCACTCTGGCGATGATTTGCCGATCACACACAGGTGTATCGGCGTGCATGGCGAGGTGTTAGGTTCGGCAATGAAACTTCTTGCTGAATCTGCCGAAGCAAGCATGTTTTTGATTGAGCGGCCCATTTAAAGGCAGCGTGTATTTTTATTCATTCTCTGTGTTGTTGGGAGAGAGAGAGAGAGAGAGAGAGAGAGAGAGAGAGACACACAGAGCTGGGCTATTTACATATTTCATATTGACAGAGAGAGTTGTTGTGTATTGTGAGAGGTTTGCCCTGTGTTGTTTTGTTTACATCTTTGTGTTGTTTTCAGTTTGTAAGTGTTCAGTGCGATTGTGTTTAAATTTCTTTTCTGTTCTTTGTGAGTGCTATAGGTATGGCCGAAAGGCGTGGGAGGAGTGATGCTGGGGTGAGTGGTATTGGTAGTCGTGTGAGTACGCGTCTGAGTGAACGTAGGATTCAGGGGAGTGCTGTTGCTGCGAGTGCGACTGGTGTTGCTGGGAGTGCGAGTGCTGCTGGTGGCTCTGTTGCTGGTGCTGCTGGGGTGTCTGTTGTTTGTGCTGCTGGGATGTCTGTTGCTGGTGCTGCTGGGGTGTCTGTTGGTGGTGCTGCTGGGGTGTCTGTTGCTGGTGCTTCTGGGGTGTCTGTTGGTGGTGCTGCTGGGGTGTCTGGTGGTGGTGCTGCTGTGGTGTCTGGTGATGGGGTGGTTGGTGGTGGGCCGCTTTTGGAGTCTCTTCCATTGGAAGAAGGAGAGTCCAGTCAGCAGCAGCCAAGCTCTGTGGCTGCACGTGGTCAGAAGAAACGTGTGGAGCGGCCATGTAATCCTCGTTTCAATGATGAGGAAAACAGAGTTCTTGTCACAGGGATTTTGTAGCACTATGACTCTCTGTATGGGCATTTACTAGGTAAGTCTATCTTTGCATTGATTGTTCAAATACATGTTATCCTATCTCATGTAAGATGTCTTAATATCAAACTATTATTCTCTAATATCTATCTATTAAAGTTAATTGTTACACACATAATACTTCATGCTTTATAACGAGCATAACAATCAGTCTAAAAAGTTTGCCAAAGTTCATACAATATTCATGCAAGTTTCCTTAGATTTGTATGTTTCCACATAAATGCTCATGTGGTACACATATTCAACCTAAACCAGCATGTTTGGTATCTCTTGGAAAAGGTAGCAGTTTCGTAAACTGGTCGTTTTTCTAATAATAATTAACGTCATATACTTTGTATGTATTTCAAGGGCGGACAAGTTCAGCCTCAAAAAAAGAAATGTGGGATCAAATAACATTGGCTGTGTCTGCGTGTGGGAATCATGTCAGGGACTGCACGAATTGTAGGAAGAGATTTGATGATATCAAGGCGAATTTAAAGAAAAAAATCCAAGCACAACGGATGCATGCTTCTGCCACTGGATGTGGGCCGCCAGCACAAGCTCTAATCTTAACTCCATTGGAGGAGCAGATGCGTGAAAAATTTCTTCCTGTCGTCGTGGAGGGTTTGCCAGGGGACAGAGATATCGGAATTTATTTGGCTCAATTTCCACCAGGTGACAAATGTTACTGTACTACGCATGTCGTATGTTACAGTTCTTATCTATATTTCCGCTGCAACTTATAGTTTGTTCCCAATATAAGCATACCTACATATATATCTGTATATATGTCTCTCTCTCTCTGTATATATATATATATATATATATATATATATATATATATATATATATATATATATACATATATATATATATATATACATATATATATATATATATACATATATATATATATATACATATATATATATATTTATTTATCTGGGGAAAAGGGAAACAACGGCGCAAAAAACTGTTAACTATACAATAAAAATTGAGCATAAAAAGACTGGGGGTATAAGTTTAGATTGCTGGTTGTTCTGAAATGAAATAAAGAAAAAACAAAATATAGTGAAGTACGTTTAGTAAAAGAATATGCGCAAAAGTAGATCGCTACTTACAAAGTAGCAGATGTAAATAAGGATATAGGATATTATAATCCTCTCCATCCTGCTGCCTGGAGTTATGATATCTCTGTCCTCCACGTGGAATGCCGGAATCCACCGTGCTGGTTCTCCTCTGGCTGCAGCTCTTCTCCTTGGCTTCCTGGTGTGCCTCCGATCTCGCGAGACTAGCCCGCTGACGTCACTCAGCTGAGATTTCGGCCGAAATTCGAGTATACAGTCCAGGAGTAATCAAGGGATTCTGCTAACATGTAGATACTAAATAGGGGAGCTGAAAGTTTGTCTTAGAGCCTCCTCCTCTAAGACAAACTTTCAGCTCCCCTATTGAGTATCTATAGACTACATGACGAAACATTAGTAAACATTGGTGACGGAGTCCTAAATCATAGATTATTATCGCTTTTAAAGTATCATTTCTAAATGTTACACTACTTGTAACACACACACACCTCATTGTTTAGCATTCAACATATAAAAATAATGTGTCGCCCACATATGACGTGGGAACGTGGTCATGTCCCAAGGCGTCCTTAAAAAGGTTACCGATGCAAGCCCCCCCCCCAACCGACGTGCAAGCGTGAAACAGTATTGGCTGTGCCCGTAGCTTATTGTTACGGTCAGTGCAGTGTGTCATGCGCGCGCGTCGGTGGGGCGGTGCGTGCACAGTCCTGTAGGCCAATGTTCATTCAGTGGGAGGGGTGTTTGCGTGCATTTCATGGTGCCTTAACATGACGTCACACGTATTTTTTTCGCTCATTGGCTGATCGTCTGTTTTGGCCGTTTACAATGTTTAGATATGTACGTGTGTAAAAGTGAATTTGTTTCGCTTCCATATCATAACTTTCAGCCATGATATGCGTACTGCTAGCAGCACCATGGAGGGACATGTATTGAACGCACAGCGTACACATCGTTTTGCGCATGCGCTAAGACTTAGTCAACACATTAGGGACGTGCGCGCGCAACAGAGGTTGTGCGCGCACATTATTATGTATGCAGGCACCGGAACAAACATATCAGTAGTAATGCGAGCAACGCCATTTGAAACATGAGCTAGTTCTGTATCTTTAGTTTGATCCTTGCAGTTTAAACATATACGTAACTTATGCGTGAATATCCACAATCATATAGAGATGTGTTAAGCGTTGTCATGCTGAAACATAGATAAATGTGCCATCTTTGAACATCATGTGTTTGCTGTATTTCACAGATGTCGAGGATGAATACATGGGACCAATGTATTATTTCAGATGGGCCAATCGTTATATTAGATGATTGTGACGACTAGCGAACAACTATTATAATAAATATGTAACAATGCTTGCAATGATTGGTGCGCAGATTAACAATCACTACATAATGTTATCCTATTGTGCAAATATTTACTATGCACTTAATTATCATAATGATGTTGCTAACCACTGAAGTTAGATCTTATATTGATAAATTTTTAATTTCTACTAACATTATATGTATTGTCATGTGATATATGCTACCCAAATTATCACTCAGCAAACACATTAATCTACTATATATTACATTCTCACGTGTGACTTGTCAAAGAATGTAAATGCTACATAACAACTCGTAGACAATGTATCTGAACGTACACAATAACAATAAGGAGGTGATAGAAACTTTTTAGTTGTGTGAATGTTATATTATCACCTAGGTTGTAGTGGTAACCTAATATGCATGAGCTACTTAATGTTAGATACAGATCATTAAACCATGAACATGTGTGTGTACATTTAATTCACACGATGAACTATAGTTTGGTGTTATTATTAAACGTTCAACACATACATAGCTAAGTGATGCCGATGATAAAAACAACATCATTATGTAGGTTAATATTATTTCTGGTAGAGATACATGCATCACACAAAACTAAAACACACACACACACACACACTATGTTGATGAAATGTGTGCGTATGTAAATGTATACTTCATTTATGTTCATATGTACATCAAATCAACACACATCTTTCAATTATACATACACATTTGACAATGTATTAATCAACATGAAGATGAAGTGAGAGAATAAATAATGACATACATTGCAATGTTAATGATGTTTACCACATTTAGGTCATTTCATACAAACATGCATTGAGTGTTAACATCGCTCATGTGCATGAATGGATGTTGTTACTTGTCAAAATGACATTTTATGTAATGTACGTAAGGATTTTAAAACACACTGTACAATAACCACCAAGTGTAGATAAACGCACAGACACAATACATAAAGGACATATTTCAATTGTCACTACTTTTTCATTACGTTCTCTTTATACATCCTCTAACTATACCTGTATCGAGGTTTGCACATCTTATTACAGATGTGAATTCAAATACATACCATGAGCAGTCCTTGGAGTGATATACAGTACCTTGAAAAAGAAAACATGAATGAATATAAATCATTGTCATGACATGTTCATTAAGGTAAGCAATACACAGAATTGACAATTTTGTGTGTGATATGAAACAACATCTCGAGTACGTCAAATATGATCTTAAATACACAATAGTGTACACATCATTGTGAGTCACATGTCACACTCCAAAAGAAAAATTGTATGTAACCATATTGCACTAGCTATTGGCTATTGACATAGTAGGTTTATTGTTTATGCATAACCAAAAATAGCATGTACAGAAAATATAGATTTAGTACACATTATTCCCTCACGTACACACAACACCTTTTAGTGGTAAGAAGTAGAATACAACCTGTTGATGAATGACATACCGGTGCCACATGCAATTGTCCACACAGCAGAGAACAGAAAGGTGGGAGAACCGTATTTATCTGTTTCCTAAGTGAATGCTATTTGGACACATCTATTTATAATTACAATGAATGAATACATCTACGTAGTTTTATGAACATATATGTATTTGCTTACATGAAAAATATGTGTTTATCACATTACGACGTGTCTCCACACCACAGGCTGTTTGCTCAGTGTCAGCTGGTAAATTTACGGGATGCTCACCCTCCAAGCCCTGACGTATGTCGGTTTCTAAATTATTGCGGAGTGCCAGATTGTGCAAAATGCAATATGCAATTACAATATCTGACACTTAAGCAATCTTATATTGAAGTGCCCAACCAGTTCTATCTAAGCACCTGAATCTTGTTTTCAGAAGCCCAAATGTCCTCTCTATGATGATCATGTAGATATATGTGCAACATTATACATCTCCTCTGCTTCAGATTGAGGGTTTGCCACCGGGGTCAACAGCCACAGCCTAATTCCGTATCCTGAGTCACCTATAATCCATTGTGCACAAATATAAAACAATTTGTGTTAACATTATTACATACAACATTTCATAGAAAAACAAGAGTTATTTGTGAACTCATCATAATATGTACTCATTCACCAGCCAACCAGGTCCAAAATAGCCTTGTTCGAAAGCATGGAAGACTGATGAGTTTCTCAGGATAGAGGAATCGTGACTGGAACCAGGGAATTTGGCTACCACATGCATAATCTTCATCGTGGCATCGCATACCACCTGTACTTTCAGGGAATGGTAGTGCTTACGATTGCGGTAAGCATGCTCACTCTGACTAGGCGGGATCAAAGCAAAATGGGTGCAATCTATTGCACCCATCACACATGGTATCCCGGCTATGGCATAAAAGCCATTCCTCACTTCCAGCCACTCTGTGTGCTCTGTAGGAAAATGAATATAATTCCTAGCGCGTCTATTCAGTGCACATAGAAAATGGGTAAAGGCCCGCGAGAATGTAGATTGCGAGACCCCGCCCACTATGCCCACAGTTGTCTGGAATGACACGGAAGCAAGATAATGTAATGAGCACAGCATTTTAACAAGCCCAGGGACTGCACGACCTCTGGCTGTCACAAAATCTAAATCTACCCGTATCTCTTCATAAAGAGATAAGATTGCTGCTGAACTCAAACGATACCGACTTATGATCTCCTCCTCACTCATCCCATCTAACATGGTTCTCTCCCTGTACAAACGTGGACGAGGCATAACTTCTCTCCTCTCTCTTCTCTCATCTCCTCGCCCTCTCCCTCTCCTCTCCGCGTCCCTGTCCCTGTCCCTTCCTTGCCCTGTGACATCCTGTCCCTCTGCTCGCCTCTCCTCCAATAGAATCTTCCTCCGTCTCATGAACAATCGTATCATTTTCAGGTCTGTAGCTGTCAATGCGCAGGTAATTGCCCTCCTTTAAATACCTATGTGATGATGTCACGTGACTTGCTGAAGTGCAAGGTGTTACATTAACATATCCAAGTTGTTAACTCCAAAAGGGTGTCCAGTACGAATTAAAAGAATTATTTATGTGTGTTCACCAGGCAATCATGATATTTTACAAATATGTTACGTTAAGCTTTGTACAACAATTTATTCGCAACTATTTATGGAATGTGTATTGCATGTACCACTTCTGAACGCAACACTCAGTCATCTCATTAGGATACAACCATGACATTGTCGTTGAAAAACTACGTTGCAACATGTCTAATTTCGCATGTTATTGCCACATGTTCACATGAACTAATTCTAATGTGCATATGCATAATTTAATGCCATCAGGATACTTGCTATTGATTATGTTTCAATCGTCTAAAAATGAGTAACTATTATAGATCTATGTATAACGTAGCATGAAGTGATTATAATGCATTGTGTACAATGTAAACATGCAATGTTATTGAGTGTCCAATTGCAGACGTCATAAAAAGAGGGTGGTCACAAACTATATGTAAACATGAAAACAAATTTACATTTGATCATGCGTTACAAATTAAAAGCATTCTCTAATGTATACCAACATTACTATACGCTGGATCTGTTAGATGTGTGATATCTGTTACATCATATAATAATTTGAAGCACACTTAAGTAACATGTTTCATATTATGTGACCTCTTCCTTTAAGAGTTTACTATAGGAGTTTCCCTTGACACATCATAACATTAAGACTAATGTGACACGCAAAACATCATAACATAGACAAGTACAATGTTCTGCCAATAATAAATGTAAGCGGTGACACGATGAAATAAATGACATCGACACTGTAATGCCAAGCACATTTTTATTATGAGCAATAGAACGTAAACACTCCTATAAAGTTATAAGTCCCCGCTCCATTGACTCCATTGATGTAGAGATGAGCTTTTTTTTCTAAGTGCCATCCCGGCAACCTTGCCGATCCTTCTCCCCTCCAACTTGCCAACTTTAGTTGGCGGGACAAATTGGCGTAGAAATCTCAATTTTTGAGTGCCGATCAGCACCGACAAGCTGATCGGGGCTACTAGAATACAGCCGATTTCAAAAAGTGCCGAAAAGTGCCGATAAGTGGGTTATCGGCAGCCGCATGCTGATAAATTTTTATCGGGAAGACAAAATGCCGATTTTGACCACTTATCGGCGCTTACTGAATCTCAAATGCAATTTTGGCGGGAAATTGCCGATAAAAGCCTTATCGGCACTTACTGCATGAGGCCCTTGGTTTGCTGATTCTGGAATAGTGACAGGGATTCCCTGCACCAGGAGCATCAGTGATTATATCATTTTCCTTTTTTATGGTCGGCAACATACATCTGTTATATTATACAACTAAGTCCAACAGAATATATTTTAACATTCGTATAATTGTTGAATACATGCATTCAAATAAACAAATTATTTAGTTGTTATAATTTAATGTTATGGTTCAAGGAAGTTTTAGCCATTAAAGCAAAATAATTATTCAATTTGATATCTCTTAATGGATTTTAATAATGCTTATCTTTATCTTAAACATCACAGAAACTGCAATGAAATTCTCAGAATTATATTATTTAACATAATAATGAATACAACTCTTGAGGACATTGAATGTTTTCAATTGAATACTTCAGTGTGCCTTTTTAATTCACTATTGGGATTTCGGTTTCGAGGAAACGCTCTAAAGGAAATGTAAGCTTAGAGAGACTAATGAACTCAAAATGAGGAAGGAGAAACATTATTAGGCTTAAGTGGGTTATACTGTGTGTGTATATATATATATATATATATATATATATATATATATATATATATATATATATTATACAGCTCAACGCCCTTATAACGCTGTGCTTGGGGTCCAAAGAATCACATCACGTTATAAGTGGATAAGTTAGAAATATGTACAATTATATGCATTGTACAATAAAGTATTTAAGATACCAATAATCATGTTGTAAAGTATTCATAAATTCAAAAATTGGGAGCCACGCTTGCATCGCATTATAAGCAGATTCGCGTTGTAACGGATCGCGTTATAATGGGGTTGAGCTGTAAATATATTATATATAGTTTTTTTTTGTACAGCATGTATTTGTATATTTATTAATATTGGCATTATTTAAATGACCTACAGCGCTATTAGCCACCACTGGCTAAAAGCGCTTTAAGCCATTCTTATACAAGAAATGTTAGGTGAGTTAGGATTGGGTGAGGTTAGTGGTAAATGTCCTGTATAGCCAACTGGGGCAAGGCAGGTAGGAGTTAACCCTTTACATGCCATAAGGATTAATAAGGTTGTATCTATCACTGCCTTCCTTGCTTCTTCTTTCTAATTAGTGTGTTGTGAGGTATATATGAACCACTTTGTAGCCCTTAGTTGTCGTTTTTCCATCTAAACATTGCTAAGATATGAACCTTCTTTGTTCCACATCCACCTAAACCTGAATGCATACCCTTGTTCTTTCCAGTATTGATAACTGTAACATTATTGTATTTGGCAATCCTGCCTCACTCCTTTCTTCCTTAGAATCTATAAAAAAAAAATGCTTTAGCTCGAATTACATGTATCTCCCGCTCTTGTTGACATGTATGTTCTTCTGGCCTCTTAAATTCTCTCTGTTGGCTTACTATTCATTTCTGTTAAACTACAGTTAAGCAAAATTTATTTGGTGCCACTTGGTCATGGCACCAAAGGATTAACGCTGCAGAGGTGCACTGTTTCTGGCACCCCAGACTTTTGCTTCGTTGACTGTGGCTCTGGAGACATTAAGTCTTTCTACATCTGTACAAAATGATTGACCTTTCCTTTAAAACTCTAAGGGGCCTATTGTAGTAGACTTCAGTAAAAAAAAAAACGCCATTTTTTTCAGTGTATTTATCACAGCATTCAGAAAGCTCCGAATACCTGTGATAGCAAAATGACCAAAACTGGCGAGTAGCCAGCGATTTAATGTTTGCCTCTCTCAAAAAGGCTCACCCAGCAACCTATTGCGATCTGGCAAGCACATTTCTCGTCAGCGATCACAAGATTTTATAAAAAATTGTTAATATGAATGTATATGAGCAGGGGCTCTCCGGAGAAGAACTGTGTTGCTTTCAGGTCCGGGGACCCCCTGCTTCCTGCGATACAGGCCCCGTTATGGGGTGCCAGTATCTCCTATGCATTTAAATGTCTCACGTGACCATGGGATTTAAATGCATAGGAGATCCCGGCATCCCATAACGGGGCCTGTATCTCTGGAAGCAGGGGGTCCCGAACCTCAATTCAATGCGGTTCTGCTCCGGAGACCCCCTGCTCACGTACACTAGTATTAACATTTTTATTAAAACAGCTTCATTACCTTAGCGGTTAGCTGCTAAGGCAATTAAGGAGTTAAACCTCAATAGCCTGTTTCTTGGGGCAGAGCAGGAGGATGAAGGGGGTAGCAGTCCCAGGTTGGCTGGTTATGCCTGCCTGGAAAGTTGCCGGAGGGGTTAACACCTTCACTACCATAGCGGTGCAAACTGCTATGGTAATGAAGGGGTTAACCAGTCCCTCAACCACCCTGGTAGTCCTAAACACCCACCCTTGGGGCTACTACCCCCTGCACCCAATCCCCTACCCCCAAGAAACAAAAATAAACACAACATCCTGAAACCCTCCCTCCACCCCCAACTCCCCCCCCCAAAACACATACAGTACAGTAATGAGCAATGGGAGCAGGGAGGAAGGGCTGGCGGGCAGCGTTGGGCCCCCCCACTCCCCATGTCTTCGGCCCGGGGTGGGACAAAGTTGGCGACCCGGTTCATGTTTCACCTTGGTTGCCCTGGCGGGCGGGATATGGGACTGGGGGGAGCAAAGACACAGTCTGGCGGAAGGCAGGCACGTGCTTGGCGCCTGCACGACTTCTCTAGGACTGCATTGGTTCCCCCCCCGCCCCAGGTCTCTGAGGCTGCTGCCCGGGATAGGAGATGGGCATAGGGGGGGGCAGAGCTGACAGGCGGCGCAATGGATAGTGCGTTGGACTTCTAGGTCGCCCTCGAGCATCCCCCATCTGGATCACATTCCCCTGATTGCCCGTGCGGGTGGGGAGATGGAAGCAGGGGGGGAGAGCAAGAAGGAATTATGTCGTTACCTTGAATTGCATTCCCCCATTCCCCAGTTGCCCATGTGGGCGGGTAGACGGAGCCGGGGGGGAGCGATGATGAGGCCGACTGGCGTCTTTTGGCGGGCACACGAGGGCTCCCGTGTGGCGTTGCCTCCCACTCCTGCCCCCTGTCCTCTGGGTTGTCCATCCAGGGCAGGAGTCGGGAGGCGTGTGGGGAGGTTGCACTGGACGTCAGTCTCGGGCAGCATGTGTGGTGGATAAAATTGCTCTTTAGGGTCAGTGGTTGTACAGAAATGTATATTTATATGTGTGCTATACTTTGGTGGTGATTTGGCTTTAGCCCACTTAGTGTAAATAAATATTTATTTACCTTCTATAGTTAATCCTGATTTGAACTGTGCAGTTGCAAATGATTTCTTTGGATGTTTCAAGAAATGTGTATGACCATGAAACATTTGACCCAAAAGGATTTCCTTCCCCCCCTATCTCATTGTAAATGTTATGTACCATCATGGCTCGCGCGTCCCCCCCTTTCCTGTGGCCTTCTCTACAGCTATATTTTAGTGTTGGGCGCTTTGCCTGTGGTTGTATCCTGAATATCTGTGGAGTAGTTATTCACTGCTGGTTTTAATAGATCTATTTCATAGAAAGTGTGGTTATATGCTGCAGGTCGGGGCTTTATTGCAGATTATAGTAAGTTTTATGGTCTTAAAGTTTGTACTAGAGGGGAAAATGGTGTGTTATTCTCAACACCATGCCCATTGTCCACAGGCCATTAAGAAGGGGCAGAGTCATCAGTTAGCACATGGCGACCATACCCCAAACACCCCCCTCATGCATCAATGTATAGTTTACACATTTGATTTATTGCAAGGATTAGTGGTTGCTAAATGTGTAGGGTGTGCTTCAAAGTAAGTGTAGGCTGTTAAGACATTCAGTGGCCAGTCCTTGAGCCAGAAGGGGAGCAGGGTGCAATGCTTCAAGTACTTTACGCTTATAGGGGAGGCTGGCCTCTTGGAATATGCGGTTGTCTGCAATGGAGATAAAGGCCCCTGTGTTACCTTGTTCTTTGAATCTGACTAATGGGGCGCTGCTCCATTGTCAAGCTAGGGATGTGCTCGCTTAGGGACTAGGGACCTTGTAAAGCAGTCAGCACAAGGTTAGCTGCATAACATTTGTGGCACTGGAGTTGTTACTAGCATGCCTGAATTCTTCTTACAGGTGGCTGGGGAAGGCCCGAGCAGCATTATTAAAGCATGATCACCGAAGCTATAAGGTTGGCAATGCTCTTATGATAACTGTCACACAAATCTTGTCTATTTCCGCTGAGATCTCCGTTTTTCTTCTTCAGATTCCTGGCATCCTGAGTGACACGCTTAGCACTCAGGAGCATTTATACTCCCTTAGCTCTATATTTAGACCAGTCGTTGCTCCTCCAAGCACATTGCAGCGTAGATATATAAACACACGCACATTCCAGATAGCCTTCTTCCCACACCAGCGATGGCGTTAACGATAGCCGAGAAGTTTAATTTGCTTTAAGCCGAGGTGGTGAACCATGAAGGATGGTTAGACCGGCGGCTGGACGCATTGTTTACGAACAGGCAAGGCTATGGTAGTGGACAAGGCTGTTGCTTTCCTGCAGCTTTGCGTTCTAGACAAGCGTCAGGCACTAAGGATGCCTCCCACCACGGAACTATTGATGGGGCCCGGCTGCGAAGGGTGCGGCAGCAGGATGTACAAGGTGGAAGTCAGGGGCCGCATGCAGGATGGCAACTTCCAGCCACTGAGCCGTATTACACCATCTGAATTCCTGAATAGTAGAAAGTAAGTCAAATGAGTCCCTTAGATATGAGGAAAGAGCCATCACTAAGGGTTGCAGATTGAAATCTACGTACCTAGAGACCCAAAGATACAATGCTCGATATAATTTGCCTGCCAGGAGGGCAGACCAGCGACTTGTGGATCTTTGGGAGATGGTGAAGAATAGGCACTGTAGGATGAGCATTAAAAAGAAACATAGATTCTTGTTCTGTCAAAACCCTTATTTCCTTGCCCAAGTCAAGGAGAGCACGGATTTCCGTGAGGTACAGTTTGGTTGGATCTTTATCCAATTTGTAATATGCTTGTGTGTCGTGTAATTGTCTAAGAGCTTCTTTATAATAATTGTCTACATGCATGGCGACAGTTGCACCGCCCTTGTCGGCATTCTTTATTATTAAGTTATGTTTATTCTTCAAAGAGTAAAGATTTTGACGTTCCTCTTTGGACATATTACTATGACCAACAGAGAAGAACGAGTAACCCTTAGCTAAAGACTGCAGTTAATGTACCACAAGCCTTTCAAATGTCTCTAGGTGTAGTCCTTTTTTATAAAACGGACAAAAATAGATTTATTTTTGAAGAATGTTTACTGTTGGTTAGGAACAATGATGGATCGATGGAATCTTCCAGGTCTATATCAGAATCATGCTGTTCTGACAATAAATCATGCATGTCTTGTGCAGCACTGTACTCACTAAAAGAAAATCTAGAGTCTCCAGTGTTATGAATCTGAGGGTCTGGATTGAAATGATCTGAGTCATCCGATGGAGGACCACTGGGGACTGTAGTATTCTAGACAAAAAGAATGTCCTTTTATTAGGTTTCTTTGAGTCTTTAGACTCATACTGCTGCGGCCAAGTTTATTCGAGCATTTGCCCGTTCTTGGCCGCAGCAGTAGCCTGGCGCGCGCCCGAGAGTGACGGGCGCGCGCCGAAGCAGCGGAAGTGCGCCCTCCGATCGGGGCGCTCTCCCTACCGCTGCCGGGTCCGCCGGGTCCCCCGGGTCCCCCGGAATCCCCTGCCGCCGTCCCGCGATCGCGGGACACCAGGGCTCCCTCGGGGAGCCCTGGACGCGCGTGCAGGGGGCGCACGCTCCCGAAGAAGCGTGACCGCGCGTCTATGACGCGCGGCACGCCGAGGGGCGGCCACTAGCAAGCCGGGAAATCTCCCGGCTTGCGGATCTGGCCGCAGTGCGATAAACTGTGTCGCCACTGTATGAGGTGGATGTGGATTCTTGTTGACGTGAAGAATACTGTAGGTTGTATGTCGAATGTCCTGGTCTGAATGATCATGATGGTATCTTCCAGAATCCTCGTTCCTGGAGAAGGAAACTGTTTGCTGCCGGTTATCACTGTCAGAAACATCATAAATGCTGGATGCATCTGAGTACTTATTCTTTAATATAGATTTCTTTGGTTATTATTTAAAATTATTTTTTGATGCATTCCCTTGATGATTGGGGGTCCTAATTTGCATTGGTTTCTGCATATATAAACCTGATTTCGATCATAATTTGATCAATCCCTTCCAAACTTCTTTTATTTTTTAATCATTAGTTATTTTTCCATAACATCAATATTTTTAGACAGTTTTTTATCCAATGCATCAAAGTCCTCAATATCTTGGAAGGTGTTAAGATTTGATTGAAGATCTTTTATGGTCTTTTTTAATGTATTTTTCTCTTCTGCCTTAGATTTAATGTTTACATCCATAAGCTTTGCTGAGCATTCATCTAATATTTTTACCTACTCAGTCTCAAATTCTTTAGATTGGAAACCAAAAGAGGGCGTCTTTTTTATTCTAAGCCCTCTTGGTATCCTCTTAGATATTAAGTAATTTTCAAAGGTGGACTTTTTATAAAGATGTGGATTGCAATAAGTACTTGGAAGCAAGCAGCAATCATCGTCGAAGATTTTAAAATACAATCAATGGATCTAAAGAAAACATTTTTTTATTAAAGGGACATCAAGAAATCAATATACAGTAGATAAAGCCTATAACAGAGCACTACTTTTCGATATGGAAACTATAATCAAAGATAACATTATCGATGAAGATTCTCATAAAAAATATGTTTTATTTATAACAAAATGTAGTGGAGCATCTAGAGAGATCAATGCAATTATGAAAAAACACTAGAAGGTTTTACAGTGCGATACGATTTTAAATGAAATCATTCCGGCCAGACCTAAAGTAATATATAGGAAAGCGAATAATTTTAAAAACCTATTAGCACCTACTCTTTTAAAGGACAAAGTTTCAGCAAATGAAATAGTTACTAGCACGGCTAAACCTGTAAAAGGATTTTTCCAATGCAGTGGACGATGCATCACATGCAAATTTGTCCAGAATGCACAGACACATTTTAAATCCAATACACTTAACATATCACACCCCATTCAGAGTTTTATTAATTGTAAACAAAATTTGTGGTATACCTCTTAGGATGTGGGTGTGGTCTACAATATGTAGGAAGAACTAAGCCTAGTGTGAAACAAAGATTTTTGGAACCTAGGGGCAAAATTATCAAAGGTGTTACAACCCATGGATTGTGTAGACATTTTAAAATAGTCCATAACAAAAACCCTAGCAGTCTGAAACTTACTGGTATAGAACACGTTGAAATAGGAATCAAAGGAGGAGGTAGGTTTCTGATATTAAGACAGAGAGAGACTTATTGAATTCATCAATTAGGAACCATCTCCCCCAAAAGGGTTAAATGAAGGAATTGAATCAGCCTCCTTTTAGTAATCATTTTAATATATTCAAATATACTATTATTTTAATTAATAGTTTTCAAGTATCCAAATAGAAATTATTTATAAAAACATTTCTTAAAATATCTATAGGTTTAAATTATTACTAATTTTAGAACTAAAATTCTAATCATAAACATTTATATATTTGTAAGATGTTCTTAATATTAGTTGATTCTCTTATTGTATTTAGTTCCAAGTCACTGATTATAATTGCAATTATGTTATTAGACTAATTGTTTTAATACTGTTACACCCACTTCTCTCCTTATATGTCTTCTGTTATTTATGATAATCTACAACTATATAATATCATAATTTTTTTATATATAATTATCAATTTGAAGAAATTACCCTACAACATATATACATATAATTAATATAATTGGTATTAGATTGAAGACATATCAAAGGGACTAGTTTGATAAGAGAAACCACACCCCTGACAAAGAGGAACTGCCTTGAAACTAGTAGGGTGGTTTCTGATTGGCCATTGCAATACTGTAGGCGTAGTGTGAAGGAGCTAGGAGAACTGGTGGAGCATGCAGCAGCAGTAGCTGAAGCTCCGTCTCTATCTACCCTCTATACCCAATTCTGTGACTCCTGTTTCGTAAAGGAGTGACGTCACGACATTGTGACGCTGCGGCGCATCATCCAGCAGATGCGGAAGCTCACAGAGATCTGAAGTGCTACCGGCGGATGCGTCAGCATGAATAAGGGACTCCATACAAAGACTAGCCCTGGACCACAGTAACAACAATACCCTCTGCTCTTTATGCACAACGATGTTGTAAGTGCATTTTTATTCTTGTGCCAAGTAAAGCTTTTAATACTGCACTATGAGGTGTGCGTTTTTCTGCTTTTTCTCTTTATAGTTTACTTGTGGACCTCCTGGGTTTGGACTTCATATTTGGAATATGGTTCTTATTTATTTATACTTACAGTATATGTGTATTTAATGTGGAATTGTTTATATGTGTACATATGTTTTACAGCTGTACTTGCCACATAGGTTTTTGAGCGCCCCAGCTGATTATAGTTTTCTATTTAATTATAGAGGAACTAATACTTATACTAATATTATACTAATCTTAATTATCATACTACTATTTAACCATCAGCTACAGTACATAAACTATTTATTATTACTTGGAATTTGGATGGCTTGTTTTTAGTACATTTGTGGATTGGCTAGCAGTTTCATTTCATGTTTTTTTGGTTAGGTGTTTCTCTAATTGTATTTTATTTTAGTATAATATAATTTTTATTCTTTAGCGGTTTTGGTGTTAGAATAATTTTTTTGATGTATAGTTGAGGATTTTTAGTTCTTTTATTGTTATGTGGCATAGGTGCTTGTTTATTTCTTTAATTGTTGTGCTTGATTGTTTTAATAGGTTGACCATTGACTGCTATAGTGGCTTATCATGCCCATATTATATGGGTATGATTTACCACTGTGTCAATCAAAGGGTAGAGCATGGGTATAGTGGCCCTTGGGTGGGTGGTTAAGCCTCCAGGGTGGGTAGTGGGGGAGGGTGGGTTTATACCATTTTTTTAAATCACTGTTATTAAAGGGTTAGAGGCCATTAGATTGTATTTTTTCATGTACTCTTGCTGGCATCAGAGGATATGGACCTGGACTATGCTGACGAGGATGCCCTTCATGATGGCAGGGGTAAGTAGAAAGTGTTATTTACTTTATTTATGCTGGTTGGCTAATTTTTATTTTATAATTGGCAAATTAGCTATTATCCATATCCGGATAATAGTTTTTTTGCCCATTACTCTATGTGTTGGGGGGGGGAGGGGTGGCAGGGTTGTTAGGGGCAGAGTGGGTGGGTAGTAGTGTTGTGTTTTTGAATGTTTATTGTGGGTTGCAATGTTATGTCTGACCCACTTATAATTGTGCCACACATCCCTAATGTGGGCTCTCTTTTCTAATTGTACAAGATGTGTACACCTTGATAAAGGACGCACGGCCTGAAACGCGTAGGTGTGCATTTACTGTGTTACCCAGGGGTTATGTTTGATCCCCTTTTTTAATAAAGGAACCTTTTTGCCACCATGAGCCTCCTCCACTATTTTTAGGCAGTGCACTGCCTTTGTTTACCTTATCTTTTCTAGTTGCTTAGGTTTTTGGCCAAGCTTAGTTTGGTCAAACGGCGATTACTTGTTTTCTGGGCTGGTTACATGGTTTGGGTCTTTATTGACACCGGATCTTGTTTTACCCTAATACACTTATGGTTTGCAACCAATCTGTGGTATGGTCTTGTACAACCGTGTGCAGTGGTATTGTGGTATAGCACACAGTTTATGCTGCAGTAATATAATTACCTACTGTATCATAGTATATGAGGTGCAGACATACTGTATGTTGAGTTAAATATACATAAATACATATATACTGTTAATGCTCGTTATCCAACAGTGATAGCATTATAGGTGAAGATTAAAATAGTGTATTTAAAAATGTTGGAGAATTGATTGGTATATTATTATAACATTTGGAATGAGTGTATACTAAAGTAATCCTCTTTGGCCAAAAAGTCCCCCCACACATGAGGGTCAAGAGAAGGTGTTCAGTTTGGTGGTGGGGAGCGTGCCCTGGTTACGGGGCTAAATGCCCTTGTCTATAGCAAAATTGATTTGCAAGGTCCCCATCAGTTGGACACTAATGGCTTATATACTGTGGGTCACGACAATTCAGGGCTATTAGTTTTTGTGAGTATTATTCATTATCAGTAATACATCTGCTGGTCTTGTGTTCCGGCAGCAGCGGGAATCATGCTATGTGCTCAGGATCACTGATGGGCAGTCTAGCAAAGGTCATATGGCTGTTAATATAATGTATTAAAGCTGTGGTTTTGATTCCGCAAAGAAGCGTTGTGTATCTATTTCTTTCAAATGGGGTGGGGTCTATGACATGAACAGGTCAAGAAAGCACGGCCATGACCCCTCCATCTGTTTACTAGGGAGGCTGTGTTACTCTTGTCTTTGTTACTGTCCTGAATTTAAAAAAAAAAACTAAAACCTATGCAGATATATGAATATAAAAAAAAATGTTAAAACAATACACAAAAGGGGGGATTTTAAGTTAAAAGAATAATTCATGTAATTTGTCACAGTGTAGTGGTGACACCAAATTTGTTTGTGAGTTAGATTATGTTAGTTGGTACACTGTGGGTCATGCCCTTTTAGAGCCAAGTGGTTTGGGAGTGTTACTACTAAACATTAATAATACATGTGGGGGTCTGGAGTTCAGGCTGCAATGGGTAACAGGAGCAGCAACAGCAGGTTTACGATCATTGACAAACAGCCTGGCAAGTTTATCTGGTTGATATAATGTAATAGTGGTGGCCTTTTTTCCACAAAGAAGGGAATGGGGCTCTAGGTCCAGCACAGGTCATGCACACATAAGCAATGTGGCTGTCCACGTCAAAGTCATTAACAGAAATTCTGTAATAGAACCACAAATGTCATGTTTCAACATGAAGCAGGGCAGTAGGAGGACTACTGAAATTATAGCAGAAGCAGCACTCACAGTGGAACTATGGGCCTTAACCAACCTTGGTAATGATTTTTCTTACTTTCGTTTTTTTTTATGACACTGCTAGGTATTGTTGTAGCTTGCTGCTACTTGTGCTTGACTTGCAAAACATTTGTTGTCTGTCCTTCAGCTTTAGAAAGAGTCTTTTGCTGGCGTAATATAGGGAGAAGTTACAAAATGGTAGTAAAATCCTTATTTTAAAGTGCAACATGAATTTTGATGTACTGTACAATGTTTTTATATTGCCAAACCAACCGATTCAGGTGAGGAATTCCATAATTTGTCATTCTCATGTCTGCATATTTGCTCATATTGTACTGCTGACAGAGCTTATTTGAACAGCAATGTACTGTCCCATAGAAACCGCATGTAAAACTGTACTTATTTTCAATTTAAAGATGCATATATCATCAAAGCACGATCTACCAGAGAGCGCCCAAAGCAGCGATATCTGACATTAAGGTTAATGGCAGATATTGACGATTTGGGCGCAATGCTGCGAATAGCGCTTTGATGTCTCCAGGGCAGTTTGCTAAAATAAATTGCTAAAAAGTCATAGTTTTTTTTTCATTTCATCACCTAGACTAATTTACGATGTAACACAAATATCTTGAGCACACATAATAGCATTTGTATTAAGTTGTCATTGTGACTTATGCTTTTTCAGATACACATTACTTTTTATGAAGCACATACTGAAGTTCTCTAAAACCTGGAGAACTGTAAATAGTGAATATGTTGGTTTTGATTTTAAGTCTCGACTTCTCACTGCAAAATCTAGTGTGTATTTAGTCACCAAATTGAAGGATATGATTGATGAATATTTTACAATTACTAAAACCATTCATCCAACCCGTTGGCCTAATGAATTTCTGTTTGAAAAAGGTCATTGAATAAATAGTTAGGTCTGGTGTGCTATCTCCACATCAATAAAAAAAAGACTAATATGGCATGTTTTGATGTAATGGAGTATTGGTGATTAAAAAGCTATTACATGTTTGCAAGTGGTTTCCAAGAATGTCTCTGTATTTTTTTTTATCTGCTTTTATTAATTTTATTACGTTTTCTCTTTGCAGTCTTTTATTGGTAAACATCTGTAATGTTTCATAAAATTCAAATCTTATTTGAAATAATGACAAAAATAAAACATATCTCACTCCTATACTTATTAAAAGGGGTTGTCAATGGATAGGCAAATTCATATTGATGTTCAGTATAATACATTTATAGGGGATACGATATATAGATTATATATATATATTTATATACAATAAAGATCTGCGCCTTTGTGGAGATGTCAGAGAATGAGGTTGAATCAAAATTTGCTAAAAGTAAAAAATATGTATAAATAATGTATGTATTGATATAAATACCGTAAATATATTATCCAATACATACACTAGTATAGCATGACCAATGAATGTCTAAAACATAATACATTAATAAATACATATACGGTGCTGTGGAACCTCCAATGAATGCACAATACAAGCTGTCCTTTTGAGTACAAAAGCAATGTCCAATGAAGGGGAATAAAACCAAGCACTATCAGGAAACAGGCAGCTTCTCAACGAGGGTGCAACAACCTCCCTCTCCACCTGCATAGAAAAAAAGAAGAAAAAAGCGCTGATTCCTAGTGCATTACTGTGCAAAAAAATATTTAATTTACCAAAAAGGCTCATAAAATGAACCCACAAACATAGATTAATCAAAAGCATGTAATGAGATAATACTCATGCTCCAAAGGATCAGCAACCGCCGCTTCACTGCTATAGTGCTCCGTGGCTCCACCGTGTCAGATCTTGCCCTCGTTGTTCACCGCCAGCAGGAACTCACGAAGTCGGGCTCACCGCAACTCCTCTCCCTGGTCACACACCAACAGATGAACTTTGGTTCCCTCCGGGGACGATAGATGTGGCGGGACTGCAAGTGACGTCACCCGGTAGATGTAAATGACAAACGGGCTAGGATTTTCCAGCAGATCTGCCAGCAGCGTTGGAGGATCAACTGCACAACTGTCCCTACGCGTTTCATCAGATAAACTGACTTCTTCACCACCCCCTGCTTTTTATTAATCTATGTTTGTGAATTCATTTTATGAGCCTTTTTGGGAAATTAAATATTTTTTTGCACAGTAATGCACTAGGAATCGGCGCTTTTTTTCTTCTTTTATATATAAATATATATATATATATAAATAAATATATATATATATATATATATATATATATATATATATATATATATATATAAAGGAGAAAAAAACAAAAAACAGGCGCACTCATAGTGTAGTAAAGTTAACAAATGTATATATGGGACTGGGTAAAATATGAACTGCTCACTCACAAACGGAGAATATAAAATCGCATGTATGAGATATAAATTAAATCGCCAACATGTAGAGCAGGAACTCGATGAATACTCCGGATGGACTTCCGTTTGCGTCGCTGTGTAGGGGGGAAACCATGGTAGTGATTCTTCCGTATACCGGAGACAATCAGGCACCTCCTTGCGATTCCAATGTCTCTCTTGTTGTAGAGGACTTCCGGATCAGCGTCCTTACTCTCAGTGCATGGGATTCACAGAAGGCTTCCGGGTCAGCCTAATCACTGACAGTGCAGTCAGATGCCGTATAGCAATGAGTCCCAACAGTACAAATGTACATCTCCGTTCTCTCAGAGTGAAAGATTCAACAGTAATAAAATATATACTCCAAATGTAAGACACCCTACGCGTTTCGTCTTTGCAAATATATATACTGTATATATATATATATAAAGCAGAAAATAGCCTTGTTAGTCCAGTTGCGATAGTGCAGAAAATGAGTTTTTCAGTATTAGGTGATACCTTTTTTATTGGACTAACAATTTATGTCATAGGACAAGCTTTCAAGAGTTCTCCTCTCTTCTTCAGGTCTAGCAATACTGATATACATAGGAATCTATGGCTAAAACAGTGTAGAGATAAAAAAAAAAAAACATATGTGTCGCCAGTGTACTGTAGATAAGGTAGGGTGTTAAAAGTGTTTGAAGCCAGGGGAGGGTGACAAGGAAAGATGTGGAGGGGGAGGGATGCTGTGGGGGAACAGGGGAGAGAACTTGTGGATAAGAATAGAGGCAAGCAGGATAATTACAAACAATTTTGATAGGGTGTTAGAAAACCCATGTCTGCATTAAGTCCTTTGGTTTTGGTGTCAAAGAGTCTTATCATTCTGAGTTCAAATGTTTTCCGTTCTTGGGTGTGTTTAAACATTCCATTGAGGATTTTGATTTTTAAATCATTTATGGAATGATCTGGCTCTGAGAAATGATGTCCCACAGGTGAGCAGTATCTTCCTTCTTCGTGATGGAGTATGGAGTGTCTGTGCATATTCATTCTGCCTTGTAGTTTTTGGCTGGTTTCCCCAATGTAGCAACCTTGGTCACATTTGTTGCACTGAATCATACTATTTTCCTGGATGTGCAGCTGTGTGATCCTTTAACATTGAGTGTTCCATGGTTGTGAGTGGCTGTGGGATCTTGGCATATATGTTTGCAGAGTTTGCAGCATTTGTTGTTGCACGGTTTTGTGCCATTATTAGTGTCTTTAAGTTCGTTGTGAAGTTTTCTGCTGACTAATTTCTGTTTGAGGCCTGGTGGTTGCCGGAATGCAAGAATGAAAGGTTTGGGAAAGATTTCTTTTAATGTCGCATCCTCTGCCAGCATGGGTTGCAGATCTTTGATTATTTTTCGTATACCCTCTAGGGGAGGGTTGTATGTGGCCACTTGTGGAATGCGTGTGGTAGGTTCTTTCCATCTGTATTGTAGCAGGAGTTATCGTGGGGCTTTTAGTGCAGATGTAATAGTTTTGGCAATGGTCTTTGGTTTGTATCCATTCTGTCTGAACGATTCGGTCAGGGTTGTGAGATGCCTGTTTCTGTCTTCAGTGTCAGAGCATATGTGGTGATATCTTATAGCCTGGCTGTGTATGATACCTTGTTTTGTATGAGTGGGATGGAAGCTGGAGTTGTGGAGGTAACTGCATCTGTCTGTTGGTTTCTTGTATACAGATGTGTGTAGTTTGCCATCTTTCAGTGTTACTGTTGTAACTTTGCGCCACAAGCACTTTTTGGTTTAGGTTGTTAAGCTGCGGTTTGGGGAAAACGCTGGTGTTCAGGCAGCAGCTTGACTTTATCACTAAATTTGTTCCGCTTTAAGTTTTTTGTTTCACTTTTTTCTACATGTGAGTGCTGCAGATTTCCTTTTGTTCTACTTATTTGGGACTGGTTGGTGTTCCTTTTCCAGCTGCAAGCACCCGGATTTACAGATAAGTATACTATATATTTATATGTTCATATGTTTGTGTGCACCCAGCGTTCCTTATATATATAATAGACAGGGCAGCTGGCCCTCCAAATACCAAGAAAATTTGCGGTGCGTATCCTATACCAATAAACAGAAAAAAATGCAATCCACCCCAGCAGGAGCGGACACAGGATAGCACTCAAAGGTAAGTAAGAAAACTTGTATTGTAAGAAAACTTGTATTGCAACTGAAACACAGCACAAACATGACCAACGTTTCGGTCCTCGTGGGACCTTCCTCAGGGTGGTACTTGAGACTACTGGCCAGTGGATCCCTTATATACCCCCACACCCAGATGACAACCAGGATAGCTCCATGTCCCATGATCAGTCCCAATTGTTGCTGAAGTCGCACTATGGCTGTCATCAATACAGCTGCGCAGTTCAGAATAATCAAGGATATGCATGCAGTACCACCAGAGCACCACTGCGGAGGAAGAGATCAGACCCTGTGACCAAATACACGAATAACACCACATGGCTCACAAGGACCACCGGAGTCTACAAATGCCATGGGTGCACAAATTGCCAGCATATGATCTTGGGTAATAAATACGCGCACCCACATAGCGGCAAGGCTATTAAGATAAGGGACTTTATGAATTGTGAGAGCCGTTTTGTGGTTTACTTCATTCTTTGCCCATGTGGCTTGTACTACGTGGGCAAGACCACGCGGAAACTGAAGGAAAGGATCTGTCTCCTTAGTGCTGTCATTCGGAAGGCATTATTAGAACCGAGTGATGGTGATGATCAAAAGCTACAACCAGTTGCAAGACATTTTAAAATATTCAAACATAGTCTTGCCTCCATGAGGTGTGTGCCCATCCTGCAAGCTCATATGCCAACACGAGGAGGTGACAGGGACAGATTATTACTACAGTTGGAAGCAAGGCTCATTTTTGAGCTCAATACAATGGCCCCAAAGGGTCTCAATGAGGACTTTAAACTAGGGTGCTTTCTCTAACATCCTCTTGCTGATTTCTGTGAGGGACGGATTTATTGCTCTCTGTTGATTCTTTTCCCACATTCCCTATTTTCCTCTCTCCTGTTCCCCCCCCTTTTTTCCCCTCTTTTCCTTTCTCTTCCTCCCTCCAATTTTCCCCCCCTCTGTTTCTTACCTCCCCTCTTTCCCTTCCTCCCCCATTATGTTCCGTGTGCAACCATCACTGACCTAATACCTATTCTATATACTTATAGTAGTTTACCATTACTGCCTTCCCTGGCTTTGATAATCTTATGGCCGCTGTGGCCGTTTCGTATATTCAATGGCGTTTTAATGAAATTATAATTTCACTCTTTAGCCAGATGTAAGAGACGTGTGCAGAGGTACGCAATAGAG